>NC_058523.1:307404447-308061447 GCF_904849725.1 Hordeum vulgare subsp. vulgare
CGGCAGACGGGGCGGGGCGGCGGCGGCGGCAGACGGGACTGGGCGGCGGCGGCAGACGGGACGAGCGGGTCAGTTTCTTTCGTTTTGAGCGGGTCAGTTTCTTTCGTTTTGAGCGGGTCAGTTTCTTTCGTTTTGGTGTAACGCCGAGAGAGAGCGCCGTTTAATTCTTTTTTGGGGTAACGTTGAGAGAGCCTTTGCCGTGTGCCTTAACTTGATTTGCCATCTTTGGGCACACGGCAAAGAGCTGGCACCTCTTTGCCGTCTGCCTTTGGGATATTTGCCATCTGTGGGCACACGGCAAAGAGCTGGCACCTCTTTGCCGTCTGCCTTTGGGATATTTGCCATCTGTTAGCAGACGGTAAATAAAAGGCAGATGGCAAATCATCTCTATGCCATCAGTCTTTTCTTTACCGTCTGGTAGTTGTAAGCTGACGGCAAAGAACTTCTTTGCCGACCGTCAGCACACGGCAAAGATTAGGCACATGGCAAATTTTCTGTTTCCAGTAGTGCCTCCTCCTTTTTCTTCTTCTTCTCCTCTTCCTCCTCCTCCTCCTTCTTTTACATCTTCTTCTCTTTCTCTTCTCCTATAGTTAGCTAGGGTTCCACCTAAATGACATAATTAGCTTAGTTAGCTCCTAAATGGCCTATTTAATAAAAAATGACCTATACTTAGCTAATTATCCTCGAAATGACATAATTAGCTCCAAAAAGGCATTCTTAGCCAATTTAGCCCGAAGAAGGGGACAAGAATAGAAAAATAGGAAAATGAAAGCAAGGAAGAGGAAAAAGGAGAAGAAGAAGGAGGAGAGGGAGGAGGAGAAGAAGAAGGGGACAAAAGGATAAGAATAAGGAGAAGAAGGAGAAGAAGAAGGAGAAGAAGAAGGAGAAGGAGCTCCCGCTCCTTCTCCTTCTTCTTCTCCTTCTTCTTCTCCTTCTTCTCCTTATTCTCTTCCTTCTCCTTCTCCTCCTCCTCCTCCTCCTCCTTTTTCTTCTTCTTCTCCTCTTCCTCCTCCTCCTCCTTCTTTTACTTCTTCTTCTCTTTCTCTTCTCCTATATTTAGCTAGGGTTCCACCTAAATGACATAATTAGCTTAGTTAGCTCCAAAATGGCCTATTTAATAAAAAATGACCTATACTTAGCTAATTATCCTTGAAATGACATAATTAGCTCCAAAAAGGCATTCTGAGCCAATTTAGCCCGAAGAAGGGGACAAGAATAGAAAAAGAGGAAAATGAAAGCAAGGAAGAGGAAAAAGGAGAAGAAGAAGGAGGAGAGGGAGGAGGAGAAGAAGAAGGGACAAAAGGATAAGAAGAAGAAGGAGAAGAAGGAGAAGGAGAAGGAGAAGGAGCTCCCGCTCCTTCTCCTTCTTCTTCTCCTTCTTCTTCTCCTTCTTCTCCTTCTTCTCCTTCTCCTCTTCCTTCTCCTTCTCCTCCTCCTCCTCCTCCTCCTTTTTCTTCTTCTTCTCCTCTTCCTCCTCCTCCTCCTTCTTTTACTTCTTCTTCTCTTTCTCTTCTCCTATAGTTAGCTAGGGTTCCACCTAAATGACATAATTAGCTTAGTTAGCTCCTAAATGGCCTATTTAATAAAAAATGACCTATACTTAGCTAATTATCCTCGAAATGACATAATTAGCTCCAAAAAGGCATTCTTAGACAATTTAGCCCGAAGAAGGGGACAAGAATAGAAAAAGAGGAAAATGAAAGCAAGGAAGAGGAAAAAGGAGAAGAAGAAGGAGGAGAGGAAGGACGAGAAGAAGAAGGGAACAAAAGGATAAGAAGAAGAAGGAGAAGAAGGAGAAGAATAAGGAGAAGAAGAAGGAGAAGAAGAAGGAGAAGGAGCTCCTGCTCCTTCTCCTTCTTCTTCTCCTTCTTCTCCTTCTTCTCCTTCTCCTCTTCCTTCTCCTTCTCCTCCTCCTCCTCCTCCTCCTTTTTCTTCTTCCTCTCCTCTTGCTCCTCCTCCTCCTTCTTTTACTTCTTCTTCTCTTTCTCTTCTCCTATAGTTAGCTAGGGTTCCACCTAAATGACATAATTAGCTTAGTTAGCTCCTAAGTGGCCTATTTAATAAAAAATGACCTATACTTAGCTAATTATCCTCGAAATGACATAATTAGCTCCAAAAAGGCATTCTTAGCCAATTTAGCCCGAAGAAGGGGACAAGAATAGAAAAAGAGGAAAATGAAAGCAAGGAAGAGGAAAAAGGAGAAGAAGAAGGAGGAGAGGGAGAAGGAGAAGAAGAAGGGGACAAAAGGATAAGAAGAAGAAGGAGAAGAAGGAGAAGGAGAAGGAGAAGGAGCTCCCGCTCCTTCTCCTTCTTCTTCTCCTTCTTCTTCTCCTTCTTCTCCTTCTTCTCCTTGTCCTCTCCTTCTCCTTCTCCTCCTCCTCCTCCTCCTCCTCCTTTTTCTTCTTCTTCTCCTCTTCCTCCTCCTCCTCCTTCTTTTACTTCTTCTTCTCTTTCTCTTCTCCTATAGTTAGCTAGGGTTCCACCTAAATGACATAATTAGCTTAGTTAGCTCCTAAATGGCCTATTTAATAAAAAATGACCTATACTTAGCTAATTATCCTCGAAATGACATAATTAGCTCCAAAAAGGCATTCTTAGCCAATTTAGCCCGAAGAAGGGGACAAGAATAGAAAAAGAGGAAAATGAAAGCAAGGTAGAGGAAAAAGGAGAAGAAGAAGGAGGGGAGGGAGGAGGAGAAGAAGAAGGGGACAAAAGGATAAGAAGAAGGAGAAGAAGGAGAAGAAGAAGGAGAAGAAGAAGGAGAAGAAGAAGGAGAAGGAGCTCCCGCTCCTTCTCCTTCTTCTTCTCCTTCTTCTTCTCCTTCTTCTCCTTCTTCTCCTTCTCCTCTTCCTTCTCCTTCTCCTCCTCCTCCTCCTCCTCCTTTTTCTTCTTCTTCTCCTCTTCCTCCTCCTCCTCCTTCTTTTACTTCTTCTTCTCTTTCTCTTCTCCTATAGTTAGCTAGGGTTCCACCTAAATGACATAATTAGCTTAGTTAGCTCCAAAATGGCCTATTTAATAAAAAATGACCTATACTTAGCTATTTATCCTCGAAATGACATAATTAGCTCCAAAAAGGCATTCTTAGCCAATTTAGCCCGAAGAAGGGGACAAGAATAGAAAAAGAGGAAAATGAAAGCAAGGAAGAGGAAAAAGGAGAAGAAGAAGGAGGAGAGGGAGGAGGAGAAGAAGAAGGGGACAAAAGGATAAGAAGAAGAAGGAGAAGAAGGAGAAGGAGAAGGAGAAGGAGCTCCCGCTCCTTCTCCTTCTTCTTCTCCTTCTTCTTCTCCTTCTTCTCCTTCTTCTCCTTCTCCTCTTCCTTCTCCTTCTCCTCCTCCTCCTCCTCCTCCTTTTTCTTCTTATTCTCCTCTTCCTCCTCCTCCTCCTTCTTTTACTTCTTCTTCTCTTTCTCTTCTCCTATAGTTAGCTAGGGTTCCACCTAAATGACATAATTAGCTTAGTTAGCTCCAAAATGGCCTATTTAATAAAAAATTACATATACTTAGCTAATTATCCTCGAAATGACATAATTAGCTCCAAAAAGGCATTCTTAGCCAATTTAGCCCGAAGAAGGGGACAAGAATAGAAAAAGAGGAAAATGAAAGCAAGGAAGAGGAAAAAGGAGAAGAAGAAGGAGGAGAGGGAGGAGGAGAAGAAGAAGGGGACAAAAGGATAAGAAGAAGAAGGAGAAGAAGGAGAAGGAGAAGGAGAAGGAGCTCCCGCTCCTTCTCCTTCTTCTTCTCCTTCTTCTCCTTCTTCTCCTTCTCCTCTTCCTTCTCCTTCTCCTCCTCCTCCTCCTCCTTTTTCTTCTTCTTCTCCTCTTCCTCCTCCTCCTCCTTCTTTTACTTCTTCTTCTCTTTCTCTTCTCCTATAGTTAGCTAGGGTTCCACCTAAATGACATAATTAGCTTAGTTAGCTCCTAAATGGCCTATTTAATAAAAAATGACCTATACTTAGCTAATTATCCTCGAAATGACATAATTAGCTCCAAAAAGGCATTCTTAGCCAATTTAGCCCGAAGAAGGGGACAAGAATAGAAAAAGAGGAAAATGAAAGCAAGGAAGAGGAAAAAGGAGAAGAAGAAGGAGGAGAGGGAGGAGGAGAAGAAGAAGGGGACAAAAGGATAAGAATAAGGAGAAGAAGGAGAAGAAGAAGGAGAAGAAGAAGGAGAAGGAGCTCCCGCTCCTTCTCCTTCTTCTTCTCCTTCTTCTTCTCCTTCTTCTCCTTCTTCTCCTTCTCCTCTTCCTTCTCCTTCTCCGTCTCCTCCTCCTCCTCCTTTTTCTTCTTCTTCTCCTCTTCCTCCTCCTCCTCCTTCTTTTACTTCTTCTTCTCTTTCTCTTCTCCTATAGTTAGCTAGGGTTCCACCTAAATGACATAATTAGCTTAGTTAGCTCCAAAATGGCCTATTTAATAAAAAATGACCTATACTTAGCTAATTATCCTCGAAATGACATAATTAGCTCCAAAAAGGCATTCTTAGCCAATTTAGCCCGAAGAAGGGGACAAGAATAGAAAAAGAAGAAAATGAAAGCAAGGAAGAGGAAAAAGGAGAAGAAGAAGGAGGAGAGGGAGGAGGAGAAGAAGAAGGGGACAAAAGGATAAGAAGAAGAAGGAGAAGAAGGAGAAGGAGAAGGAGAAGGAGCTCCCGCTCCTTCTCCTTCTTCTTATCCTTCTTCTTCTCCTTCTTCTCCTTCTTCTCCTTCTCCTCTTCCTTCTCCTTCTCCTCCTCCTCCTCCTCCTTTTTCTTCTTCTTCTCCTCTTCCTCCTCCTCCTCCTTCTTTTACTTCTTCTTCTCTTTCTCTTCTCCTATAGTTAGCTAGGGTTCCACCTAAATGACATAATTAGCTTAGTTAGCTCCAAAATGGCCTATTTAATAAAAAATTACATATAATTAGCTAATTATCCTCGAAATTACATAATCAGCTCCAAAAAGGCATTCTTAGCCAATTTAGCCCGAAGAAGGGGACAAGAATAGAAAAAGAGGAAAATGAAAGCAAGGAAGAGGAAAAAGGAGAAGAAGAAGGAGGAGAGGGAGGAGGAGAAGAAGAAGGGGACAAAAGGATAAGAAGAAGAAGGAGAAGAAGGAGAAGGAGAAGGAGAAGGAGCTCCCGCTCCTTCTCCTTCTCCTTCTCCTTCTTCTTCTCCTTCTTCTCCTTCTTCTCCTTCTCCTCTTCCTTCTCCTTCTCCTCCTCCTCCTCCTCCTTTTTCTTCTTCTTCTCCTCTTCCTCCTCCTCCTCCTTCTTTTACTTCTTCTTCTCTTTCTCTTCTCCTATAGTTAGCTAGGGTTCCACCTAAATGACATAATTAGCTTAGTTAGCTCCTAAATGGCCTATTTAATAAAAAATGACCTATACTTAGCTAATTATCCTCGAAATGACATAATTAGCTCCAAAAAGGCATTCTTAGCCAATTTAGCCCGAAGAAGGGGACAAGAATAGAAAAAGAGGAAAATGAAAGCAAGGAAGAGGAAAAAGGAGAAGAAGAAGGAGGAGAGGGAGGAGGAGAAGAAGAAGGGGACAAAAGGATAAGAATAAGGAGAAGAAGGAGAAGAAGAACGAGAAGAAGAAGGAGAAGGAGCTCCCGCTCCTTCTCCTTCTTCTTCTCCTTCTTCTTCTCCTTCTTCTCCTTCTTCTCCTTTTCCTCTTCCTTCTCCTTCTCCTCCTCCTCCTCCTCCTCCTTTTTCTTCTTCTTCTCCTCTTCCTCCTCCTCCTCCTTCTTTTACTTCTTCTTCTCTTTCTCTTCTCCTATAGTTAGCTAGGGTTCCACCTAAATGACATAATTAGATTAGTTAGCTCCAAAATGGCCTATTTAATAAAAAATGACCTATACTTAGCTAATTATCCTCGAAATGACATAATTAGCTCCAAAAAGGCATTCTTAGCCAATTTAGCCCGAAGAAGGGGACAAGAATAAAAAAGAGGAAAATGAAAGCAAGGAAGAGGAAAAAGGAGAAGAAGAAGGAGGAGAGGGAGGAGGAGAAGAAGAAGGGGACAAAAGGATAAGAAGAAGAAGGAGAAGAAGGAGAAGGAGAAGGAGAAGGAGCTCCCGCTCCTTCTCCTTCTTCTTCTCCTTCTTCTTCTCCTTCTTCTCCTTCTTCTCCTTCTCCTCTTCCTTCTCCTTCTCCTCCTCCTCCTCCTCCTTTTTCTTCTTCTTCTCCTCTTCCTCCTCCTCCTCCTTCTTTTACTTCTTCTTCTCTTTCTCTTCTCCTATAGTTAGCTAGGGTTCCACCTAAATGACATAATTAGCTTAGTTAGCTCCTAAATGGTCTATACTTAGCTAATTTCTCTCCGAAATAACCTATATATACACTACTTCATCTAGTATTATTTTTCTAACTTTCTTATTTGTCATTTTGCAGATTACCTTCATTTCACGGGAAGCTTGGTTGATGGAATGCTTGAAGATGATTTCTTGTACCATGTGTTGTATTGAAACTATTGTAGTATATGAATATATGAAACTTTGTATGCACGTGGATGAAACTAGTGTAATATATGGTTTGGTACGGATGTAACTTCCATAATATGTATGCACTATGGATGAGAGTTATTTTAATATGGTTATGAGTACGGAAAGATATTTATTTATGTCAAATATATATATATATATCCTGATTATTGTTAAAAATGCTGGATATAACAAAAAACAAATAAAAAAGGGGCTGGTTCCCCTCTTTGCCGTCTGCCCCCGCATGGCAAAGGGGGGGGAGGCAGACGGCAAAGGGGGGAATCTGCCCCCCCTCTCTCCCCTCTTTGCCGTCTGCCACCACATGGCAAAGGGGGGGAGGCAGACGGCAAAGGGGGGAATCTGCCCCCCTCTCTCCCCTCTTTGCCGTCTGCCAACACATGGCAAAGGGGGGGAGGCAGACGGCAAAGGGGGGAATCTGCCCCCCCTCTCTCCCCTCTTTGCCGTCTGCCACCACATGGCAAAGGGGGGAAGGCAGACGGCAAAGGGGGGAGGCCTCCGTTAACACTTAACGGGGACGTTGCAATATATGCCGTCCCACTTATTTTGCCGTCCGCCCCCTCATGGCAAAGATTCTTTGCCGTCCGCTTTGCGAAAGAAGACGGCAAAGAGCCTCTTCACCGGATTTTTTTTTACCGTCTACTTTGCCGTCTGCTGACCGACGGCAAATCCTTTGCCGTCCGTGGTAGCCCCCTTTTGCCGTCCGCCTTGGCAGACGGCAAATTTCTGAATTTCAGTAGTGATTGACCCCATCCTCGGAAGATGGAACACTGTAACGACTAAGATGCGGTCCTTTCCGATTTAAGGAACGAGGCCCCGAATTGGAAAGGCATAATAATAGAACGACTAAGATGCGCATCTAAGCGTTTCGCAAGCACGGTAACCTAGCACATGCATAATAATAGAATGACAATTAGGGATTCAGCTGCCATCTCATAAATAATATCAGATTTTACATCATGGATTTATTCAACCAAGGTAGTTCGCTATGGACTACAAAACATGAGAAAAAGCTATGCTACCCTGCATGCTTGCCCACGATCACGACCACGCCTCAGTCTTCCAGATAGTTCACGTACAGGAGGTCGTTCTCCTCATCATACTGCCACGCCAGCTGCGTGCCCTCGGGATCACCTGTGTCGGGCGTACCTGTACCTGTTGGTGTGTTGAAGTAATCTGTGAGCCACGGGGACTCAACAATCTATGACCTCGGTAACAGAACTAGTCAAGTTATTAGGTAAGGAAGGTTCAGTGTTTAGGTTGCAGCTTCCTAAGCATGTATGGTGGCTAACTTACGTAGAACAAGTATTGAAGGTGGTCTATACTAGCAATCGATGACTAGCTGATCAAAAAGTGATCATGAACACCTACTTACGTCAATCATAACCCCATCGTGTTCCCGATCGAACAGAGGTCTTCGAAGGGGACAGTCACGGTTACGCACACAGTTGGCAATTTTGTTAGATTATGTTCAAGTTATCTATAATCGGATGTTAACAAATATTCCAAATTGCCACATAACCGCGGGCATGGCTTTCCGAAAGATAAAACCCTGCAGGGGTGCTCCAACTAGTCCATCACAAATGGTCACGGGCCGCAAAGTAATCCTCTATCATGAATCTCTTGATCTCATCAGATTCCATAGAGGAAAACCTCAACTCTGGGGAGAACCCAATCTTCACCGGGATTCCTATACGCAAGATATATCGCTAAGGTAAGAGAACTCTACCAGGACCTCCCGTCGTGTCGACGACCCCGATAAGAGCCGCGTATCTCAGTCTCAGGACACGATGGATGGAAAAGCCGACACGAACCAAACCCCAAGTTTCCCTGTGGTGGCCCCGCAGTCTGTCCGTTTTGGACCAACACTCATGAGGAGCACTGGCCCGGGTTGTGGATTAACTCCTCGGGGTGGCCATTCCCTATGCAGATTATTATTAAGTGATTAGCAAATTAACACCAAGGTTCAGTCCTGCCGGACAAGTCTTAACACTACACGATTTATCAAGGAGGTCCCCATAACAACCCCAAACGTGTTAGGAGCGATCAGTTATGGAATAAAACACCGGTAGCCGGTAACAATGACGGCAATAACAGAACAGAACACACGGCAAAAGTCTAGGCCTTCCGTTATGTAGCAAGTATATAGGTGCATTAATTAAATAACAGATTTAACATAATAATATCAACTCATGTTATCACATGAGACAAAGCACCTGCAACTAGCAAGGGATAAGTGTTTGGGTTTCATGGCAATATCAGGAGGCAATTATTTCAGTGGTAGGCAGCGAGCATATGACAAGAAACGTGAAACCAGCATAACAAGTCTACAGACGGAATCAAGGTCATATAATCTTGCGTGTGATGTCCTCGGCTTGGAACTGCTCTTGTTCATCCTGCACGTACTCTCCCGGATCCACGTACTCGTTCTCCGATCCTAGTGCTACCCAACATAGAAATACCATCCAATGAACAACAACACAACAAGATGCAACAAGCACATGATGCATGAGATGAAAATGAACATGCATCTCTATTCTAGTCACTAGCACAAGCATGAGAAGGAAATACAAGCTGCTGGACAGAACTGCACTCTAAGCTATCTTGACATACATGAGAATGACATGAACAGATGAGTCACGCGAAAATGATGCAAAAACATATAAAGAGCGGAGCTATGGATCAACCGGAAACAACGAAACAAGAAATAGAGTCCTACGTGTAAAACCCATCACAACACACTCCAATGGCATACTTATGCTATTCCCAGGTTGCCAAATCACAAAACAAACAAGAATGGATGGGGTGGTGCAAAGAATATCACCACACCGTCAACTATGCACTCACAAGCATCAAAACATCAAAACTAGAGAATCTATCCTAAATAGTATCATAGCAGTTTGAGGGCTACATGCAAAGCACCCAAATAGGCCAAAAAGATATGTGACAGTAGCTATTCAAAATCTCTACAAGGACAAGAAAAAAATATAACACAAAGGATTTTGACACAAGAAGTTACACAGCTGCTAACTTGGACAAAATATTAGTTTTTAGGGACTTAGTGAAAATTCCAGATTCTCACTAGCTGTTTATGCTCTGAAGCATTTACACAACACCCAAAACAATAGATACAGGGATCCTAGTGGAATGAAAATTAACATAGAGCTAGACAAACATAAAAGCAACAACTTCCTAATTGATTGGAGGGGCTGATTCCCAACACATAAACATCTACAAGCGCAACTACAAGAGAAGAAAATATAAGAAGATTCTCAGACTTAGTGAAAATCACAGATTTTCACTAAACTGGAACTTTTAGCCACATGCCTACTTTGAATAGGCACAACTTGCACATATGAACTCCTAAGCATAAAACAAAACCAACATGCTATAGAGGGGTTCACCCACTACTGCCACAACAATGATTCAACCTCTTGGGCTCATCCCATCACATGGAACCAAGCTCTAAACATTGAACAAAATAGAAACATGACATTCCCAGAAAGTGTTCCAAAGTGGAATCTGAATCCACCATTGGATTCCTGGGATGATTCTACCGCAAAAACATATATAATACATAGGCACTTACATAGAAGAAGTGAGCACAAGGTTAAGAAGAAAAATAACATGGAATCACATGAGGTGAATAGTGCATCATCACATGTGCTTCCACTAGCTCATCACCTACACATGCCTATGCACACTCTCACAAGTCCAATGGTGCACATGAGGGGTGGACCTCATGTTCATGTGTCTTAGCACACCACCACACACACACATGCATCAAGCACAACATATAGCAAGTCCTACACATGCTAGTTAGAACACTCCACTAACTACACACACATCATGCATCTCTACACCTACACATACATGCTGCACACAAGTGATCATCAAGGCACAACTTGCCTTGGGCATGTGTGACACACACACGCATGCACACACTCACAACATCACTTGAACCACTATCACACACAAGGTACGTGGGGGGGAACCCACACACACACATACACATCACTTGCACAAGCTAGTGATTAAGATCGACTCTCATACACAAGAATCACACCCTACATATACCTCATGATATGCATGTACATGTACAACCCCAGTGCATACCACACAACATGTATAAGCTAGCTCAACATATGCACATATGCACCAAAGCCCACATATGCATCCTACACAACCTAACAAAAATACTAGGACAACATGTTGTATGTGAACTAAAATACATATCACATGAGTGCTAAGCCTATAACAGCAAGTATGCAAGTGAACATATGCAAAACAGAAACAAAAAGGCAAAAAAAAAATATAAAGGTCTGGTGGGGGATTGAACCATAGAACCCCTGATCACCACCTGCATCCCATACCACTATGCTATGGAACAGACAGTTGACAGATTAGGGAAGTCTAGCAGGTTAAGCTGCTCTCTGCGCTACTGTGCCAAAACCTGAACAAAAAGGGGTGTTGCCGTTGGGACTCGAACCCACAACCTCATATCAACACACACACATGTCACCTACCACTACGCTACGCTTCGATCTTGGCCTAACAGAGGGGTTTTCTACTAGGTAACACACACACACACAACAATATCGCCATGCCCTGCTCTGCACAGAGACGGCGGCAGAGACGTACACCGGAGCTTGGTCTTCTACTCCTACTGCTGCGCGAGGGGGATCACCTACGGCTACCTGCTCTACTGCGAGGGAAGTCGATCTCCTGAGCCACACGAACCGGGCACACCACACAACGAACACACATGAGACAACACATGTACTGCCCTGCTCATCTCCGATCAGAGAGGCCGGCCATGAACCCTACTTGCACACTACCGAGGGGAAAGGGAGAAGGAACTAGGCTCACCAGGGGAAGGAGGGAGAGGACCGATCGCAGGAGGCAGCATGGAGAAGAACTGGAAGACGATCTGACAACGACGTGTTGCAGAACCGAAGTAGGGGTCGAGGCCGCCGAGGACGCGCAGGAGACGAGCTCCTGCCCGTCGATGTGGTCTCTCCACGACCTCAACGACGGCGGGAATGGAGCGCGGGTGCCTTCCCAGAGCCCCCGAACATGCTGGCCCGCACCGGAGGCGAGGGGTGCACAGTGGACGTTGGCGCTCTACTTCCCTCTTCTCTGCTACCTAATCTATAGAGAGATTACCTGGGGAGGCAGAAGGAGTTGCAGCGAGAGGTGGCAGCGCAAAGAGCGGGACGCGGAACCCTTGGCCAAGGGGGGCACGCACGCCGAGGCTATATGGTGACAAGATGGGACGGCACCGTCAAACCTCTCGGTCTCTCTCTAAAGCTCAGACGGAAAGCAGACAGAAGGCGACGACGTCAGGAGGAAGGGGACGGACGCGCTAGATGGGCTTTCCATGGGAACAGAGAGAGGAGATGGGCCTCGGGAGGGAGAAGCAAGCCCATGATGGCGATAGGTAAAGGAAAAGAAACCCACTGGGTTTCTTATTTTAAAACAAATAGAGAAAGGCAATAAAAACCTAGGCAAATCTGATGATGCTAAAAATAAAGCAAACATACCCCTGGTCATAAGGAATTATGACCTATTTGAATAAAATGAAAAAGAAATATCTGGAGCAAATAAATATTTACAAAACAAAATTTAGTTGAGCTGTTTTGTGAACATTTGCACCTTTAAACTAAAGTTTCAAAACAGGAAATTCACATCCTCACAACCACCACAATACATACTAAAACATGGGCACTTTTGAAATAGAGAAGGAGCAAAAGAAACTTGGCTTGAAATAAATAGAGAGGGAGTTGTTTTGAAACCTATAGCGAACCACATAGTTACTTCCTACTAGAGTTGCACCACATCACAACACTTCACATAAACCACACATCACACATGATATCACACCACATACATATGATCACAAGGCAACAACACAATAGGCATGGATGAATGGAATGGATGCATGCATGCAAAGGAAGAACTAAACAAGGTGACACATGAAATAACACATGCACTAAGCTCTCATTGCAATGACAAGATGGACCCACATAGAGAAAGTTCCAATAAAGGCAAGTTACACTCTTGGGGCACTACAAACACCGCTCAAATGCTAGATCTACTTCAACCTCTCAGCCGACAGTCTGGCTCACAACCTCATCAAGGAATCCGTGAAGCTCCGCGTGGAACTTCATCACACCCGTGAGCTACTACTTCTAGCTAAGACGAAGGTCAGCAAGATCACGAAGGATGGAGCTCCCGAGGGGCAACCTACAATCGGTTATACGGGAGGAATACCCCCTGCTAGAGATGCGCCGACACGACGTCAACGCATGAATGCGAAGGAGTATTGTGAGCTCTGCACCACTCTGTCGGCGAAGTGTCGTCGTGATGGACTCCGTGTTCCATGACTCCCTCGATGGGAGATGATGCTCGTATAGATGATGACCATGAGGAAGACCTAGAGGAGCGTCACTACGAGACCGAGTACTCCACTACTTGAGTCCGAGAACCCCTAGCATAGGACAAGCTATGAACCCCTCATGCGAAGCCGAGTCCGTGTAATGTTTCATATGAAACCATGTGAGCTTGATGTTTGTTTTTTATGTTTGTGTTTCGATGCAAGTCGCGCTATTGCCATAGGCAACATGTAAGCGACTACATCGGCTATCTTATCTTAAGGTTATGTGATGGGTCTTTTGTCCCTTTGTTTGACCCACTTGCACTGTACCAACCCCCTTTAGGCATGTTTCCCTCTTGTTGTTATTCCATTCGTCTATTCTAGTTGTTTGACTTGGCTGTTGAAAATAGGATGGTGACTCCTACTGGCACCAGTACTTTTGGCAATCCGAGCACAAGTGCCTCTAGCCAGCAGCCAGAAGCCGATGGGTCTGCTCAAGCTGGAGGTCATAAGGAGCAGCCACAAGGCAATATTCCCCCACCACCGCCTCCGCTTGAGAACCGGACCATGGCTATGTTTCTCCAAGATCTTCGGGAGTAACACCAAGACAACACTGCCCCCTTCCAACAGATGGCTCAGGTTCTCCTGAAAAACTAGCATTAGGCTCGAACGGCAATAGTCGTTCCATTCTATAAGAGTTCATGAGGTCTTCACCCTGACCTTCACCGGGAAAGCTAAAACTTTAGATGCTCAAGCTGGAGGTCAACTACAATGAGGATCGTGAGAAGGTTCTTTATGCCTCTCACTTCCTTAGAGGTTCTGCCATAGCTTGGTGGGATGGATTCAAAGTCATGCAAGGTGAGTGTGTTATCATTTGGGATGATTTCAAGCAAGGCTTTCGTACTGCTCGTATCCCTTCTGGGATTATGGTTATCAAGAAGCGGGAGTTTCGAGCATTGAAGCAAGGAAGTGTTTGTGTCAAGGAGTAGATACAAAAGTTCAACCTCTTATTGAGGTATGCACCTCATGATGTCAGCACTGAGGCAGCCAAGTTAGAATGCTTCATGGAAGAGCTTCATCAATCACTACAGTGTCAACTTGTTGTCTGGGACAGCCGAACCTTCTTCAAGCTAGTGAACAAGGCCCTCATGCTTGAAGATAAGCGTCGTGCCATGGAAGACACATGCAAATGCAGGATAATCAACATCGGTGGTTCCAACAACGAGAAGACTTGCCCGTGGCAATTATCCCCAGCGAAGCCGAACTATCAGCCTCAACACTCCAGGACTCCTGCACCTGATCGAGCTACCAGCCTCGGCCGTATGCCAACCCCAAGCTAGCATACAACCCTCCCAACAACAAAAATGGTGGCAAGACCAACAACTTCGGGCAACTCACTTGCTTTGGGTGTGGTCAGCTTGGACACATCTTGAGGGAGTGCCCCAACAAGAAGCTTGATGCATCGCGCCCCACTGCGCCAAACCAGGGATAAGGCCGTCGTGCGCCACCTAGGAACCAAGCTCCCCGCATCTTGCCCAACAATGGCAAAGGCCGTGTGAATCACGTCTCTGCAGGGGAAGCCCGGGAGGACCCGGATGTCATACTGGGTACATTCCTCATCAACTCAACCCCGACAACAGTTCTGTTCGATTGTGGTGCTTCACATTCTTTTGTTACTCAAAAGTTTGCGCTAGAGAGTGGCTTGGAGCCTACGCCCTTGAGTATTCACATGACGGTGCAAGCCCCTGGTGCGGTAATGAGGACCAAGATAGGGTGTAGAGGAGTTAGGATCAACATCAACGGGGTAGACTTCTTAGCATATTTCATCGTCCTTAAGTCGCAAGGCTTGGACGCGATCATTGTCATGGATTAGTTAACCAAGCACTAAGGCTTGTTGTACCGTGCCAAGAGGGCTGTTATGATGACCAATAGCCAATGAGTCGAGGTCAAGTATGTTCCAAACCCTACCTCCTAGAAAGCCCCTCATGTTAATTGCCTTACGGGAGTTGAGATGGATCAAGTACGAGTGGTATGTGAATACCTAGATGTATTTCCTAATGAACTGCCGGAAATGCCAGCTCATCGTGACATTGAGTTCATTATTGCGCTAATACCTGATACTGGACTCATCTATAAGAAGCCCTATAGAATGGGATCCGAAGAGTTGGCTGAACTTAAGGAGAAACTAGCTGAGCAGCTCAGAAAGGGATTCAATCATTCTAGCGCCTCTCCTTGAGAATCGCCTGTTATATTTGTGACAAAGAAGGACAGTACAATGAGGCTCTGTGTTTATTATCGTTCTCTCAATGAAGTCACAACAAAGAACAAGTATCTACTCACAAACATTCTAAACCCGTTGGATCAGCTGAATGGAGCCAAGGTGTGCTCCAAGATCAATCTCAGACCCAAGGATATCCCCAAGATGGTGTGTGTGACCACATATGGCCTCTATGAGTACACGGTCATGTCATTCAGGTTAACCAATGACCCAACCTACTTCATGTACCTCATGAATAAAGTCTTCATGGAGTATCTATAAAAGGTCGTCGTCGTCTACATCGATGACATACTCGTCTTTTCGAAATATGAAGAAGAACATGATCAACACTTGTGGATGATACTGGAAATGCGTCGAAAGCGCCAACTTTATGCCAAGTTCAATACGTGTGAATTTTTGTTGCATGAAGTTGGGTTTTTGTCCATGTGTTGACAGCACGTGGATTGTCAGTTGACCCTGCCAGGATTGAAGCCGTGATGAAATGGTAATCTTCGATCAACATGAAGGAAGTCAGAAGCTTCCTCGGACTCGTGGGATACTACCGCAAGTTTGCCGAAGGATTGTTGAGCATCACCTGACCTATGACTCAACTATTGAAGAAGGAAAAGAAGTTCGAATGGGCACCAAAATGCAAGGAAAGTGTCCACGAGCTCAAGAAGAGGTTAACAACATCCTCAATCTTGGCCACCAGTGATATTCACAACGAGTTTGTGAAATATTGTGATGCATCAAGGAGCCGGCTTGGTGGTGTTCTGAGGCAAGAGGGCAGGGTGGTGGCATATTTGTCATGAGAGCTACATCCTCACAAAGAGAACTACGCCACTCACGGTCTTGAGTAGTAGCAGTGGTTCATGCAATGAAGAGCTGGCAACATTACATTCTGGGAAAGCAATGTGAGATATACACAGCCACAAGAGTTTTAAGTATATCTTCACTCAGATGGAATTGAACAGGAGGCAATGAAGATATGACCTCATGATTCAATACGCCCGGAAAGGCCAATGTGGTAGCAGATGCCTTGCGCAGGATGTCGTATTCCTTGAATGCTAGGATGGAGGAAAGGCTACCCGCGGTGTATGAGGAATTTGATAGCTTCGTCATGGAGCTAGTGGCACGAGGATTTCTGTCCAGCCTTGAAGCAAAACCTACATTGAGGGATGATATCAAGGAACCTCAGAAGGGACATGATAGCATCAAAGGTATAAAAAATAAGATCAAGGATGGCAAGGCCCCATGATTCTGAGTGGGTGAACAAGGAGTTTTATGGTTTTGGGACCACATTTGCATACCCAACAAATATGAGATCAAGAACTCGATCTTGCAAGAAGCACATGACACGCCATATTCGAATCCACCTTGGAGGAACCAAGATGTACCAAGACCTCAAGGCAAGATTCTGGTGGCATGGCATGAAGAGAGAGATAGCCTCTTATGTCGCTGAATGTGACGTATGCCACAGTGTCGAGGCTGAGCATCAGCGAACCACTTGACTGCAACAACCTCTCCAACTGCGTGAATGGAAGTGGGAGAAAGTCGGGATGGACTTCATCACTGGTCTGCCCAGATCAAACAAAGGACATGATTCCACTACGTCATTGTCGACCACCTAACCAACGTAGCCCACTTCATTCCCGTCAATACCACCTATTGAGGGAGCTAGTTAGCCAACCTCTACATCAATTGCATCGTGAGCCTTCATGAAGTTCCTAAGGAGATTGTGTCAGATTGTGGCACCCATTGCACCCAGTTCACCGCTATTCACACTCAGATGGGCACGAAAACAGAATGAGTAAATCGCATACTCGAGGACATGCTCAGTGCGTGTGCCTTGGCATGTGGAGCAAAGTGGGAAGATTGTTTTCCCTTTGCCGTGTTCTCCTACAACAATAGTTATCAGTCGAGCCTCCAGATGGCACCATTTGAGGTGTTATATGGTTGCAAGTGCCGCAGTCCCCTCAACAGGTCAGGAACCAGAGAAGGGATGGTCTTTGGACCAGATGTCATCTGTCAAGCAGAAGAGCAAGTATAACTCGTCAGGGAAAGCCTATAGGACGACAAATCAAGAAAGAAGAGCTATAGCAACTCCCATCACCGAGACATGAGTTTCCATGTTGGGGACTATGTCGAGTCATGCCTCTTACGAGAAAAAAGAGGATCCACATCAAGGGGAAACTTGCACCATGGTGCATTGGCCCCTTCAAGGTCACCGCAAGATGGGGAGAAGTTGGTGTCGGCGTTCTGGGAAATGGGGTACCCAGACCTGCCTACTTGCGGCCCAGGGTTGGCCCACTTCATAAGTGTAATATCAGCAAGGAACAAAACCACCCTGGATAAGGCCCTCATGAGGGGCCAAGCCTCGTGAGGAAGACAGACATCAAGATCGGGAGGGGCCTACTCAGGAGCCCGACACAGCAGCGGATCTTTCAAGCCAAGGCTAGGCCTCAGGAGTCAATGATGACGCCATGGAAGCACACGCGAGCAGCAGATCGCAGGACGGGGCAGTTTACCCTTGGGTGCAAAATAGGAAGGAGCGTATCACGGTCCCAAAGGCATCTTCCAAAGGTTCCCTTCTAGCGCAACAAGACCATGGTCGGCTGTCGGTAGGACGAGCGTCATCCCTGCTCCCACCTGTGTGGCACTGGAAGTTGATTTGCAGGCGAAGACCACTTTTTGCAGGGGAAGCATGTTCCCTTGTCTCCTACCAAAGTTGGCCTTTGTGGGATACATTCCGGCCTACGATAAGTGAAGAGGACCTGGGCGTCCATTACAAATAGAGAGGGTAGAATACTTGAGAGGAGGAGGTCGAGCTGGTCATTGAAACCCTAGAGCAACACGCCTAATCACTTGGCCTCCGGAGGCTCGAGAGCACTGTACTAGTTCATCCACCAAACTCTATGAGAGGCTATCCACCAAAAGCAGGAGTTGGGTTTTACGCTTCGCAGCGGCCCGAACCTAGGTAAACTGTTGTATATTGTGTTTTCCTCACCATCGTGTGAGTTCTTCGCCGTTTCCATCGAGTAGCGGGCTAGCTAAGGTCGAGCCGAGAGGGATCGCCGCACATGCCCCTGAGTTCGAATCCTAGGGTTTTGTGGAGCCCGAAATCCAACATTTGGAGCCACAGGTAGGGGGCTTGTGAATTTTTTCTCCTTGTTTCCTCCTTCCCAGGTCGCTGGACCGATGTCCGGGGACCAACCAACCTCTCCGAACCTCGTCGAGCTGGTCTCCAACCGCCACGTCACAGCGGCTGGAAGCTCGCATGCCGGCTTCACGGGACCAGGTGGCTCGTACCAGGCCGTCAACATCGCCTCCACCGTGACGGCCACCCGTGTCGCCCAGGAGAATGGTGTCTGGGCGGCGGCCTAGGCACCCGCAGTGTGCCACATCAACTTGGGAGACCTTAGTGCACACGACGCGTTGCGGATGGCAAGAGAGATGCTCTGCCAACGACCGACACGAGGGGGCTTCGACGCCTGGGTGGACCACATGCGTCGGGCGCTGGGGGTTCGCACCACGTGCCGGCCCCCGAGCCTGCAAGCTTTGGGGCCCTGACCGCCCTGGACGGGGCCGGGAGAGATGTGCTTCATGCTGCCCTCCACCTTTTCCAAACCCCAGCGACCGCCCCTGAACTTCACCACACCAACAACCACCACGGACGCGAGGAGAACGGCGGGACAACCGACGCCCACGCTGGGACGCAACACCGAGACCAGGTCGGCCCTCGACAACACGGGGCGGCTAGACAGGAGCGTTCCCTCCGGCACAGCCAGCAGAGGGCGGAGGTGATGGCGCCGATGAACTACGACAACGGAGACATGGCAGCACACCAAGGAGGGAATCAGCACCGGGCGCCGCCAGGACTAGCCAACGGCGGCAACAGGAACAAGCGAGTTCGCGTAGAGGCTTATCGCAGGAAGATCTCCGAGCAGTACGGCCAGGGGGATCCACCTCTGCCGCCGAGAGGGACCGCCACCATCGCACTGATGACCGGCCATGGGGGATGGGCAAGCACCTACGCGGAGCCATATGTGGCTGAGTATGCGGCGCTACCTGATCGCCCTGACAAGGAAGAGCTTCAGGTGTCCCCCAGGGATGTCTATCCACCTGAGGAGTGAGGAACATTGGGGGGTCCACCCTGAGCCGGGCCCACAAGGTGCATGTAGGGAGGCGCCCTCAAGATGCGGGGCGCGGCACTAGCCGCCCTTCCGCGGAAGGACAACGTAAGACCAAACCCACGGGCCTCAGAAGGACGAGTCGAACGCTACGACAGGACGCAAGAGGCACGGATCACCCGCGACCACTGCGATGGAGGCGTGGGCGTTGGGGGCTAGGCCATGCGACGTGCTCCTCAGTCTCAAGGGGGCTTCAACCATTTGGCGAGGTAATTTTTGGATTGACTGCTTTAAGGAGTGTCTGCAGACCGCAGGGACTTCAACTGCTCGGGGCATACTCCAGCAAGTCATATCTTTTACAATTTCCATTGCATCCGCTTGGCGACCTGACACGCTGCTTTGCTTGCATCCTTCGGTGACTCACCTTCCTCGTTTGAGGAAACCGACCCCAACGCATTGCCCCCAATGCGGGAATTAGGGACCCCACGGCCCCTTGGGAGCGCGGTCGACAGGATAAAATAAGAGTCTCTTGAGCGTCCAAGGGGGCTCCAAAGAATGGCGCTCCAGGAGCCTTACCGGTCACAAGGCCAGCTACCGTCCTTGATATCGTCCACGGACATTCGGTCGTTATCAGGGGCGGCAGGGCTTGATCCCGCAGCTGAGATCGTCCATTCGGTCGCAAGCAGCGGCGGTTGCGAAATGTGCCGGACCGAGTCCTGGCGATGCAGAGTTGCTTTAGCGTCAAAATGGGCTCCTAAGCATCGCGCCTCAGGGGCCGTACCGGTCATAAGGCCACCTTCCGCCCTCGATATCGTCCACGAACATTCGGTTGTTATCAGGGGTGGCAGGGCTTGAACCCGTAGCTACATCCGTTCAATCGGTCACACGCAACGGCGGTTCGGAAATGTGTGAGACTGGATCTTAGCGACGTAGAGCTGCTCGGACGTTAAAGGGGGCTTCTAAGCACCACGCCCCAGGAGCCTTACCGCTCGCAAAGCCACTTGACCATCCTAATGCCGTCCAGGCTTGGTAGGTATCGGGGGATGACGGGGCCCTGCCACGTGAGGCACCTCACAGGGGCAGGGAAATGCGCGGGACTGGGACCTGTCAAGGTAGAGTCATAAAAAGCCCTTAATAGACCTCCCAGGAAGGAGCGTGAGCGTGCAAGATCTGCATCAACCTGTCGCACCTCTGCATTGTCCTTTAATCCTTCTGGAACCTACTTCATCCCGTGACACTCTCACGTAATAACGAGGCGAGGCTGTATACGCCCAGGGACCCCCGAGGACGCGGAAGGGGTCCCCCCACGCCTAGTGGAACACCTATGCTCCATGCTCGGTACAACATAGTCCACAAATGACTCTTGAAGCGCAAGCCCCAATGCCATGGGGGTAGGGACAATCGTGAGGCCAAAGCGTCCTCACGACCTCCCATATACACCCCCAACGCGACACTCTCACGTAATAACGAGCCGAGGCTGTATACGCCCAACCCCCCCCCCCCCCCCCCCCCCGAGGACGCGGAAGGGGTACACCCCACACCTAATGGAAGACCTTAGCTTCGCGTTGTGTACAAATACAAAGGCAATCAGCATGGCCTGCCAATGACCATGCTCGCAGCTAGCAAGGAAACCCATATAGTCTGCCAATGACTAGGCCAGCTTTAGATGTCGGACGCGACACTTGCTTGCTTTCTCTTGGATTGGAACTGTCTTCCGCTGAGTTTGAACTGGCTGACTTCTTAAGTTGGTTTTTTTCCAGTCTCAATGCCCGATGTTTGAAAAATAAAAGGGGGGACTTCTCTGGCATTTTTTATTTCACTGGCTTTGAAACCTCCCGTCCAGAGGTTATGTTTGGAGATAACCGCTCCGTGCCACCCCCAGGAGTCAAGGAGCATGAATGCAAGGACTTGCCGCCTTAGGGGCAACATTTTTTCAGTGGTCAACGCCAGCGGGGGGGGGGGGGGGCGGTATGGACCCAAACTTGATACCACCACAAAGAGTCTTGGGAGGCCTCAGGGCCCCCTGGGGCAATGACCTAAGAACGAAGTGCGGAATTGCTCGGGAATCAGAAAGGGGGTTCACGGGCGTGCCTTAGGAGCCTTACCGGCCGTTAAGGCGGGGGCCTGACGACGCAGAGCGGCTTGAGTGTCAAGGGGGGCTCCTGAGAAGCACGCCCTAGGAGCCTTACTGGTCGCAAAGCCACTCGGCCCCCAGGGTGTCGGGTCTTTGCACCGTGAGGAACAGCCTTGGTAACTTGTTGAACCTCACAGCGGCAGGAAAATGTGAGGGACCTGGACCTGCAGGCATAGAGTGCCGAAAGGGTCTTCACCTCGTCCCGTTTATGAAACAGGAGCCACACCGAAGGACCTACGAGAGGGATGGATGCAAATCCACAAGCTAAGTGCCTGATAGGCCCTGATCTGGAACCTCTCGCTTTACTCACTAACGAAGGATGGAGGGCCTAAGGATTCGATGGCGGCAAGGAGCGAGTACAACACCCAAGCACACGACATCATGAGAGGTGCCTTGGGAGGGCAAAACTTCCGGAAGGTCGTGCTTCCCTCGTCATCCCAAGCCACGGCAGCTGCAGAAATGGGCCCTAAGCTTTGCAACCCCACTACAACAACCACCAACACGCCGGCCATCACCTTAGGAACAAAAGAACAGAGGAGAGCAGCAAAGGTAGTAACAAGAAAAATCTTAACGCCCGACCAGGAAGGGTCTTTTCCGGCAACGCAATAATAGGTAAGCAGAAGATGGGGGACACCTAGGAGGAGGAACCACCGACGGCGCCCTTGATGACCACGTGCTCGGTGTCAGAGTCTTCCTCCTCGCTGGAGACGGGCACCCGGGCTCACAGCTCCACCAGAGCGGCCACGTGAGGGTGGAATTCGCCCCTGGGGAGATGATGGGACTCTATAGGAGTCGGCTCGACGACGCGCCAAAGGTCCAGCTTCAGAGCAAGGCGACGCAAATTGGAGAAGACAAACGTCATGGCAAGGCCTAGAAGGTCGCAGGCGTCAGCCACATTGTCCTCCTCCACGCGGGGGACGAAGCCTCCAGCGCCTCCACCACCCTCTCAAATAAGGTGAGGTAGCCTCCATCGCTCGTCACATTAGGTAGCGCCGGGGCCTCCCCCACAAATTGGTGCTTCACACCAACCGCCCGGTTAGCAATGCCGGTGAACCACTTGGCACGCTGGTGTGCCATCGTTCGGGCGTTCGATGCCTCACCCTTGGCAGCCAGGACAACATATGTCGCCTCCTGGACCTGCTTCCATAGCGAGGCCAACTCTGCTACATCCTCCGCCTGATCCTAACGGGCGGTCTGGAGGGCAACTTCGGTATCCGCAAGCTGGGCCCGCAGCCCCTCCGCCTCCTCCTGAAGCCCTTCAAACACCGGCCACTTGGAGGAGGGCGCGGTGAAGAATATGGAAAATCAACCCAAGGATAACAGAAGAAGCAACGAGCAAAGCGACACAATGAAGGGCTTACTCGGCAGCCGTAACCCAGCTGTGGCGGATGAGCGAGGGCCCTGAGGGCCCTCCGCCGCTGCCCCCACGGGTGGGCGAAGGCGCAGGAGGCGCCGTATGCTTTCCCTGGCTAGAGCCATCTCCAGGGAACGCCATGAAGATGAAGGGCGAGGGAAGGGAAGAATTCTTCTCGTGGCAGATGGATGAAGCAGGGAAAGAGCTCGAAGTTGCAGGGCCACCCCCCCCCCACAGGGGGCTGGGCAAATTTGTATGCACGCAAGGACCCGCGGGCCGATGGGGCCCGCGATGTTTTGGGCCGTATTCAAGGCATCGCTGAGAAGCCACCCCATGAGTGCCTTGGGCCCGGTGGCTACTGTCGGCATTCTGGGAACGGGGGTACCCAGACATTCGTGCCTGCGGCCTCGGGCTGGCCCAGTTCATCAGCACAATATTAACAAGGAACAACACCACCCTGGACAAGGCCCTCACGAGTGGCCAAGCCTTGTGAGGAAGAGCGACATCAAGATCCGCAGGGGGCCTCCTCAGGACCCCTTCGGAGCGGTGGATATTTCAAGAGTCAAGGATGACACCATGGAAGGACAAGCGAGCAGCAGATGGCAGGACGGGGCAGTTTCCCCTTTGGTGCAAAAGAGGAAGGAGTGTATCAGGGTCCCAAAGGCATCTTCCAAAGGTTTCCCTTCCAGTGCAACAAGACAACGGCCGCCCGCCGGCAGGACGAGCGTCATCCCTCCTCCCACCTCTGCGGCACTTGTACTTGCTTTGCATGCGCAGACCACTTTTGGCAGGGGAAGCATGTTCCCTTGTCTCCCACCGAAGCTGTCCATTTTGGGATCCCTCCCCTCCTACGATAAAGGAAAATGACCCGGGCCTCCACTGTAAATAGAGAGGGTAGAATACTTGAGAGGAGGAGGTCGAGCAGATCATTGAAACCCTAGAGTAACACGCCTAACCACTTGGCCTCCGGAGGCTCGAGAGCATTCTACTAGTTCATCCACCAACCTTCGTGAGAGGCAATCCACCAAAAGCAGGAGTAGGGTTTTACGCTTCGGAGCGGCCCGAACCTGGGTAAACTATTGTGTTCTGTGTTTTCCTCACCATCATGTGAGTTATTTGCCATTTCCATCGAGTAGCTGGCTAGGTAAGGTCGAGCCAAGAGAGATCGCCCACACGCCCCTGTGTTCGAATCCTAGGGTTTTGTGGAGCCCGAAATCTGATAGTTGCCTACCAGCCGGAGCTACCATCCAAACTTTTGGATGTGCACAACGTTTTCCACGCGTCGCAACTCCGGAAGTGCGTCCAAGTTCCCAACCGCCATGAGCTCTACAAGGACATCGATCGCCGAGCCAACAATCTGCACCCAGACCTCACTTATCGTGAGAGGCCAATCCGCATCTTGTACGGATCGGAGTGATGCACCAGAAGCCGCACCATCAAGTACTTCAAGGTCGAGTGGAAAAACCACACTGAAGCAGAAGCAACATGGGAGTGTGAAGACTACCTTTGATCCAAATTGCCTTCTCTTTTAAGTGCCTAGCCTAGGAACCTCAGGGACGAGATTCTTGTAAGGGGGATAGGTTTGTCACACCTAGTGTTGTACCCCTTTGCCACATGTTGTTTTTATAAAAGTTGGCACCAATTCAAAACTTTTGCATGTTTGTGATGATTGATTTTGTTGGAACTTGCTTGAGTTTCTGAATCACTATAATTGTTCTCCTCTCTAAAACTTACCTCCTTGACCCAAAGCCCTTGCCCAATGATCATGCCATGTGAATAGAACCAAAAAATCATATTTATAAATTATTATTTTAACAATAGGCATTTAATCCTTTTAAATTCTCCAGAACCCTTGATTTTGGATTTACACTACAAGTCCCCAATTTAGGAGGGATGTTTTACACCAAAGACTTTATTTGAAACCTATTATAAAAAGACTTCCCAAGACAACAAAATAATTATTTTCAAAGTTATTTTCCTATTTTATTTAAATACCTTTGTTGAGGACATAAATGGTATTACATAGGGAATTTATTTTCTTGCTTCAAAAATATTTTAGAAAAAGTAGGGAAAGTCAGTGGACATATATTTTCCGTACATAAGAGTTTCAACAGATGGTCATCTTCAAAATATTGGACAAAACCCCTCAAAACCCTTTCTGCATGTTTTAAATTTTTGACCTATATCCGTATGTAATAGTCTCAATGAATTCCAGGATAACTCTAGCAAATCACACAGGACAAATGTGGTGATCCCGCAAAGTTTCATCTCATTCCAAGTTGGTTTGGTCCACTTATTAATCCCAAAAGCCTCTTTGTCAAGAACCAAATTCGAGAAACTTTACATTGCCAAGTTTATCGAATTGATTACAGACATTACAAGAGTGACCCAGTCCCCAAATAAGGATGCTACACCATGTTTGCATCTGTGGGAGTTGATTTGATCACCTAGGTCCACGGAAATCTTATTTTGTCCATTTCTAGGTTTTTTCATGTCTACATTGTCAACTTTGCTCAAGCGAGCTCAAACTTGGTGAATCCTACTGATTTTCCCATAATTTAACCTTGTTAAATCTCACTACAAGTGGTGAGGTCTATCTTGCTCAAACCAACATCAAACACCTTCTGGTGATTTGGTAAAGCTGCTACTTTCATCCCTACACTATTCTCCTTCACTCCAAATTTTTACCACAGGCCCACAGAAGTTACTCTTCACCTGTAGTAGGAAGGTCCAGGTCTAGTTCAATAGTGGGGATGGACAAAAACCCCAATTACCAATCTGATCCTCCCTGGCAGAAGGGTTCTTCCTCTCTTCCGTTGACCACAACTTTCCTCCTCAGCCCCAAAGCATCCAAGAGGCATCTCCACATCCCCAGACACTAGAGGACTAGGTGGGACGCACCTGACCGCACCAGCATGTCGTGGCATACCAAAAATATGCTCTGGATGCACTATAGTGTGCACCTGCTGTGGCCCCCTACGGTAGTCCCCCGAGGCCCCCTCGACGCAGGAATCCTGTGCCACGTCATGCCCCTCCTTTGTGCCCTTCTCCTCCCCCTATGACGCGATCCCCCGCCCGGCCGATTCGGTAAGATGGTGCCTGCCACCGCGACACACCCGGAACCAGCTCCCACTCCTCCTCGTCCTTTTCCCAACCCCGGACATCGTTCACGAAAACCGTGAACACACCCCCAAGTCCTCTCTCCTCCCATGGCTATTGCGACAGTCTTGCGGGCACACGAGCCTTCGGTGAATCGTGATCCCTCTACAAAATGCCACTCCGGGCTTCCCTCTCCCTCCCTAAGACCTCCTACTACTCCTAATAGCACCCCTGAACCACCCACTCATTGCGAGAGGCCCCCAAGTTCGAGATCAAGCTCCGTATATGCCGCATCGGTATTCTGGAAATCCCTGTGTAGAAGGCCGATCCGGCTCTCATTTCTTCCCCATTGGAACCGCAACAGCTTCCTGATGCTTCTCCTTCCCACCACCAGTCGAACAGTGACTCGCCCAAGGGACCATTTACACACCTAGCTGCCCTCATCGTGCCCTCTGTCATCACCGGTGAACTCGCCGACCTCCCTGTACCGAGGTTGAAGATGACAGGTGGGGCCCACCTGTCATCCTCACCTCTCCCTCCCCTTCCCTCACTGCCACTAGCGGTTGTGTCATGCATGTCGAGTTTGAAACCTCGCAGGTACGCGTGCATGGCCAGCCTCGGCTGATTTCGCTGGATGGGGCGATCCGGCAAACAGCTTCGGGCCGAGGAGCTATGGCATTTTTCTTTTTATTTTATATTTCTGTTTTGCAAAAATCCCACAGTGGTGAATAATTATCCAAACTCAAATATTCCTCCACCACAAATCTTGTAATATTATGTAGTACTTTACGATGTCACTTGTAATTTGTTTATAAAAGGTTGCATGCACTATTTTATTTAAAAAACCTATTTTAGGCATTTTAGCACTCTCTTAAAATAGCTTCTCCAACTTTTTAGAGTGCAAAAACAAGACCCTGTAATTTTTACAGAATCATACTCATCCTAGTTTTTTAGAAAATTGGTGTGACATTTTTGTGAGTACATTATTTTCTCTGTTTTTCCGTGAGTGCTTATTTTTGCCCGTTTATATTGCGACGATAGATTGCATTGGTGACGAGGGACTTGGACCAGAAGACTTTGAAGACCCAGAGTGTAAAACTATTCAAATAGTTGTGTCCACGGTCAAGGACAGTTGGGTGCTGCTGGTTGAACTACGTCTAGGTGTTTTTGCTTAAACCAAGTGTATGTGTGTGTGTGTGAATGGTGGTAGTACGAATGCTAAGCTAAGTCGAATGACCTGGCATGATGGGTGAACATGGGTAGTTTAGTCCTCAAATGATATTGATTTATGTAACCTGTTCACATGGTTCCCGCTTACCTCGTGATGCATGGCGTATAAGAAGTTGATCATGTTATTGAATGAGAGAAAAATATGATTTCCGCAAAATAGCATACTAGTGTTATACCACCCTTCATTATTGGCTTGTTCCATATCATGGGTTGTTTGTAAGTACATTCGAAGTACTCATTTTCTTTCCACTAGTTATTTGAGTGGCCAGGCATGGAAGAGCAAGAATTTGGAGAAGAGTTCGTGGGTGAAAAAAAATGCAAATTAGGACCCTCCCGAGTCAGATTGTCTGTAGGTTAAGGCAGATGGCATGGGTTCATGCTTTTGTTCAACATGTCCACTATTAGTCTTGTTTGGTGTGTCAGCCTTTGAGGCCCTACCTATGTAAGACTTGGCCTTAATGGTCCTTATTTGTATCAAAAGGTATGTATGGATGCAAGGAGCTTGCTATTCAGCTTCTGTGTGTTCAGTGAGCATTGATCTTTGGGATCATTGTACACATGCATCCTGTGATCACGACTTACAAGTCGGGGTATGATACGTCTCCAACGTATCTATAATTTTTTATGGTTCCATGCTATTATCTTGTCAACTTTGGATGTTTTATATGCATGAATATGCTATTTTATATATTTTTTGGGAATACCTATTAACTCAGTGCCAAGTGCGAGTTTCTGTTTTTTCCGTGTTTTTGGCCCATTTTCAGACGGAGTCCAAATGGAATGAAACTTTACGATGATTTTTTTGGACCAAAAGAGACCCCCGAAGCTTTGGGAGAAGGCCAGAAGAGCCACGAGGGAGTCACAAGCCCTGACGCCGCCACCACCCCCCCCCCCCCCCCCCCCGGTGGTGGCGACCAGGCTTGTGACCTCCTCGTGGGCCCAACAGACGCAATTCCACCGCATTAAATTCCTATTAATTCTGAAACCCCCAAAAAGAAACCAAGATCGGGAGTTCCGCCGCCGCAAGCCTCTGTAGCCACGAAAAACCAATCTGGAGCCCGTTCTGGCACCCTGCCGGAGGGGGAATCCATCTCCGGTGGCCATCTTCATCATCCCGGCGATCTCCATGACGAGGAGGGAGTAGTTCTCCCTTGGCGCTGAGGGTATGTACCAGTAGCTATGTGTTTGATCTCTCTCTCTCGTGTTCTTGGGATGTCTTGATCTCGATGTACCGTGGGCTTTTCTACCGTAGTTGGATCTTATGATGTTCTCCCCCTCCCCCTTCTTGTAATAAATTGAGTTTCCCCTTTGGAGTTATCTTATCGTATTGAGTCTTTGAGAACACTTGATGTATGTCTTGCACGTGTCTATGTGCTGTAATCAACTTGCGGGTTTGTGAAAATTGGGAACCTATGCATATGGTTGGCACACGTGGATTCATGTGAGTACTTGATGTATGTTTTGGTGATCAACTTGCGGGTTCATGACATTGGGAACCTATGCAGAGGGGTTGGCACACGTTTTGACTCTCCGGTAGAAACTTCAGGGCAATCTTTGAACTCCTATGTGTTGCTTGAATAGATGATTCTGAGATTATGTGATGCATATTGTATAATCATGCCCACGGATACTTGAGGTGACAATGGAGTATCTAGGTGACATTAGGATCTTGGTTGATAAGTATCTTAAGGTGTTATTCTAGTATGAACTCTATAATAGATCGATCAGAAAGAATAACTTTATGGTGGTTTTGTACCCGACAATAATCTCTTCGTTTGTTCTCCGCTATTAGTGACTTTGGAGTGACTCTTTGTTGCATGTTGAGGGCTAGTTATATGATCCAATTATTTTATCTTTGTTGAGAGAACTTTGCTAGTGAAATTATGAACCCTAGGCCTTGTTTCCACGCATTGCAATACCGTTCGTGCTCACTTTTCCCATTTGTTATCTTGCTGTTTTTGTAATTTCAGATTACAAAAACCTATATCCACCATCCATATTGCACTTGTATCACCATCTCTTCGCCGAACTAGTGCACCTATACAACTTACCATTGTATTAGGTGTGTTGGGAACACAAGAGACTCTTTGTTATTTGGTTGCAGGGTTGCTTGAGAGAGACCATCTTCATCCTACGCCTCTCGCGGACTGATAAACCTTAGGTGACCCACTTGAGGGAAAATTGCTACTGTCCTACAACCCTCTGCACTTGGAGGCCCAACAACGTCTACAAGGAGAAGGTTGCATAGTAGACATCAAGATCTTTTCTGGCACCGTTGCCGGGGAGGTTAGCGCTTGAAGGTATATCTTTAGATCTTGCAATCGAATCTTTTTGTTTCTTGTTCTTTCGCATAGAAAACTACAAAAAAATGGAATTGAGGATGCCTCATATGCTCCATCTTTTCAATGTCTTTCGTGAGCACGATGGGAAGGAAAATTGTGCACAAGTGGTGAAAGAAGAATTACATAGAATGCTTGGCATAGAATATGTGAATGATGAGCATGATTGCAATGTTGTTAGCATGAATTCTATGAATACCCATGATGCTAATGATATGCAAAACCACAAGCTTGGGGATGCTATATTTGATGAAGATGATCTTTTTAGTTCTTCCACTTTGAATGATCAAAATTATTTTGATGAAAGCATGCCCCCTATCTATGATGATTATTGTGAGGATACTTATGCTTTAAAGAAGAGGGATGATAAAACTTGTCATACTCTCGAGAACCCTTTTGCTAAACCTTTCTTTTTCATTGTGGACACAATTTCTAGTGCTCAAGTCTTTTACGATACTCCCACTACTATTCTTGAGAATAGATTTCCTTATGTGGAGAATAGTAAAATTTCTATGCTTGTAGATCATGAAAAGGAAGCCTTAGGTGCTGGTTATATTGTTTAATTCATTCATGATACTTATTGCAATAGTATCAAGCTTCCTCTCCATATGTTGAAATTTTTGAAGCTATGCTTGTTTTGTCTTCATATCCTAGTTGATTCTTGCTCCAATAAATTGTTTGATCACAAAATCCCTATGCATAGAAAGTGGGTTAGACTTAAATGTGGTAGCCATTTGCTCCATGATTCTCTCGTTGTGTTTCAATGCTTACCTTTTATGTGAGCATCATTGAAATCAATGCCTAGCTAAGGGCGTTAAACGATAGCGCTTGTCGGGAGGCAACCCAATGAATAAATTTTTATTTGCTTTTTGCTTCCTGTTTTGTTTTCTCCACACCATCATAATTCTGTTATGATTGTTTCTTTTGTGTTTCTTTTTGTGTTTGTGCCAAGCAAAACCGTTATGATTAGTCTTGGTGATGATTGTTTGATCATGCTGGAAAAAAAAAGAAACTTTCTTCTCACGAAAAGAATTTTCATTTTTATTCGGTAAGAGATTTTGAGTTGATTCTTTTTTCTGCTGATTTATATGCAATTTGTTCAGACTGTCGTAATTGCTCAGATTTTTTGAAGTAGCACAAGTATACGAAGTATACAGATTGCTACAGACTGGTCTGTTGTTAACAGATTCTGTTTTCGTTGAGTTGGTTGCTTATTTTGATCGGAGGGTATTAGCCATGGAATATTGAAAATATAGTATTCAAACACCAACATAAGTAGAATTTAAGTTTTCTATAGTACCTAAGGAAGTGGTGATTTGCTTTCTTATACTAATGATATCACGAGTTTCTGTTTAAATTTTGTGTTGTGAAGTTTTCATGTTCTGGATGAAGTTCTTATGGACAAAGAGATAAAGAGTGGCAAGAGCTCAATCTTGGGGATGCCCAAGGCACCCCAAGTTTATTCAAGGATGCTGAAAAAGCCTAAGCTTGGGGATGCCCCGGGAAGTCATCCCCTGTTTCGGCTTCAATCCATCGGTAATGTTACCTGGAGCTATATTTTTATTTACCACATGATATGTGTTTCGCTTGGAGCGTCTTGTATCGTAGGAGTCTTTTATTTTTGTTGTGTCACAATCATCCTTGCTGCACACTTAGAGAGAGATACATGCACTCACCGTGATTTTGTCGAGCTTCACTTATATCCTTTGGTAGACAATTCAGCTCACATGTGCTTCACTTATATCTTTTGAGCTAGATACTTTTGCTCTATGTGCTTCACTTATATCTTTTAGAGCACAACAGTGCGTGGCTTGGTAGTTGATCTATGCTATGAAAGTAGTCTCAAAAGGGGCAGTTATCCAAAGGGATACGAAAACTTCCACCTTCATGTGCATTGAATAGTTAGAGAAGTTTGATTCATCTCAATTAGTTTTGAGTTGTGGTTGTGGTAATATTGAAGTCATGCTAGTAAGGTGTTGTGGATCTAGAAATACTTGTGTTGAAGTTAGTAATTCCCGTAGCATGCACATATGGTGAACCTCTGTGCGATGAAATCTGAGCATGATTAGTCTATTGATTTTCATCCTTTGCGTGGCCGCCGGGATCGCGCGATGGTTTATACCTACCAACCTTTCCCCTAGTAGTATGCGTTGAATGCTTTGTTTCGATTACTAATTTAACTTTTTCAACAAGTATATGAGTTCTTCATGACTAATGTTGAGTCCATGGTTTAGGTGCACTTTCACCTTCCACCATCACTATCTTCTTAGTGCCGTGCAACTTTCTCCTGTCCACAAAACCCACCATTAGCCTCCCTCAAAACAGCCACCATACCTACCTACTATGGCTTTTTCAAAGTCATTCCGAGATATATTGCCATGCAACTACCACCATGACAGGTGCCACCACTTCTACATTGGCATTGCATGATCGTAAGATAGCTAGCATGATGTTTCCAATAATGTCTATGCCATGCTAGATCATTGTCATGGTACACTACCGAAGGCATTTCAGATAGAGTCAGCATTTCTCTAAGTTTTGAGTTGAAAGTGTGATGATCATCATTGATGGAGCATTGTCCCATGTGAGGGAATAAAAGAGGCCAAAGATGCCCACCAAAAAAAAAGAACAGGCCAAAGAGCCCACCCAAAAAAAGAGAGAAAAAGAGAGAAGGGACAATGCCACCACTTTTCCACACTTGTGCATATTAAGCACCATGATCTTCATGATTGAGAGTCTCTCATTTTTTCACCACCATATAGCTAGTGGGAAATGTTCATTATATAACTTGGCTTGTATATTCCAATGATAGGCTTCCTCAAAATTGCCTTAGGTCTTCGTGAGCAAGCAAGTTCGATGCACACCCACTAGTTTTCTTTAAGAGCTTTCACATACTCTTAGCTCTAGTGCATCATTTGTATGGCAATCCCTACTCATTCACATTGATATCTATTGATGAGCATCTCCACAGCTCATTGTTATGCCTAGTTAATGTGATTATCTTCTCCTTTTTTGTCTTGCAACCTCCACCACACTCCACACCATCTATAGTGCTAAAACCATGGCTCACGCTCATGTATTGTGTGAGAGTTGAAAAGGTTTGAGAAAGTAAAGGTGTGAAACAATTACTTGGCTAATATCGGGGTTGTGCATGATTTAAATTCGTTGTGCAATGATGATAGAGCATAGCCAGACTATATGGTTTTGTAGGGAAAACTTCCTTTTGGCCTTGTTATTTTGAAAGTTCATGATTACCTTGCTAGTTTGCTTTAATTATTATTGTTTCCACGTCAATAGCAAACTATTGTTTTGAATCTAATGGATCTGAACATTCATGTCACGTGAGAGAAGTTACAAAGGTCAACTATGCTAGGTAGCATGCAACATCAAAAATTCATTCTTTATCACTTCCCTACTCGAGGACGAGCAGGTGTTAAGCTTGGGGATGCTTGATACGTCTCCAACGTATCTATAATTTTTGATGGTTTCATGCTATTATCTTGTCAACTTTGGATGTTTTATATCCATGAATCTGCTATTTTATATCTTTTTTGGGACTAACCTATTAACTCAGTGCCAAGTGCCAGTTTCTGTTTTTTCCGTATTTTTGGCCCATTTTCAGACGGAGTCCAAATGGAATTAAACTTTACGATGAATTTTTTTTGGACCAAAAGAGACCCCCGAAGCTTTGGAAGAAGGCCAGAAGAGCCACGAGGGAGTCACAAGCCCTAACGCCGCCACCACCACCCCCTCGGGTGGTGGCGACCAGGCTTGTGACCTCCTCGTGGGCCCAACTGATGCAATTCCACCGCCATAAATTCCTAAAAATTCAGAAACCCCCAAAAAGAAACCTAGATCGGGAGTTCCGCCACCGCAAGCCTCTGTAGCCACCAAAAACCAATCTGGAGCCTGTTCTGGCACCCTGCCAGAGGGGGAATCCATCTCTGGTGGCCATCTTCATCATCCCAGCGATCTCCATGACGCGGAGGGAGTAGTTCTCCCGCGGGACTGAGGGTATGTACCAGTAGCTATGTGTTTGATCTCGCTCTCTCGTGTTCTTGAGATGTCTTGATCTCGATGTACCGTGGGCTTTGCTACTATAGTTGGATCTTATGATGTTATTCCCCTCTCCCTTCTTGTAATGCATTGAGTTTCCCCTTTGGAGTTATCTTATCGGATTGAGTCTTTGAGAGCACTTGATGTATGTCTTGCACGTGTCTATCGACTGTGATCAACTTTTGGGTTTGTGACAATTGGGAACCTATGCATATGGGTTGGCACACGTGGATTCATGTGAGTACTTGATGTATGTTTTGGTTATCAACTTGCGGGTTCGTGACATTGGGAACCAATGCATAGGGGTTGGCCCACGTTTTGACTCTCCGGTAGAAACTTTGGGGCACTCTTTAAAGTCCTATGTGTTGGTTGAATAGATGATTCTGAGATTATGTGATGCATATCGTATAATCATGCCCACGGATACTTGAGGTGACAATGGAGTATCTAGGTGACATTAGGGTCTTGGTTGATATGTATCTTAAGGTGTTATTCTAGTACGAACTCTATAATAGATCGATCACAAAGAATAACTTTATGGTGGTTTCGTACCCGACAATAATCTGTTCGTTTGTCCTCCACTATTAGTGACTTTGGAGTGACTCTTTGTTGCATGTTGAGGGCTAGTTATATGATCCAATTATGTTATCTTTGTTGGGAGAACTTCACTAGTGAAAGTATGAACCCTAGGCCTTGTTTCCACGCATTGCAATACCGTTCGTGCTCACTTTTACCATTTGTTACCTTGCTGTTTTTGTAATTTCAGATTACAAAAACCTATATCTACCATCCAGATTGCACTTGTATCACCATCTCTTTGCCGAACTAGTGCACCTATACAACTTACCATTGTATTAGGTGTGTTGGGGACACAAGAGACTCTTTGTTATTTGGTTGCAGGGTTGCTTGAGAGAGTCCATCTTCATCCTACGCCTCCCACGGATAATAAACCTTAGGTCACCCACTTGAGGGAAAATTGCTACTTTTCTACAACCCACACCTTTGTCACTGGCTTTAACTAAGTCCACTTCCTGAATTTGTCGATGGCAATAAACAACAACTTGAAGCCCCTGGTAGCACGGGGGAAGGGGGCGACTATGTCGAGCCCCGAGACCGATAATGGCCAGGAGAATGGTACAATTTGAAGGGCATGTGCTGGTTGGTGTGGGGATGCTGACTTACGAGTCAAAATTGCCGAATGAACATGTTCAGTGATCCCAGAGATCAATGCTCACCGAACACACATATGATGAATATTATGAGTCTTACATCCAACATATCGAAATAATACAACACCAGACCAATAAGGTCAAGGTCACATAGGTAGGACCTATAAGGCCAAAACACACTGATACATCTAATAGCGGAAATCTTTGGGCTAAGCGGGTGCCCATGCCATCAGCCTACACCAACATACATTCTGGCTGGGAAGTATCCTAGCTCGTAGGTCCGTCTCCAATGACGTACTCTTCTCCAAACTCCGGGCCTTCCATGTGTGGTCAACAACATAACCAGTCGCAAGCCAGTGAGTACTTTGAATGTACTCGCAAATAGCCCATGATTTGGATAATGCATTTGGTATGATAGCAAGTATATGCAATATTGGTGGATAGAAACTTAACAATAAACATGATCATAGATGGATATGCAACTTGAGCTAGATGGTATTTATAAGATCAGGTTAGAGGTATCAACATATCTTCTATGGGCTGAACACTCCGGGTTCACCTGATATGCCAAGTCACCAAACTTGGTCATATCAACTCGTTCTCAGATTACATCATTAACAACACAAATATTTGGTTTATTTGGAAACAACTGGACGTAGTTTAAGAAGGATTACCCAACTGTCCTTGACTGTGGACACGACTATTCCAAAAGTTTTACACTCTGCTGAGGTTGTATGCTATATCAACGAGATCCGGGAAACTTCCGTGTCATCCACGACTCGCGGTATATAACATACCCGAGGCATGTAACCAATCATTGCCTTTCCCCTAACGATACTAGACAAACAGATCCACTCAATTGGTACCCATCCCACATGATGTACGGCTTACGAGCACCGACTCTAGACAGTATCATCCATGTGGGAACCAATGGTGTGCCCGGAAAACATAAAAACGGCATAGTCGTCCTACCTGGCACGACCCCGTCATGACAGTGACCACATATCACTCCGGCCACTAGTAATGTGGCTCTTTTCTAGCACTGACTAGAGTAATCAACAAAGCCCCGTCCCATAAAGGGGTAACGTGGTCGCACATGTAAGGTTGGGACAATCGACACATCATAAATCTATACCCATTTCCGAAACCAGTCACACCAAAATACACCTGGTGCACCACTTTTCCACAAGAGGCCACCTTAACTCATCATAACCCTCGGGCCTTAGTGGCACCCGACGGGGTTTTCATAAACCTTTGATATAAACCATCATCATGCTCATGCTTCTACTATGCTTAGCTCTACTTGTCAACATGATATTAGCGTGACCCTCATAGGTGGTAGGATCATGCTCAAAATGCAAGTGCTCGAGAGGACCCATCGGTAACATCATATCGATGATTTACCGAATACTTATGATCATATGCAACGGAAATATTTGTTCTACTTAGCATGCAATATAATATTTTCTCAAACATGGTCAAAGGGCTGCTTGCCTTGATCAGCTAAGTATCTCGGGTTTTTGGGGTCTTCAAGTCCAACTCCTTAGTCAAACGTGTTTTCTATCGTCGTAATAAATAAAGAAGTAATAAGTAGCTCACTAAAAAACACATCACAAACTCATTTTAAAAATGTTGCTCTATTTTGATAAATCTAAATTATCATTTAAAAAATATTTGTCTCTGGTTTTGGTGAAAGGATTATTTAAAAAATCATTTTAGCAGAAGAAAAAATATTTGAAATAGACTTTTTATTTATTGTTATACAGAAAACTTGTTTCAAAATTTGTGCAAAGGGTGCATTAAATTCTACTCATTTTTAGAAGAACTATGGTGGGAAAATCATGAAATTATATTGGATAACAAATTTTACAAAAATCCTTTTAAAACTGTATTAAAAAGAAAAAGAAAAAGGCCAAGCCACAGGCCTGGCTCGGCCTGTGGCTAGGGCCGGCCCAGCTAGCCAGCTAGCCAGCCCAGGCGCGTGTGCGACCATGTTCAAACCTAACGCGTGGGCCCATGCGGTCAGCAATAGAGAGGAGAGAGGGGGAGAGAGAATTGCCGCCCATAGGTGCCCCACCTATCGGGGTCGTCTTGTACCTTTGGACAGAGGGGAGGGGAGGCATGTCGGCGATGCTACCGAAGCCCTCGAGCCCAACTGATGGCAGAAATGGAACCAGCTCACCGTCGCCTGGTCAGCGGGGAGGCCCTGGTTCACCGGCGACGAGGTGGCTGCGGCGGAGCCGATTCGGGAGGTTGATGAACTAGGTACTACGAGCAGGGATTAGCTCAGGGAGGTGATGGGGAAGCTCCCTGAGCCTGCTAGGGTCTCAAAGAAGGAGAGAGGAGCGTCAGAGCTGGCCCATAGCCCGAGATCAACAGAGCTCCGAAGCGACGGGGCCTCTATCGATCTCGAGCACAGGAGATCGCTGGTTTGTGACCCCTCAGACTCACAAAGAGGGAGAGAGAGCGAGGAGAAGCGTGCATGTGTGGCCGCGCTCTTCTAGCCAAATCTGGCGCGCGCGGGCACGCATCACTCCGGTTAACAGACTAAGGGAGGAGGGGTCCTAAGGCTGCCCTGATACAGAGGGGTTGTCGGGGACACGAATGGGCAACGGGGGAGGCTTGACCAAGCCGGAGCTGCCTACCTTTTCTTCGGGTGCACCCTGTTGCATGCCCAGAGCACAGTTTTGGTGTGCGGCGACATGCTGGCGCGCTCTGGGGCGCCTTGGCCGTGACGGGGGTGTCCTCGAGCTGGGTCTGGAGATACTTAGCCGTTTGGGAGCCGAGAGACTCTCTGTTAGCCATGGGGTGTGATTAAAGGAGGGATGCCAACTTTGAAACATAACTTAGAATTGGGTTTTTGTAACTTCTGCTTCGATTCAAGGAGGGGCCACTCTCGTGTAGTTTGGGAGTGGTGCTGGATGCTTAGTCAAAGAGTTTGGAGGAAAGTATATGGGTGTGGAGTGAGGTAGGAGCTGATTTACTAATCTGGCAGAAGGTGTTCCACACGTGTTTGGGATACAAACAGTTCACCACTGGTGAGGAGAGTTAACATGATTAAGTTTGATGCAAAAATAGGACACTCCACCAAATTTGAGCTTCATTGGACAATTTTGGAAATGCAAAATTGTCACCACCAAATGGGCATATATGTCCCTTCCAAAGGGAATGTGGGTACATTATCCCCTGCAAATCCCATTTTTGGAAGAGACTCCTTATTTGGGGTGTTGAACACTCCTGCAACGTTCCAACCCATTTGGATAAACTTTGCAATGTAGAGATGTTTCAACTTAGTTCTGGACAAAGAGGGTTTGAGGATTATTTAGTGAACCAAATCACCTTTGAATGAGGTGAAACTTGATGTGGCCACTAAATATAGCTTGGAAAGGTTGCTGTAATTTTCTAGGATTTTATTGGAAATATTTACTTTGGAAATATTTCAAAAGATGAAAATAGACAGGATAGGTTTTCAAGGATTTTCTCCAATACTTTCCATATAAATAGGGGTTGAAAATCTTATGTATGGAAAATATATGTCCCGTGAGTATCTCAAAAGTTTCTCAGACTTTTCTAAGGCAAAAAAGTATTTTTCATACAGAAATGTCATTTCTGGCCTCAGAAATGGACATGCATATAAAATAGGAAAATAATTTGTAAAATAATTATTTTATGACTTTGGAGAGTTAAAATAGTTTTAAAACCATATCACCATCTTTGGGTAAGATCACTCCCTTGTCATCAGGGACTTGATGTGCAACCCAAAGCAAGGTTTGAAATAATCAAAAATAGGAAAAATAATTCTTGGAAATATTCATGTTATGTGGGAGCCACAACAAGAGCTCATGATCCTATGTGGGAGCCACAAATTCCTTCATGTATCTCTGCCAACAACCACGGTCCTTCCTCCCGGGTGATGCACCTCAATTTCAACCTGCTGGGTTGCCGCTTGTACAGATCGTTGTCCACGAACTGATATATGATCGACCGTCTGGCTACTCCTTCGGCATCCAGTTTCTCTTCTGGGAGGTCTCCTCTCTAGAGGTATCGGACAATCTATTGTGCCCACGCCGGAGCCCGGGGCTCGACGACAAGGATTAAAGGCGTCTCTTCCGCCGCGGGAGCGCTAGCTTAGACAACAAGGACTGTTGGTCCTGTCCAAGCTTGGCGCTCACCATAAAGTGCTTCATCGTCCCCAGCAACCTTCTTGGCGGCCAAGGGTGGCTGAAAGCACATATGCTCCCTTGGTCATTTTGATAATTCATGACAACATACATTGTCTCTTGGACTAACACTTTTACCTAGATATTTCAGGAATAGTACACGGAGTGCTTTGGCTAAAGGTTTATGTGGAGATTCCCCTTGCTGCAAGAAAGGAATAATATTGGCTCAAGCTTAAAGCTAGAAGAGTCTTCAGTTTCTATTTTGTGAGAAATCACATTTGAGTCCATAGGAAAGCCAATACTATTCAAAGGGGGTGAGATAGTAAAATGAACTGATAGCTCAAGTGCTCGAAGTTAGCCACCAAAATACACAGTCATTTTTCCTACAAAACCATTCTTTCAAATTCCACATACACAAATTCGGTGTCACCAACTTTCATATGTCGGACCCACCGAGTTTGACATCACACAAAAACCCTAGTAACTACCACAAAATCGGTGCAACTGAATCCATATCGGCGCTATCGATTTTGGGTAACCAACTTTCAGGTGCCTCGATACACAAAATCGGCATTTCCGAGTTTGAGTATCGGTGCCACCGAGTTTGGCCATCTGGCCGTTAGGTACCTTTTCGGTGCCACCAAGTTTCATACATCGGTCTCACCGAGATTCAAAAGTTCACACCTTTGTGCTAATCGGTACCACCGATTTTTCAACTTTGGTGTCACCGAGTTTGCCACTTTGTGTGTAACGGTTGGATTCTGGCTGCTACCTATATATACCCCTTCACCAACGTCTCATTCGTGGGAGAAACACTCAGAACACACACTTCATATCCAGCTCCATTTTCTGCGAGAGAACCACATACTCATGTGTTGAGACCAAGATATTCCATGCAATTCATTTGAATCATGATCTCTAGCCTCCCCAAACTGCTTTTGTGAGGAAGTGATTTTGTGTTAAGGAGACTATCTTTAGAAGCACAAGAGCAAGGAGTTCATTGATCTATTGCATCTATTACCGTTTGGAGGGTGGTGCCTCCGAGATTGTTTAGGTGTCGCTTGGGAGCCTCCTACTTCATGTTGTGGAGTTGAACCAAGATGTTTGTAAGAGCAAGGAGACTGCCTACTTTGTGAAGATCTACCGTGAGTAGGGCTAGTCCTCCATGGATGGAAGACGTGGTGGAATAGACATGGCCACTTCTTTGTGGACCCTTCGTGGGTTGAGCCCTCCGTGTACTCTCACAGCCGTTACCCTCTGTGGGTTGAAGTATCCACTAACATGGACGTACGATAGCGCTATCTATCAGAACCATGCCAAAAATCGCCATGTCAACTTGTTCGCGCTTGATCTTCCTAACCTCTACTCCTGTACGTATGCAAAGTCTTCACATTTCCGCTGCCATATATGTTGATTAGCATGTGTGTGGTGCACTAGACTTATTAGAACTGCTGAAATTCTGCCCTCTATCATAATTGATAAGGCTAGGATATTTATCTAGACTTGTGTAGGGTGCACAAGTTGTCTATTCACCCCCCTCTAGACACGTCTTGTATCGATCCCTCAATTGGTATCAGAGCAAGGTGTCCAAAACCTTGGTATAACCACCATTGGAGGAAGATGAATTTGACTAGTTCAGGGATTTTTAGTTGTAGAGTGCCCATTCTCAATGGTGAGTATTTTAGACAATGGAGAGATGAAATGCTTGGCATATTTGATGAGTTCCATTTGCACAAGTATGTTGAATATCCCTATGTGCCTCCCATTGATCCTATACATCCTTATCATGATGAAATTGATATGCTTGGTAATCTTAACTCTGTCAATCTAATCGTTAGAGGATTACCTTATGGAAAGACTTAGAGGAATGATATCCAAATTATTCCTTGAAAAATCTTGATATCATTCTCCAGAAGTACATTGCTTTTCACAAAATTAAGTCAACCGATCCTAATTTTGATAAATGCCTATTTGAGCTTCTTAACCTCATGTGTGCCAAAGGATATGTCATTACTATTAACAATATCATTGTTGAAGAAATTCGAATCCATAAACATGAACATTGTCATAGCCAAAATTCTCATGAAGCTCTTGTCTCTTATGAGGGAACTTTATCCGATGATTGTTATGGGGAGCATGGCTACTACGATGAAGATGAGGACTTTGACATCGAGTATGAGAAGACCATGAGGAACCTTAGTCTTATGGTGAACCTTAGAGACTACATTGCCCGTTGTAAGGAGTGGTTTCCCGACAGTGGATGCACCAATCATACCACCGGAAATAAAGACATGTTCCGTGAGATCACACCTAACTGTGGACCTCAAACGTATGTGACTTTTGGAAATAACTCCAAGGGTAAGGTACTAGGTCTTGACAAGGTGGATGTATCTCATGATTGTTGCATTTAAAATGTCATGCTTGTTGAATTCCATGGCTACAATCTTCTTTCCGTATCTAGCCTAGCAGACTTTGGTTTCGATGTGCTATTTACGAAAGTTGAATGCCGAGTGTTTTGCCGCGACAACCATAGAATTGTCTTTACTGGTTTCCTTAGAGGTGATTTATGCATTGTTGACTTCTCTAAAATATCCAAACCCCGTACATGCCTTATTGCTAAATCTTCTAAAGGTTGGTTATGGCATAGAAGGTTAGGACATGTAAGCATGAATAATATTGACAAACTTATCAAAGGTGATCATATTCTTGGTGTTAAAGATTTTAGCTTTGACAAAGATAGACTTTGTAGTTCTAGTAAAGAAGAAAACCAAGTCGGTGGAAGTCATCCCGTGAAGAACATCATGACTACCAGAAGACCCCTCGAGCTGCTTCACATGGATCTCTTTGATCCCAATGCTTACAAGAGCCTCGGTGGAAATTCTTATCATTTAGTCATTGTTGATAATTTTTCCATATTTGTGTGGGTGTTCTTTCTAAATGATAAGTCACAGGTACAAATGATCTTCAAGAACTTTCCTCGGAAACCCCAAAATATGTTTGAAGTGAAGATCAACAAGTTTCGAAGCGACAATGGAATGGATTTCAAGAACACGAATGTGGACACTTTTCTTGACGAAGAAGGTATCTCACATGAGTTATCAGCGACGTACACACCTCAAGAAAATGGAGTTTTTGAGAGGAAGAACCGGACTCTCAGGGAGATGGTGAGAAAGTTTCTTGATGAATACAAGACTCCTAGACACTTTTGGGCATAAGCCGTGGAAACATATTTCCATGCGATAAACCGACTCTACATGCACAAGCATCTCGTTTAACCGACATACGAGCTACTCACTGGTAACAAACTCCAAGTTGGATAGTTTCGGGGTATTCGGCTCTAAGTGTTATATTCTTGATAAGAATCGTCGATCTAAACTTGCACCTAAATCTTACGAAGGTTTCCTACTCGGTTATGGATTGAACTCTCACACATACCGTGTCTACAATAACTTCACTCGAAAAGTTGAAGGGACGGTAGATGTGATGTTTGATGAGACTAACGGTTCGCAAGTTGAACAATTGCCAATTGATGTAGGAGATAAGGAACCTTCGGAAGCTATCCAATACTAGTCCATTGGCAAGATACGTCCCATTGAGGTGAAGGAAAGTACTTCATCAACTCAAGTGGAAGCTCCTACTTCGCGTCAAGGCAAACCAAAAAACGACATGGAAGCATCCTCAAGTGGTAAGCGACATGACGAAGAAGAGGAAGAAGTACATCGTGATGGTCCTCCTCAACCTTCCTCACCACCACCTCAAGAAGATGATGACGTCGACGGCAATGTGCAAGATGATGATGATGATGATGCTGAAGATCCACCTTCCAACAAGAAGAAGTTGTCAAGATTTAGAGCAAAAGTGGACAGAGATCATTCGTTGAATCGAATCTACGGTGACATAAATAATGGGAGAATCACTCACTCTAAATCTCATTTAGCTACCTTTCGTGAGCATAATTCTTTCATCCCTAGTATTGAACCTTTGAAGGTTGAAGAATCCCTTCAAGATCCGGATTGGGTGAATGCCATGAATGAAGAGCTACATAACTTCGAGAGGAACCAAATATGGACACTTGTTAAAAAACCCGAAGGTGAGCAGAATATCATTGGTACAAGATGCGTGTTTCGGAACAAGCAAGATGAAGACGGACAAGTTGTATGCAACAATGCGTGTCTCATAGCCCAAGGATACACACAAGTTGAAAGTATGGACTAGGGTGAGACTTATGCACCTGCCGCTAGACTTGAAGCCATGCGTATTCTTCTCTCATATGCCAATCATCGTGATATTACTCTGTACCAAATGGATATAAAAAGTTCTTTTCTCAATGGAGAAATTGAGGAGGAACTTTATGTTAAACTACCTCTTGGTTTTGTGAAACCTATGAAACCTAATCATGTTTACAAATTTCGAAAAGGTTTATATGGTCTTAAAAAAGCCCCTAGAGCTTGGTACAAATGCCTAACAAAGTTTCTCATTGAACAATATTTTGAGATTGGTAAAATATATGCAACCTTATTCACTAAAAGAGTTAATGGTGAACTATTTGTTTGTCAAAACTATGTTGATGATATAATCTTTGGCTCTACTAACTCACATTTTAGTGAAAAGTTTGGAAAGTTGATGTGAGAGACGTATGAGATGTCCATGATGTGTGAACCGAAGTTCTTCCTTGGATTGCAAATCAAACAACCAAGAGAAGGTACATTTATCTCTCAAACCAAGTACACCAAGGACTTTATCAGGAAGTTGAACATGCAAGAATGCAAAGGTATGAGGACCCCCATGCCTACTAGTGGACATCTTGACCTCACTAAGGACGACAAACCCGTTTATCAAAAGGTTTATTGATCAATGAATGGTTCATTGATATATCTATGTGCCTCCTGTCCTAACATCATGTTGACTGTTTGCATGTGTGCTCGATACCAAGCAGCACCAAAAGAGTGTCATCGATTGGCTATGAAAAGGATAGTGAGGTACCTTATAGATACACCCAACTTTGGCGTATGGTATCCTAAGGGATCTTCTTTTAGTCTTACAAGCTATTTCGACTCGGACTATGTCGGAGACAAGGTTGACAGAAAATCCACCTCGGTTACATGTCAATTTCTTGGGAGATCTCTTGTGTCTTGGTCATCCAAGAAACAAAACTCGTTATCCTTATCAATTACCGAAGTTGAATACATTGTTGTTGGATCATGTTGTGCACAATTACTTTGGAGGACTCCAAATCTGAAGGATTATGGAATTCATGTCAGAAAAGTTCCATTGTTCTATGACAATGAAAGTGCTATTAAGATTTCCTATAATCCTTTGCAAAATTCTCGAACAAAGCATATCCAATTGCGACATCATTTCATTCGTGATCATGTTGCTAAAGGAGATATCTATGTCAAGCATGTTCATACCAACAAACAACTGGCTTATATCTTTACCGAACCACTTGACAAGAAAGTGTTTTGTCATTTGAGGAGTGAGTTGAACATCATTGATGCTTCAAACTTGAGCTAGACTCACTCGGAAGCATGCAAGGGATGAGCCTCACTGACTATTCCTTGATGCCATTGAGATGACTATCTTATATCTTGGAAACTATGCTCCCTTGTATTGCATCTATCCTTTTGTAGGTACTTGGAAGAAATACACTTCACAAGATTGCAATCAACTCACATAAAAAACAATCTTGATATGGACAAGTATCAACAACCCCAACTTCTAAGATGGAGGAAGAAGACAACAAAAAAATAGCAGTTATAACAGGTCAAGTACACCCTACACATGCAGTTCTAATAGTATTGCAGCGGAAAGTAAAACATGCAAGTGTAAAGTAGAGGAGTAAGGTTGTGAGATCAAATGCATGAGGTTGACACGGCGAATTTTGGCATGGTTCCAATAGGGGCGCTCTCGTACGTCCATGTTAGTGGAGACTTCAACCCACGGAGGGTAACGACTGCGACAGTCCACGGAGAGCCCCACCCATGGAGGGTCCACGAAGAAGCAACCTTGTCTATCCCACCACGGCTTCCGTGCACGGAGGACTAGCTTTACTGACGGTAGATCTTCACGAATTAGGTTATCTCCTTGCCCTTACAAATATCCTGGTTCAACTCCACAACACGAAGTAGGAGGCTCCCAAGCGACACCTAACCAATCTAGGAGGCACCCCCCTCCCAAAAGGTAATAAATGGGGTATATCAATGAACTCCTTGCTCTTGTGCTTCTAAAGATAGTCTCCTCAACACAAATCTATCTATCACAGAATATGCATGGGTAGTAGAGGTTCATTGGGTGGAAAGCAGTTTGGGGACGCTAGAGATCAAGTTTCAAATGATAGGATTGGAATATCTAGGTCTCAACACGTGAGTAGGTGGTTATCTATCAGAAAATGGATCTAGAAATGAAGTGTGTGTTCTGAGTGCTTCTCCCACGAATGAGATGTGGGTGAAGGGGTATATATAGGTAGCAACAAAAATCCAACCGTTACACATAAAAGTGCAAGCTGGGTGACACCAAAGTGGACAACTCGGTGGTACCGACTAGTACTAAAAGTGTGAACTTTGAATCTCGGTGAGACCGATATATAGAACTCGGTGTTACCGAAAAGGTGACTAACGGTCAGATGGCCAAACTTGATGGCACCGATACTGAAACTCGGAAATTCCGATTTTGTCTATCTTGGCAACAAAATGTTGGTCACACTGAACTCGGTAGCACCGATGCAGATTCGGTTGGAATGATTTGGTGGGACTGGCTAGGGTTCTGTCTTAGGTTCAAACGCGGTGGGTCCGATGTGGCAATGTTGGTGAAACCGAAATTGTGTATGTGGAACTTGAAATAGTGGATATGTGCGAAAAATGGCTGAGTGTTTTGGTGGCTAACTTTGAGATTTTGAGCAATCAGTTCATTTTACTACCTCACCCCCCTTCAATAGTATTGGCTTTCCTATGGACTCAAAAGTGATTTCTCACAAATATAAAATGAAGAGTCTTCTAGCTTGAAGCTTGAGCCAATATTGTTCCTTTCTTGCATCGAGCGGCATCTACACATAAACCTTAAGCCATAGCATCTTTTGAACATCAATCAAATATAATTGGAGAACACATTAGTCCAATGATGCATATGTTGTGATCAATTATCAAAACCACCCTCGGGAGGAATTGTGCTTTCAATCTCCCCCTTTTTTGTAATTGATGACAACATATAGATCGAAGCTTCGACAAAAGATATAATCAATGATTAGCATCGATGCTTTGAGAAGTATGTGAAAAACAAGAGCTCCCCCTAAATTTGTGCATTATTTAAAATTCGCGTTTGAATGCAAATGCACAATCGATTAGGATCATGGGTTACTCTTCCATGTCACATACATCTTGGTGGTGTGTAAAAAGAATAGCAATGCACATGACACCAACAAGATAAGTGAATGATAATCACAAGGATAGCTAAAAGATGATATAGTAGCATCACACAGGATAAAGCGATCATACGCAGATAGGATAACTTCATCCAACATACAAAGTTTTTAAAAATCGAACGATCTATACATTTCTCTCTCACATGAAGTCTATGATCTATAAATTTCTCACATGAAGTCTATGATCTATACATTTCTCTCCCTTTGGCAACAAGTTACCAAATAGTTCAGAAGTATAGAACCACTCATCTCTCTGGGCAGCTGATGATGGAGTTGAGAAAACAACATCGGTGAAGGCTTCTGCTGACGTCCTTGGAGCTGGAGGAGTTGATACTGAAGGAGCTTGAGGTGGAGATGGTGTTGATGGTGCTGAAGCTTGTGTTGAAGATGTCTGTCTTGTCTCCGGAGCAGGAAAAACAACTGACCCGGTCCTGGTGCTGTACTGTGTATTAGTGGGAGGAGGAAACTCATCCTCGTCATCCTCATCTTCATCTTCTGAGCATCGAATCTCCATGGAGTCAACTTAATGTTGAAGCTGTCTGACAATGGTGGTCAACTCAGTTACCTTCATATCCATGTTGTGGAATTTTGTCTCCACAACTCTCTCAAGGTTCTTCTGATTTTGCATAATCTCCTGAATGTTCTTCTCCATGCCTTGGATAGTGCTCACTAGAAATGTCATTTCCTCAGCTTGAGTTCTGAGTTGTGGAACTGGAGGTGGCCTATTTCTAGCAGCTTCGGCCGCTGCTGCCTCTGCTGCCATTCTTATTGCAGCTGAGTTGGGATCATTGTCGTCCATCACAACCTCAGTATCTTCAAATTCTGGCTGAAGAGGTAGATGGGGACGATCAAGTTGATATGCATGCTTGCCTAGCTTGGCATTGATGAGCATCTGAATATAAGGTGCATATCCACAAGATCTCTTTTGATCCGCAGCAGACCTTCAGATAGTCTCAACTATCAAGTCCATCACTCTAAATCTAGTACGTGAATCAAGTAGCTGCAGCAGGTTGATTGAATATCCTCCGATCATCTTTTCATCTCCTGACTTAGTCATGAGAGTGTATCGCAGTATAGTGGTTGTCGTGGGAATACCAGCTTGTAGAAAATATACTGAGCCAAACTTGTGACTGGCCAAGTACTGATGTGGAATGGTCTTTTGCCAGCTTCTCTGGAATAGGGTCTGATGCAGTCCTCTCTAGACTAGTGCCAATTGGGAGAACTAGGGTCTGAAGCAGTCCTCTCTGGCGTAGTGCTAGCTTCCAAGTCAACACTCTGCACTATGATATCATTCTGACTGTCATCTGAACCTGACATACTGACAGACAAGCACAGCAGCAAACAACAAAACATGTGAAGTGGATATAGGAAAGACACAATGGATGAGCATCACAAAATTCAGATATTTTCTGAAAATTTAAGTTTGAAACTGAGGGTATGATCTTTTGCATAATGTAAATCGGTGGCACCGAGTTGGAATTTTCGGAGTCACCCACGAAACAGGCTCGCTTAACATAAACTTGGTAGTCATTTTTGGTGGCACCGAAAATAGATGCTCGGTCTCACCGAGTTTCTTCTCACGAACCCAAAAATAGGAATTGGTGGAACCGATTTTACAAACTCGGTCTCACCGAGTTGCATTCTGTGGCAGATCAGATCCAAAATTCCTACTTCTTCTAATCGACAAGATTTATCAAGTGGATAGAAGTATGTGCACATGGTGTAAAGAACAAAAATATCTCCCAATGCGTAAGAATCAAATGGGGAACGCAATGGAGATCGAACCGTACCCTAACTTGGTGGCAGTTCGGCTACGGTGATGATGGCGGGGCAGATTGTGTCGATAGCGGTGAATCCCAGCGGCAACAATGCTCTGGGAGTCAAGGCGATAATCTCGGGTCTCGGGGGGCAGCATTGGTTTCAGGAACGAACTGTTTTGAAGATGTAAAATCAAAAAGGTCTCGTCTGCAGGTATATATACCCGTGCATTGTCGGTGTGGCCGAGATGGAAAAATCGGTGTTACCGAGTTCCCCAACTTTCAATAGACAGGGAAACTTGGTGTAACCGATTTTGCAATTCCGGTGGTACCGAGATGAGAAAACCAATTCAACTTTGGAAAATTGATGGCTCCAAGTTTGTGGAGTTGGTCACACCGAGTTTTTAAAGACGTTTTGGAAGGCATCCTTTGATGATACTGAACTCTGAGTGCACCTTGACACAGAGGGATCGACAAGTGCTTGTTCATGTTTTGTGATGAAGCTTGAATAAAACTTGAGATGAGATAGCATAGATAGCTAGAGAATGGTCCTAGTCATTCTTGTCCATCCAATTGGCAAAAGTTAAAACAAAAGCCATATAAGAACAATTGGATGTCCTTGAATGATTAAATTCATGCAGACCAATATGCTCAGACGGTAAGAATGATGATACAAAGATGGTGAACATGCATAAACATCCTAGCAGCTATCAACCACTTGGGCGATGACTAGGTCATATATATATGAGTATATTGACATAGGATCCAAGCAAGAATACTTGATCATTGGTCATACTCATCGTTAAGCACAAGTGGGGTTACCACTTTTACATAAGCATTAATGTGTTCATTGTTGGAATTATGCCCTAGAGGCAATAATAAATATAGTTATTATTATAATTCCTGTATCAAGATAATCGTTTATTATCCATGCTATAATTGTATTGAATGAAGACTCATTTACATGTGTGGATACATAGACAAAACACCGTCCCTAGCAAGCCTCTAGTTGGCTAGCCAGTTGATCAAAGATAGTCAGTGTCTTCTGATTATGAACAAGGTGTTGTTGCTTGATAACTAGACCACGTCATTAGGAGAATCACGCGATGGACTAGACCCGAACTAATAGACGTAGCATGTTGATCGTGTCATTTTGTTGCTACTATTTTCTGCGTGTCACGTATTTATTCCTATGACCATGAGATCATATAACTCACTGACACCGGAGGAATGCTTTGTGTGTATCAAACGTCGCAACGTAACTGGGTGACTATAAAGATGCTCTACAGGTATCTCCGAAGGTGTTAGTTGAATTAGTATGGATCAAGACTGGGATTTGTCACTCCGTGTGACGGAGAGGTATCTTGGGGCCCACTCGGTAATACAACATCACACACAAGCCTTGCAAGCAATGTGACTTAGTGTAAGTTGCGGGATCTTGTATTACGGAACGAGTAAAGAGACTTGCCGGTAAACGAGATTGAAATAGGTATGCGGATACTGACGATCGAATCTCGGGCAAGTAACATACCGAAGGACAAAGGGATTGACATACGGGATTATATGAATCCTTGGCACTGAGGTTCAAACGATAAGATCTTCATAGAATATGTAGGATCCAATATGGGCATCCAGGTCCCGCTATTGGATATTGACCGAGGAGTCTCTCGGGTCATGTCTACATAGTTCTCGAACTCGCAGGGTCTGCATACTTAAGGTTCGATGTTGTTTTATGCGTATTTGATTTATATGGTTGGTTACCGAATGTTGTACGGAGTCCCGGATGAGATCACGGACGTCACGAGGGTTTCCGGAATGGTCCGGAAACGAAGATTGATATATAGGATGACCTCATTTGATTACCGAAAGGTTTTCGGAGTTACCGGGAATGACGAATGGGTTCCGGGAGTTCGCCGGGGGGGCAACCCACCCCGGGGAAGCCCATAGGCCTTGAGGGTGGCGCACCAGCCCTTACTGGGCTGGTGGGGCAACCCAAAAAGGCCCTATGCGCCTAGGAAAGGAGGAGGTGGGAAGGGAAGGAAGGACTCCCACCCACCAAACCAAGTCCAACTCGGTTTGGGGGGGAGCCTTCCCCCTTGGACTCGGCCGACCCCCTTGGGGCTCCTTGAGCCCCAAGGCAAGGTCCCCTCCTTCCCACCTATATATATGGAGGTTTTAGGGCTGATTTGAGACGACTTTTCCACGGCAGCCCGACCACATACCTCCACGGTTTTTCCTCTAGATCACGTTTCTGCGGAGCTCGGGCGGAGCCCTGCTGAGACAAGGTCATCACCAACCTCCGAAGCGCCGTCACGCTGCCGGAGAACTCTTCTACCTCTCCGTCTCTCTTGCTGGATCAAGAAGGCCGAGATCATCATCTAGCTGTACGTGTGCTGAATGCGGAGGTGCCGTCCGTTCGGTACTAGATCGTGGGACTGATCGCGGGATTGTTCGCGGGGCGGATCGAGGGACGTGAGGACGTTCCACTACATCACCCGTGTTCACTAACGCTTCTGCTATACGGCCTACAAGGGTACGTAGATCACTCATCCCCTCTCGTAGATGGACATCACCATGATAGGTCTTCGTGCGCGTAGGAAATTTTTTGTTTCCCATGCGACGTTCCCCAACAGTGGTATCAGAGCTAGGTTCATGCGTAGATGTCTTCTCGAGTAGAACACAAAAGTTTTTGTGGGCGGTGATGTGCGTTTTGCTGCCCTCCTTAGTCTTTTCTTGATTCCGCGGTATTGTTGGATTGAAGCGGCTTGGACCGATATTACTCGCACGCTTACGAGAGACTGGTTTCATCGCTACGAGTAACCCCGTTGCTCAAAGATGACTGGCAAGTGTCCGTTTCTCCAACTTTAGTTGAATCGGATTTGACCGCGGAGGTCCTTGGATGAGGTTAAATAGCAACTCATATATATCCGTTGTGGTGTTTGCGTAAGTAAGATGCGATCCTACTAGATACCCATGGTCGCCACTTAAAACATGCAACAACAAAATTAGAGGACGTCTAACTTGTTTTTGCAGGGTATGCTTGTGATGTGATATGGACAATGATGTGATCTGATATATTGGATGTATGAGATGATCGTGTTGTAATAGAAAATATCGACTTGCACGTCGATGGTACGGCAACGGGCAGGAGCCATAGGGTTGTATTTATACTAACGTTTGTGCTTGCAGATGCGTTTACTATTTTGCTAGGATGTAGCTCTAGTAGTAATAGCATGAGTAGCACGACAACCCCAATGGCAACACGTTGATGGAGATCATGGTGTGGCGCCAGTGACAAGAAGATCGTGCCGGTGCTTTGGTGATGGAGATCAAGAAGCACGTGATGATGGCCATATCATGTCACTTATGAATTGCATGTGATGTTAATCCTTTTATGCACCTTATTTTGCTTAGAACGATCGTAGCATTATGAGGTGATCTCTCACTAAAATTTCAAGACGAAATTGTGTTCTCCCCGACTGTGCACCGTTGCTACAGTTCGTCGTTTCGAGACACCACGTGATGATCGGGTGTGATAGACTCAACATTCACATACAACGGGTGCAAAACAATTGCGCACGCGGAACACTCGGGTTAAGCTTGACGAGCCTAGCATGTGCAGACATGGCCTCGGAACACATGAGACCGAAAGGTCGATCATGAATCATATAGATGATATGATTAGCATAGGGATGCTTACCACTGAAACTATACTCAACTCACGTGATGATCGGACTTGAGCTAGTGTAAGTGGATCATGAACCACTCAAATGACTAGAGAGATGTACTTTTTGAGTGGGAGTTTAGAGAATAATTTGATTAAGTTAAACTCTAATTATCTTGAACATAGTCTAAGTGAACTTTGAATATATTTGTGTTGTAGATCATGGCTCACGCGAGTGTCACCCTGAATTTTAATACGTTCCTAGAGAAAGCTAAGTTGAAAGATGATGGAAGCAACTTTGTAGACTGGGCTCGTAATCTTAAGCTAATCTTACAAGCTGGGAAGAAGGATTATGTCCTTAATGTTGCGCTAGGAGATGAACCACCCGCTACGGCTGATCAGGATGTTAAGAACGCTTGGTTAGCACATAAGGAGGACTACTCAGTAGTTCAATGTGCAGTCTTGTATGGCTTAGAACCGGGACATCAACGTCGCTTTGAGCGTCATGGAGCATTTGAGATGTTCTAGGAGTTGAAGCTTATCTTTCAGAAGAACGCCCGGATCGAGAGGTATGAGACCTCCGATAAATTATATGCTTGCAAGATGGAGGAGAACTCGTTTGTCAGTGAACATGTGCTCAAAATGTCTGGGTACTCAAACCGTCTAGCTGAGCTTGGGATTTAACTCCCGCAAGAGGCTATCACTGACAGAATCCTTCAATCCCTGCCGCCAAGCTATAAAGGCCTTGTGTTGAACTACAACATGCAAGGGATGAACAAGTCACCCGGCGAGTTGTTTGCGATGCTGAAAGTCGCAGAGTCTGAACTCCGTAAAGAACATCAAGAGTTGATGGTGAATATGTTGGGGAACGTCGCATGGGAAACAAAAATTTTCCTACGCACACGAAGACCTATCATGGTGATGTCCATCTATGAGAGGGGATGAGTGATCTATGTACCCTTGTAGATCGTACAGCAGAAGCGTTAGTGAACGCGGTTTATGTAGTGGAACGTCCTCACGTCCCTCGATCCGCCCCGCGAACAATCCCGCGATCAGTCCCACGATCTAGTACCGAACGGACAGCACCTCCGCGTTCAGCACACGTACAGCTCGACGATGATCTCCGCCTTCTTGATCCAGCAAGAGAGACGGAGAGGTAGAAGAGTTATCCGGCAGCGTGACGGCGCTCCGGAGGTTGGTGATGACCTTGTCTCAGCAGGGCTCCGCCCGAGCTCCGCAGAAACGCGATCTAGAGGAAAAACCGTGGAGGTATGTGGTCGGGCTGCCGTGGGAAAGTCGTCTCAAATCAGCCCCAATACCTCCGTATATATAGGTGGGAGGGAGGGGACCTTGCCTTGGGGCTCAAGGAGCCCCAAGGGGGTCGGCCGAGTCCAAGGGGGGAAGGCTCCCCCCCCAAACCGAGTTGGACTTGGTTTGGTGGGTGGGAGTCCTTCCCTTCCTTCCCACCTCCCTTTTTTTTCTTTCTCTTTGATTTTTCTTTGTATTGCGCATAGGGCCCTTTTGGGCTGTCCCACCAGCCGACTAAGAGCTGGTGCGCCACCCTTATGGCCTATGGGCTTCCCCGGGGTGGGTTGCCCCCCCCCGGTGAACTCCCGGAACCCATTCGTCATTCCCGGTACATTCCCGGTAACTCCGAAAACCTTCCGGTAATCAAATGAGGTCATCCTATATATCAATCTTCGTTTCCGGACTATTCCGGAAACCCTCGTGACGTCCGTGATCTCATCCGGGACTCCGAACAACATTCGGTAACCAACCATATAACTCAAATACGCATAAAACAACGTCGAACCTTAAGTGTGCAGACCCTGCGGGTTCGAGAACTATTTAGACATGACCCGAGAGACTCCTCGGTCAATATCCAATAGCGGGACCTGGATTCCCATATTGGATCCTACATATTCTACGAAGATCTTATCATTTGAACCTAAGTGCCAAGGATTCATATAATCTCGTATGTCATTCCCTTTGTCCTTCGGTATGTTACTTGCCCGAGATTCGATCGTCAGTATCCGCATACCTATTTCAATCTCGTTTACCGGCAAGTCTCTTTACTCGTTCCGTAATACAAGATCCCGCAACTTACACCAAGTCACATTGCTTGCAAGGTTTGTGTGTGATGTTGTATTACCGAGTGGGCCCCGAGATACCGTTCCGTCACACGGAGTGACAAATCCCAGTCTTGATCCATACTAACTCAAGTAACACCTTCGGAGATACCTGTAGAGCATCTTTATAGTCACCCAGTTATGTTGCGACGTTTGATACACACAAAGCATTCCTCCGGTGTCAGTGAGTTATATGATCTCATGGTCATAGGAATAAATACTTGACACGCAGAAAACAGTAGCAACAAAATAACACGATCAACATGCTATGTCTATTAGTTTGGGTCTAGTCCATCACGTGATTCTCCCAATGACGTGATCCAGTTATCAAGCAACAACACCTTGTTCATAATCAGAAGACACTGACTATCTTTGATCAACCGGCTAGCCAACTAGAGGCTTGCTAGGGACGGTGTTTTGTCTATGTATCCACACATGTAAATGAGTCTTCATTCAATACAATTATAGCATGGATAATAAACGATTATCTTGATACAGGAATTATAATAATAACTATATTTATTATTGCCTCTAGGGCATAATTCCAACAGTCTCCCACTTGCACTAGAGTCAATAATCTAGCCCTCACATCATCATGTGAATTACATTGTAATAAATCTAACACCCATACAGTTCTGGTGTTGATCATGCTTTGGCCGTGGAAGAGATTTAGTCAGCGGGTCTGCTACGTTCAGATCCGTGTGCACTTTGCATATATTTACGTCCTCTCCCTCGACGTAGTCGCGGATGAGGTTGAAGCATCGTTTGATGTGTCTGGTCTTCTTGTGAAACTGTGGTTCCTTTGCTAAGGCAATGGCACCCGTGTTATCACAGAACAAGGTTATTGCATTCAGTGCGCTTAGCACCACTCCAAGATCCGTCATGAACTGCTTCATCCAGACACCCTCCTTAGCCGCCTCCGATGCAGCCATGTACTCCGTTTCACATGTAGAATCTGCTACGACGCTTTGCTTTGAACTGCACCAACTTACCGCACCCCCATTAAGAATAAATACGTATCCAGTTTGCGACTTAGAGTCGTCCGGATCTGTGTCAAAGCTTGCATCGACGTAACCTTTTACGGCGAGCTCTTCGTCACCTCCATACACGAGAAACATCTCCTTAGTCCTTTTCAGGTACTTCAGGATATTCTTGACCGCTGTCCAGTGATCCACTCCTGGATTACTCTGGAATCTACCTGCCATACTTATGGCCAGGCTAACATCCGGTCTAGTGCACAGCATCGCATACATGATAGAACCTATGGTTGAAGCATAGGGGACGGAGCGCATATGCTCTCTATCTTCATCAGTTGCTGGGCACTGAGTCTTACTCAATCTCGTACCTTGTAGAACTGGCAAGAACCCTTTCTTGAACTGTTCCATTTTGAACCTCTTCAAAACTTTATCAAGGTATGTGCTTTGTGAAATTCCTATCAGGCGTTTTGATCTATCCCTATAGATCTTAATGCCTAGAATGTAAGAAGCTTCTCCTAGGTCCTTCATAGAGAAACTTTTATTCAAGTAACCTTTTATGCTCTCCAAAAACTCTACGTTGTTTCCAATCAGCAATATGTCATCCACATATAATAATAGAAACGCCACAGAGCTCCCACTCACTTTCTTGTAAATACAAGATTCTCCAACTAATTGTATAAACCCAAATGCTTTGATCACCTCATCAAAGCGTTTGTTCCAACTCCGAGATGCTTGCACCAGTCCATAAATGGATCGCTGGAGTTTGCACACCTTGTTAGCATTCTTAGGATCGACAAAACCTTCGGGTTGTATCATATACAACTCTTCCTTAAGGAAACCATTAAGGAACGCTGTTTTGACATCCATCTGCCAGATTTCATAATCGAAAAATGCATCTATTGCTAACATGATTCTGACGGACTTAAGCATCGCTACGGGTGAGAATGTCTCATCGTAGTCAGCTCCTTGAATTTGTGAAAAACCCTTTGCCACAAGTCGAGCTTTATAAACGGTCACATTGCCGTCAGTGTCCGTCTTCCTCTTAAAGATCCATTTGTTCTGAATAGCCTTGCGGCCCTCAGGTACTACCTCCAAAGTCCATACTTTGTTCTCATACATGGATCCTATCTCGGATTTCATAGCCTCTAGCCATTTGTTGGAATCTCGGCCCACCATTGCTTCTTCATAATTCGCAGGTTCATCGTTGTCTAACAACATGATTGATAAGACGGGATTACCGTACCACTCTGGAGCAGCACGTGGTCTCGTCGACCTGCGTGGTTCGACAGAAACTTGAACTGGAGTTTCATGATCATCATCATTAGCTTCCTCCTCAACCGGCGTCGCAATGACAGAGGTTTCCCCTTGCCCTGCGCCACCATCCAGAGGGATGAGAGGTTCGACAACCTCGTCAAGTTCTATCTTCCTCCCACTCAATTCTCTCGAGAGAAACTCCTTCTCGAGAAACACTTTGCCCTCGGATTTGAGATAGAAGGTGTACCCAACTGTCTCTTTTGGGTAACCTATGAAGACGCACTTTTCCGCTTTGGGTTCCAGCTTTTCAGGCTGAAGCTTTTTGACATAAGCATCACATCCCCAAACTTTAAGAAACGACAACTTTGGCCTTTTGCCATACCGGAGTTCGTATGGTGTCGTCTCAACGGATTTTGATGGTGCCCTATTTAAAGTAAATGCAGCTGTTTCTAATGCATAACCCCAAAATGATAACGGCAAATCAGTAAGAGACATCATAGATCGCACCATCTCTAATCGAGTACGATTACGACGTTCGAACACACCATTACGCTGTGGTGTTCCAGGCGGTGTTAACTGTGAAACAATTCCACATTGTCTTAAGTGAGTACCAAACTCCAAACTCAGATATTCACCCCCACGATCAGACCGCAGGAACTTGATCTTCTTGTTACGATGATTTTCCACTTCACTCCGAAATTGCTTGAACTTTTCAAATGTTTCAGACTTGTGCTTCATCAAGTAGACATAACCATATCTACTTAAATCGTCAGTTAAGGTGAGAAAATAACGATACCCGCCGCGTGCCTCCACGCTCATCGGACCACACACATCAATATGTATGATTTCCAACAAGTCACTTGAACGCTCCATTGTTCCAGAGAACGGAGTCTTAGTCATCTTGCCCATGAGGCATGGTTCGCATGTGTCAAGTGAATCAAAGTCAAGTGACTCCAAAAGTCCATCAGCATGGAGTTTCTTCATGCGCTTTACACCAATATGACCTAAGCGGTAGTGCCACAAAAATATGGCGCTATCATTGTTAACTCTAACTCTTTTGGTCTCAGTGTTATGTATATGCGTATCGCTATCAAGATTCAATATGAACAATCCTCTCACATTCGGTGCATAACCATAAAAGATGTTACTCATAGAAATAGAACAACCATTATTCTCTGACTTAAAAGAGTAACCGTCTCGCAATAAACAAGATCCAGATGTAATGTTCATGCTCAACGCAGGCACTAAATAACAATGATTTAAGTTCATCACTAATCCTGACGGTAACAGAAGTGACACTGTGCCGAGGGCGATTGCATCAACCTTGGAACCATTTCCTACGCGCATCGTCACTTCATCTTTCGCCAGCCTTCGTCTATTCCGCAGTTCCTGTTTCGAGTTGCAAATATGAGCAACAGAACCGGTATCGAATACCCAGGCACTACTACGAGAGCCGGTTAAGTACACATCAATAACATGTATATCAAATATACCTGATTTTTCTTTGGCCGCCTTCTTATCTGCCAGATACTTGGGGCAATTGCGCTTCCAGTGACCCATACCCTTGCAATAGTAACGCTCCCTTTCAGGCTTAGGTCCAGCTTTGGGTTTCTTCGTCGGATTGGCAACAGGCTTGCCGCTCTTCTTCGAATTGCCATTCTTGCCTTTGCCGTTTCTCTTGAAACTAGTGGTCTTATTCACCATCAACACTTGATTCTCTTTACGGAGTTCAGACTCTGCGAGTTTCAGCATCGCAAACAACTCGCCGGGAGACTTGTTCATCCCTTGCATGTTGTAGTTCAACACAAAGCCTTTATAGCTTGGCGGTAGTGATTGAAGGATTCTGTTAGTGATAGCTTCTTGCAGGAGTTCAATCCCCAGCTCAGCTAGACGGTTTGAGTACCCAGACATTTTGAGCACATGTTCACTGACAGATGAGTTTTCCTCCATCTTGCAAGCATAGAATTTATCGGAGGTCTCATACCTCTCGATCCGGGCGTTCTTCTGAAAGATAAACTTCAACTCCTGGAACATCTCGAATGCTCCATGACGCTCAAAGCGACGTTGAAGTCCCGGTTCTAAGCCATACAAGACTGCACATTGAACTATTGAGTAGTCCTCCTTACGTGCTAACCAAGCGTTCTTAACATCCTGATCAGCCGTAGCGGGTGGTTCATCTCCTAACGCAGCATTAAGGACATAATCCTTCTTCCCAGCTTGTAAGATTAGCTTAAGATTACGAGCCCAGTCTACAAAGTTGCGTCCATCATCTTTCAACTTAGCTTTCTCTAGGAACGTATTAAAATTCAGGATGACTGTCGCGTGAGCCATGATCTACAACACAAATATATTCAAAGTGGACTTAGACTATGTTCAAGATAATCAGAGTTTAACTTAATCAAATTATTCGCTAAACTCCCACTCAAAAAGTACATCTCTCTAGTCATTTGAGTGGTTCATGATCCACTTACACTAGCTGAAGTCCGATCATCACGTGAGTTGAGTATAGTTTCAGTGGTAAGCACCCCTATGCTAATCATATCACCTATATGATTCATGATCGACCTTTCGGTCTCATGTGTTCCGAGGCCATGTCTGCACATGCTAGGCTCGTCAAGCTTAACCTGAGTGTTCCGCGTGCGCAACTGTTTTGCACCCGTTGTATGTGAACGTTGAGTCTATCACACCCGATCATCACGTGGTGTCTCGAAACGACGAACTGTAGCAACGGTGCATAGTCGGGGAGAACACAATTTCATCTTGAAATTTTAGTGAGAGATCACCTCATAATGCTACCGTCGTTCTAAGCAAAATAAGGTGCATAAAAGGATTAACATCACATGCAATTCATAAGTGACATGATATGGCCATCATCACGTGCTTCTTGATCTTCATCACCAAAGCACCGGCACGATCTTCTTGTCACCGGCGCCACGCCATGATCTCCATCAACGTGTTGCCATCGGGGTTGTCGTGCTACTCATGCTATTACTACTAAAGCTACATCCTAGAAAAATAGTAAACACATCTGCAAGCACAAACGTTAGTATAAAGACAACCCTATGGCTCCTGCCGGTTGCCGTACCATCGACGTGCAAGTCGATATTTATATTACAACATGATCATCTCATACATCCAATATATCACATCACATCGTTGGCCATATCACATCACAAGCATACCCTGCAAAAACAAGTTAGACGCCCTCTAATTTTGTTGTTGCATGTTTTACGTGGTGACCAAGGGTATCTAGTAGGATCGCATCTTACTTACGCAAACACCACAATGGAGATATATGAGTTGCTATTTAACCTCATCCAAGGACCTCCTCGGTCAAATCCGATTCAACTAAAGTTGAAGAAACCCACACTTGCCAGTCATCTTTGAGCAACGGAGTTACTCGTAACGATGAAACCAGTCTCTCGTAAGCGTACGAGTAATGTCGGTCCAAGCCGCTTTAATCCAACAATACCGCGGAATCAAGAAAAGACTAAGGAGGGCAGAAAAACGCACATCACCGCCCACAAAAACTTTTGTGTTCTACTCGAGAAGACATCTACGCATGAACCTAGCTCATGATGCCACTGTTGGGGAACGTCGCATGGGAAACAAAAAATTTCCTACGCGCACGAAGACCTATCATGGTGATGTCCATCTACGAGAGGGGATGAGTGATCTACGTACCCTTGTAGATCATATAGCAGAAGCGTTAGTGAACGCGGTTGATGTAGTGGAACGTCCTCACGTCCCTCGATCCGCCCCGCGAACAATCCCGCGATCAGTCCGACGATCTAGTACCGAACGGACGGCACCTCCGCGTTTAGCACACGTACAACTCGACGATGATCTCGGCCTTCTTGATCCAGCAAGAGAGATGGAGAGGTAGAAGAGTTCTCCGGCAGCGTGACGGCGCTCCGGAGGTTGTTGATGACCTTGTCTCAGCAGGGCTCCGCCCGAGCTCCGCAGAAACGCGATCTAGAGGAAAAACCGTGGAGGTATGTGGTCGGGCTGCCGTGGGAAAGTCGTCTCAAATCAGCCCCAATACCTCCGTATATATAGGTGGGAGGGAGGGGACCTTGCCTTGGGGCTCAAGGAGCCCCAAGGGGGTCGGCCGAGTCCAAGGGGGGAAGGCTCCCCCCCAAACCAAGTTGGACTTGGTTTGGTGGGTGGGAGTCCTTCCCTTCCTTCCCACCTCCCTTTTTTTCTTTCTCTTTGATTTTTCTTTGTATGGCGCATAGGGCCCTTTTGGGCTGTCCGACCAGCCCACTAAGGGCTGGTGCGCCACCCTTATGGCCTATGGGCTTCCCCGGGGTGGGTTGCCCCCCCCCCCCGGTGAACTCCCGGTACATTCCCGGTAACTCCGAAAACCTTCCGGTAATCAAATGAGGTCATCCTATATATCAATCTTCGTTTCCGGACTATTCCGGAAACCCTCGTGACGTCCGTGATCTCATCCGGGACTCCGGACAACATTCGGTAGCCAACCATATAACTCAAATACGCATAAAACAACGTCGAACCTTAAGTGTGCAGACCCTGCGGGTTCGAGAACTATGCAGACATGACCCGAGTGACTCCTCGGTCGATATCCAATAGCGGGACCTGGATGCCCATATTGGATCCCACATATTCTATGAAAATCTTATCGTTTGAACCTCAGTGCCAAGGATTCATATAATCCCGTATGTCATTCCCTTTGTCCTTCGGTATGTTACTTCCCCGAGATTCGATCGTTAGTATCCGCATACCTATTTCAATCTCGTTTACCGGCAAGTCTCTTTACTCGTTCCGTAATACAAGATCCCGCAACTTACACTAAGTCACTTTGCTTGCAAGGCTTGTGTGTGATGTTGTATTACCGAGTGGGCCCCGAGATACCTCTCCGTCACATGGACTGACAAATCCCAGTCTCGATCCATACTAACTCAACTAACACCTTCGGAGATACTTGTAGAGCATCTTTATAGTCACCCAGTTACGTTGCGACGTTTGATACACACAAAGCATTCCTCCGGTGTCAGTGAGTTATATGATCTCATGGTCATATGAACAAATACTTGACACGCAGAAAACAGTAGCAACAAAATGACACGATCAACATGCTACGTCTATTAGTTTGGGTCTAGTCCATCACATGATTCTCCTAATGATGTGATCCCGTTATCAAGTAACAACACTTGCCTATGGCGAGGAAACCTTGGCCATCTTTGATCAACGAGCTAGTGAACTAGAGGCTTACTAGGGACAGTGTTTTGTCTATGTATCCACACAAGTATTGTGTTTTCAATCAATACAATTATAGCATGGATAATAAACGATTATCATGAACAAAGAAATATAATAATAACTATTTTATATTGCCTCTAGGGCATATTTCCAACAGTAGCCCCCGCCATATATACGGCGATCTGACGGTGGGTCCGGTCGAGGACCTCGGGATCCATTGCCAGCGACAGATCTCCGAGGCGGCCCCCGTGCAGAGACTAAATTGAATCTGTGTCGCCCATGGATGACTCGTCGTCCGTGTTGACCGGCGTAGTCTCCTGAGTCGCCGATCACTCTGGTTCATCAGATCCCTGCGTGAAGCCAACGAAGACTGGGCGTGTCAGATTTGGCACCACAATAGGATGGACATACCTGGCCGGCTCGATGGTGTCGGTGGAGGTGTCCGGCTCAGGCACGGGTGCTCCGACCATGCCGATGAAGATGTTGACCTTGCCAAAGGGGAATATGTAGCCGGATTCGATGGAATCGGCCTCGGGCCCCCACATCGAGTTGGCGATGTAGTACTTTCCGCGGCGGCTCCGGGTCATGAGCCCAGCCACGTAGATCCCTGACCCTGGTAGGGCTCCCTTTGAGAACTCAACTCCACCGTGCGTAGGCCCCACAGTGGGCGCCAACTGTCGTGGTTTTGTCACGGCAGATGTCCTAGTGAAAGGACTTAGTGTTGGAGCCATCGCACCTTGGTGGGGACTCAAAGGGGTTGAACAGGAGCGGGACTCAGATTTACCCACGTTCGGCCCCTCGTGAGGAGGTAAAAGCCTACGTCCTGCTTTGTATTGTATTGGTAATGTTTCGATTACAAAGAGGGCGTAACTCGCCTGACCTAGCTCTCGATGATTTCTAACCTGCCCTCTCCTTCCCAGGGACTTGCCTTTATATACAGGCCGAGCCCTTAGGGTTTACAAGAGTCCTTGCCATCATGCAAGTCATGATTCTTTCTATCTCTAAGTCGTCGTGCCTTCCAAGACTGGAGAACTCCCCGATAATCGGTTCTCCACGAGGCTCTTGAACCGCCAACCAGCTCCTGGGCCTACTGGGCCAAAGCTTGAATCGCCAAAGGATGAGTCGCCCACTTGGTGACCCGTCCCAACTAGGGCGGGTCACACCGCAGATAATATCCCCAACACTCTCCTTCTTGATGTTGGTCGATAGGAGTTCACGCTCCCGGACTTCCATATCCAGCTCCAGGACCGCCACCCGGCTTTTGCATTGAGAAACCACCACCTCACGGGAGGTAAGAGAAGCCTTATGGGCTGCGGTCCACTTCTCGAAGGCTCCTCCACTAACGTCGCCTACTTAAGGCATCGGACGAACTCTCGTGCATCCTAGATCACCCTGTTGAGGAGCTCCCGGGACTTCTAGGCGGCCTCCTCGCTTTCCCTCCATGCAACATCGTCTCAGCGATGATCCAACTTGATAGCAACGTCCAGCTATCGCCAGCTTCCACCGACGAGCTCCTGCTCCCGATGGAGGTCCTCCTCCTCAGCCATAAGGCTGGCTTCTAAGGAGGTGAGGGCTGATCGGGTGTGACATAAAATCCCCCTCTGCAGTAGGATGTTGTGGTTCACCGACGTTAGGGCCTAGGATGCGCTCGGCTCCTCTGTCTCGCCCCTAGTGGTCCTGAGGGCCTAGGGCCTGCTTCTGTTGGGGAATGTTGAATGGGAAATAAAAAAAATTCCTATGCACACGCAATACCTATCCATGGTGATGATCATCTTCGAGATGGGAGAGTGAATCTACATACCCTTGTAGATCGCTAAGAGAAAGCGTATATAACGCAGTTGATGTAGTGGAACATCTTCGCGATCCATATCGCAGCCCGTACTGCGATCTCCTCACGATCCGTCCCGCGATCCCATCACGATCCATGTCGATCTAGTGCCGAATGAACGACACCTCCGCGTTCAGCACACGTACAGCTCGATGACGATCCCACCGTCTTGATCTAGCAAGAGGGGCGGAGAGGTAGATGAGTTCCCCAGCACGGCGGCATGGTGGTGGTGGTGGTGGATCTATTCCAGGAAGGCTTCACCTAAGCGCTGCTGACAAACCGATCTAGAGGAAGAAGGGATCTGGAGAGAAGTAGAGGGAGCACGTGGCAATTACGGTTAGCCCCCACCTCTAAAACCTCTAGTATATATAGGAGGGAGGGAGGGGAGGAGGCAGCCTCGAATCCTCAAGATTTGGCCGAAATTGGAATTGGAGGAGTCCTACTCTAATCCTACTAGGAGTAGGATTCCTCCTCTCCACTTGGAAACCCTTTCCATCTTTTCCACCTTTGGGTTTCTTTCCTTCCCATCTCCAATCCGCCTTGGGATTTAGTGGGGGTTCGGCCATCCCACTAGAGGCTGGTCCACATCCTCCCACAGCCCATGAGACCCTTTGGGGTGGGTGGGCCCACCTGGTGGACCCCCGAAACCCATTCGTCACTCCCTGTACACTGCCGGAAATGCCCGAAACTTTTTTGGAGTTCAAAACCCACTTTCCTATATATCAATTTTACCTACGTACCATTACGGAGCTCCTCATGACGTCTAGGATATCATCCGAGACTCCGAACAAACTTTGGTTACCAACACTTATAACTCAACTATAGCAAAAACGTCATCGAACCTTAAGTGTGCATACCCTGTGGGTTCGAGAACTATGCAGACATGACCTGAGACACTCCCCGGTCAATAACCAATAGAGGGACCTGGATGTCCATATTGGCTCCTACATGTTCTACGAAGATCTCTATCGGTCGAACCTGTATGTCAAGGATTCAATTAATCCTGTATGTTGTTCCCTTTGTCCTTCTGTATGTTACTAGCCCAAGATTCGATCGTCGGTATCTCCATACCTAGTTCAATCTCGTTACCGACAAGTCTCTTTACTCGCTCCGTAATATAAGATCCCGTGACTAACTCCTTAGTCACATTTCTTACAAGGCTCGTTGTGATGTTGTATTACCGAGTGGGCCCCGAGATACCTCTCCGTCACGCGGAGTGACAAATCCCAGTCTTGATCCATGCCAACCCAACAAACACCTTTGGAGATACATTTAGAGCACCTTTATAGTCACCCAGTTATGTTGCGACGTTTGATAACACACAAGGTATTCCTCTGATGTTCGGGAGTTGCATGATCTCATTGTCATAGGAACAAATACATTGACATGCTGAAAATAGTAGCAATAAACTGACATGATCATATGCTACGTTCATAGTTTGGGTCTTGTCCATCACATCATTCTCCTAATGATGTGATCCCTTTATCAAGTGACAACACTTGTATATGGCTAGGAAACATTGACCATCTCTGATCAACAAGCAGGTCAACTAGAGGCTCACTAGGGACAATGTGTTGTCTATGTATCCACACATGTATTTGAGTTTCGAATCAATACAATTCTAGCATGCATAATAAAAGATTATCATGAACAAGGAAATATAATAATAACCAATTTATTATTACCTCTAGGGCATATTTCCAACAGTCTCCCACTTGCACTAGAGTCAGTAATCTAGTTCACATCACTATGTGATTGTAATGAATCTAACACCCATACAGTTCTGGGGTTCGATCATGTCTTGCTTGTGAGAGTGGTTTTTATTCAACGGATCTGAACCTTTCAGATTCGTGTGTGCTTTACAAATCTCTATGTCATTCTATAGATGCTACTACTACGCGCCATTTGGAACTATTCCAAGTGACTCCTCCACTATACGAATCCGGTTTACTACTCAGAGTCAACCTTCAAATAGTTCCTCAAGGATTTCTTACCAACCTTCAGATTTCTCCTACCTTGGAAGACCAAGTCTGCCAAGCTCAACTTCTTGATGCTATGGTGAAGAAATTAAAGATAGGCTTGGCAAAGAGGATTCCAAAGTATAAGTGCTTCTGTGTTGATGACAAAGACACTTTATTCTTCGAGGACCGCCTTGTGGTTCCAAAAGGAGAGCTCGGCATAGTTATCATGGATGAAGCCCACAATTCTCTCCTCTTGATACATCCACACAGTTTTAAGATGTATCAGGATCTTAATCAAACCTTCTGGTAGACTTGCCTGAAATGTGAGATTGCTCAGTTTGTGAAGAATGTGATGTGTGTCATAGAGTGAAGGCAAAACATCAATGTACAACACGTCTTCTTCATCCTTTTCCTATACCCTAGTGGAAATTCGATCATGTTGATGTGGATTTTATCACTTGGTTTCCCAAGTCCAAGATGAGCAAAGATGCCATCTTTGTGGTCATCGACAAGCTGACTAAAGTTTCCTACTTCCTTCCGGTCATAGAATCTATCTCGGCAGCTCAGCTGGCAGAGTTGTACACTTCAAGGATAGTTTCTTTGCACGGCGTTCCTAAGCTTATGTCTTTAGATCAAGGAAGCATGTCTACTCCAAGTTTTGGCATTCCTTCAAGACTGCAATGGGCACCAAGGTCCGTTTCAGTACATCCTTCCATCCTCAGACACGTGAACAAGTGGAGAGAGTCAACCAAATTCTGGAAGACATGTTGAGAGCGTGTGTTATCTCTTTCGGCTTGAAGTGGGAAGAATGCCTCCCGTTTGCTGAATTCTCCTACAACAATAGTTTTCAAGCAAGTTAGGAAAAGCCCCATTTGACATTCTCTATGGCACGAAGTATCATACTCCGCTCAATTGTTCTGAACCTAGGGAGCGTCAAATTCTTGGGAATGACATGACTGCTGAATTAGAAGAAATGTGCCATGTCATTCGGCATAATCTCAAAGCTGCTCAATCCCGTCACAATAGTTACTATGATAGCAGACATCATGACTTGGCATTCCAGATCGATGATTTTGTCTATCTTCGGGTATGTGCCATGAAGGGTACTCAACGATTTGGCATCAAAGGAAAGCTTGCACCAAGTTTTGTGGGTACTTTCAAGGTTTTGGTCAAATGAGGCGACCTTACTTATAAACTAGAGCTTTCTTCCAATTTCTCCAATGTGCATGATGTCTTTCATGTACCTCAGCCCCATAAGTGTTTCAAATCTCTACAGCGCACTGTTGACTTCCAAGCATTGCTCTCGAGCTAGACCTTTCTTATCATGAGCATCCAATTGCTATTCTCTAAGAGACGAAGTCCAAGACGTGCAACAAGTCTATCAAATTCCTCAAAGTTAAGTGGTTACACCATTCCAATATAAAAACTACTTGGGAACGCGAGGACCTTCTCCATTCCAAATATCCTGAGTTCTTTCAATCGTAGAGCTCGGGGCAAGATCCTCTTGTAGTGTGGCAGAGTTGCAACAGCCCAAGTGCACTTTCCAAACCTTTGTAATATTTCCATGATTGAACCTTCCATGTTGTGCCTCATGTGGTTTGAGATAATAAAGTTTGCTTCATGATTTTCATTTTGCATCAGGGCATTCATCCCATAATTTTGCACCATGTGGTTTGTTCTGTGAGTGGTGTTGTGCTGATTTTGTGTTCTTGCTACAAGTGTGACTTCTTGTGTGGAAGCCTCCCTTCTTATTCTTCTCAACTATAGCTCCATCTCTCTCTTATTTAAAAATTCATGTTATGCCGTGAATTTACTTGCTCTAGTCCATTACATAAAATGTTGGGTAGCTGCCTAATATTTTGTGGGGTATTTAAAATTTCATTCTTGGTCATGTGCAGATCTCCACCATTTTATATTTTGCAAAACAATTTCTAATGGCAATAAAACGGCAATTATTTTCCATCTCTAAAAATTTCCAAACTAATTTTATTAAATAGTTCATATTTTTGTGAGTTCAAAACTTATTTCCTTTTACCCAAAACCTTGCTCTAATTCTATGAATGGTTTTGCTTTTGTTTGTTTTAAAAAAAGAGTTTTCACGGAGACACATGCCTACTTGGGCCTTTGCCTCCCCCGCAGGCCCAGCCGGCACAGCACCAGCGCAGTTGTAGCGAGCAACCCAGCTCCCCCAAACGGCCCAACCAGTCCCTCCTCGCTTAGGTCGTCTTCCCTCTGTACAACACTCATCCACGAGGTCCACGTCGATGCTCTGGTTGATTTGGTGGTTGTCCGACCCCTCCGCACCTATAAATCATGCCTCTGGTGCCCTAGGAGCTTCCCTCGACCGAGTCCTCCCCTCAACTTCCCTCTCTTCCGCCGGTAAGCCTCTCCCCGTGCCCATGCCGTCGCCATCTGCCATGCTCTGGCCGAGCTCGCGCTCGAGCTCGGTGTGACCTCCTCGTCGCGCCTCGGGTCCTCTAGTGTCGCGGGATGGGCGTCCCTGTAGCACGTCTTTTCCTTTAGCGACAAAGGAGACGCCAAGGCCCCAGATCGAAGCAGCCCGTGGCCCCTTCTTCATCATATCCTCGGGTTGGACCAGCTCCGGTTCTTCTCGACCATCATGATGGCTCCATCCACCCTTTGACTACACCTTCTTGTCTAGTGGACGCTAGGTGACGTGTTACTCCTCCTTGTCCTCTACTTCGTGAATTTTTCATCATGTGCATCCTGTAGTGTCCACGTCTTTCCCATGCTCACGATACTACTACCAAAGTGCAGTTTTTTCACGTATGGTCTTGCTGATCTGAGGCCAAGACCATGTCCCTCCGTTCCGACGCCCCTAGCTGTTGTTGCCTCGCTCGTATGCCCACCGACTCCATGCCCACTTCGCCTACCTTAGCCTCCCCGTCATCACTTTGTGTGCATCTCCGAGTCATGCGACGTTGTCGGTGAAGGATCGACACATTCGGGGGCCTCAACAGTCCCCTTTTTGCTGGTTTGGTAGGGAGAGAGGTCGCGGCAAGGGCAAAACCCGCAGCCAGGGCCCGACAAGATCTTTTTACCCAAGTTCGGGCCGCGTGGTGCGTAAAACCCTAATCTTGCATGCATTTAGTTATTCGTTTTGGGTTGCTGTAGATCTCTCCCCTTTTACAACCTTTTGATTTGCCAAAAAGCCACTGCTACTCAGCCTCGGGCCTCTTTTTATAGGCAAAGGGGTCACCACAGTGGCTCAGTGGGTGAACGTTGGGTTCACGGGTGAAACTTCACCGATCGACAGTTACAGTGTTACTGCCTTGCCAGAGGTGCAATAAATGCTTCGACAGACTTCCCTGACCTCGCCAGGGGGGTTCGACACGTACCCACACGTGGCAACTCTGGGGCATTGTGGTGGCGCGCGGGCGGACGCGTGGCGCTTGCATCGTCGGTGGAGGCGTTCGCCGGCCATGAGGGCGCCCTCGGCCCACGCCTCTCCTCGGGCCTTTCTATTTCTTCCCGGCAGGGTTTCCTTGTCGGGGCTCTTCTTATTCCTCTTGGCAGGGAGGCAATGGCCTGCCGAGGCCTTCTCAGCCTTCCCGGCAAGGGCGGCTTGCCAGGGTCAGTCTTTATTCCTTGGCGGGATGGTCTCGCCCTGGCATTGTCTATCTCCCCGGGGCTTGCCGGGGTCTCTTCTTCCTTCCCAACAAGCGATTGCTTGCCGGGGATTGCAATCTGCAGTTGGTGGTTTCTGAGTCCCGCTTTCGCCCTAAGCCCCAGCGACGCGCCTTGCCGCTGGGGAGGGGCTGCTGGTGTCCACCGACATGTCTGGGGCACTTGAGACCCTAGTCTTTAGTAATCCGACAAGAGCCCCCGGTCCTGGGCCACACACGCATGCGAGGCTTTGTTGGGCCAGGCCCAAAGCGATGCGCGGACTCACGGGCACCGGGCTTATCGGAATCGAGCCATTACACGCTTTTTTCCCACATCGCGCATTGAACGTGCGAAGTGGGAGGGTGTGCGACATGCGCGCGATGGCCTCTTTACCCCCTGAGAATGCCTCTGTCTCATGTACGACATGCGCAACGACGGTTGGGCAAGTGGGGATCGTGGCCTTAAAAGTCGTGGGCGTGGATGGGCCCGCCCCTGCATGCATTGGTGCAGTTGGGTGGCTCCCTGTTCCGCTCGTGACTTGAGGTTGATTGGGCGAGAGGGGCGGTGTCTTCTGGAGCGAGGAGGGTGGGCCTCCGAGCTTTGCCCTATAAATTAGGGTGTTTGCGCGGAGGTTTTTCCCATCCATCTCACTCTCGAAGCCTTCAGCGCATCTCACCTTGCCTTCTCTTGTTTGTTTTAGCCTTGCCGGTGGCACCCGCCCCTAAGCATGGTTAGGGGACAAGGCCGGACTCCGTCGGCCGCCAGGGCAGCAAGGGGATCCCGTTCGGATCATGCCACAACTTCTGGGGCCGCAGCCAGCGGCAGCCCCGTCGACCGTGGCGGGAGAGGTTCGAGGGGCCGAGGAGGTCGGGGTCGGTGCCGAGGGAGGCGGAGTGCTACTCCAATATCTCCGACTTCTCCTCGGCTTGGCGGGCACTCGGACGGGACGTCGCTGTAGTTCATCGTGGAGCTGCACAACGTTCTGCGGGGCCAACTGCATATCCCCCGCCCTTTCGCTAGGGCGATGGAGGCCGCCATGCCCCCTGTCTTGTGGTTGCGGGGGCACGGCTGTTCCCATGGCTCTATGCAGGCGCACGTGGAGTACAGGAAGCGCCACTCCATGCTGCTCGGGCGGGGCTGGAAAGCTTTCGCCCGCGCCCATAGCCTCGAGGATGGGCATACCCTCCATTTCAAGTTAACAAAGGGTGATATGCTATCCGTCAAGTTTTACGGACGCTCAGGTGTGCATCTCGGCTGCTGCGAAGAGCGCTCGAGTGGCGCTGAGTGTCCCTCCTCGAGCGATAGCGACGAGGAAGACACCGGCGGCAGTGGTCCTCTTGGCAAGTAAGGATCTCGGGGAGTGAAGTCGAAGTCCTACTCCCCGAGCCCCGACTGACTGTCGGCCCTGCCACCGAGGCCCGTTCATGCCTCTCCCCTCCCGACGGGGTGGTGCGACCGGAGCTGTCATCGGTGCCTCGTGTTCGCTGAGGAGGCACCTCCGCAAGATCTAACTTCTCCAGCCCCCCTGCTTGAGCCACCTTACCCGGGCGAGGGCTAGGTGTGTAGCCCGGGAGGAGACGCGCTCGCTGGCTCCAGATCCTTCACCCCTTCCTCTGGCTTGACGAGGCCGAACCCGCTTTCGTCAGTACAGTGCTGGTCCTGGAGGAGCCAACATGGATGTACCATGGGCCTTGCCGCGTCTGGTCTTCATGAACTCCAATTCCTCCACATAGGCCGCCCCTCGTTAAAAGACAGAGTCTTTACGTTATGACAACAATGCTTTGTAAGTGGTATCAAATATATCCAGACAAATGAATGAATAGTTGCATCCTTTATTCGACTCTCATTTTGTATGATTATTTCCTTGCACTTTCCGGAAGCTTGCCGGCTTGACTTATCCTGCCGCGAGCCCATAGAGGAGTGGATCCTCAAAAAACTCAACAAAGGAGGTCGTCACCGGCAAGACTCCTTGTCGCACTCAGTTCAACCATTTAAATCGTCGAGCGTGGCTCGAGGCGAAATAAGGTGCTACGTAGCCGTCCTAAACGTTGAGCGAGTTCGAAACGAGATAAGGGCGCCGTGTGGCTGCTCAAGTGGTTGAACAGGCTCGAAACGAAGTGGGAGTGCACTGATCCTAGAAAGGTCCATCTGCACGCGGGATTATCATACAAAAGTCGATACTTCAAAAGAATACAACTAGTCTACCAGGAGTCTGGTAAGGAGTTTGATTCTATACTTATCTCGCGCGTCGCGGCTTTCCTAGCCGCATCGTTTGAAGGTGCTGCCGAGGAGGAGTATCCATAACCCCGGCAAGCCGACTTTGCCTCCTGCGGCCTTCTTGACGACGAGGTTTTTGCCGGTGGCCTTTGGCCACTCTAGAGGAAAGAGGCACGCTTGGGTGTAGCGCTTTATTATCTCTTTTGCAATAGTTTTGCTGGCGGAGCCCCCTAGCGCATCTTTCTGGCGTCACAGCGCTTTAAGGAGAAATGCGAGCCGGAGGGCGCGTGAAGGGGCGGTTTGGGGCCTTGGACGCGTCCTCGACAACCATGCAGCACTCCGGAGAGGTGCGTCGGTCGGAGTAAGCGTCGGAGGCCTAGCCGAAGCCCCCTGTCACACCCTCAACAACAGCGCGGTGTTCCAAGGAGGTGTGTAGGTCGGGCGATGCGGAGCTCGGGGCTTCCGTTCCTTCCACCCGCGCTCGCATAGCACCTATGGAGGCTCTATGAGCTCTTGCGCGGGAGAGCAGCCACTGCTTCCTCCCACTCAGGGAAGATGCAGCAGTGAAGTGGGATCTGTGGAGCCGACGAGCGACTCGTCGGATTAGGGTGACGCTGACGCCGGCCTGCTTCCGGCGATCCCCCTAACTGGCGTGCCCATGATGTCGGTGCAGGATCGACACCTTCGGGGGCCTCAATGGTGCCTTTTTTGCTGGTTTGGCGGGGAGAGGGGTCGCGGCAAGAGCAGAATCATCAGTCAGGGCCTGGCGATATCTTTTTACCCAGGTTCGGGCCGCGTGGTGCAGAAAACCCTACTCCTGCATGCATTTAGTTATTCATTTTGGGTTACTGTAGATCTGTCCCTTTTTATAGCTTTTCGATTTGCCAAGAAGCCACTACTACAGAGCCTCGGCCCTCCTTTAATAGGCAAAGGGGTCACCACAGTGGCTCAGTGGGTGAACGATGGGTTCACGGGTGAAATAGTGCCGACCAACAGTTACAATGTTACTGCCTTGTCAGAGGTGCAACAAATGCTTCGACAGACTTCCTTGACCTCGTGAGGGGGGTTTGACACGTACCCACATGTGGCAACTCCGAGGCGTTGTGCTGGCACACGGGCGGATGCGTGGCACATGCATCGTCGGTGGCGTGCTCATTAGTGGAGGCGTTTGCAGGACGCGAGGGCGCCCTGGGCCCGCGCCTCTCCTCGGGCCTTTCTCTTTATTCCCCGTAGGGTTACCTTGCCGGGGCTCTTCTTGTTCCTCTTGGTAGGGAGACAATGACCTGCTGAGGCCTTGACAGCCTTCCCGACAAGGGTGGCTTTCCGGGGCTCAGTATTTCTTCCTCGGTGGGAGGGTCTCATCATGGCATTGTCTATGTCCGTGCCAGGGAACTCCTGTCGGGGTCTCTTCTTCCTTCCCAACAAGCGAGTGCTTGCTGGGGCTTGCAATATGCACTTGGTGGTTTCTGAGTCCCGCTTTCGCCCTAAGCCCCAGCGACACGCCTTGCCGCAACGGAGGGGCTGTTGGTGTCCGCGCACAAGTTTGGGGCACCGGAGACCCCAGTCTTTAGTGCACTGACACACGTTTGAGTCGAACGCGAGTGAGTGCTCGATTGCACGCATGCATGTTCACCTGCACGAGCAGCCGCGCTACAAAGACCCAACCTTCGTAGCATCCCATAGCCCCGTCGTAGATTGCCATCACGTGCGGTCGCCTGCATGAGCGTCCACGACGTCGGCGTTGTTCCTGCGCAGAAGTGCACATCCAACTTGTTAGGGGAGCTCGCTCAAAAGGAACATAGACCCCCTTGTTTCGATCACCCTGCCTAGCAAGTGGCTTGGGCCCTTCGCTTCGGCTGGGGAGAGCTAAGTTCGACCCCACCCGGGCGCACCATTAGCCCCCCTTTTTACCGTATATTTTGAGGTGACATGTGGCCCCCCTCTCAGCCACCCAAGGGCATTAGTGCCACTGACCAGTGGGCCCCTGTGCTTTTATTTTTATTTTTCTTATTTTGTTGCTTGAAGGTGATATTTCCTATTTTGGCAACATTCCATTTAGGGTCATTCCATTTGTTGCACTATCCATTTTGGGCACATGCTAAACTTCGCATATACTATGTTATAACTAGTTGATTGTAATTTTATTTGTGAATTGTGGATAATTTTTCTACTGTAACATATGCTTGTGATATATTGAAAGTGCGCTATATCCATGGGAGGGGGGTGAATAAGAAATTTTTATGAATTCGTCACTCTGGAAATTCCTCAGTCACGAATTGCGTGCAGCGGATTAAGTACTCACGCAAGTGTGCAAAACAGCAATAGCATATTCTTCATAGTGAAATGAAACTTTCAATTTGCACAAGTAGCATGCTCGGTATATAGAGGTGAAGAACAAGTGAAGTGAAGAATTTGGGGTGAGGAAATTGTGGACGTCTTCACACAAATTCTTCAAATAGTAACGATTAATCTCATTAACATACAACTAAGTAAATTAAAGGGTTCGGGAAATTGAACCAGGTACTCCGTGAAGACAGTAGTTTATTGACCCAGTTCCAACTGTTGTGACAGTCGTACATATGGTTTGGAGTGGCTTGGTATTTAAACCAAAGGACAGACATTTCCAGCTCACACAGTCCTTACTGTATTCTCCTTGGGCTAAGGATACAAAGTCCTCACCCAACACTCCTGGTAAGTCTTGAGGGAAGACTCCCAAACCCTCACAAACTCAGTCATCCAACGATCCACAATTAACTATTGGATGCTCTAAACCATGACGCCTAACCATCTAGAGGATGCACTGTCCTCAAAGGTAACAAGCGTCGGTTACACACAAGAACAATCTCTTCAGTGATGCTCAATCACTTTGGGGTTTTCGGGTTTTGGTTTGGGTGTTTGGGGTTTTTCCTTAGTGATGATTTTCTCTGAAATTCTTCAAGGAATGGGTTTTCGTCGAATGAAAAGTTTCAATTTCTCTCACGGAGCAGCGAACGAGCTAGTGGTTATGGGGGCGGCTATTTATAGCCTCGGATCAATCCCGACATGGTTTGACATAAACTCCCCAATGATATGACCATTATGTGGATAAGGTTGGGGACAACTGGCATGTGGCGCAGCAACAGTCGGAACGTTTCAACTGTGAAAGTCCTCATGCAACTCGCACTAGCAAAAATCCTAACTCCTTAGTTAGGGCAAATTCCTAAGAGACGAGAAGATCTTCGTCTTTGTCAATGAAGAATTTGACTAAACTGTCAAAGATTTCCAAAGGATTCACTCGAAGGATTTGTATGTGTAGGCTTTGAGATGAGAATCACTTGGAAACTTTTCCTTAGCTTTACCTCGACCCCCTTTAACAGTATGGTGCTCCTATGACTCAAAATACAGGAAATGAAACTACGAAAACAAAAGTCTTCATGCTTCAAATTCCTTGCATCAATTTCTTCATGGACACACCAATTTCCTCACATTCAAAGTCTTTTAGGAAATACGTAAGTCTTCAGCTGAATACATACATTTTTAGGGGTTGATATTATTTGAATAATTCAAACTCCTCAATGACTTATAGAGCCTCTGTGCACTCAGAAACATATCAGTCTCCTCACATATAAGTCTTCATATCAGTCTCTTCACATATAAGGGCCACTAGATGCACTTACAATCTCCCCCTTTTTGGTGATCGATCACAAATAGGTTAAGTTTTCAATGGGGATAATAATATGAAGTGTAAGTACAATGTTTGAGGAATTTGATTGCAAGATAAAGAGAACTCCCCCTGAATATGTGCATCTTTGAAGAATTTGCGTTGGACTGCAAATGCACATTGAGGAATTATACCATGGAGACTCCCCCTATATCTTGTAATCCATGCAACCATTTGACATATATCTTGAGGAAATTCGAATGCACAATGGAAAGTGGAATCTGACGAATTTCACGATGTGTGCATTAATCAATGTGAGGAATAAGTATGTGAAGAAAATGGTTCATAAGTGTTAGACCACCACCGTGCATAAGTTTACAACTCATACAACCAAACACTTCAAAAAAATGAGAGTTGCCACTTAAAGAAATATAGTTCGCAATCCCATAAAGTAGACACGCTAGAAGACTAACTCAACTTTCTCCCCCTTTTCCATCAAGTGAGGAAAAAGGGAGGAAACTAAGGACTAACGCCCTTGAAGGATATCAACTTGTTGATGGAGGAGGAGCGCCAACGTTCTTGGGTTCGTTCGTTGTAGTTCTGTTGTCAAGATCTACATCTTCATTAGTTGTGCAGAATAAAGAATATGAACAGGCCACCAAGTGTGGAACTGAAACTTTCTTGAATTTCTTCTTGGGCGACCAGGAACAAAAAAAATCTTGGTGAAACTCCATTTCAGTGAGTTCCTCATCTTTCTTGAGGTGAGACAGAATAGCCCATCTGCGGTCGTAGATTTAATGAAGATAATAGTGGTTTTTCTTCACAGCATTTTGCGTTGCATTTGTATCACACACAATGGATCCAAGCTGATGCATTACCCACTTCTGATTACGGTCAACCTTTTGGTGAAGACTAAGCAGAAGCTCACGGTCACTCATCACGCATGACGCAGACTCGTGAGGGGCTTTAGCTCTTGCACCTTAGTCTTGAGATGAAGTGACATCATTTGTGGAATAAGACGTAGCCTTGCAAAATTGGCCATCAAGGGTCCGAGATCCCTCATCTATCATAGGTTTGCCTTTTCCATCAATCAACTCGAAGGATTTCTTGACGACTTCTACTCGGAGCAAATAGTTGAGGTGATTCTGAAAATCTTCCTTGTAAGGAAATTAGGATCCGGCTGTGATGAATTTCATAATCCATGGCGCATAAGGCACCAGATCAAATGGTGACAGAGCATTTTTGGCCAAAGTCCTTACGGAAAAATCGTGAAGGTTTATTGGAATCCCATGAATGATGTTGAATAGCAAATTATTCATGATTCCCACAACATGTTCTTCTTCAGAGTTATGGCCCTTGATTGGACTAAGGTTTTTTGTCAAGATGCGGTATACTATCCTGGGCACCTAGAGAAGTTCCTTGAAGAGGAATGTGGTTCCTGGTAACTTGCGAGGCGCTAAATTCTTGATCAACACTTGCATTGGGTGATTGGGCAGTTAAGTTTCATCATAGATGCATCTGGCACCTTCTGAGGGAATTGTGACTAGGAGTACATGAAGGAATTTTGTTGCACGAGCTATGCAATGAGTGTGTGCAGTCATCCAGTCCATAATCCCAGTGTTGACATCTATTGCATCACCTAAGATATGCAAGGTAGCATAAAACTGAAGAATGATTTCTTCATTCCAGTCGCAGATGTCCATGCAGAATGGTAGTAGTCCAGCTTCAAAAAGGACGCAGAGGACTGGCTCAAAGTAGGAAATGTTCTCTATATCTGCATGAGGAATTTCCTATTAAAGAATACATCACCATAGTAGTTCTGTTGAGTAGTTGTCCCGAATCTCTTGCACCTTATCATTGGAGATTCAAATGGATTTGTAGTGATGAAATACTGATGTTCGTCGAAGAATATCTCCTTCTGAGTTTTTGGGATTTTTGTACCAGTGTAAGCCTGAAGAGTCTTGGGCTGAAGATTTGGCTTGAAACGGCCCACAAGTCTTCGGAGATCTGCGGTCTGAGGAATGTCTTCCACGACCACTTCAGACTGAGGATTTTCAACATGAGTTTCAGAGGCATGTCCTCACTATGAGGAGGAGCATTTTCTTCAGCCACATTTTTGTCACTTTGAGGAATATGTTGTTCACATTCATTTATTTCTGGTGCAACAGTTTCCTTAGTGGTTGTTTGATTCATAGTTTCTTCCGCTGATGGAGCTGATTCAATCTCCGGGATGGAGTTCATCGTAGTGTTTTTTTCATGAGACCATGTATGAGTTTTTCAGTGACTGCACGGGACTGAGGAACATGAGGAATTGGAGTTGCCATTGGTGAGTTGGGATGTGCTGCTTCCTAGTATTCGTCATTGATTACATGTGTTCTGCCGCCAATGTCCACTTCTTCATCTTTTTCTTCATCTCCCACATCTATTTTCTGCTGAGGCTGAGGAGATGAGACTTGAGGAATTGAAGGATTTGGTTCTACTTCAATTTCTCCATCGATCTGCTATGTGGAAGCTACAAATCGAGTGTCTTCCATTTCTTCACCCCCTTTTGGGATGACGTGTTCGACACCAAATTTTAACACCTCATAAGAGGTACCATGCTGATAGGAGGGGCGTCACTAGGGACAATTGAGGAACTTGTCAAAGTCCTCAAGTGTATAGCTTCTAAGGACTCTGAATTTGTTGAACCTTTCTCTTCGTAGCTCCTTCCTTTTCAGCAGTCTTCATTTTCTTCACTTCTGATGCATAAGGAAGTTTCACTTTCTTCACTTTTGAATACTTTGGGGCGGGAGCACATACTTCAGGCGTGGCTGTTGTAGTCGCCCTGGCAGTAGTAGTTTCTTCACGCGCAACGACTTCTTCAGCTAGCATGGCAGGTTCGTCAGATTTAGGAATTTCTTAATCCCTGTCGGAGTCGTCATGTAGTTCAACAATGAATTTTTGTGTGGTTGCGTTGAGGCTATAACCCTTTTGTTGTGGTCTGTGATGACTTTTGTCACCACATTGACGAATCTGACCTTTGCACCCTTCCAGTCCGGATGAAAGCACTTTATTCTTCACTGAGGTTTTTGATCTCAGTTTTTGTGGAGAAGAGTTGATCAGGGGTCGAAGATAGAATGTTTTTCTTTAGAAAATTTTCTTTTTGAGTCTGTGCTTTTCTGGCCCGTCTAGCCCTCTCAACCTTCCATCTTCTTCATTTATGAAGGCAGTCAGCATATGACTCGGTCCAGGTGGAACCTGCAAATCATGAATACGTGTTTGAGGATCTTAGTACCAGATATCAATGAAGTCTAACACCACCTTTGGATCCATCATGAGAGGAATAGTGGTGCCTTTCGCCTCTGGAACCCTCTCCTGCTTGTTTCTGATGATTGCAGCTAGTATTTTATCATCACCTTCTTCTTCTTCTTCTGATCCAGAGGGAACATCGAGTACTATATTGGATGGGGTAGGCCATTTTCCTCGCCCAACAATCATATTTTTCTTCATGTTTGCACTTGAAGAAGTATGTGCAGAGCCAGAAGCAGAGGGTCCTGGGGGAATTTAACTCCCCATTGGATGCTGACTTGTAGCCAGTTTAAGTGGCAGTGAGGCATGTGTGGCAGTTACGGAGGACATTGCTGTCACCTTAGGAGCTGATTTCTTCAATAGAGCTCGCTTCGAAGTAGGTTCTGTACCAGAGGCCTCAGCAACAGAGGAGGAGGAAGTAGCAGCTGCAGAAGCAGATTCCTCATTGAATCTCTTCACGACCTATTTTGGAACCTTCTACAGTTTTGCCTGTTGCTTTGCCCATTCTCCAGGATAGTCTTCACTAGTGGCAAGGCTTGTGGGATCATCCACTTTTTGATTGCCCAGAGGAGGTCTGTGACATGGAGGCTTCAAAGCAAATTTCTTCATGAATTTTGGAGTCACATACCTGTACTCCTTCCATTACCTAGCCCATCTCCTCTCAATTTTCTTCAAGCACTTTTTGTGCTTTTCTTTTGTGTCTTTCTCATAAATTTCTTCATCTGGGGTGCAGTCTTCATCATATATGTCTTCAGGTATTTCAAAAGTAGTGTTGGTATCAGCCTTCTTTCCACTCTTCTGTTATTTCTTCTCTTCAACCATTTTCTTCACTTGAGGAATATGAATTTTTGAGGAATGTGATGAGGTATGCAAATTTTCTTCAAGAAATGTTGCAATTAGAGAAGTTGATGAGAATGTAGTGAGTCATCAGCAGACGTTTTGTATGTGTGAACAGAGTATAGGTGCGGAGAATTTGGAGAGGTCATATGCATTCTCAGAAGATTTCAAAAAATGACTCAAGTTGAGGAAATTGACCAATACTGTTTTTGAGGAATTTCTCTAAGTGTTCTTGTCTTGGGTTCCAGAGTTGTGAAGATCCAAAAATTCACAGAGTTCAGGAATCACTTGAATAATTGAGTAACTTAGTGAAATCTATCAAGTGGTATATACATGGAACTGTTCATTTGATGAATTTGCTGAGGAATAACACTTTTTGAAGATTTTATGGAAATACAAAGATATACAAGGGCGGTAAAATTAGATTTGAATTACTCTCGCGAAAGAACATGAAGAACACGACGAACTGTGGAGGGTGAAATAGAAGCTCGTCAGTTCAGATCTTCAGCGCCCTAACTTGGCGGGTGAAGACAGCTACGACAGCGGCGGAGGAGGGAGATCCGAGGCCGATGACGAAGTCGAGGCAGTGAAGCTCTTCGTCACCAGCAACGATGATTTCTAGCGATGGCACTAGGTCTGGGATTCGAGCGGTGAGAAGTGGAACCGAGAGGAACCAAGTGACTGAGGGGTAAGAGTGTGGTATTTATAGACCAGGTGTAAATGGTCCAGCCCGAAGTTATCGGACCAGATTGCCCGTGGCCCTTCCTCTCTGATCGACATGTGGCACTCACATTTTAAGCAGTGGAGTTAGTGGATATTTTGCAGATCATGCATATCCAATCGTGGGTAGTGGGTGCGGTTTAAGCGGTAATGACTAAAAAAATATAAAATAAATTTTGAGGACATTGTTCACAAATTCTTCAGTTGAAAAGGACTCATTGAAGACTTTGAACGAGTTTCAAATAGAACGCATATGAAGAATTTGAGAACATACTGGGTTGAGCTTATCATAGAGGGGGAACTGGTGTGATCACATTTACTTAGAGGAAAACCAACATGAAGGCTTATCAATAAGTGAATGTTGTTCAGGACTTTGAAAGCTCACAAATAAGTGTATAGTCAATGAAGAACACATTTTGAGAAGTTTGAAGAATTTGAATTCTGGAGCACTTTAAATTCTGAAGAATTTGAAGATTTGAAGAATTTGCAAAACTCTCAACTCTGAAGAATTTCAAGTTGAAGAATTTCAAATTGGGTTAGTGGCGTGACCCTCCGTATAAGAATGACGATTTCAGACACCGCATACAATTGTCGTAGGGTCGTGATAATCAAATTCTTGATTAATTTCTTCACACTTAGAGTGTTATTGTTCATTGATTGAAGAAAACCATTACTTGGTGTGATTTTAAGTCATCAATTTTGCATAAGTGTTAGGATGTGTGTCCTTCCACTGACGATTCGAAGATTCTAAGATATTTAGCTCACACTACACCTTGCAAAATCTATTTTCATCCAAGGGCTTAGTGAAGATATCTACCAGTTGTTCTTTAGTCTTCACGCGGTCGAGGATGATGTTTTCCTTGAGTACATGATCAAAAAGAAAATGGTGTCGAATCTGGATGTGGATGGTCTTCGAGTGTTGTACCTGGTTGTATGCAATATCGATTGCACTCTCATTGTCGCAGTAGAGTGGCACATTCTTCATGTTGATGCCATAGTCCTTGAGGGTTTGCTTCATCCATAGTAGTTGAGCACATCACGAACCAACAGCAATGTACTCAGCTTCAGAAGTGGAAAGTGACACGTAGTTCTGCTTCTTTGAGGACCATCAGACTAAGGATTGTTCGAGGAAATGGAAGGTGCGTGATGTCGACTTACGATCCACATAGTAACGAGCATAGTTAGAGTGAGAGTATCCAACAATATGAATATTTGAGCCCTCGGGGCACTATAATCCAAGCGTTGGTGTGTGAGCTAGATATTGAAGAATATGCTTCACAGCCTTATGGGATGATTCCTTCGGTGTTGCTTGGAAACAAGCACACATGCAAACACTAAGTATTATATCTGGCCTAGATGCACGTAGGTACAATAAGGAGCCAATCATAGAGTGATTACCTTCTAATCGAAATCTTTACCATTTTCGTCAGTGCAGAGGTGGCCGTTGGTAGGCATGGGAATTTTCACGCCTTTGCATTCATGCATGCCGAATTTCTTCAAGACATCCTTGAGACATTTCTCTTGAAAAATGAATATGTTGTTGCGTTGTTGACGAATTTGTAGTCCTAGGAAGAATTTCAGCTCCCGGTCATGGACATTTGATATTCTTCACCCATCATGTAGGAAAATTCATCACTATAATGTTTGTCAGTACAACCAAAGATGATATCGTCCACATATATTTGGCACACAAATAGTTCATTGTCATAGGATTTTTTGAAAATAGTATTATCGCGTGAACCAGGTTTGAAGCCTTTCTTCATGAGGAATTTCTTCAATGTGTCATACCACGCCCGAGGGGCTTTCTTTAGGCCAAACAGTGCCTTGTTGAGTCTGCAGACTTTGTCAGGATGCTTTGGATCTTCAAAACCTGGGAGCTGAGCAACATGTACTTCTTCCTCAAGCTTACCCTCGAGGAATGCACTTTTCACATCCATTTGAAGGTGATATTGTGATGGTTAGCATAAGCAAGCAATATGTGAATAGCTTCAAGTGTAGCCACACGTGCAAAAGTTTCATCAATGTCAATTTCTTCAAGCTATTTGTAGCCTTGGGCTATAAGTCGTGCCTTGATCCTCACTACCTGAACATCTTCGTCTTGCTATTTTTGGTAGATCCACTTGGTACCAATGACATTATGCTTCTCAGTATCAAGCCGCTAGACAAGTTCCCACACAGTGCTTAGCTTGAATTGATAAACTTCTTCTTGCATAGCTTGAATCTAGTCAGGTTCCATGAAGGCTTCATCAACTTTTGAGGGTTCTGTGATAGACATGAAGGAACAATGCCCACAAAAGTTCATTAAATGTGAAGCTTTTCAGTGAGTGAGGGGACTTGGCGCATTGATGTCATCAAGGATTTTGTCAATTTGCACTTCATTTGCGATCCTTGGATGCGCGGGTTGAAGACTTTGATCGGGTTGAGGAATTTGATTCGGAGCAATTTCCACAGGTGCACCAGCCTGAATTTCTTTGTTGTTTGGGATGAATTCTTCAATAGGCGGTTGTTCTTTAGTGGTAATGATACCTTCAGTAGGCTTGCACCTAATTGATTCCTCAGGAGGCATTTCATCTAGTATAGGAGGCACGTCCTCTCTTTGCGCGCCATTAGTTTCATCAAACCACACATCTACAGTTTCAACAACCTTGTTGTGGTAGTTGTTGAAGACACTGTAGGTATGCGTGTCCTTTCCGTAACCAAGCATAAAACGCTCATGAGGTTTTGGTGCAAATTTTGAACTGTGGTGAGGATCTCTAATCCAACATCTTGCACCAAAGACTTTGAAATAAGTTAAATTGGGTTTCTTGTCAGTGAGGAGTTCATATGAGGAATTCTTGAGGAATTTCTGAAGATATACCATGTTGATGATGTGGTAGGCAGTATTGATTGCCTCAGGCCAGAAGCAACGAGGAGTCTAATATTCTTCAACATAGTCCACTCCATCTCAACAAGAGTCCTTTTCTTGCGCTCCACGACGCCATTCTTTTGAGGACTACACATGAGTAATATCAAGTTCATCAAGATAGTCATTAAGACCAATGTTCTTGAATTTTGTCCCATTATCACTCCAGATGTGGTTGATCTTGATGTCGAAGTTCGTCGAGGCCCTTGAGGAAAATCGTTTGAAGTCTTCCTGCACTTTAGTTTTGTAAAGAATAATATGCACCAAAGTGTAACATGAATAATCATCAACAATGACAAAGCCATATAGAGATGTTGCATTGGTTAGTGTGGCATAATGAGTAGGGCAAAAGAGGTCCATGTGAAGCAATTCAAATGGACGAGTAGTAGTCATGATAGTGTTAGAGGGATGCTTGGATCTGCTCATCTTTCTAGACTCACAAGCCCCGCACAGATGATCCTTGAGGAATTTGACACCCTCGATGCCAATGACATGCTTCTTCTTCATGAGAGTGTGCATGTTCCTCATGCCAGCATGACCAAGTCGTCGATGCCATAACCACCCCTCTACGGCTTTTCCAAGTAGACACGTGGCCGACTGTGGACCTGTAGAGAAAGCAACAATATGCAAATCTCCTCCCCTTAAGACTTCAAATACTTTGTACTTGTTAAATTCCACGATGACTACGCATCACAATTTGCCAAAGTTAACAATAATATCAAGATAACAAACCATTGATACTGACATGAGGTTAAGCCCAAGGGATTCGACAAGCATGACTTTGTCCATGTGCCGATCCTTAGAAATAGCCGCCTTACCGAGGCCCAATACCTTGTTTTTACCTTTGTGTGCGTAGGTGATATGCTTCAGTGGTGATGGCGTTAGTGGGATATTCATATATAAACTCTTGTCACGAGTCATGTGGTTTGTACATCCATTGTCAAGAACCCACTCTATGGTTTTGGGGTTGTCATCTTGCACATGAATTAGTACTGATTACCATCTAATATGCGTCAGAGTGAAGAATATGATATCAAATTCATCATACTTGAATTTCATCACATAGACTAGAATTAAGACATAATGAGGATGTGTGAGTTGATAAACATTTCATCATTATTAGCTTGCGTCCTTTTAAGCATTACCTCAGGTCTCAGCAAATTATTCAAATCATGATATTCATCTGGAGACATCTCCTGTAGAAGAGATTAGTTCTGTTTCTTTCCCACCCACATCTGAAGGGGCGGCAAAGAGTTTATCATCCCACGAGCACCATAAAATAATTCTGGGATTGAAGCTAATGCACTTCATTTCAGAGGAGGGGTTAGAGTACTCAAATGAATAAGCAGAGAAATTCTTCGAGGACTTATGTATATAGTGCTTTTAAGAATATTGCACATATTCATGTCCTTGTATTATCCGTGCAAATCAGAAGCATTAACACGAGTACTAGCAGTATTTTGACCATGTGATGAATTTGATCCTCGTGATGACTTTATTCCCCTTGAGGAATTTGATCCGGGGTGCCTGTTCTTCACGAATGGTGTCATGAGGACATTCACCTCAAGAATTTCTAAGCTGCTTTCGGGAACCCAGATTTTCCTCAAGGTTGGTCCATTCATGCAGTTAGTTCCAAAATATCTAGCAAACAATTCAGCACTCTAATTTTTGAACAGTTAATAGTTGGAGTCAAGTGACTCATCAGAGGAATACGAAGTTTCACATGCAAATCCTGATAAAGTAGAGATCAACAGGAGGTCCTTTTACAGCAACCCATGAGGTTTTGAGATACTTCTCAGGTTTCCGGTATGATCCATCAACATTTAATTTCCTCTCAAATACAATACCCTCTTTCCTCGGGTTTCTGTTCAGAATCTGTTTTTTGAGCACATCGCAAAGGGTTTGATGCCCTTTGAGGCTTTTGGAAACGCATGTCCCATACAATTCCTTCAACCCTGCATTTTTGTCAGTGACATTTGTGGTTTCCTGAAGTGAGGAATTTGTAACCACAAATACAGTTGAAGAATTTATAGCAATAGAACAATTGAACTTTCAGGTGAAGAATTAGCAGTTTCGGGTTTGATGCATTTGAATCATGGTGGAATGAATTCTTCTTGAGCAGTACTAATCTGTTGAGAAAGCAAAGAATAATTTTCACTTTGAACATCATCATAAGATGCCCTTAGTTTCTCAAGATGTTGCTTTCTTTGAAGTTATTCATAAGAAAGCTTCTCATGATCAGCCAAGAGGGTGCCATGACGATCCTGAAGACTATCAAACCTAGACTGAAGATGTTCAACATCATTAGTCAGGATTTGAGTCCAATTCATTTCCTCATTCAACTGTCATCCCTTTTATCTAGCAGTTTCTAAAGCTTTCAAGAGTAGTTTTTTGCTTAGTGCCAATATTAGCAAGCTTGTAGTAACTGGGTTTTTGATAGTCATCACGTTCATAGTCTCTTGAATCAGAAGAGGAAGTGTGGTTTTGTACCTTGGAACCTTTTGCCATGAAGTAATAAGTGGGAGCAAAGTCGTCGTCACAGTCATCAGTGTTGTTGACGTTGTCATTTTCTTCGAGATCGAAGGTGGACTTGCTCACGAATGTGGTAGCAAGGGTAAGCTTGCCACACCAGACTCTGACTCCCCTTTAGATCCTTACTCTTCATCACATTCTTCAGATTCTTTCTCGGAATCCATTTCCTTGCCAATAAGAGCTCGAGCCTTTCCAAAACTGTTCTCTTGTGAGATGATGACTTTGAATATTTCTTCTTTTTCTTTCAGTCATCAGAAATGTGATCCTTGTATTTCTTATTCTCTGATTCCTTCGCCGAGGAAGGACAATCTGGAATATAGTGACCAGATTTCTTGCATTTGTGGCAGGTTCTCTTCTTGTACTCCTGAGATGAAGATTCTGATTTCCTCATATCTCTTCTTTAAGACTTTCCGAACTGCCTCATCTTGGGAACTTCTGGAATCTCCTCACGAGCAGAGCAAGATCCTCGCCAAGTTCTTTAGGATTACCAAGACTGCAATTAGAGTCTGCTTCTTCAAATGAGGAAACAACCTTTGCCTTCAGAGCACAAGGTATTCCATAGATTGGTCCATAGAGGTCTCTTTTCTCAGCTTCTTGGAATTTGTGAGTATTTAGTCTCTCAAGAATATTAGCAGGTTCTAGTAACTTGTAGTCTCTTAATTCTTGAATCATCATAACCAGTGTATCGAATGAAGAATCAAGAGATCTCTGCAAGTTCTTCACTACCTCATGGTTAGTGATGTCTTCGATTCCAAGAGGTTGTAGCGTATTGGAGATATCAGTGAGGCGATCGAAGGTTTGCTGGTAGCTTTCACTATCGAGTCTTTTGAAGCGGTTGAAGAGATTGTGAAGAACATCAACTCGAGAGTCACGTTGAATAAATACTCCTTCATTGACCTTGGACATCCTTTCCGAGATCAGCTTTGCAAAGCCCAAAGCACTCACTCTGCCATACTCGCATTTTCTCAGATGGCCACACATGATATTCTTCGCTAGAGAGTTGAGTTGCTTGAATATCTTCACATTAGCAGCATTGTTAGTTTTAGACACAGTGGGAACACCTTTTTCCACAACATACCAAAGATCATTGTCAATTGCTTCAAGGTGCATGCGCATACTATTCTTCCAGTAGGGTAGTCCGTCCCTTAAAATGTAGGACAACCCGTAGTGACCTTGATCATACCTACGGTCAACATAACTAAAACTCTAGGCGGTTAAACCAAAATCACACAGAACAAGGGAGTACCTTGCTCTAATACCAATTGAAAGTGCGTTATATCCACTACAGGGGGTGAATAGGAGATTTCTATGAATTCCTCACTCAGGTAATTCTTTGTGAGGAAAATCCTGAGTCACGAACTGCGTGCAGCGGATTAAGTACTCAGGCAAGCATGCAAAACAAGAATATCATAGTCTTCAGAGTGAAATGAAACATTGAATTTGCACAAGTAGCATGTTCAGGATATGCAGGTGAAGAACAAGTGAAGTGAAGAATTTGGGGTGAGGAAATTGTGAAAGTCTTCAGACAAATTCTTCAAACAGTAATGATCAATTTCATCAACATACAATTGTCGAAATGAAAAGATTGAGGAAATAGAATCACATACCCGGTGAAGGCAGTGGTTTGATGACCCAGTTCCAAGTGGTGTGATTGTCATACGTCTGGATTGGAGCGGCTTGGTACTTAAACCAAAGGACACATAGTCCTTACCATATTCTCCTTGGACTAAGGACACACAACCCTCGCCTAACACTAGTGGTAAGTGTTCAGGGCACACTTCCAAACCCTCACAAACACGGTCACCCGGCGATCCACAATTAACTGCTGGATGCTCTAGACCATGATGCCTAACCGTGTGGAGGATGTATAGTCCTCCAAGGTAACAACTGTCGGTTCCACACAGAATCAATCTCTTCAGTGATGCTCAATCTCTTTGGGGTTTTGGTTTGGGTGTTTGGGGTTTTTCCTCACTAATGATTTTCTCTCAAAGTCTTTGAGGAATGGGTTGCTCTCAATTGACAAGTGTCAGTTTCTCTCAGGGAGCAGCCAACCAGCTAGTGGTTATGGGGGCGACTATTTATAGCCTGGGAGCAATCCCGGTGATTTGACATAAATGCCCCAATGATATGTCCATTCATGCAGTTAGTTCCAAAATATCTAGCAAACAATTCAGCACTCTAATTTTTGAACTGTTAATAGTTGGAGTCAAGTGACTCATCAGAGGAATACGAAGTTTCACATGCAAATCCTGATAAAGTAGAGATCAACAGGAGGTCCTTTTACAACAACCCATGAGGTTTTGAGATACTTCTCAGGTTTCCGGTATGATCCATCAACATTTAATTTCCTCTCAAATGCAATACCCTCTTTCCTCGGGTTTCTGTTCAGAATCTGTTTTTTGAGCACATCGCAAAGGGTTTGATGCCCTTTGAGGCTTTTGGAAACGCATGTCCCATACAATTCCTTCAACCCTGCATTTTTGTCAGTGACATTTGTGGTTTCCTGAAGTGAGGAATTTGTAACCACAAATACAGTTGAAGAATTTATAGCAATAGAACAATTGAACTTTCAGGTGAAGAATTAGCAGTTTCGGGTTTGATGCATTTGAATCATGGTGGAATGAATTCTTCTTGAGCAGTACTAATCTGTTGAGAAAGCAAAGAATAATTTTCACTTTGAACATCATCATAAGATGCCCTTAGTTTCTCAAGATGTTGCTTTCTTTGAAGTTATTCATAAGAAAGCTTCTCATGATCAGCCAAGAGGGTGCCATGACGATCCTGAAGACTATCAAACCTAGACTGAAGATGTTCAACATCATTAGTCAGGATTTGAGTCCAATTCATTTCCTCATTCAACATGTCATCCCTTTTATCTAGCAGTTTCTAAAGCTTTCAAGAGTAGTTTTTTGCTTAGTGCCAATATTAGCAAGCTTGTAGTAACTGGGTTTTTGATAGTCATCACGTTCATAGTCTCTTGAATCAGAAGAGGAAGTGTGGTTTTGTACCTTGGAACCTTTTGCCATGAAGTAATAAGTGGGAGCAAAGTCGTCGTCACAGTCATCAGTGTTGTTGACGTTGTCATTTTCTTCGAGATCGAAGGTGGACTTGCTCACGAATGTGGTAGCAAGGGTAAGCTTGCCACACCAGACTCTGACTCCCCTTTAGATCCTTACTCTTCATCACATTCTTCAGATTCTTTCTCGGAATCCATTTCCTTGCCAATAAGAGCTCGAGCCTTTCCAAAACTGTTCTCTTATGAGATGATGACTTTGAATATTTCTTCTTTTTCTTTCAGTCATCAGAAATGTGATCCTTGTATTTCTTATTCTCTGATTCCTTCGCCGAGGAAGGACAATCTGGAATATAGTGACCAGATTTCTTGCATTTGTGGCAGGTTCTCTTCTTGTACTCCTGAGATGAAGATTCTGATTTCCTCATATCTCTTCTTTAAGACTTTCCGAACTGCCTCATCTTGGGAACTTCTGGAATCTCCTCACGAGCAGAGCAAGATCCTCGCCAAGTTCTTTAGGATTACCAAGACTGCAATTAGAGTCTGCTTCTTCAAATGAGGAAACAACCTTTGCCTTCAGAGCACAAGGTATTCCATAGATTGGTCCATAGAGGTCTCTTTTCTCAGCTTCTTGGAATTTGTGAGTATTTAGTCTCTCAAGAATATTAGCAGGTTCTAGTAACTTGTAGTCTCTTCATTCTTGAATCATCATAACCAGTGTATCGAATGAAGAATCAAGAGATCTCTGCAAGTTCTTCACTACCTCATGGTTAGTGATGTCTCCGATTCCAAGAGGTTGTAGCGTATTGGAGATATCAGTGAGGCGATCGAAGGTTTGCTGGTAGCTTTCACTATCGAGTCTTTTGAAGCGGTTGAAGAGATTGTGAAGAACATCAACTCGAGAGTCACGTTGAATAAATACTCCTTCATTGACCTTGGACATCCTTTCCGAGATCAGCTTTGCAAAGCCCAAAGCACTCACTCTGCCATACTCGCATTTTCTCAGATGGCCACACATGATATTCTTCGCTAGAGAGTTGAGTTGCTTGAATATCTTCACATTAGCAGCATTGTTAGTTTTAGACACAGTGGGAACACCTTTTTCCACAACATACCAAAGATCATTGTCAATTGCTTCAAGGTGCATGCACATACTATTCTTCCAGTAGGGTAGTCCGTCCCTTAAAATGTAGGACAACCCGTAGTGACCTTGATCATACCTACGGTCAACATAACTAAAACTCTAGGCGGTTAAACCAAAATCACACAGAACAAGGGAGTACCTTGCTCTAATACCAATTGAAAGTGCGTTATATCCACTACAGGGGGTGAATAGGAGATTTCTATGAATTCCTCACTCAGGTAATTCTTTGTGAGGAAAATCCTGAGTCACGAACTGCGTGCAGCGGATTAAGTACTCAGGCAAGCATGCAAAACAAGAATATCATAGTCTTCAGAGTGAAATGAAACATTGAATTTGCACAAGTAGCATGTTCAGGATATGCAGGTGAAGAACAAGTGAAGTGAAGAATTTGGGGTGAGGAAATTGTGAAAGTCTTCAGACAAATTCTTCAAACAGTAATGATCAATTTCATCAACATACAATTGTCGAAATGAAAAGATTGAGGAAATAGAATCACATACCCGGTGAAGGCAGTGGTTTGATGACCCAGTTCCAAGTGGTGTGATTGTCATACGTCTGGATTGGAGCGGCTTGGTACTTAAACCAAAGGACACATAGTCCTTACCATATTCTCCTTGGACTAAGGACACACAACCCTCGCCTAACACTAGTGGTAAGTGTTCAGGGCACACTTCCAAACCCTCACAAACACGGTCACCCGGCGATCCACAATTAACTGCTGGATGCTCTAGACCATGATGCCTAACCGTGTGGAGGATGTATAGTCCTCCAAGGTAACAACTGTCGGTTCCACACAGAATCAATCTCTTCAGTGATGCTCAATCTCTTTGGGGTTTTGGTTTGGGTGTTTGGGGTTTTTCCTCACTAATGATTTTCTCTCAAAGTCTTTGAGGAATGGGTTGCTCTCAATTGACAAGTGTCAGTTTCTCTCAGGGAGCAGCCAACCAGCTAGTGGTTATGGGGGCGACTATTTATAGCCTGGGAGCAATCCCGGTGATTTGACATAAATGCCCCAATGATATGACCGTTATGTCGATAAAGTTAAGGACAGCTGGCGCGCGGCGCAGCAACGGTCGGAATGTTTCAACTATGAAAGTCCTCATGTCGCTCATGTTCCTCACTGGTAGGTAATTTGCACTCGCGAAAACCTAACTCCTCAGTTAGAGAAAATGTCTCAGAGGAGAGAAGATCTTCATCTCTGTCACTAAAGAATTTGACTAAACTGTAAAAGATTTCCAAAGGCTTCACTTGAAGGATTTCTATGTGTAGGCTTTGCCATGAGCATCACTTGGAAACTTTTTCCTAGTTTTACCTCGACCCCTTTAACGGTATAGTGATCGACTCAAAAGATAGGAAATGAAACTCCGAAAATAAAAGCTTCACGATTCAAAGTCCTCGCATCAATTTCCTCATGGACACACCAGTTTCCTCACTTTCAAAGTCTTTGAGGAAATACGAAAGTTTTCAGCCGAAGACATACATTTTTAGGGGTCGATATTCTTCGAATAACTCATACTTCTCAGTGACCTCTAGAGACTGTGTACACTTATAAACACATTAGTCTCTTAACCTATAAGTCTTCAATACACCAAAATCACTAAGGGGCACTAGATGCACTTACATATATGAATTTGGGGTAGAAAATCCAAGGAAACCAATGGTGGCATTAGATTTATCTTTTGAGCAAATTGACGTGCATGGTATTTTTCACCATGATGCCTATTTGTCATTTTTGTTTGGAGCAATCCTTGCACCCTTATTCAAACTTGTCAACATGAAAGTTGTACTGTTTTGGCAGTACTAGGCCCTGATATTTGCATGAACAGAAATAATGGGAGAGGGGTAAAAGAGGCATACACATGTGGTAGAATGGAGCGATTTTTCCCAATAATAATTGAGATACGACAAAGAAAAGTTTCACGAGGTAGAAGAGGGCTAGGAGAGGTTCTGGTAAAATTTTTGGAGAAAGGAGAATATCTTAGGGTCAACATTCCTTGTCCTCTAGCTTGTGGATGAAGGTGTTTCGTGTTGTCCAGGGGCACATAGGGGTATCCAATGCCCGTGATATTTAATAGGGTAGATGGTACGACCATTTGGCCCTGATCACCAATTTTGTGATTATACGGTGAAAGTTGACAATGTAAACTTGATAAACCCTAGTAATGGACAGAAATGGTTTCTCTTAGATAAATCGATGCAAATTAATTCCCCCTAATGCACCACTTGGTGTGGGGGCATTATTTGAGGATTAGAGCATGCCAAAAAAGTTTGGGATTAATTGGAGAAACTTGACAATGCAAATATTGTCAATTCTACAAATCAACATAAGTGGTTTTGAGGGTCTATACAAGTGGATCTTTTCTCCTTGATGCACCACTTAGCGTGGATGCATTATTAGGGTATTTGAACATGTCCACAAAATTTGAGCACAATTGGAGACACTTGGCAATGTAGAGTTGCTCAAGTTTGGTTCTGGACAAAGAGGGTTTTGGAATATTTTTGTGAACTAAATCAACACCAATCGAGATGAAACTTGGCAAGATATAGCATGTGTGACTTGCCATAATTTTACTAAAATTATCTCAGAGTATTTCTTATAGAAATATTTCAAATACTTGAAATACACAAAAAGGGTTTTGGAGGGCTTTGTGCAGTATATCCCTAGACTCGCCCTAATATGATGTGTTGAAACTATTATATATGGAAAATATATGTACACTGAGTTTCCCTAAATTTTCTCAAATATTTTGGAAGCAATAAACATATTTTGTTTCTTCACAGAAGACCTTTTTTGGCCTCAGAAAAAGTTATTTAAATAAAATGAGAAATGACTTTTAAAATAATAATTTTGTGGTTTTGTGAAGTCATTTGGATAATAGGATTAAATAAAATATTTGGGGCAAAGAAACTTCCCTAATTTGAGGACTTGTAGTACAAACCTCAATTCATCGGGGTTTTGGTAAGCTAAATCAAATAAATGCTTTTTGTGAAAACAATATTTTCTAAAAATAGTTTTAGGTTCTTTACACAATGTATGGTCATTGGGAAAAGACTTGGGCCAAGGAGGTGACTCTAGGGAGTACGAGCAAGTTTGTGATTTTAAACACAATCAAACAAGTAAGCACCCACAATCAAGTCAACCATCACAAGCACAAAAAAAGTTTTAATTCGTCCTAATTTCTGAGTCGTGTTAACTAAGCAAAGTAAGGCAAAACACACAGTGTGACACTAGCATGACAAATGTTGGAATCAGGGCTCCGAGGACCAAAATAGGTTCTCCCTCCCTAAACTATGAAGAGACCTCACGGCAACCCTCCAGTGTACACGAGCTAAGGAAGAAGGACGATAAACAAGACAGTTTACCTAGGTTCAAACCACCTTGCGGTATAAAACCCTATTCCTACTTGTCTGGATTGCTTGGGGTGAGAGAGAGTACAAAGGTCGCCCCCTCTATGGCGGCAACGAGTCCTCTCTTATACTAGCCATGATCCTCTTCCCCCAAAGAACACCCGACGGGAAAGTTTGCCATAAAGACCAGTTTTAAGGAGGACATGACTGCACTAACATGATAAAAGTAGTCTTAGCCGGCAAAATCTTGTTGCCGTGACATGTTAGTGGGCTCGGGCATGACATCCTTCCTAGCGAGCCCCCAGCCTTGGTCTTCTTGCACCAAACGGGAAACATTTGGGGATTACTTTGGGAACCGTAGGCTAGCCCCACTCTCTTAGGATAAAAGAGGAAACCTCCTCATCCATGCATGATAGCACGGCTCCTGGCGCCGCTCGGTGTGGTGCACATCACCCGTGTGACAATGTAGGGCCGCACGACCTCGCTCGGCCTCCGTGGAATAGTCCGCCCCACGAGGGCCTTGACGGCAGCCTCGACACGCGACCTTGCGAGGGGGCTTCGCGTGGCTCCTCATGATGCATACTGACATGCGCCTCGCGAGGTTGGGTCCCTCGTGAGGGTCTTGCTCGTGCTGTCTAAATTCAGGCCGCGCTAGACCCATGGCCAGCGTTGAATCTTGGGCCGCAGGCAGACTGCGGGGACCCCGACTCATAAGTCGTGATCACCGATTGAACATGCATAGTGATCCCACACAGCAATGCTCACTGAACACACATAAACTGAATAACGAGAGTTTTACATCCATTACGTACCATTTTACTTGAATATGGCCTTCATTTCCAAATCTTCGTATAGATGTAGCAGCAATCTTCATCGATAACATGAACCCATGCCATCTGCCTTAACCCTACATGCATTATGCGTGAGAAGCATCCTAGCTCACACATATGTCACCAATGTAATCTTCATCATATCCGGTTCTCTCATGCCTGGCCAATAAAATAACCAGTGGCAAGCCAATGAGTACTTTGAATGTACTCGCAAGCAACCCATGTTTGGAACTTTGAAATAATAATGCATGATATAGCGCTAAGTAGGGAAGTTTGCACAAAGCCAGATTTAACTTCAATGTCATGATCAATCAACTTGTAAAAGCATGCATCAAACGGTTGTAGATATCCATATGAACCAGTTATAGATATCATCATTAGGAGGGGTTGAACATCCCATGTTCCTTTATAATGTTAAGTCATCTGACTTAAATTAAGCATCATGTTTCTTACACTATCATCTTTCTCACACACACAACTAGTTTATGAGAAAACATGTGGCTGTAGTTTAAGCGGGACTACCCAACTGTCCTTGACCGTGGACACGACTATTCGAATAGTTTTACACTTTGTAGAGATTATGCGTTGTATACACAAGACTCGGGGAAATTCCGTTTCATCCACGATTCAAGTTATATTACATACCCGAGGTGAGAACCCAAACACTGTCTTTCCCCTAGCGACACTAACAAAGAGTACACTTGTTGGCCCACGTCCTCATGATGTACATCATACGAGCCTTGGTCAAGATCGTACCATCCTTGTGGGGACAGAATGGTGTGCCAGGTGTGTGTGAAAGAAGCCCATGGTCGCATTACCTGGCACAATCCTGTATCAAGAGGGTAACTCTAGCCCCCTCGCCACTAGTAATGCAGGCTCTATGCTATCATCAGCCAAGGTAATCAACAAAGCCTCGTCCCATAAAGGGGTATCGGGTTGCCCATGTAAGGTTGGGACGGTAAGGAGATCTTAAATATCTCATGTTTTCGAAACCACACACACAACTTGCCTCGGTACACTACTTCTTTATGAAGTGGTTACCTAGCTCAACGCCATCTCGCTCGAGCGTTAGTGGCACCCAACGGGGTTTTCGAATTTGTTTCCAAACCATATGTTCTTTTACGACACCATGCATATTCCCATCCCATTAGCATAGCAACTAATAGCATCCTAACTACTTCCCACCGGCACAACCCTCATAGGATGGTAGGTTCCTGCACAATGCAAGTATCAACAAGGAGTTATTGAAGACAACCCACCAAGGTTGTCACTGATTCAACTTGATTGAAATGCAACAAAGTAATGTGCCATATGACATGCGTAAAATGGTTTCAACTCAGGGTGAAGGGTCTTCTTGTGTGGCTCACCAAGGTCTTCGAGGTCTTCATAGCTTCCCGTCCAACTCCGAGCACTTCATCTACTTTGTCAACTATCGTGAGAAACATCCAAAATAATCTAGACAACAAGCAGAGAAACACAAGTGCTCTATAAACATGAGTTTTATTTTTAAAAGACACCTCTGGCTATAAAAAGAATAACAAGAGGGCTTTCAATGGATCTGGATCAATGAGGATTCCCAAAAGGTGAAAATGGAGGGATTACTAGATCTACGAGAAGTCAACAGAAAATATTTTCCTAAAAATGATTGGAGGCACTCATTTAATAGGTCATGATTTTAGAAGAATTTTGGAAGTCGTCTCAGTGGATTTGGAGTTGGTATGAATTTTCTAGAGATTTAAAAGGATGAAATAAATGGAAATGGGGCTATTTAATATATCCATGAAAAACAATGCATGGAAAAATGTTAAACATGGCTAGAAAATTAGGTGATGATTTTATAGACATCTAGGAGTTTTAATCACTCCATTTGGAGTTGTTTTGAGCTCTCTAGGAATTTTGTAAAGTGGGGATTGAAATATTCAAATTTGAATTTAAATATTAATACTATAGAAAATATCTCTCGAAAAATGTGCAAAGCACATATTTGGATAGCACATGATTTTGGGTAGCTGTAGGAATTTATTATGAATTTTCTTGTCTCTTTGTTAAATATAAAAGAAAGAAATTATAATTACCAAAAAGGGCCAAACTTCGAACAAGGCACAAGATAGCCATTGGGCCGGCTCAGTGGCTCAGCCGAGCAAGGGAGGTGGTGACACCGATGGCGTACTTTGTGGAGTACGCTTCCGTCGCACGGAGACGCCTCTTCCCGAAGTCATTTCCATTTAAATGGTGGGGGGCGGCCAGCTTTCACTGACAGGCGAGGCCGACATGTCAGGTTCGGCTCTCACCTCCCACTCGAGTAGGGAGGAATAGGGTAGATAGGACAGAGCAGGGCATCGGTGTAGTTCCGGCGGCCCAAGCTGCCTCTGGCGAAGCTCTGACCACTAGAGAGCTCGTGGCGAGGAGCCGCACCATCCTGGGTGACGTAAGACCACCGAGGAGGCATCCGTCGTTGAGGCAGTAGACGACTGAGGAGGGAGGCCGCCAGGGAAGAAGGGCACGGCGCCATGGCCATTACAGGAGAAAAATGAGGTGCGTGGGAGGAAGCTTAGGCGATGCAAATCCCTTGGGAATCTCTAGAGAGAAAGGGAGCGACCACAACGCTCGAATTTGATCGGAAGCCATCGGCGGGGCTTCGGCCATGGAAACGAATGGAGAGCATGATAGGTGGAATTGGGGCTTCGAGAGGTTTTAGGGAGGAGAGAGAGCGATCAGAGGGGAGAGGGGGTCACGGGGCTGCCTTAAAAAGCCCAGGAGCTGGTGCACCATGGACCTAAGTCTGGCGTGGTCGTGGTCGTCCCTACCACGTTCGGGGGTCCTTTGGCCCATGTCCACCGCTCTTGTGGACTTTGTCTCAGACTAGGGAAGGAAAGAGAGAGGGGGGAGTGCAAACGCGTCGCGCGTGCAAGCGCGCCCACTGGTGCGCTCGGGTGGGCGGTGCGTGTGCGAGGGGAGGTCTGTAGAGGGAGGGAGAGGAGGGGGCGACAACCAGCCATTTCACATAGGCCGAGGGGCTCCGGCGCGCGTGCTTGCTTCACTCGACGTAGTCGCGGCCTCGGGCAGGACGCTCCTATATTTCAATCGTGCGCTGTAGCATGCTCCAAAGAGCCCATTTGTCATGCGATGGCATGCCATCAGGGGTTTGCACACGACCACCTTTGTCTAGAGGTTCCAGACGGGTTTAAACAAAGTGGGGAGTCATAAAGATGCTCTTCTCGTTGCCTTGGTTGAGATGGAAAGCTAGGGAGAGAAAGAAGTTGTTGTCCAAAGGGGATAAATGGAGGTTTTACCCCTCTAATAATGGAACTAAGGGCATAGAAGGTTTACTCGAGGTGTATGGTAACTATAAGAGCGTGTGGTCAAAATTTGGGGTCATGGAGATCAAGATAAAAGATGAAAACAATGGTTTCCAATTTTCACTAGAAGGTGTTTGATGCAAGTTTGGGCAAGCAAATGGAGTCTGATTGCCATTAGATTTAACGAGATCAATACTTAGCTGAAAATGAGGTTGATTACCATAAACCCTAGAAATGGGCAGAAATAGTTTTCTCTAGACATATCCATGCAAATTAATTCCCACTAATGCACCACTAGGTGTGGTGGCATTATTTGAGTATTAGAGCATGCCCAACAAGTTTGGAATCAACTTGAGAAAGTTCACAATGTAAAATTTCCCAATTCAAGAAATCAAAAGAAGTAGTTTTGAGGGGCGTTGGACCAGTTCATTTGTTCTCCTTGATGCACCACTTGGTGTTGATGCATTATTATAGTATTAGAACATGTTCAGAAAAATTGAGCACAAAAGGAGAAACTTGACAATGTAGAGTTGCTCAAATTTGGTTCCCGACACAAAGGGTTTTGAAATATTTTGTGAATCAAATCAACTTGGATTGAGATGAATCTTCGCAAGATCATCACATATATCATGTGTGACATGCTATAATTTTACTAGAATTATTTGAGAATATTTCTTACAGAAATATTTCAAAATCTTAAAATAGGCAGAAAGGGTTTTGAAGGGTTTTGTCCAATACTTTGAACATGACCATGTGTTGAAACTCTTATATATATTACCACTAAGTTTCCCTAAATTTTCTCAAATATTTTGGAAGCAATAATATATATTTTTCTTCATAAGAGACCAGTTTGGCCGAAAAAGGTACTTAAATAAAATAGGAAAATAACTTTTAAAATAATATTTTTTGTGGTTTTCGAAATTCTTTTTCATAATAGGATGCAAATAAAATGTTCGGGGCAAAACATCTTCCCCAATTGGAGCACTTGTAGTACAAACCTCAATTCAGGGGGGGGGTTGAAAAGCTAACTTAAACAATTGTGTTTGGTGAAAATAATATTTCATAAAATAAGTTTTGGATACTATACACATGGTATGGTCATTGGGAAAATATTTCAACGATTAAGAATAGCGTAGAGAGTAGGAGGAAATTTCATGACTTACGGCACAGTCAAGCAAGCAACAAAATAGCAATATGTTCAGGCATCACACCACACAGAAAAAGTTTTTGTTGGCCCTAATTTTGTAGCTATGTTAACTTAGTCAGGAGATTCGAAACACGGGGTGTGACACACCTACCCCCCTTACAAGAATATGGTCCCCGTGATTCCTAGGCTAGGCGCTAAAAAGATACGGAAATTCGGGCCTCAGGTAGTCTTCAGGTTCCCATGTTGCTCCTTCTTCGATGTGATTCCTCGTGTGGATATTGAAGTGCTTTATGATACAGCTTCAAATGCTTCTCTTGGCTTCGTCTGAGGGTGAACGGGTTTCTTGCAACATGCTAAGCTTGACTAGAAGTCAAGGGCTTGGTGAACAAGGTTCGGGCAATGTTCTAGCTTGTGTGTGTACATCAAAGTCGGAATATATGGAAAGGTAGTGTGTTTGTATGCTAGTCCTGGGGGTTACTCACATTGTTTAGCAACATCTATATGCCTCGCGTTAGAATAGAAGGATCAAGGTTTTCGTCTAGCTTCCTGTTGACGGGGAAGTCCTTGACTTCCTCCAAGCAAGTGATATTTAGTCGCTGGTGGTTTTTATCTCGAGAGTGTTGAATTGCGTCGACGTAGGCATCTTGTCGAGATCTTATGCTTGAGTAGTTGCCCGGGTATGTTCTTCATTGATCTTCGGCCATTTGACTTTGTCATCACGAACGCATGTTTCCGTGGTGTCTTGAGATGTGTGGTCTTCTAGCCTCTTTGTAGCTTCTTGTGAAAGGTTTGGGCTGAGTCTCATCCCTGAGACTAATTTTAGAGATTCGGTTTTTACAACAGGTTCTACCACCTAGGAAGGTTTTGAGGGGTGCGTATATGATTTGTCTATCCAAAAGTATAGACAAGCCATCCAATCCCCAAGGTTTGTGGCTTGGCGAGTGGGGTGAACCACCTTTGTCAGGGGTTTAACCATGGTCGAGTCAGGCTTCACGCCCTTGATTGGACCAAAAAAGGGATCTTTATTCTCTCTTGATGTCCAAGGGCTTCATAGTACTTGAGCATCGGTGCTTTTGTCGTAGTCTTGTTGATATAGCCGGTAGAGGAGTGGTGGTTGACTTCTCTTGTTTCTTCTTCATTGTTGGGGCTTCTCAGCCGTGGTGGTTCTTTACCTTTCTTGGGTAGGATTGTCTTCTACTGATTCGAGGAAGCTTCGACGTGTGCATTTCTTCAAGGTAAAACCTTACACTTGAGAAGAATGGCAATCAGTGCTTGTGGGGCTTATCCAAACAGGACTAAGTGTTCCTCCTCCCATTGGGTAAATAAGTATGTCATCCATGAGGGCAGCAACATATTTATCCAAGCATCATATATGCACATTTATCAGGGGATATATGAGAGGAGCGTGTATTTGTTATGGATGGTCACATGTCCAGGGGTTTGTCGTCCAACATAATCTAGTTCTCCGTGCCCACTTTCTCATGGACAAGATTGGGGATCGTCAAGGTGGAGTATTATCCATAGACTAATGAATTAGAGCCAAGGCCTATGGTCACAATTCGACCATTTTATGGCTCGGTAAAGCTTCGGGGTTTCAAGGAGCTTAGCATATGAGTGAACGTCTACTGTCTTATCCTTAGATGCCATCAATCCGACATACTTCTCCAAACAGATTCATCCAATCTCATCAAAAGTACCATCTCCTATAAGTCAACTCCAACATCATTTATGCTATTTAACTCCAATGTCTTGAGAGAAGGGTTGAACCAAAATTTCATATGTATTCCATAGCTAGCTCATTCATATCCCTATGTAAAAATCCTCGGAAAGTATACAAGCCGGTAAGCTTGATTAAGACACTACAAATCAGAGTGCTCAACTAAGTTATCAGGGTCTAAGGAAATGCATCTATATGCTAAGAAAACACGTAATATACTAATCCAAGATCTTGTTTCCTTCCTAAGAATGCAATCAAGTGGTCCTCAAATGCCACCAATCATTACATGATCCACTACTCCTACAAATACGATGTCGATGGAGTTCCTAATATCTTCCTAGAGTTCATATAATACACAAATCATTGCAAGATTATTATAACGGTATACCCACCAACTTCTAATCTCATGACCAACTAAACCCCAAGGTCAATCTTATCTAGGTTCTTAAATTATTACTAACATCATCCAATTTCTACTACTTATCATCCACCGAGAAACATGGTGTTATGGTTACGATCATCGAACTAAATCCAAATTACTCTGAACCATGTAGTCTTACTTAACACCAACACTCTATTGAGAATACATATTTAAATTCATTCTCATGTTCAACGAGAACTCCTACTTGCAACTCCAAGTCATTATTGTAACATCATCAATTCACGACTATTACTTTAAATAGTCAATTTATTATACCACAAAGAGTTTTAGCTCGTGATCATAATGGTCCCACTAAATCCAAATTTACTACATGGATATGTAGGTTATGCCATTTTATTGACTTGTTCCACCAAGTCACCTATCACCATGAAAGTTCTCGTAATCCACAAAAAGGGGGTTAGCTGCATCCTCAAGACACCTATTATAGTCATCTTAAATCATTTGCCTCCTAGTGTCGGTGCACTAATGACTGGAGTCTCTAGTGCCCCAAACTTGTGCACGGGCGTGACAAGCCCTTGACGGTAGGGCCCGGCAGAATCCAGACAAGTCTCACCCCCAAGGTATCAAAGGCCTCGGCAAGCCCGCCTTGCCGGGAAGACACCCAAGGCCACGTCCGTCTAATGGACGTGATGAACGCACCTAGCACAAGACCCCAGCGAGCCTCCCTGGAAGAGAAGACAACTGAAGCCCCCGACAAGCTTCCTTGCCCGGACGAAATGCCAAGGCCCCGGCGAGCACCCTTGTCGGGATGACGTCGCAAGAGACTAGAGGGCGACCGCCATTGCCATAGTGCCAACGTCCCCCGAGTTCGAGCGCATTCCGCATGCGCCAGCGGGGCGTCCACGTGTCGAAACACCTGGACACATGTCTTCACCAACACTTAGCTGACATGGACAAGACGTGCATTTAATGCACCTGACAACGGTAAATTGATAAGCGCCGCTCTAGGTTCACTGTAACATTTCGTGAGCCTACCATCGAGCGTTGTAGGTGACCCCTTTTGCCTATAAAAGGGGGTCCTTAGATCATTCACAAGGGGTTAGACTTTTTGGAGATGGGCCAAGAAGATGGTTATCATCACTTTATACAAACAACAAAAGAATGCTTAATACGATCAAACGAGCAAGACGTAGGGTTCTACGCGTAAGCGGCCCGTACCTGGGTAAAAAGGCTTGCCGGGTGTCGATCGTTAGGTCTTCTATTAACATTGTTTTAGCCGCCCTACGATCACAAGGGTATCACGTTGATCCCCATAGGTGTCAACCTAGCATCGCCGACGTCTTTGGCATGCCAGGTAGGGGGCGGAGAGAGACGCGTGAATCGGAGCAGGCACGACACCGGCTCCATCGAAGTTTGGGTGCTATGCCGCATTCCTCCGGAAACGGTGTACCGCGGCGGATGTCCTATTCTGCTACGGCTTCCCAAGGCCTGCGCGAGCACGTTGCTACACGCGCAAGCGGGGCTGGGAGGCGGAGGCTCCAAGAGCAGCATCATCAGGCCGATGTGTCACTCGGGGGCCAACGCGCAGCTGTCGAGGGCGCGATTGGGCGTTTCATAGAGGCCCCGGTGCATACTCCGGCGGACGCACCTCCGCAGAGTGATGCATAGTCGTTGAGGATGAGCCACACGGTCCCGAAGCCCCGGCGCGCACTCCAGTGTGAATGTTGCGCCCCTGAGAGTGTCGTATCGTCACCCAAAGACGCGCTCGGGGGCGCCGCAAGCATGACCTAGCTAGAGAAAATGAAAGGGGTTACACCCTAGCTGGTTCTTCCTCCAAGTGACGGTGACGGACCATCGGCAAGAAGTCCTTTCCGGAGAAGAGACCGCCAGGAGCGGTAATTCCCTGCTTGCTGAGTGCTCCGATGCCCCGGAAAAAGATTCAAGCGCCTCATAGCCACGGCGCGGACAAATAAGTTTTTAAGTTTGAGATTCAGATTTGAAGTAGATAGATCCTTTGCTTTTTCCCTTCGAAAGTTTCCAATCTTTGTGTGAGGAGTTTGCGCGTACTGGGACCTTCCCAAAGATCGGTGCACCTTTTCTTTGTTTCGAACTTGTTCAAACAACCTAAGTGGCCACAGAGCGCCTTCAAATAGTTGCGAACCTAATCAACAGAGCAAGCGGCTGCGTAGCACCTGATTTCGTCTCAAGCTACGCTTGGCGATTTCCATGGTTGCACCGAACGCGGCAAGGAGCCTTGCCGGTAAGCGCCGACAAGCTCTAAAATATTCAAGAACAAATCATACAAAGAACGGGATCAAAAAAGGGAAAAACAATCTTTTTCATTCATATGAATAGATACATTCAGCTTCACTTACGAAGTGCGGTGGTCCTAACCTAAAGACTCTGTCTTTTGACGAGGGCCGACCCCCGCGGACGAATGAAGCTCAATAAGACAAAAAGACGGAGCCCGCGGCGCGGACAGGGCCGACCCCCCAGGGCCGACGCTGAGCTAGCGAGAACGAGACCGGCCCCGACGAGCGTCGCCTGCCCCCCCCTCCGGCCGAGGTGAGGAGGGCGGGGCACAGGAAGGGCGAAGGATCCGGAGCCGACGGGACCAATACCCTCTCCGGTGAGGTGGCCCACGCAGAGGACCTGGAGAAGTCAGAGCTGGTGGAGGTGCCGACGCTAGCTCCGGCAAGGCGCCCCCGCCGGGCGGCGGCAAGCCGCGAGCAAGCCACGACGGTGCGGTCTACGTTCGGTTATGTCGCGGGGAGTCAACATCCAGTTTGACACCCCGTGGCCCTAACCCAACACAGACCTCGCCGCCAACACTGTCCTCCTCGTCGCTATCGCTCGAGGTAGGACATTCGGCATCGCTCAGGCTCCCTTCGCAGAAGTCGAGAAGCACACATGGGTCCCCTAAATCAACATGGAGGGCCGCCACAGGAGCAAGCCCCGGGAAGGCAGAGGCGTTGGAGTAGCGCTCTGCCTCCCCCGGCATCAACCTCCACGGCGACCTCGGCCCCTCGCCCTTCCTCCACCATGGGCATTCGGGCCTCCTTCTGCCGTGGCACCCTCAGAAGCTGTGGCATGATCCGAACGGGATGCCCTCATTGCCCTCACGACAGACGGTAGCCGGCCCCATCCCCTAACCATAGTTAGAGACAAGCTCCACGAGCAGACAGAAGAAAATTCAGAAGACCAAGATCGAGGAGTTGGCAGATTCAAGGGGAGTTGAGTGAGAAAAACCCCTTGCAAACCCTCGCAACTTATAGGATGGGGCGCGGGGGCTAGCCTCCCTTACTCCAGAAGCCACCACCCTCTAAGACCAATCTCTCAAGCTCACGGGCAAACAGAGAACCGCCCTGATGCGCCAATGCATGCACGGGCGGGCCCAGCCACTACTGCGCCTTTCAAGGCCTCGACGGCCACGTGTCCATCAATGGGTGTGCATGCCACGCGCGTGGTAGAGGCGTTTCAGGAGGCGGAGAGGCCACTGCGCGCATGATCTGCCACTTCGCGCATCCGATGCGCGGCGTGGGGAAAGGCAACCGCCAACAGCTCCAGCCGCAAAGGCCCGTACACCTATTTGGGCCTGGCCCAACAACGCTCCGTGTGCGTGTGTGGCCCAGGCACGGGGGCTCCTGTCGGTGCACTGAAGACTAGGGTCTCTAGTGCCCCAGACTTGTGCACGAGCGGGAAGAGCCCCTGACGGTAGGGCGCGGTAGAATCCAGATCAGACTCACCCCCATGGTATCAAAGGCCCCCGCAAGCCTGCATTGTCGGGAAGACACCCAAGGCCAGGCCTGTCTAATGGACATGATGAATGAACGTAGCACAAGACCCCGGCGAGCCTCTCTCGCCGGGAAGACAGCTGAAGCCCCTGGCAAGCTTCCTTGCCAGGGACGAAGCGCCAAGGCCCCGGCAAGCACCCTTGCCGGTATGACGTGGTAAGAAACTAGAGGGCGGCCGCCCTTGCCATAGTGCCACCGCCCCCGAGTTCCAACGCATTCCGCATGCGCCAGCGGGGCGTCCAGGTGTCGAAACTCCTGGACACATGTCTTCACAAGCACTTAGCTGACATGGGCAACACGTGCATTTAATGCACCTGATAGGGGTAGATGGATAAGCGCCGCTCTAGGTTCACTGTAACATCTCGTGAACCTACCATCAAGCACTATAGTTGACCCCTTTTCCCTAAAAAAGGAGGCCCTTAGCTCATTCACAAGGGTTTAGACATTTTGGAGATTGGCCAAGAAGATGGTTATCATCATTGTAAACAAACAACAAAAGAACTCTTAATACGATCAGACGAGCAGGACATAGGGTTTTACGCGTAAGCAGCCCGAACCTGGGTAAAAAGGCTTGCCGGGTGTCGGTTGTTAGGTCTAGTCTTAACGTTGTTTTTCCCGCCCTACGATCACAAGGGTATCGCGTTGATCCCCATAGGTGTCGACCTAGCATCGCCGACACCTAGGCATATATCCTCAACCAGTTTCTCTATGGAATCTAGGTTTTGGTGCTAGCTTAAGAACAAAAGATGTTTGTTCACTATGATCACTAGTCCTGTAATGAACCCAATGCTAAGCAGGGGTACCGAAGCTGAACAGGTGCTCTGGCAAACCCATTTATTCTACACGAGACCAGAGGTTTGAGGTGGGAAGGCTTGTGAGGTCTAGGTCGGTCTAGGGAGGGGTTTCCAATCTTGAGAGAGAACCATAACTCTACGTGGTTGCGCCTGGTCGAGAATGTTGTAGTCAAAGTCTTCAGCCTAATGGTCTGTCGAGGTGGATCCTTGGTGCATCTTGTCGTGTTGCTATTCACTTGACCAGATGGAGAGGAGGGAAAGTAGCATAGAGGGGAGTGCCTAAGGGGTGGTATAGTGCAAGTGCAGTCAAACAAGTGCCGAAGAGGCCAAACACAAAAATCAAGATGATGTAGGTGATATAGCTGCATACTTGGTGCCAAGGGAAAAACTGTGACTTATATCAAAGCACTTAACAAGAAAAACAATAAACACACAACATGGTTCCATTCGAACCATCACACGGAGTCGACTTCGCATAGGGGATACACGACCTATCCTACCCTAGGGGTCGTTGGACTCAATAGTCGTGCTTGCTTCATGTATTGGAGGGGAGTCTGCTCGGTGTTGTGGGTCTTCTCGGGTGTTGATCGGTCCCTTGTAGTTGTTCGACGAAACAATTCGGGTTGAGCTGGAAAGAGTCCTTGACAACTTCTCATCTATTGAGCTAACGACGAAAATGGTTCCTCATGGCTATCATTGAAAGGGTTTTCTGTTGTCTTCATAATTGTGTCATTGTTTTCTTGTCTTCCAAGACATCAAGAGTTCCGAGTGGACGATCCACTATGCAATGTCATTGACAAGGCATGATAGAGCTCCGACATATCGATCATGTTGATGACAACATGGACATCAAGAGTCGGGGACGAAGAGAACCGTTTTCCTTCACACTATGGCGAGGCGGACCAAATGGCGAGGTTCTCATCCACCGGTGGTTGTCGAGACAACAACGATAAGGACAGGGTCGCTCTATTAGCGATGCATATCATGATCTTGCATATCTTATGTCCTGATCATTGTAGGCAAAGGTTGCACGACTCTGGGACAGTGTCGATAGTGTCACTATCCTCTGAGTCTTGATCTTCACTTCTCGAGTAGGTATCTTCTGTCAGTCTTGTCTTATCGTAGTGTCTTCACCTTGTATTCCAATTTTGTGGGTAATTGTTTAGCAAGGTTGCTTCCTTTCAAGTTACCACGAGGACTTCAATCGAGTGGTCACGGGCATAAGGGTGCTAGCGTCCGTTTGCATGCATTGAAAAAGCAGATGAGGGGAGTCCAGATAGTAAGGGTGGAAGTGCTAAGGCAAAAGCCTTTGCTAAGTGGTTGGAGAGATATAGAAAAACAACTTTGTCCTAACTAACGTCCATGCTAACTAAGGGCTTCCTATAGTTAGAATGGCTCTAATACCAGCTCTCTGGGACCCCGACTCATAAGTCTTGATCACCGAATGAACGTGCAAAGTGATCCCAGAGATCAATGCTCACTGAACAAGCAGAAACTGAATAACGAGTGTTACATCCAATACTAACTGTTTTACTTCAATGTGGCCTTCATGGCCAAGTCTTCATATATTTGCAGCGGAAATCTTCATCGATAGCGTGAACCCATGCCATCTGCCTTAACCCTACAAGCATTCTGACTGGGAAGCGTCCTACCTCACACGTACATCACCAAGGTAATTGTAAGTGGATCTAGTGCCCCTTATTGATTTTGGTGTACTTAAGACTTATAAGTTAAGATACTAATATGTTTGTGAGTGTACACATGCTGTATAAGTCGTTGAGGAGTTTGAATTATTAGAAGAATATCGACCCCTAAAAATGTATGTCTTTGGCTGAAGACTTTGGTATTCCCTCGAAGACTTTGAAATTGAGGAAATTGGTGTGTCCGTGAAGAAATTGATACGAGGACTTTGAAGCATGAAGACTTCATTTTCATAGTTTCATTTTCTATATTATGTGTCATACGACCACCGTACTGTTAAAGGTGGTCGATGTAAAAGTAAGGAAAAGTTTCCAAGTGATGCTCATCTCAAAACCTACACATACAATTCCTTCGAGTGAAGCCTTTGGAAATCTTCAACAGTTCACTCAAATTATTGAGTGACAGAGATGAAGATATCTTGTCTCTGAAGAATTTTCTCTAACTGAGGAGTTAGGTATTTGCCAGTGCGAATTACCTACCCGTGAGGAACATGAGTGACATGAGGACTTTCATAGAAGAAATGTTCCGACCATGGCTGTGCTGCGCGCAAGCTTTCCCCGACCTTATCCGCCTAAAGGTAATATCATTGGGCATTTATGTCAATTCATGTCGGGATTGCTCCCCGGCTATAAATTGCTACCCCCATATCCACTGGTTGGTTGGCTACTTCACGAAAGAAACTGACGCTTGCCATTTATGAGCAACCCATGCCTTGAAGACTTTGAAAGAAAAATCATTAGTGAGGAAAAACCCCAAACACCCAAACCAAAACTCAAAATCCCCAAAGTGATTGAGCATCAGTTAAGAGATTGTTCCTGTATGGAACCGAGACTTGTTACCTTTGAGGATTGTGCATCCTTCAGACAATTAGGCATCATGGTCTAGTGCATCTAGAAGTGAATTCTGGATCACCAGGTGACCAAGTTTGTGAGGGTTTGGAAGTCTGCCCTAAAGAATTACCATGAGTGTTGGGCGAGGACTGTGTGTCCTTAGCTCAAGGACAATACGGTAAGTACTTAGTGTCCTCGGACTGTGTTTCCTTTGGTTTAAATACCAAGCAACTCCAAACCAGGCGTATGGTTGTCATAACAGTTGGAATTGGGTCATCAAACCATTGTCTTCATCAACCCTTTCATTTACTCAATTGTATGTTGACGACTTTGATCATTACTGTTTGAAGAATTTGATTGAAGACATTCTCAATTTTCTCACCCCAAATTCTTCACTTAACTTATTCTTCACTTGCATGTCCTGAACACGCTACTTGTGCAATCAGAACATTTCATTTCCCTCTAACGACTATGCTATCACTGTTTTGCACACATGCTTGAGTAATTACTCTACTTCATGTAGTTCGTGACTGAGGACTTTCCTCAGAAGGTTTTTCCTCAGTAATGAATTCATAAAAATCGCCTATTCACCCCCCTCTAGTCGATATAATGCACTTTTAATTAGTTTAACCACCTGGAATTTTATTTATGTCGACCGCAGGTATGATCAAGGTCACTACGGGTTGTCCTACATTTGAAGGAAAGGAATTCCCCTACTGGAAGAACAAGATGCGCATGCACCTTGAAGCAATTGACAACGATCTGTCGTGAATTGTGGAAAGAGGTGTTCCCAACGTGTCTAAAACTGTCAATGCTGCTAATGTGAAGAGATTCAAGCTACTCGAGCCGCAAGCAAAGAATATCATATGTGGCCATCTGAGCAAAGGTCACAATGGCAGTGTGAGTGCTTTGGGCTCTGCAAAGTAAATCTGGGAAAGCTTGTCCAAGGTCAATGAAGGAGTATCCACTCAACGTGACTCTCGTGTTGATGTTCTTCGCAATCTCTTCAGCCGCTTCAACAGACTTGATAATGAGAGCTGCCAAGAAACCTTCGATCACCTCATTGATATGTCAATTGAGCTACACGCTCTTGGAGCTAGAGAAATCACTGACCATGAAGTTGTGAAGAAACTGCTGAGATCTCTTGATTGTTCATTCAATACACTGGTTCTCATGATTCATGAACAAAGAGACTACAAGGCACTAGATCTTGTTGATATTCTTGAGAGACTCATTACTCATGAATTCCAATAAGCTTAGAAAAGAGACCTTTATGAATCAAACTATGGAAGACCTCGTGCTCTAAAGCCAAAGGTTGTTTCCTGATCTAAAGAAGAAGACTCTGATTGCAGCCTTGGTGATCCTGAAGAACATGGACATGAACTTTCTATGCTCATGAGGAAATTCTAGTAGTTCTCAAGATGAGGCCAGTTCGAAAAGTCTTCAAGAAGAGATATGAGGAAATCAGAATCTTCATCTCAGGACTACAAGAAGAGAACATGTCATAAATGCAAGAAATATAGTCACTCTATTGCTACTTTTCCTTGCTGGGTGAAGGATTCAAACAAGAAGAAATACAAGGACGAAAATTGTGACGACTCGAAGAAAAAGAAGAAATCTTCAATGTCCTCATCCTCAAAGTCCTCAGCGCACAAGAAGAATGGCTTCAGAAAGGCTCGGGCTCTTATCGGCAAGGAAATGGATTCTGAGGAAGATTCTGAGGAATGTCAAGAGGAAGGTTCTGAAGAGGAGTCGAAGTCTGGAGTGGCAAGCCTAGCCCTTGCTACCACATTTGTTGATGAATCCATCTTGCCAACAACATTGATGACTATGATGACGACTTTGCTCCCGCCTATTGCTTCATGTAAGAGGTTCAAAGGTACCCACCAATACTTCCTCTTCTAACTCTAGTGACTATGAACCTGATGACTATGAAAAACCTAGTTACTACAAGCTTGCTAATATTGCCACTAAGCAACAAACTGCTATTGAAAAGCTTTAGAAACTGTTAGACAAAAGCGATGACCTGTTGAATGAGGAAATGGATCATACAAAAATCTTGACTGATGATGTCAAAAGTCTAGAGTCTAGGTTTGATAGTCTTTAGGATCATCATGTCACCCTCTTGGCCGATCATGAGAAGCTTTCTTACGAATTTCTTCAAAGAAAGCAAGATCTGGAAAAGTTAAGGGTGTCTCATATTATCGAATTGAAAATGATTATTTTCTTGCTCAACAGATCAGTACGGCTCCGAAAGAATTCATTCCACCATGCTTGAAATGCATCAAACAAGAATCTGCTAATTCTTCACCTAAAACTTGAAATGCTTTTATTTCTACAAATTCTTCAATTGTATATGTCGTGGTTTTCTGACGACATGTGTCCTCGTGAAAGGACTTAGTAATCAGTCTATCGCAACTACGTGGCGACTCAAAGGGGTTGATCGGGAACAAGAGATGAATTTACCCAGGTTCGGCCCCTCCGATGAAGGTAAAAGCCTATGTCCTGCTTTGTGTGTATTGATGATGGAATCAATTACAAGGGAGCGGATTCGCTTGACCTAGCTATCGATGGACTGTAACTTAAGTCTATTGTCCTTAGAGACTCGCCTTTATATACACATAGAGACCCTAGGCTTACAAGAATCCGAGTCACATTATGATTCATGACCCGATATGTCTCTAATTCACCTTGATCCTCGAGCAAGGAAAATCCTTGCGACCTTCTACCTTATAGGCCTTAAGCCGCCAGCTTCATGTCTTGGGCCGCCAACGGACTCATCCTCGTGACTCGCCTTGCGCCTCCAGTATTGCATGTCAAGGCCCATCCTAACTACGAATGTTGAGTCGTCATAATAGTGACCCGACCCAGTAGAGCTGGTTATACAACACGATTATACAGTACATGAATCCAATTTTTTGTCGTCCGCCATGGCGGCCGGCCAAGGGCCGCTCCACAGACGGCAAAGACCTTTGTCGTCTGCTAGAAAACAACAAAACTTCCAAGATAGCTTGTACCAGTAAATAGGTCCTTTGCCATCTTCCAAGAGACAACGTACGACAAAGATATTTGTCATCAGCTGCCATGGCAAGCTGATGGCAGCCGATGGGAACAACTCTGTGAGAAAGTTAACAGGGCCTTTGTCGTCTGCCGATCATGCGGGCCTTTGACGTGTGCCACCCGCGAGTCTTTGCCGTCTGCCGCAGATGGAAAAGTGACCATATAGGTCCGGCTTGTATTGTCACTTTTTTGTTTGTTTTTAGTTATTTCCCTACAGTTTCCGAATAATTATATTATATATATAATTTCAAACATCACATATAGATTCAGACATCATAGAAGAAACATAGGCCATGTATCCAACATCATCATGAAAATATTGATCAAGGCAACAAATTTGTTCAAATAATTCATCCATATATACACATAGTTTCCAACATCCCACTATCGTCCATACAAATCTAAACAAAAAGAAAACAATAGCAGCCCATCAGTGCTACCTTCCATGAAGTGAACCGAATCTGCAAATTGATAGTAAGAAAGTAAGAAGGAGAAGAAGAAGGAGAACAAGAAGAACAAGAAACAGAAGAAGGAGCGGGAGGAGGAGAAGAAGAAGGAGAAGAATAAGAAGGAGGGGGAGAAGAAGAAGGAGAATGAGAAGAAGGAGAAGGAGAAGAAGAAGGAGGAGAAGGAGAACAAGAAGCAGGAGAAGAAGAAGAAGGAGAAGAAGAACAAGAAGGAGAAGAAGAAGAAGAAGAAGAAGGAGAAGAAGGAGGAGGAGAAGGAGAAGGAAAAGGAGAAGAAGAAAGAGAAGATGATTACAATACTTATCTTATTTTGAGATTAGTATGTCATCTAGGAGGAAGATAACCTAAGTATATGACATTTATTAAATAACCAAGGTTCTTATGCTATTTCTAACCTAACTAAGCTAATTATGTCATAAATGAACTAAATAAGATAATCATGTCATTTTGGAGGATAATTAGCTAAGTATGTCGCATAATAGGGCTAACTAGCATGTATGAAGCCAATTATGCATTTGTTAACCAGAGCATTAGAGAAACTTTATAGTCGTCGACATCAAGAATGCCATGGAGAAGGTTGCCCTAGAAAAGGATGCCCTGGAGAAGAGTCGTGCTATGCAGCTCGGGAGTTATTCTGCACCAAAGATATTTTCGCAGTGTCATGTTAGAATGATGACACTCAAATGTTAATACTAGTAACTAATGACCATTCAAATGAAACTCACCATTCCAACCGCAGAAATGACTGGCATCGGCTGAGGGGTCTCACCGGTCTTCTCGCACACAGGATGTATATTTGGTTTTGAAGAATCACTCATATTAGTTAGTAATGAAACGGACATTACATGCATAATTTGGCAAATTTGAAAAAGTAACTTACCACAAGGAGCTCATACATGGCCAGGTGAGCCACCTCATTATGTGCCCTCTCCTCCTCCAACAACCGAGTCGTCTTCTCCTCCGTGGCCCAAGTCGTCTCTGTCGCCACCCCGTCCCTCTCTGCCGCCGTCCGGTCCCTCTCATGTGGAAGCTCCTAAATTGTCGCTCTCGCTCTCTCTCTCTGAAGAGCAGCCTGCAACACCACTCCTCATTAGCATTGTAATCATCGATGGCCACACACACAATGTAATGGATGCAAGTTTTCTAAGTACGTATAACTAACCTCGATGGCGAGATCGACTGGTCGTGGACGAGAAATGATTTTTGCATTAGCCACAAATTAGACCTGGAAATGAAATGGTCCATTATTGATAATTACCATTTGTTTAAACCAAGAGATGAAACCGGGATAGCCGCCTCCATCCTTTACGAGAAGCTCATACTCTTCGACGGAATCATTTTGGATCACCGGTCCATCAGAGAATTTGGCGATGTATTGACTATATCAAATATCCTGGAATAAGAGCAGTTCAAAGGAATTGGAAGTTGCAGAAAAATATACCAAGAACTTACTCAATGTACGGCCCCACTTCCATTAGGTTGTTGAAGATATACAACAAAATGGTCAGCCATTTTTCGACATCCAACCTTATTGGTTTCAAAGCACCGGCTGGTGTGAGCTTCCCTTCGAATAGGCTGCGGTTGGATCCACCTTTTTTAGGGTCGCCAACATTGTCCCGAGGCTTGGATTATGCAAGTGACGATTTCTGGCTTCATAGTGTGTTGTCATGAAGTTTGCCACCACCTCAGTAAAGAATGCCTCGACCAACGATGCTTAAATTCTATGTTTATTTTTCTAGTTTGCTCGAAGTGTCTTGTGCATCCTCTTGGTTGGAAAGCACCAACGATTCTGCACGGGCCCGCCGAATCTTGCCTCGGTCGGGAGATGTACATCAAATGCTGCATTCAATTAAAGAAGCCCGGTGGAAAGATCTTCTCGAACTGGCACAACAACTCCGACGCCAACTCCTCCATGTCATCTACCACGCCAGGCTATAGTTCTTTCGCACAAAGAACATAGAAGCAATACCTCAGCTCTGCCAGTACTAGCCATTAATCATCAGGAATAAAGCCACGCAACATCACTGACATTGCCCGCTCAAGCCATATGTGCCAATCATGACTCTTAATACCAAATATTTTCAATTTTTCAAGGCTCGCTCCCCTCTTTAGGTTCGCTGCATACTGATACGTCCATTTTGCATCATGCTTTTATATTGATATTTATCGCTTTTTGGGTTGTTATTTCACTTCATGGTACAATACTTATGCCTTTTCTCTCTTATTTTGCAAGGTTTACTTGAAGAGGGAGAATGCCGGCAGCTGGAATTCTAGCCTGAAAAAGGAGCTAAGTTGAGATACCTATTCTGTGCAACTCCAAACACCGTAAAAATCAACGAGGATTTTTTCCGGATTTATAAAAAATACTGGACCGAAGAAGCGCTAGAGGGGCGCCAGCATGTGGCCACAAGCCTGCTAGGCGCGGCCACCCCCCTGGCCGCGCCTAGGGGGCTTGTGGGCACCCAGCTGGCCCTCTGGCCCCCTCTTCTGCTATATGAAGGGTTTCGTCCAGGAAAAAAATCAAGATAAGGCTTTTTCGTGGATTCACCGCCGCCACGAGGCGGAACTTGAGCAGAACCAATCTAGAGCTCCGGCAGGACGATCCTGCCGGGGAAACATCCCTCCCGGAGGGGGAAATCGTCGCCATCGTCATCACCAACACTCCTCTCATCAGAGGGGACTCATCACCATCAACATCTTCATCAACACCATCTCATCTCCAAACCCTAGTTCATCTCTTGTAACCAATCTCCGTCTCGCGACTCCGATTGGTACTTGTAAGGTTGCTAGTAGTGTTAATTACTCTTTGTAGTTGATGCTAGTTGGATTATTTGGTGGAAGAGTTTATGTTCAGATCCTTGATGCTACTCATTACCTCTCTGGTCATGAATATGATTATTCTTTGTGAGTAGTTACTTTTGTTCCTGAGGACATGGGATAAGTCATGCTAATAATAGTCATGTGAATTTGGTATTCGTTCGATATTTTGATGTGTTGTATGTTGTTTTTCCTCTAGTGGTGTTATGTGAATGTCGACTAAATAACACCTCGCCATTATTTGGGCCTAGAGGAAGGCATTGGGAAGTATTAAGTAGATGATGGGTTGCTAGAGTGACAGAAGCTTAAACCCTAGTTTATGCGTTGCTTCGTAAGGGGCTGATTTGGATCCACTAGTTTAATGCTATGGTTAGACTTTGTCTTAATTCTTCTTTCATAGTTGCGGATGCTGGCGAGAGGGGTTAATTATAACTGGGATGCTTGTCCAAGTAAGGCCAGTACCCAAGCGCTGGTCCACCCACATATCAAACTATCAAAGTAACGAACGTGAATCATATGAACATGATGAAAACTAGCATGACAGAAATTCCCGTGTGTCCTCGGGAGCGTTTTTCCTCCTATAAGACTTTGTCCAGGCTTGTAACTTGCTACAAAAGGGATTGGGAAACTTTTCTGCACCGTTTCTACTTTTGTTACTTGTTGCTTGCTACGAATCATGTCACCACACAATCACTTGTCTCCGATAATTTCAGTTCCTGCACATTTTGCCTTGCTGAAAACCACTTGTGAGATCCTTCTGCTCCTCGTTGGGTTCGGCACTCTTACTTATCAAAAGGACTACGATTGATCCCCTATACTTGTGGGTCATCAAGACTCTTTTCTGGCGCTGTGGCCGGGGAGTGAAGCGCCTTTGGTAAGTGGTACTTGGTAAGGAAACATTCATATAGTGTGCTGAAATTTATTGTCACTTGTCATTATGGATACTCATCCTTTGAGGGGCTTGTTCGGGGTATCTTCACCTCGAACGGAAGCACAAATAGTTGCTACTCAACCTGCTGCACCTACTGAAAATATTTTCTTTGAATTTCCTTCGGATATGCTTGAGAAACTGCTGGCTAATCCTTTTACAGGAGATGGAACATCACATCCAGACTTGCATCTAATCTATGTAGATGAAGTTTGTGGTTTATTTAAGCTTGCAGGTTTGCCCGAGGATGAGGTCAAGAAGAAGGTCTTTCCTTTATCTTTGAAGGATAAGGCGTCGACATGGTATAGGCTATGTGATGATACTAGATCATGGAACTACAATCGGTTGAAATTGCCATTTCATCAAAAGTTTTATCCCATGCATTTAGTACATCTTGATCAGAATTATATTTATAATTTTTGGCCTCGTTATAGAGAAAGCATCGCTCAAGCTTGGGGGAGGCTTAAATCAATGTTATATTCATGCCCCAACCATGAGCTCTCGGTAGAAATTATCATTCAGAACTTCTATGCTCGGCTTTCTCATGATGATCACACCATGCTTGACACTTCTTGTGCCGATTGTTTCATGAAGAGAGATATTGACTTCAAATGGAGTTTATTGGAGATAATTAAACGCAACTCTGAAGATTGGGAGCTTGAAGAAGGTAAGGAGTCAGATATGAATTTCAAGTTTGATTGCGTTAAATCCTTTCTTGAAACAAATACCTTTAGTGACTTTAGAGCTAAATATGGACTTGACTCTGAGATAGTAGCTTGATTGTGTGAATCATTTGCTGCTCATATTGATCTCCCCTAAGAGAAGTGGTTTAAATATCATCCTCCTTTAGAAGTCAATGTAGTTAAACCCACTCCAGTTGAAGAGAAAGTCATTTCCTATAATGATCCTGTTGTTCCCAGTGCTTACATTGAGAAACCACCTTTCCTTGTTAGGATAAAGGATCATTCTAAAGCTTCAACTATGATACATAGAGGCTATATTAGAACACCTACACCCCGTGAGCAAATTAGAGTTGAACCTAGCATTGCTATTATCAAAGAACTTCTGTCCGACGATGTTGAGGGACATAATATTCACTTATGTGAAGATGCTGCTAGAATTGCTAAACCTCACGTTAGAGACAAACATAGGCCTGTTGTTGGCACGCCTGTGGTTTCTGTTAAGATAGGAGATCATTGTTATCATGTTTTATGTGACGTGGGTGCTAGTGTTAGTGCAATACCTCAATCCTTATACGATGAAATCAAAGACGAGATTGCACCTGTTGAGATAGAACCTATTGACGTCACTATTCAGCTTGCCAATAGAGTTACTATGTGCCCTGTGGGAATTGTTTGGGATGTTGAAGTCTTGCGTGGTAAAACGAAGTATCCTGCTGATTTCCTCGTTTTTGCTACCGCACAAGATAGCTTTTGTCCCATCATATTTGGCATACCCTTCCTCAATACCGTCAATACTCATATTGACTGTGAGAAGCAAACTATCACTGTTGGCTTTGAAGGTGTGTCACATGAGTTCAATTTCTCCAAGTTTGGTAGACAACCTCATGCAAAAGAGTTTCCTAGTAAGGATGAAACTATTACCTTAGATTCTATTGTCATGCCTCCTACTGATCCCTTAGAGCAATACTTGATTGAGCATGAAAATTATATGCATATGGATGAAAGGGATGAGATAGATAGAGTTGTCTTAGAACAATATCCTATCCTTAAGAATAACTTGCCTGTTGAACTGCTTGGGGATCCACCCCCACCAAAGGGTGATCCTGTGTCCGAGCTTGAACAGTTGCCTGATACTCTTAAGTATGCTTATCTTGATGAAAAAGAGATATATCCTGTTATTATTAGTGCTAGCCTCTCAGAGCATGAATAAAAGAAGTTACTAAAAACTCTGAGGAAGCACCGTGTTGCTATTCGATATACTCTTGATGATCTTAAGGGCATTAGTCCCACTCTATGCCAGCACAAGATCAAAACTGATCCTGATTCCAAACCAGTTGCTGATCATCAAAGGAGATTGAATCCTAAGATGCAAGAGGTAGTAAGAAAAGAAATACTAAAGCTTTTGGAAGCGGGTATCATCTATCCTGTTGCTCATAGCGATTGTGTGAGTCCGGTGCATTGCGTCCCTAAGAAGGGAGGCATTACTGTTGTCCCTATGGTAAGGATGAATTGATCCCACAGAGGATTATTACTGGCTATAGGATGGTGATCAATTTTAGGAAATTGAATAAATCCACTAGGAAAGATCATTACCCTTTGCCTTTTATCGACCAAATGCTAGAAAGACTGTCTAAACACAAAGACTTTTACTTTCTAGACGGTTATTTTGGTTTCTCCCAAATACCAGTTGCACAATCTGATCAGGAGAAGACCACTTCCACCTGCCCTTTTGGTACCTTTGCCTATAGACGTATGCCTTTTGGCTTATGCAAGGCACCTGCCACAGTTCAAAGATGTATGATGGCTATATTCTCTGACTTTTGTGAAAAGATTGTTGAGGTCTTCATGGATGACTTCTCCATTTACGGGTCTTCCTTTGATGATTGCCTCAGCAACCTTGATCGGGTCTTATAGAGATGTAAAGACACCAATCTTGTCTTGAATTGCAAGAAGTGCCACTTTATGGTTAATGAAGGCATCTTCTTAGGACATAAAATTTCTGAAAGAGGTATTGAAGTCGACAAGGCTAAGGTTGATGCAATTGAGAAAATGCCATACCCACAGATATCAAAGGTATAAGAAGCTTCCTCGGTCATGATGGTTTCTATAGAAGGTTCATTAAAGACTTCTCTAAGATTTCTAGGACTCTTACCAATCTCTTGCAAAAGGATATTCCTTTTGTTTTTGACGATGATTGTGAGGAAGCCTTCGAAATACTTAAGAAGGCCTTGATACCTGCACCTATTGTTCAACCACCTGATTGGAACTTACCTTTTGAAATCATGCGTGATGCTAGTGATTATGTTGTTAGTGTTGTCCTAGGGAAAAGAGTTGATAAGAAGTTGAATGTTATTCACTATGCTAGTAAAACTCTAGACAGTGCCCAAAGAAACTATGGTACTACGAAGAAGGAATTTTTATCAGTCATGTTTGCATGTGAAAAGTTCAGGTCTTACATAGTTGATTCCAAAGTCACTATTCACACTGATCATGCTGCTATTAAGTACCTCGTGGAGAAGAAGGACGCTAAACCTAGGCTTATCAGATGGGTTCTCTTGCTACAATAATTTGATTTGCACGTTGTCGAGAGGAAGGGTGCTGATAACCTAGTAGGAGATAACTTGTCTAGGTTGGAGAACGTTCTTGATGACCCACAACCTATTGATGATAGCTTTCCTGATAAGCAATTGAATGTCATCAATGCTTCATGTAGTGCACCGGGTATGCTGATTATGCAAACTATATCATTGCCAAATATATACCACCCAGTTTCACATACCATCAAAAGAAGAAGTTCTTCTGTGACTTGAGACATTACTTTTGGGATGATCCTCACCTTTATAAGGAAGGAGTAGATGGTGTTATTAGGCGTTGTGTACCTGAACATGAACAGGGACAGATCCTACAGAAGTTTCACTCTCAGGCCTACGGAGGACACCATGCGGGAGATAGAACTGCAAACAAGGTATTGCAATCAGGTTTCTATTGGCCCACTCTCTTCACGGATGCCCGTAAGAATAGGTAATATTAGCAAACGTCAGGAAATGCCTATGAACTATTCGCTTGTCATTGAACCATTTGATGTCTGGGGCTTTGATTATATGGGACCTTTTCCAAAATCCTATGGGTATACTCATATCCTAGTTGCTGTTGATTATGTCACTAAGTGGGTAGAAGCTATCCCCACTAGTAGTGCTGATCACAACACCTCTATCAGGATGCTTAAAGAAGTTATCTTCCCTAGATTTGGAGTCCCTAGATATCTAATGACCGACGGTGGTTCACATTTCATTCATGGTGCTTTCCGTAAAACGCTTGCTAAGTACGATGTCAACCATAGAATTGCGTCTCCCTATCACCCTCAGTCTAGTGGTCAAGTAGAGCTAAGAAATAGAGAGATTAAACTAATTCTGTAAAAGACTTTCAACAGATCTAGAAAGAATTGGTCTAAGAAGCTCGATGATGCACTGTGGGCTTATAGAACTGCTTATAACAATCCCATGGGCATGTCTCCGTACAAAATGGTGTACGGTAAAGCATGTCATTTACCTCTTGAGCTAGAGCATAAAGCTTATTGGGCAATCAAAGAGCTCAACTTTGACTTCAAACTTGCCAGTGAGAAGAGGTTATTTGACAGTAGCTCGCTCGATGAATGGAGAACTCAGGCATATGAGAGTGCCAAGTTGTTCAAAGAGAAGGTTAAGAGGTGGCATGATAAGAGGATACAAAAGCATGAGTTCAATGTAGGTGATTATGTCTTGCTATATAACTCTTGTTTAAGATTCTTTGCAGGCAAGCTTCTCTCTAAATGGGAAGGTCCCTATATTGTTGAGGAAGTATATCGTTCCGGTGCTATCAATATCAACAACACGGAAGGTAATTGTTCGAGAGTTGTAAATGGGCAGAGAATGAAGCATTATATCACAGGTACTCCCATAAATGTTGAAAGCAATATTATCAATACCATAACTCCGGGGGAATACCTAAGAGATATTTATGAGCCTGTTTCAGACTCCGAAAACAAAGAGGTATGTGATTCGGTAAGAAACCAGACTCCAAAACTTTTCCAGTAGGAATTTTACTCCATTTTGGAATATTTGCAAAAATAGAAAAATTGGAAGTAGTCCGGAAAGCGCGCGAGGAGGCGACAAGCCTGCCAGGCGCGGGCCCACCCCCTAGCCGCGCCTGGGGGGCTTGTGGCCACCTCGTGTGCCTCCCGAACTCCGTTTTCATGCGGAGTACTCCTTCTGGTCTAAAAAAATCAATATATATTCTCCCGTGAGGCTTGACCCCTGTATCATGCAGATTTCCTCTGTTTTCGTTTCGAGCCTGTTTTCTACTACAGATTTAGAGCAAGAGGTCGTCCCAAGAATTTGTGGGGGAGAACAATCTCCCTCAAGTTTATGGAGAAGTAAGCGTTGATCTGAAAATGGTGGAGGTCATGGAGGCTAAAGAAAGGCTACCTAAAGAAACCAAGGGCAAAGCTAAGGAGAAGATTGAGGCATGGGATGAAGTGCAATTTTTGCTCAACAAGGAAGAAGTTGAAGAAGTGGATTTCCTCCAACCCTATCTCCACCTATTGTCTCCATCCTTGATTGAACTATTGAGGTTTTGTGAAAGAACTCGTGCTCGCAATACTTATCTCACTCGTGAAGTTGTTTTGCTGGAGAAACATATCACAGATCTCCAAGTTATAAATCAAAGATTGATGGCCCTCTTGGAATCAAAGGTTGCAGCAACTCCACCACCATCACCACCAAATGAAGACAACTAAACATGGGTATGGGCAATCCCCTTGGTTTGTGCCAAGCTTGGGGGAGTTGCCCCGGTATCGTATCACCATCACATCTTTTGTCTTTACCTTTGTTTTAGTTTGTTCCTTTTCAGTTTTCTTTTTCTCTAGTAGAATAAAGGTCTTAGTGTTTTAGTCTTGAGTTTTGATTTGTTTCACCCCTGATGTATTGAAGCTCGTGATCCATATAATAAAGAGTGTCTTAGTTGAAGGGCTTTGCCTCTTGCCATGATTAAAAGAGTGAGAAAAGAACAAAAGCATGAAAGATCATATAATGATCCTATGGGGACTGATGGCTTCACATATAAAAGGATTGTTGATTGAAACTTGTTGAGGGTAGACAAACGTAGACCTTGGTATTGTTGCAATTAATAGGAAGTGATAAGGAAGGAGAGGTTCACCTATAAATATATCATCTGTGACACCATCTATGATTGTGAACACTCACTAAACTATTGCATGCCTAGAAGTAGATGTTGGACAAGGAAGACAACATAATGAATTGTGTTTGCTTGGTTCCGAACAATGTTATATGATTAGAGATCCCTTAGGATGTGACGATTGCTTCCACCTCATGTTAGCCAAAACTCCCGCACCAAGTAGAGATACTACTTGTGCATCCATAAACCTTCAACCCAGTTTTGCCATGAGAGTCCACCATACCTACCTATGGATTGAATAAGATCCCTAAAATAAGTTGTCATCAGTGCAAGCAATACAAATTGCTCCCTAATATGTATGATCTATTAGTGTGTGGAAAATAAGCTTTGTACGAACCTGTGATGAGGAAGACATAAAAGAGACAGACTGCATAATAAAGTTCTTTGTCACAGGAGGCAATATAAAGTGACGTTCCTCCATACTAAGAGGACACGCATCCAAACCTCAAAAGCGCATGACAACCTCTGCTTCCCTCTGCGAAGGGCTTATCTTGTACATTTACTTTTTGTCCTTGAAAGAGTCATGGTGATCTTCACCAATTCCTTGTTCCGCCTTTATATTGGCTAACGTCATATGCTAGGGAAAGATCTATATTCATATGTCAACTTGGAGGTAAGCATTCATGAATTATTGTTGTTGACATTACCCTTGAGGTAAGCAGTTGGGAGGCAAAACTATAAGCCCCTATCCTTCTCTGTGTCTAGCTGAAACTTTGATCTCATGAGTACCACGTGAGTTGTAGCAATTGTAGAGAATGAAAAGATGATTGAGTATGTGGATTTCCTTTACACGCTCTTATTTGACTCTTTCTGATGTTGTGATAAATTGCAATTGCTTCAATGACTAAAGGGTATCGGTTGTTACTTCTCGGTAAGGTTCTTGATCCATGCTTTACTTTGTGAAGGAATTATCACTTTAGCATCAGATATTATATGTTGGTATTGTTGTTCTGATCATGATCATGATGCATGCATGTTCGTATTTTGTCTTGTCGACACCTCTCTCCCTAAACATGTGGACATATTTATTGAGTTGGGCTTTCGCTTGAGGACAAGCAAGGTCTAAGCTTGGGGGAGTTGATACGTCCATTTTGCATCATGCTTTTATGTTGATATTTATCGCTTCTTGGGATGTTATTTCACTTCATGGTTCAATACTTATGCCTTTTCTCTCTTATTTTGCAAGGTTTACTTGAAGAGGGAGAATGCCGGCAGCTGGAATTCTGGCCTGAAAAAGGAGCAAAGCTGAGCTACCTATTCTGCGCAACTCCAAACGCCGTAAAAATCAATGAGGATTTTTTTCCGGATTTATGAAAAATACTGGGCCGAAGAAGTGCCAGAGGGGCGCTAGCAGGTGGCCACAAGCCTGCTAGGCACGGTCACCCCCCCTGGCCGCGCCTAGCGGGCTTGTGGGCACCCAGCTGGCCCTCTGGCCCCCTCTTCTGCTATATGAAGGGTTTCGTCCGGGAAAAAAATCAAGAGGAGGCTTTTTCGTGGATTCGCCGCCGCCACGATGGAGAACTTGAGTAGAACTAATCTAGAGCTCCAATAGGACGATCCTGCCGGGGAAACTTCATTCCCGGAGGGGGAAATCGTCACCATCGTCATCATCAACACTCCTCTCATTGGAGGGGACTCATCACCATCAACAACTTCATCAGCATCATCTCATCTCCAAATCCTAGTTCATCTCTTGTAACCAATCTCCGTCTCGCGACTCCGATTGGTACTTGTAAGGTTACTAGTAGTGTTAATTACTCTTTGTAGTTGATGCTAGTTGGATTATTTGGTGGAAGAGTTTATGTTCAGATCCTTGATGCTACTCATTACCTCTCTGGTCATGAATATGATTATTCTTTGTGAGTAGTTACTTTTGTTCCTGAGGACATGGGATAAGTCATGCTAATAATAGTCATGTGAATTTGGTATTCGTTCGATATTTTGATGTGTTGTACGTTGTTTTTCCTCTAGTGGTGTTATGTGAACTTCGACTACATAACACTTCACCATTATTTGGGCCTAGAGGAAGGCATTGGGAAGTAGTAAATAGATGATGGGTTGCTAGAGTGACAGAAGCTTAAACCCTAGTTTATGCGTTGCTTCGTAAGGGGCTGGTTTGGATCCACTAGTTTAATGCTATGGTTAGACTTTGTCTTAATTCTTCTTTCGTAGTTGTGGATGCTTGCGACAGGGGTTAATCATAACTGGGATGCTTGTCCATGTAAGGTCAGTACCCAAGCGTTGGTCCACCCGCATATCAGACTATCAAAGTAACGAACGCGAATCATATGAACATGATGAAAACTAGCATGACAGAAATTCCCCTGTGTCCTCGGGAGCGTTTTTCCTCCTATAAGACCTTGTCCAGGCTTGTCCCTTGCTACAAATGGGATTGGGCCACTTTGTTGCACCGTTGCTACTTTTGTTACTTGTTGCTTTCTACGAATCATCTCACCACACAATCACTTGTTACCGATAATTTCAGTGCCTGCACATTTTGCCTTGCTGAGAACCACTTGTCACATCCTTCTGCTCCTCGTTGGGTTCGACACTCTTACTTATCGAAAGGACTACGATTGATCCCCTATACTTGTGGGCCATCACATACCCATCGGGGAACATCAAGTGCATTTTGACCCACAAGATAATTTCTCTCATAGCTTGCATTCTAAGATTGAACCAGGCCTTTGGTTCGACCAGTTCTGCTTTCCTTTCGATTTCGCATGTTTTGTAATGGTCTATGACATAGAGTCTCTTGGTCGACTCTAGCCTTTGGATTATCCTTATACTTCCCGTCTATGCCGAACAATGTACCAAAAATGGCCTCTCCAATATTCTTTTCAGTGTGCATTATGTCGATGTTGAAGAAGGTCTTTGAAGTAAGGCAGATCCCAGAAGCATGTCTTGTCAGTCCAGGCGTGTTCTAAATTATACCCATTGAAATACCGTGGACGCTCTGGATCAGGCTTGAGAGCGTTTAACTGATCCAGGATCTGTTGGCCTGTCAACGCAAGTGGTGCCGAGTTTTTAACAACTTTACCTTTGGTAAAGTTCTTCTTGTCTTTTCTGAACTCATGGCCAGGATCCGAGAACTATCTATGCAAGTCAAAGAAAGAATACTTCCGACCCGCTTGCAACCAAAGAAAGTGAAGAGCTACCTTCCAATTGGGGCGTGGGAACCTTCCATGCACATACCAGCTAGGGAATAGCGCATGCGCCGGCAAGTCATGCATCGAGTACATGTACCAGACATGCATTTTGAAGTTTTATTTTCTGGCGGCGTCGTATGTCTTGACCCCATTATACCAAGCTTCTTGCAATTTATCCTTAAGAGGCTGCATGTACACATTCATATTCTTCCCTGGATAGTTGGGCCCTGGAATTATCATCGTCATGTATATGTTCTTTCTTTGCATAACCTATCTGGGGGGGAGATTGAGTGGAATGACAAATACATGCCAACTACTATATTGAGATCTCATCATACAAAAGGGATTGAACCCATCCGTTCTGACGCACACTCGAGGATGCCTTGGTTCTGCCTCTTTATCTGGATGTAATGCATCGAAGTGCTTCCATGCTTCCCCATCCGGTGTGTGTACCACCATCTTATTCCCATCTGCATCTAGTTTGGTTCTTTTGCCCAATTTGTGACATGTCATATGTCTGGCCGTCTCTTTGACCATGAAAAGACGTTGAAGCCTTGGTATGATCGGCATATACCAAAGAACATTAACTAGGATTTCGGTCTGGTCTTCTCACCCATACTGTTGTCTACCACAACATACGTATAGGACTTGCAAATGGGACAATAGTCCAATTCCGCATACTCCTTCCTAAATAAGGCACATTCTTTCTCACAGGCATGTATCTTCTCATAGGCCATCTTAAGTACATGAAGTATTTTGTCCGACTGGTACAGGTTTGCAGGCATGACATGGCCTTTTGGTAGAAAGCGTCCAAATAGTGTCATCATCGCGTCGTAGCATTCTCTTCCCAAGCTGAATTGAGCCTTCAGAGCCATTACTTGTGCAATGGCATCCAACTAACAAAGCTCAGTGTGCTCATGGAGGGCATTTGCAGATTCCTCCATCACATCATCTTAATCCTGAGCATCATCAAAGTCTTGCACCATGTCTTTGATCCCGGTACCATGCTCGTCGGTGTGACGATGAACCACCTCAGCTGTGGTGCATTGGGCAGACTCACCATGACATGTCCACACCGTATAATCAGACGTAAAACCCCTTCTCTACAGGTGTTTAGCCATTTCAGCCTCTATCCTCTATTTATAGTTGTCGCACCCATGACATGGGCACCAGTTTGTTGTCTGCCCATTTGCAGATGCGGCTTTCACAAACTCCTTGGTTATTGTAAACCATTATTTGGTCATCTCTTTCTGGCTAGTGTGAGAAGGTGCGTGAAGCGGTATATATAGGCAGCAGCAAAAATCTAACCGTTACACACAGAAGTCAAAACTCGATCGTACCGAAAAGGTGACTAGTACTAAAAGTGTGAACTTCTGAATCTCGATGTGACCGATATATAGAACTCGGTGGCATAGAAAAGGTGGCTAGCTGCCAAATGGCCAAACTCGGTGCCACCGATACTCAAACTCGAAAATTCCGATTTTGTGTATCTTGGCAACAGAATGTTGGTCTCACTGAACTCGGAAGCACCGATGCAGTTTTGGTTGCACCGATTTGGTGGGAATGGCTAGGGTTCTGTTTGAGGTTTAAACTCGGTGGGTCCGATGTGGCGATGTTGGTGACACCGAATTTGTGTATGTGGAACTTGATAGAGTGGATATGTGGGAAATTGACGGAGTGATTTGGTGGCTAACTTTGAGCATTTGAGCAATCAATTCATTTTACTACCTCACCCCCTTTTAATAGTATTGGCTTTCATATGGACTCAAAAGTGATTTCTCACAAATATAAAATGAAGAGACTTCTAGCTTGAAGCTTGAGCCATCATTACTCCTTTCTTGCAACCAGGGGCATCTCCACATAAACCTTAAGCCATAACATCTTTTGAACTTTTCTAAAATATACTTGGAAAACACATTAGTCCAATGATGCATATGTTGTGATCAATTATCAAAACCATCCTAGGGACAAATTGTTCTTTCAATCTCCCCCTTTTTGCAAATTGATGACAACATATAGATCAAAGCTTTCACAAAAGTTATAATCAATGATTAGCATCGACACTTTGAGAAGTATGTGAAAATCAAGAGCTCCCCCTAAATTTGTGCATTATTTAAAATTTGCGTTTGAATGCAAATGCATAATTGATTAGGTTCATGGTTACTCTTCCATGTCACATACATCTTGGTGGTGCGTAAAAAGGAATAGCAATGCACATGACACCAACAAGATAAGTGAATGATCATCACATGGATAGCTAAAAGATAATATAGTAGCATCAGACAGGATAAAGCGTATGATCAGACACATATAGCATAAAGTCATCCAACAGACCAATGTTCTAAAAAACAAATGAGAGGAAATAAAATGAAAATCTCTCTCACACACGAAGTCTATGATCTATATATCTCTCCCCCTTTAGCAACAAGTTACCAAAAAGTTCAAAAGTATAGAACTACTCGTCTCTCTGGGCAACTGATGAAGGAATCGAGAAAGCAGCATCGGTGAAGGCTTCCGCTGATGTCCTTGGAGCTGGAGGAGTTGATACTGAAGGAGCTTGAGCTAGAGCTGGTGCTGAAGGTGCTGAAGCTTGTGCTAGAGATGTCTGTCTTTTCTCCAGAACAGGAACAACAGATGACCTAGGCCTCATGTTGTATTGTGTAGTAGTGGGAGGAGGAGACTCATCCTCGTCGTCATCATCTTCATCTTCATCTTCATCCTCTGAGCATGGAATCTCCATAGAGTCAACTTCATGTTGAAGCTGTCTGACAACGGTGCTCAACTCAGTAACCTTCACATCCATGTTGTGGAATTTTGTCTCCACAACTATCTCAAGGCTCTTTTGATTCTGCATGATCTCCTGAATGTTCTTCTCCATGCCTTGCAGAGTACTCACTAGAAATGCCATTTGCTAAGCCTGAGTCCTGAGCTGTGGAACTGGAGGTGGCCTGTTTCTAGCAGCTTCAGCCTCTGCTGCCTCTGCTGCCATTCTTGCTGCAACTGAGCTGGGATCTTTGCCATCCATCACAACCTCATTATCTTCAAATTCTGGCTGAAGAGGTAGATGGGGACAATCAAGTAGATATGCATGCTAGACAACCTTGGCATTGATGAACATCTAAATATAGGGTGCATATCCACAGGATCTCTTCTTATCCGCAGCAGTCCTTCGGATAGTCTCAACTATCAAGTCCATCACTCTATATCTGGTATGTGTATTAAGTAGGTGCAGCAGGTTCTTTGAGTATCCTCTGATCATCTTCTCATCTCCTGACTGAGGCATGAGAGTGTATCGCAGTATATTGTTTGTTGTGGGAATACCAGCTTGCAGAAAATACACTGAACCAAACTTGTGACTAGCCAAGTACTGATGTGGAATGGTCTTGTACATGTTGGCCATAGAGTTGTGATTCTGCTTATCATCTGCATACACATCAACATCTTCTTCTTCCTGCTTAGGAACACCAATGATAGCAGCCCATTCAGCAAAGTAGCTTCATATCTGTGACCATCTGTCATCCAGACCAGGGAGTCTTCATAGAAGTGCACAGTTGCATACAATTGCATGATCATCTCATCATTCCATGGGGTCATGTCCTTCCCAACAAAGTGTTCTATGTCAATTGCTTTGAAATTCTCTTGAACATGTGGAAAGTAATCTTCATTCTCCTTGATGTATGCCCAGTCGACATACCTCATATCACTGACAGCAGGACTCTTGTCATACAAGACAGTCTCATAAAAGTCTTGTTGTTCCTTGGTGCGAAACCTCGGATCAACAACGGTTCTTCTCCTGACAGCATATGGATCAACAAGTCTCCACTTTCTCAATCTAGCATCCTTCCTCTTCTTCATGTCTTCAGCTATAGGATGAGCATCATTATGAAGTGGAACATATGGTGTGAGCTTCCTGAGAACTAGAACATTCTCATCTGCTTCTTCCTCTTCTGAAGCATGGGCACTGTATGTAGGGCCTTTGCTCTTAGCATCTCCAGGTACATCCTTGGTGGTCTTCCTGGAAGCTACAAACTTCTTTCCTTTTGCAGCAGGCTTTTGAGGAGACTTCATTGCATCTCCCATCAGCTTCTTCTTCTTGGGAGGAACTAGGATCTCCTTAAGAGCTTCTTGCTTAGCTTCTTCACGGTCTTCAAACATAGAAGTATTTCTGCCAATAAGATGGATAGTCCACTTCCTGGGCCTCTTTACACCATCCTTCTTCGTAGGTTCTTTCTTGGCAGTAGATTTGCCCATCCGGACATACTCAGGTGCTCTCTGTTCAGCAGCACTAGCGGATACTTTCCTGGCAGCTTTCCTTGGAGGAGCCTTAGGAGGTGCTGAAGTTTCTTCCGGCTCAAAGTCTAAGTCATCCTCATCAGAATTTAGCTTCCTTCTCTCTCTGGTGGCTGCCTTGGGCAAGCCATGGGAACTGTAAGATCCAGGGTTAGAGTCTACCCTTTCTAGACTAGTGCCAGTTTCCATGTCAACACTTTGTTCTCTGAAATCATTTTGACTGTCATCTGATCCTGACATACTGACTGACAAGCCAACAGCAAACAACACAACCTGTGAAGTGGATGTAGGAGAGACAGACTCGATGAGCATCATAAAATTCAGATATTTTTTGAAAATTTGAAGTCAGAAACTCAGAATAAGATCTTCTGGAGGATGTAAATCGGTGGCACCGAGTTGGCATTTTCGGAGTCACCGAGAAAACAAACTCGCTTAACAAAAACTTGGCAGTCATTCTCGGTTGCACTGAAAATAGCTGCTCGGTCTCACCGAGTTTCTTTTCAGGAACCTGTGGGAACCCGACCTACGAGTCGAGATCACCGAATGAACGTGCTCAGTGACCCAAGAGATAAATGCTCACCGAACACACAGAAACTGATTAACAAGAGTCTTACATCCATACATACCATTTGTTACAATAAATGACCATTGCGGTCAAGTCTTACATATATAGGGCCTTGAGGGCCAATACACCAAACTTGACCAATATCGGAAATAATGGTCGAAAGTGCGAACCCATGCCATCAGCCTTAACCTACAGGCATTCTGACTGGGAAGCGTCCTAGCTTGCAGGAACGTCACCAAGTTACTCTTCACCATATCCTGACCTCCCATACCTGGTCATTGAAATAACCAGACACAAGCCAATGAGCACTTTGAATGTACTCGCAAGCATCCCATGATGTGGATAATGCAGTTGGTACGATAATAAGGGATATGCAACATTTGCGGAAAGTAAGCTTTGAAGGTAAATAAACATGATCATAGATAGGTATGGACATGCATCATAAGCTAGATGATATTCAAAGAACAGGTTAGAGATATCAACATATTTGTTGAGGGTTGAACACTTCGGGTTCACCCGATATGCCCAGTCTCCAAACTTGGCCATATCAACTCTTTCACATAACTCCTTGAACACACACACTTGGTTTAGGCGGAAATGACTGGACGTAGTTTAAGCAGGATTACCCAACTGTCCTTGACCGTGGACACGGCTATTCGAATAGTTTAACACTCTGCACAGGTTGTACGCTGTACACATGAGATCCGAGAAACTTCCGTGTCATCCACGACTCACGGTATATAACATACCTGAGGTAAGTAACCGATCAATATCTTTCCCCTGACGATACTAGACAAAGAGTTCCACTCGATTGGTACCCAACCCACATGATGTACGTCTTACGAGCACCTACTCTGGACCGTATCATCCATACGAGACCAACGGTGTGCCCGGAACACGTAAAAATGGCATAGTCGACCTACCTGGTACAACCCCGTCATGAGAGTGACCACATATCACTCCCGCCACTAGTAATGTGGCTCTTTGCTAGCATCAACCAAAGTAATCAACAAAGCCCCGTCCAATAAAGGGGTAACGTGGTTGTACATGTAAGGTTGGGACGGTCGACACATCATAAATCTAATCGTGTTTCTGAAACCACTCACACCAAAATATACCCAGTGCACCACTTCTTCATAAGTGGCCACCTAACTCATCATCACCCTTGGGAATTAGTGGCACCCGACGGGGTTTTCATAAACCTTTGATATTTTCCATCATCATGCTCATGCTTCTACTATGCTTATCTCTACTTGTCAACATGATATTAGTGTGACCCTCATAGGGGGTAGGATGATGCTCAAATGCAAGTGCTCCGGAGGAGCCATTGGAAACATCATATTGATGGTTTACCAAATATTCATGATCATATGCAATGGGAATAATTGCTCTACTAGCATGAAATATAATATTTGCTCAAACATGGTCAAAGGGCTGCTTGCCTTGCCTCACATAAGTCCTCGGGGTCTTCGAGGTCTTCCGGTCCAATTCCGAGTACTCTGTCTACTCTGTCCACTATCGTCGGAAACAACACAGTAAGCCACACAACATGCAGAAACAAAACTGCTAGATAAATAGGAATTTTATTTTTCTTGGACCTCTCTGGTCATAAGAAAAATACCTGAAGCATGCTATAGGAGATTTGGATCATCATGGAATTTTGATGGATGAAAGGATGAATAGGTGATCCTAAAAGAAGTCTACAAAAAATATTATGATAAAAATGAGTGTAGGCACTCATTTAATAAAGCATAATTTTAGAAACACCTAGGAAGTTGTTTCACTAGGTTTGGAGGTGATATGACTATTATAGGGATTTTATAATATTGGATAAATAGGATAATGAAGCATTTTATTTAATACAACAAAATCATGCGAGAGAAAAATGTTGACCAAGGCTTCAAAAATAGGGCATGATATTAGATGGCTCTGGAATTTGGAAACGCCCCATTTGGAGTGGATCTGAATCCTCTAGGATTTTTGAAAGGTAAGGCTAGGAGTATTCAAATCTGTATTTGAATAATAATACAACAGAAAAGTTTTTTGGAAAAATGTGCAAATCACATCCTTGGATAGCCCTTGATTTTAGGAACATGCAGGATTTTGAATCATCAATTTTAGAGCTCAAATGATTTTACTATATATTTTTGATGTCCTGCCAAAAGGAGAAAATGAGTAAAAGGGCTCAACCCCATGGGTCTATCCTGCCCCCATGGTGCTAGAGAGGGAAGTGGGCCGACCCAGCAGCTCGCATCCGCTAACAGGGGGCCACGCCGAAGGCGGCCTCCTTAGAGGGTGCTTCCACCTCAGGGAGACGTAACCCCACCGGGGCGTGCCCACTTAACCCAGGGGGCCCGCGCCTTATCCACTTACAGGGGCCACCCGCTAGGTCCTTCTCCTTCCTCCCGTTTGAATAGGAGGAGGTGGGGGAAGGAAGGACCCGACGGTGCACGCGCCCACCCTGTCGCTCCAGCCGCCACCCCGGCAGCGCTCCGGCCCCCGGAGGCTTGGGGGGAGCTGCCGCCACCCTGTTGACCCATTTCGGGAGGGGAACGCCGGGGAGAAGGCCTCAGCCATGGCGGAGGCTAGCGACGACCGCTGCGGTGGGTGCGACGTCTCAACCCCCTAGAGGGGGAAAAGGGGGCCCAAGGAAGTTGTAGACTGGGGGGCCTCTCGGCGCATCCTCAGGGAGGTAAGAGCTCGAAGGAGTCCGAGTTGAAGACGGGGATGCCGGTGGCGCTCCGGCCTTTGGAGGAGTAGTAGGAGGAGGAAGCTTGGGAGGAGAGAAGGGGCTCCGAAGGGGGGGCCCCGGAGTTGCACAAGGGAGAAGGGAGCAAGAGATCCTTAGGGGAGAGGAGATAACAGAGGGGGAGGGAGAGAGAGAGAGCTCGGGAAGTCTCGGGTGCTCCCTGTGCGTGGAGGCCACGCGCCTCGGATGAAGCTTGGAAGCTAGTTGGTGATGGGAAGTGCTTGCAACAGTCAAAAGAAGGGGTTGTGGTATGCGGGGACGGGTTGCATTGGCCAGAAACAGCCTGAAGAGAATAAACAAGGTGTAGAGCACCCATATTGCATGCCAGGGTGCTGGTTGCCATGGCCACCTGTGCCCAGAGTGCCAATTTGACCAGTCAATGATGTTTGGGGAGTGGGGCAAACTATCTGGGGTCTGACTGAGGAGGTTGGTAGCTAGTGAAGCTGGTTTGAATGGGTTTTTACTGAGGTTAAGTTTGCAACAACAACACTGCCTTGACATATGCGGAGTCTTGGGGAAAATCAATGTCTCGTAGTGTTAGCTATGCAAGGACTACAACACTGCCAAGTTTGAGCTCAAAGCAATGGAGGGTAGCTAGTACTTGATGTAAAAGCTACAATTCAGCCCGAAATCAACTTGTAGATGTGCTGCTCATTTTTCCTACGTGAGCATGCCATCTCTTAGTTTGAAATGATGCATTGACATATTAGAGATGTCCTGGAAGAATGTGGGGGCTTTGGATTAAGCAGAAGTATAGGAAGAGGGGTAAAAATGGTGCTGCCATGCTGCGAATGAAGGGTAGCTACAAGGAGTCTCCCTCCAATAATTGACCAGAGCCCATGGAAAAGCTACTAGAGGTAAAAGGTAACTAGGGGAGGCTATGGTAAAAATTTAAGCTCAAGGGTAGTACTGGAAGGGGCAAAAGTAGCCACTTAGGTGAGTGCACACAAGGTGTTTGATGAGTGTTAGGGCTACCAGATGGACTTCAATTGACGTGAAACTTAACATGATCAAATAATAGATGAAAATAAGCTTGGCCATCAAATTTGGGATTTGGTGGACAAGGTTTCCAATGTAGACTTGAAAAACCCATGAAATGGGCAGAAATGGCCTTTTGCTTAGAAATCTATTCAAATCAATTCCCACAAATCCAATATTTGGTGTGGGGCATTATCTGAGAATTAAAGCATGCCCAAAAATTTTGGGATCAATTGGGGCAACTTTATAATGTACAGCTTCCCAAAGTCAGAAATCAACATAGACGGTTTTGAGGGGGTTGGGACAAGTTCTTCTATTCTCCTTGATGCACCACTTGGTTTGGATGCATTATTGGAGTATAAGAACATGTCTACCAAATTTGAGCACAATTGCAGACACTTGACAATGTAGAGTTGCTCAAATTTGGATCTGGATATATGGGGTTTTAGAATAATTAGGAGAATCAAATCAACTTGTATTGAGATGCAACTTGTCAAGATCATCACATATATCATATGTGACATGCCAGAATTTTGCAGGAATTTAGTGAGAATATTTCTTATAGAAATATTCCAAAAGCTTGAATAAGGGAGGAAGGGTTTTGAAGGGGTTTGCCCAATATTTTGAACATGACCATGTGTTGAAACTCATATATATGGAATATATATGTCCACTCAGTTTCCCTAAATTTTCCTATATATTTTAGAAGCAATAAAAATAACTTTCCTTCACAAGAGACCATTTCTGGCCTCAGGGGAAGGCATTTAAATAAAATAGTAAAATAACGTTTGTAATAATAATATTGTGGTTTTGGGAAGCAATTTTGATAATGGGTTTTAAATCAAATATTTCATGCAAAATAACTTCCCTAATTTGAGGACTTGTAGTACAAATTCCAACTCAAGGATTTGAAAGCTTAAATCAAAGAAATGCTTTTTGATGAAAATAATATTTGGTAAAAATAGTTTTTGGTCCTAAACACATGGCATGACCTTTAGGCAAGGGTTTGGGTAAAGGAGCTGAGTTTGGTGAATAGGAGGAGCTTCGGATTAAAACACAAGCAATAGGCAAGAAAGCAACATCACATCAAGCATCACAATCATTCACAAAAAGAGTATTGGTCCTAATTTTTGAGATAAGTCAAATTAGTTAGGAGAATTAAACACACGGTGTTACAGACCCTAGAACAGAAAACGGTGGAACCCATTTTGCAAACTCGGTCTCACTCAGTTGCACTCTGCGGCAGATTAGATCCAGAATTTCATACTTCTCCTATTCTATTTATTTTATCTGGTGGACATGAGGTTTGCACATAGTGGAAAGAAGATTAAACTATCCCAATGCATGTGAATCAGATGGGGGACCCAGAGGGGATCGAACCATGCCCTAGTTCGGTGGCGGTTCGGCTATGGTGACGTGGACGTGTCAGATTGCATCGACGGCGGCGAATCCTAGCGGCAGCGGCACTCGGGGAGTCAAGGCGATGACCTGGGGTATTTAGGGGTAGGGAGCGTTTGAGGACGAACAGTTTTGAAGATGGGAAATCAAAAGGTTTGGTCTGCAAGTATATATACCCGTGCGTTGTCGGTGTCACCGAGATGGCAAACTCGATACCACTGAGTTCCTCAACTGTCAGCAGACAGGGAAACTCGATGGAACCGAGTTGGCGATTCCGGTGTTACCGAGACGAGAAAACCTTATCAGCTTTGGAAAATTGGTGGCTCCGAGTTTGTGGAGTTGGTCACACCGAGTTTTTCAAAGAGGTTTCGGAAGGTAGCCTTTAACGATTCTGAACTCCGATGGCACCTTCACACAGAGGGATTGATAAGTTCTTGTTCAAGTTTTGTGATGAATCATGAATAGAACTTGAGATGAGATATCATAGATAGCTAGAGAAGGATCCTATGCATTCTTGTCCATCAATTGAAAAAAGATAAAACAAAAGCCATATAACGACAATTGGATGTCCTCGAATGATTAAATTCAGGCAGACCAACATGCTCACACAATAAGAATGAAAATACAAACATGGTGAACATGCACAAACATCCTAGCACCTATCAAGCACTAGGGCGATGACTAAGTCATCTATATATGAGTATATTGACATAGGAGCCAAGCAAGAATACTTGATCATAGGTCATACTCATCGTTAAGCACAAGTGGGGTTACCACTTTTACATAAGCATTAATGTGTTCATATCCTTAGGAGATACTTATACTCAAGTATTAGAGTAAAGCTCTCCCTTGATATTATATCCCCACTAAGAGGGATCAACTAACATTGGGTTTGTCGTAGAAGGCTTCAAGTAGGTGAAGTAGTGGTGGATGCTCAAAGTTGATGAAGATCATCTTGAGTTCGGAGCAATCCTTGTTGTTTTTCATACTCTTCTCACCTACATGGGTTAGTCCCAAAGCAAAAGGAACACATGCAATAATATCTATTAACATGGAGTGAAGCACGAATGGGATGATGTCCAAAGATGAATTAATTACCTAGTTCCTTCCTTACCTTTGAGGGAATGTGTGACTCATTGAACAAATGCATAAGGTCGAGGTTGATTGCATATAGTTTTTGCGAAAATGAACCAGAGTGAATTTCATTGGCAGAGCCACCCCTCGAGAACTTCTAGTTCTTCCTCTTGGGAATCCACATCAAATTGATGGGAATCCTTGGAGTTGTTGTATCACTTGTTGAGGTAGAGTTAGTAGTATTCTTGGGAACCCACTTGACCTTGTCTTGGGGTTCTTCTTCAAATAGGTCAATGTTATCTTGAAGCTTTCCCTTGCCTTTGTGGGCTTATGGTGGAAGGTTTTCTTGTGAGCTTGTTCCTTCGGAGGGAGTGGACTTCTCCTCTTGGGACAAACTTGGGAGTGGGATATGGACCTTCCTCCCAAACATCTCCATTGACATTGAAATAACCAACACCTTGTTTCTTCCGATGTCCTCCGTGCTTGCGCACAATTTCCTCGAATTGCTTACTTCCGGCAAGACTCTTGAAGACACCTCTCTCTATATTCCCTTTCAATATATCATTTTCTTGCTCAAGTGTAACTTGGCTAAGAGTATCGTTAGTGGAATCAATAGAGTTAGTAGAAACAATATTATTGAATTTAGCTTTAGCAATGTTGTTACTATATGAAGAAACCTTCTTGCCTTCGTCACTGTTTTCTTAGGCTTAACATGAGGAACAAAATAAGACAGGAGTAATCGTTTGGCTAGATAAGAAGAACTATTCTTTCGAAGATCATCATTGTTTTCTTTTAAGAACTCATGTTCTTGCTCCAAGTTGAGCTTCTCAAAGCATAGCTTCTCATGGGTTTTTGCAAGCTCTCTATGATCTTCTGGAGTAGTCTCATGAGTTAGTCGTTCAATCTCTTTCTTATCGTCATCATTCGATTTTTATTGACTTGCATGATAAATAGCAAGTTCATTTTCAGTGCATTCACTAGTTTTATCTAGAATCAAGACATCTTCTCCTAACAAGTCATCCTCATCACTATTGAAATCAAGATACTCAGGTTGTGATACCTTGGGGCCTTTAACCATGAAGCAGTTTCCGACTCCTTTATTTGCTGAATCAAATAAGTCATAGGAGTTGGTGGAAACAAGTGCAATGTCGTCAACACCTTCATCTTGACTATAGTCGGAGTGGGACTCATAGCTTCTCTCGGAGTGTAATTAGATTTGGATTCAAAAACCCATTCACCAACATGAGCTTGATGTCTTCTTCTTGAACTGCACTTTGTGTATTTGTCCTTCTTCTCCGATTCCTTAACTCTGCGAGAGTGTCTATTTTCATAGTAATCTTCTCTACTCCTTCTCTCTCTGCGAGCAATTGTGCTTTCAGACAGCCAGCACACTTGTGTACTATGTCCTCCGCATCTGCATGAGCCGTCAACCAATAAAATCCATGACGAAAAGCTTTTGACACCAAAGATCGTGAGCCAGCATGGTGTCCATAGTCGCGAGCATGGATCTCATTGAGTATCTCTCGTTCTTCCTCAGGGTAAAGACAGCGTTGAAAAACACCGCTAACACTTGTTCTGTGCAACTCACCCTTATGAATAACCATTTACTTGCATTGTTGTATTATCTGTCGAGCGATGATTTCTTCAACCGGGAGCTCCCCTCGACCTAGATAAGCCATGTATGGCATTGTCCAATTAGGAGTTGCCCGGAGAGCCGCCACCAACTGTGACTCTAGGTCAGGGATGGCTATGTCCTTCGCAGATGGTAACTTCACAGAGGGGTTATGGAGAACATCCAAGAACACATTGGGGGAAACTGTCTTGTGTTGAGGTCCGAGTCGTGAGAATGCATCTGTCGCCCCGTTGTGCCGTTGATCAATGTGATTGACCTGGTAGCCATGAAAGTGACCCGCCACATGAGATACTACACATCTGTAAGCCGCCATTAGAGGGTCCTTCGAGTACCAAGCTCGAGAGACTTGTTGATCCACCAAATCTGGGTTGCCTAAACATCTGACCTGGCTATGGTTCATCTCCTTAGCTATCATGAGCCCATGTAAGAGAGCCTCATACTCAGCTGCATTGTTAGTACAAGGGAACATGAGTCGTAGAACATAACAGAACTCTCTCACCTCGTGGAGAGGATAACACGACACCAGCCCCCGAGCCCTCCAATTGCCTCGAGCCGTCAAAATGTATAGTCCACTATGTGTTATCTGGCCTATCTCTGGGATCCGAAGCTCAGTCCAATCGTTGATGAAATCCACCAGTGCTTGGGATGTGATGTATGTACGAGGCATATACTTCCCATGATGGGGACCAAGTTTAATTGACCACTGAGCAATATGACCGATGACCTCTCGGTTCTTTATGATGTCCCCAATCGGGGATGAACTAACCATAGTGATCGGATGCTCCAGAAAGTAGTGCTTAAGCTTCTGGCTTGCCATAAATATTCCAAAGACCATCTTTTGCCAATGTGGGTATCGTTGTTTCGACAAGGTTAGTACTTCACTAATGAAGTACACTGGCCGCTGAACCGGATATTCTTTCCCTATTTGTTTGCGCTCAACAACAACTGCATCACTCACTGCTTTAGAATTAGCAACGATGTAGAGGAGCATGGGCTCTTTGTCGGTCGGGATGGCTAAAATGGGGAGCTCAGCCAGCTGCTTCTTGAGGACTTCGATGGCTTCATTAGTTGTGTCCGTCTAGGCGAACCTGGTTTATATTGGCCGACTTACCTAGTGAAGTGATAAAGAGGAATCGTCTTTTCACCATGGTGGCTTATGAACCGGCTTAACGTTGTTATATGACTTGCCTTGGTTTATATTTGTCGACTTACCTAGCATAGTGATCACCTTGATTTTATCCGGGTTAGCTTCGATATGTCGCTCGGACACCAGCAAACCTAGTAGCTTGTCAGCAGGAACTCCGGAAACACACTTGGCTGGGTTAAGCTTCTTCTGAGACTTTAATACGATGTCATCAACATAGGCATGAACATTGCGCCCAATCTGACCATGCAAACAGTTCTGGATACATCGTTTATAAGTCTCCCCCGCGCTCTTAAGTCCGAAAGGCATAGAGACATAGGATTAAGCGCCAAAAGGGGTTATGAAAGCGGTCTTCTCCTAATCCTCCTTAGCCATCATGATCTGGTGGTAACCTGAGTATGTGTCCAGGAAACACACTGGGGAGAGCAAAGGGATCCTTTGGACAAGCGTTGTTGAGATCGGTGTGGTCAATACAGATAAGAAAGGTGTCGCTCTTTTTTAGAACAATCATCGGGTTAGCCAGCCACTCAGGATAAACACAGCAGCTAGGAGCCAGGCGACTTCTGCCCCAATGGCCTTGTGTCTGTCCTCGTTAAAAAGACGGAGGTATTGATGTATTGGTTTCATCATTGTTCACATTAAGGTGGTGCTCAGTGAATTCTCTCGGCACTAAAGGCATGTCAGAAGGTTTCCATGCGAATATGTCCCGATTTTCACCGATGAATTCGATGAGCGAGCTTTCCTATTTGGGATCGAGGCCTATCCCAATAGTGAACTTCTTAGAAGAGTCGGCTGGGGTGAAATCAACTTGCTTGGTTTCGTTAGTTGACTGGAACTTGAGAGGCGGCTCAGATTCGGTGGAGGTCTTCTTGAGGGGGCTCATGTCTATCGGGTGAACTTTAGCTGCACAAAATTTCAACTCCTCGGTTGCACACGTTAACTCTGCATAAGTCGTGTCCCCTTCCTTGCACTCCTAAGCTATGTTCCGACCTCCACTCACGGTAATGGTACCTTTGGGACCCAACATCTTGAGCTTAATTTACACATTGCAAGGTCGGGCCATAAAGTGAGCTTAAGCCGGCCGCCCGAAAAGGGCGTGATAAGGGTTGTTGATTTTGACCACCTCGAACATCAAGGATTCACTTTGTTAATTAAATTCCTCACCGAAAGCCACGCTCAACTTTATTTGCCCAACCGGGTATCCAGTTTACCAAGAACGATGCCATGAAAAACCGTTGTCGATGGCATAAGGTTGTTCTCAGAAAGGTTCACCCACCGGAAAGTGTCATAGTATAACATATTAATGTTGCTCCCCTCATCCATGAGAACCTTTGTTAGGGTCTATCGTCCAAACTGAGGTGCTACCACCAGAGGTATGCCACCGGGGTTATCAACCCGAGGCGGGTGATCGTCCCTACTCCGATCGGCTGTTCGGACCAATTGAGATATTTGGGAACCGCTAGCTCAACCATGTTGATGGCTCTACGCTTGAGATTTTTATCCCCCCTCCAAGTGCTGGTGGTGAAGACATAGTACTGACCACTACTTTGTTTCTTAGGGTTGCTGTGAAATCCACCCTCGCTATTATGCTACTCGTTGGTCTGGCCAGCCTGTTGTCCGTTGCCATTGCTTGAGCCGCCTTGACCTTGAAAGCCGGATCATAAGCCACAGTGGTAACCTAGGAGTTCAAGGAAAGTGTAGGAAGCACGATGGCGGGTCAGACCTGGTAGCCAACACTAATACAGGTTTCAGGAACTACCCTTGCTGGTCTTGTCCTCGTCCGAGCCGGCATCCTTCATGCCATCTGATTCGGCATATGTATTGAGAGTATCCATTAACTCGCCCATGTCTTGTCCCTTTCGCTTCAATTGACCAAGCTTCAAGACCAGGGGTTGAAAGTCACAATTCTTCTCCAGGATCGCGATGGCGTGAGCAGATGTGATACCATCTGATGAATGAATGATTTCCGCAACCCTGCGTGTCCACTAGTGAGCCGACTCGCCGCTGCATTGAACATAGTTCTTCAGATCCAAAATAGTCATTGGGCGTTTGCGGGTTCCTCGGAAATTTTTGATAAACCACTCCTTCAACTCTTATCAAGTGTTGATTGAATTGGGTTGTAAGTTTTTCAACCATGTTCGAGTCAGCCCTTCCAGCATCATCGTAAGGTACTTGGCACACACCACATCTCTGGCATCAAGCATGTCCATAACAAGCTCGTAACTCTCGATCCATGCTGTCGACTCAAGATGTGTTGTATAGTTAGGCACCTTACCAGGACCTTTGAAGTCCTTTGGTATACGCTCATTGTGGAGAGCCAAAGATAAGCAGGGTACCCCGACGGTCCTACCACTTGACTCGCCATGCATGGGCGTTGGCTAAGGGTAACTCGGAACCACCTAAGTCGCCAATGTCGCTCCTTCTTCGCCTTCTGCTTGACAGGCGGCGCACGCCGCGTTCACGAGCGCTTGGGCATTCGATATCGGAGGCTGCGTTTGGTCAACTTGAGGTTGTTTTCGGCGACTGCTACTGCAAACTGCTAGAGACTCCTCATGGAGACTCTTGGTGCGGCATGCATGCGATGTGGAGGGCACCCGATCACGGCTATAAGAAAATTGCGCCTGATGAACCAATGTAGTCTTCAGCATCTCGATTGCATTCCTAGCCTCAACCTCGACTGGGGTGTTCCCATGGATAGGGAGCGACTCCAGGTTATGCATGGTAGCCAGCGTATTATCATCAATGTTGGAGAAGTAGCCCTGCGGCGTCTTGAACCACTAAGTCGGTGACCGTGCCAGTGGAGGCTGACCCGGCTCAACCTGTGAGTCTCTGTGTCGAGGGGGGTCCCGCTCCACATCCGGCATGTGTTGGCTGGCAAATAAGCGAGCTAGGTCAAGATGATCCGAGTTCGACGTCTCCTCTAGTGTACCGCATCGGAAGCGTTTTGGCGATGCTCGAATTGCCAGGCCTCGGCCTTCAAGTGCTGTGACTCATTATTGATTCGAGCCCACAGTTCTCTCATCCGGGTGCTCTCGGTGTCAATCTCTCGATGTACTTTAGCCATCTCCTTGTGAAGCTTTGTTAGCTCCACATTGATCGCCTCCTATTGATTTTCGGTAGTAACTGGGGTCGCCATGAGTTTGGCCATCTCCCCCATCAAATACATCATGGCTTGAGACGACGTCTTGCCAAACCTAGGAGCTCTGTTGGTGGCGGCTGTTTGTCACATCCCTAGAATTCCTTTTGTTGATTAGCAAGATTGTGCTCATGTTTTATTGTTGCATTAAAAAGTGAAATAGGGAATGAAAGAACAACCCTAGCACCTCTTTATTCAACTCAATTCAAATCTTGTGTTAAATCAGTGAACCCAAAATGGCATTCATAAAAGCCCACTCTTTTTGATAAATATTGGAAACAATACTTCTGGGGTGGAACTTATTTTTAAAATACATTTGGCATTTTATTTAAACTAGAAAAGCCACTAAAATCACCCAAATATGTGATTTTAAATATTTCAGAATATCATAAAATGTTGGAATATTTATGTGGGCTTGGAAATAGTTCAAATACTAACCACAACTATTTTCACTATTTATAGGAATTGTTTGGAGCCAAAATAAAATAAAACAAATGCCAGAAATGATATAACAGAAATCAGAAATGAAAGAAAATAGAAAAGGGTTACATGTCGCTCACCTTGGCCCACCCCAACATCTCCCTGTCGTCTTCCTCCTCACGAGTCGAAAACAGTAGGTGGCCGCCGCTTCCTCCGGCGCGGCCACACACCTGGGTGCCTACCTGGCCGCCCCGTCGTAGTGGCCGCGAAGGGATAACCCTCCTGAGCCCGTTCAAATCCTCTCCCGCTCCCCATTCGCTCTCCTCATCCCCCTCCTCTCGGTCGTCATTAGAGCCGAGCTCGACCTTGATCTAGCCGTCATCTCCGGCTGCAACAACTCTCCCCTAGTGCCTCATCCTCTCCGCCTCGTCTAGTACGTCGTCCACGCCAACGGAATCAAGCTCCCGAGCCCTGCATCGCCCCAACGCCATCATCTTCTTCCTCTGATTGCCGACGTTCGCCACCGTGGTTCTCCTTCTCCAGGCCATCCCCGAGCCCGCTCTCGACGCCTCTGCAAACCCCGTGAGCCACAGATGCTTTCCCCCCTCTTTTCCCCATCGATCCCGAGCCCTAGCACCCGATTCCACCGGAGCCCAATGAGATCCGCCGCGGGAGCTCATCGCCTGTGAGGCTCCGGTGATGGGTTGGTCCATGTGAGACCTCCAATAGCTTCAGCATGCCGCGTACGTCCTGTAGGAGCCAAACCCCGACCCATTTGCACTCTGTTTCGATGACCTCGACATTTCCCGAGATCCAGCAGCCGCCGAGCTCGTCGCCGGCGTCGACTCCGGCCGTTTCAACCCCCAAGACTTGCAAAAATGAGCTCGCGGGCGAAGGGTCATTCCTCTGGTGCCTTCCGCCGCTTGTTTGGTCACCGAAGGAACATTTCTGATGCCCTCCGCCGTCCCTGGAGCCACCGGCGGCTCATCGCCGGTTGGTTTGACCCCAACGCCGATGGGTTGACTCCACAGCCCCTGGTTAATTAAAACTAACCTAATCAGAATTAACGAAAATATTAAATACTAATCAGTAACTAACATGTGGGCCAGCCACTTCTAATTAACTAGTTAACTTAAAGTTCAACTAAAAACTAGCCAGAGTCACTAACTAGTGGGTCCCGCTGGTCAGGTTTGACTTTCAACGGCCAGATTGACCTGCTAATGTCATGCTGATGCAGTAATTATATTTATGTTTTAAAACAATTCCAAATTTATATAAGTTCAAAACTTTGGAAATTCATAGAAAATTAAATATACCTCCAAATTTGACAAATAATATATGTAAAATGATCAGAAAAATTCAATGAACACAATGGTGCTACTTTCATGCATGACAAACAAAGTTATGAAACAGCATCAGGTCAAATCAATTAAAGGAATTTAATAAATGTCCTACTTTAAATAATATTTGAACTTGAATTCAAATCGGCATCAAACCAAAGGTTTGATAGCCACACTAGCTCATGCTACATTTCATTTCATGCTATGTTCATGCATCATATTGTTGCATATGAATGTTATTGATTGTCGTTATTATTTTGGTAGGCTCTGCCCTTCCGGATACGTCCGAATATCCGACTGACGGAGTTAATACTTTTGATCATCCCGATAAAATCCCATGTTCCTGCTCCTGCTCTCACTTATTGCATTAGGACAAAATATTTCAAATGCTTTACTTCGGTAGCTGAACCTATTCCTTTGCATGACCTGTCATGGTCACAGTAAATAGCCAAACCTTGCAACCTAGCATACCTGGTAGTTGCTTGAGCCATGATGTGTCTTATCCTGCTATGCTTGCTACGCCTAGAGTTGTGTCAGGTTTGTTTCATCTGGGTGATGAACATGAATGGATGAATGTGTTCTAGTGACAAAGAATAAGTTGGAACCTGATTTGGTAAAGGTACCGATGAAAGGCTATGTAGGAGTACATGGTGGGTTGTTTCATTGGAACCATCCTTAGGAACTGAGTTCCGTGAATGTAATCCAAGACTAGTTACTACCACATGCTGGGCCCTGAAATATGACCCCGCTCGACTTATTAATCGCCTAGTACTTGGTACAGGAGTTGCAAGTAGTTTCTGGTGTTTATAGTCATGCTGGAGGCCGTGCATGGTGCTGACCTGAGAGGTGGGCTATGATGATGTAGGAAGTGGCACGGTGTACCAAGTGGCACCTGGATGGTGGGCTTGGGAACCCTGCGCACATTGTTTTGGGCCGTAGCGGAAACCTCGGTCGGACTTCCGTGCGGGTTCACTCTCAAATAGGCGATAAACCTAGACTAGGTATTAGCGTGGTTAACGGTCGTGGCCGACTCCCTCGCTGGGCTTCCGCTTGAAGGTTGTCGACGTGCATGACATGCACATGGCGATAAGTGGCAGGAGCGTGTTTGAAGAAGTACACCCCTGCAGGGTTATGATCTATTTGAATAGCCGCGTCCGCGGATATGGACTACTTGGAGACATATGTTGTTCGTAGATAACTTTAATGGCTACTCATAAAAGTATCAAGATAAGTGTGAGTATCATGTATGGCATTTTCGTAGGGAGACGGAAAGGAATCCATGGTAGTGTATTCTTGTGGTGGTAGTGGACTCGTGTACGACTTATCAAAGTTGTTTAAAACTATTTAAAAATTATAGTATAGTCTAGCCAAGAGTCAAAGCTGGCTGGCTGCATGAAATCCCACAACCCCCTTTATTGATACATGTGCATGAGTAGATAGATCTGTTCTAAAGTCTTGTTGAGTACTTTTGTACTCATGTCTATTTAATAAATGTTGCAGAAGATATGCACGAGCCAACAGGTGGGTTCTATATAGACCTCGATGATGACGAGTAGTTGGTGTCCCACCTACGACATGGCCCCTTTCAAAAAGGATCTGTAGATAGTCAGGCTTTATGCCTTTTCCTTTCAACTGTCTGTACTCAGACACCTTTAATGCTTCCGCTTGATTTGTATGACTTTGCTTGTATGACTTGAGTGTCGGGTCGTGTGACCCCTACCTGTATGAACTTATTATGTAAGACTCTTGCGAGTCTTCTAAATAAATGTTGTGATGCTGTATGGTTATGTTGTGATGCCATTGTTCTATCTATGCATATCAAGTATGTCATGCATACGTGTGATGCACTGTGATATGTATGGGATTCAACACCTAGTCGTATGCCCTTAGTAGCTCTCTATACAGAGAAATGCCCCTTTGTGTTTCCACCGAGCCTTGGTAGTTCGCTACTGCTCCGGACACATTCGTTGACCGACATGTATCCTTCTTAGTTGCTGTGTCTATACCTACGGGGCAATGTCGTGCGGTGTAATGGAGTCCTTGTAGCTTGCTACGACTCGTCTACACTCGCTAATGACCGACACCTGCTTTGTTGGGTTATGTATGCCTGTCTCTGTACAGTTGAGCCACTTGAGTTTATGACTAGTTATGTCGACCTGGGCCCTTTGACATTGGAATGCTAGTGATACAAATGCATACGTGAGTCAAAAGGCGCAAACGGTCCCAACTAAGGTAAGGTGGCAGACGTGGGGTTAACCGTGCATGAGACCGCAAAGGGATGCGATGTGTTACAGGCTGGATTCCTATGGCTTAGGATCGGGGTCCCGACAGCGTTGGTATCAGAGCCTGAGCCGGTGTGTACCCCGCCATGTAGATGGTGAACTCACGTGAGGCTCTCGTAACTCCTTAGATATTTCCACCTCGGGACAGCCCCCAAGTCTCCCATCATAGAGGAAGCAGATCGACTTTTGTGTCCCCCATGGATGACTCTCCATCAGAGTTTACGTCGGTATCTCCGCCGGCCACCAGTTCATCTGGGAGGATGATCCCTTGCATAAAGCCGACAAAGACATGATGCCGCCATAATTGACGTTGGGTGGGTTGGGCGAGCCGAGACGGTTCGATGATGTCGATGCAGATGTCCGGCTCGGGAATAGATGCGCCGATTTTGCCGATGAAGACATGCATCTTGCCGAAGGGGTCCCAGTATCCAGACTTGATTAAATCGGCCTTAGTACCCCAGCTCGAATTGTCGATGTAGCTATTTCCACGGCGACTCTTGGTCATTAGACCAACCGCATAGCTCCGAACCCTGGAAGGGCTCCCTTTGAGAACTCAACTCCACCATGCGAGGGCCCCACGATGGGCGCCAAGTGTCGTGGTTTTGTCATGACAAATGTCGTTGTGAAAGGACTTAGTGATGAGGACACCACAACTACATGGCGACTCAAAGGGGTTGATCGGGAACGAGAGATTAGTTTACCCAGGTTCGGCCCCTCCGACGGAGGTAAAACCCTACGTGCTGCTTTGTGTGTATTGATGCTGTAATCGATTACAAGGGAGCGGATTCGCTTGACCTAGCTATCGATGGATTGTAACTTCAGTCTATTGGCCTTAGATACTCGCCTATATATACAGGTTGAGACCCTAGGCTTACAAGAATCTGGGTCACGTAATGATTCATGACCCGATATGTCTCTAATTTTCCTTGGTCCTCATGCAAGGGAACTCTTGGCGACCTTCCACCTTATGGGCCTTAAGCCACCATCTTCATGTCCTGGGCCGCCAACGGGCTCATCTTGTTGACCCGCCTTGCGCCTCCAGTCTTGCATGTCAGGGCCCACCTTGATTACGAATGTTGAGTCACCATAATAGTGACTCGGCCTAGTAGGGCGGGTTCACTACAAGGAGCAGATAATTTGTCGTTTGCCATGGCAGACGACAAAGGGGGACACCTCGGATGGCAAATGCCTTTGTCGTCCATCAGCAGACGACAAACTGGACGGCAAACAATAATCCGATGAAGGGCCTCTTTGTCGTCTGCATTGGGACAGCTGATGGCAAAGAATCTCTACCGTGAGGGGGTAGATGGCAAATAATATGCGACGGCACATCTGCGGGCACCTCCGTCAAGTGCTAACGGCAGCCTCGTGGGCCCACAAATAGTTTGTCGTGTGCAATGGACCCCTTGTCCTCTGCCATGCTGGTGGGCTGACGGCAAACGTGCCACCAAAGCCCCTCTCGTTTGCCCCTTTGCCGTGTGCCCTTTGCGCCTTTGCCGTCTGCCCACCAGCATGGCAGACGGGAAAGGGGGGCACCCACTTTGATTCAAAAGGTCAGTTTGGGCCCTTTGCCATGTGTCGTAGCTCCTTTGTCATCGGTGGGCAGACGACAAAGGCTCCAAACTGCCACTGTTTATTTTATTTTTAATAATATCCATCAATTTTCACACAAATCACGAATATATATATATATATTTGACAGTTTCATCCATAATACATCATATATATTTGACGGTTTCGTCCATAATCCTTAATACATAATATATTTCACACAAACTGCCCCATACTCATAACCATATTAAAATAAGTTTCATCCATAATACATACATATTATGCAAGTTTCATCCGTACCAAACCATATATTACACTAGTTATATCCATACATACAAAGTTTCATATCCATTTACTACAATACTTTAAATCCAAGCTTCCGTGAATCCATTTTAGAAGAAACCATATTGAAGCACTCCATCAATATAATCCATGCTTCCGTCAAGTGAATGTAATCTGCAAAATGGGAAATAAGTAAGTTAGAAGAAGAAGAGTAGATGAAGAAGAGAAGAAATAAGTAAGTTTCATATCCATTTAGCTCCAAAAAGACATACTTAGCTAATTTAGCTCCAATAAGAGGAGAAGAGGAGAAATGAAAAGAAGGAAGAAGAAGAAGAAGAGAAGAAGAAGAATAAGAAGGAGAAGAAGAAAGAGCAGAAGGAGAAGAAGAAGGAGAAGAAGGAGAAAGAGAAGAAGGCCTCCTTCTTCTCTCCTCCTCCTTCCCCTTCTCCTTCTCCTTCTCTTCTTCTTCTCTTCTTCTTCTTCTTCCTTGTTTTCATTTCTCCCCTTCTCCTCTTCTTGAAGCTAAATTAGCTAAGTATGTCTTTTTGGAGCTAAATGGGCTAATTATGTCATTTTAATGGAAAACAAGCTAACTATATAATATTCATGAGCTAACCAAGGTTCTTATGCCATTTTGAGCTTATTATGTCATTTTGGAGATAAATTAGTTATTTTAATGAGCTAACCAAGGTTCTTATGATGTTTTTACCTAACTAACCTAATTATGTCATTTTGGGGTTAATTAGCTAAGTATGTCTTTGTTGGGCAAAATAAGCTACATAGAAGAACAAAGAGAAGAAGCAAGAAGAGAAGAAGAAGGAGAAGAAAAAGAAGATGAAGAAGAACGAGGAGGAGGAGGAGAAGGAGAAGGAGAAGGAGGACGAGGAGAAGAAGAAAAGAAGAAGAGAAGAAGAAGGAGAAGAAGAAGGAGAAGAAGGAAGAGAAGAAGGAGGAGAGAAGAAGAAGGAGGGCTCCTTCTCCATCTTCTCCTCCTTCTCCTTCTCCTTCTTCTTCTCTTCTTCTTCTTCTTCATTCTTTTCATTTTTCCTCTTTCTTCTCCTCCTGTCCTCTTCTTCGAGCTAAATTAGCTAATTATGCCTTTTTGGAGCTAATTATGTCATTTTGCAGGATAATTAGCTAAGTATAGGTCATTTTTTTATTAAATTGACCATTTTGGAGCTATCTAAGCTAATTATGTCATTTTGGAGGATAATTAGCTAAGTATGTCTTTGTTGGGGAAAATAAGCTACGTAGAAGAAGAAAGAGATGAAGCAAGAAGAGAAGAAGAAGAAGAAGAAGAAAAAGAAGAAGGAGGAGGAGGAGGAGGAGGAGAAGGAGAAGGAGAAGGAGGAGGAGAAGAAGAAGAAGAAAAGAAGAAGAAAATAGGAAGGAGAAGAAGAAGGAGAAGAAGGGGAGAGAAGAAGAAGGAGAAGAAGAAGGACAAGAAGAAGGAGTAGAAGGAGGGCTCCTTCTCCTTATTCTCCTGCTTCTCCTTCTTCTTCTATTCTTCTTCTCTTCTTCTTATTCCTTCTTTTCATTTTTCCTCTGTCTTCTCCTCTTTCCCTCTTATTCGATCTAAAATAGCTAAGTATGCCTTTTTGGAGATAATTATGTCATTTTGGAGGATAATTAGCTAAGTATAGGTCATTTTTTATTAAATAGAACATTTTGGAGCTAACTAAGCTAATTATGTCATTTTGGAGGATAATTAGCTAAGTATGTCTTTGTTGGGGAAAATAAGCTACGTAGAAGAAGAAAGAGAAGAAGCAAGAAGAGAAGAAGGAGAAGAAAAAGAAGAAGGAGGAGGAGGAGGAGGAGGAGAAGGAGAAGGAGGAGCAGAAGAAGAAGAAAAGAAGAAGAAAACAAGAAGGAGAAGAAGAAGGAGAAGAAGGAGAAGAGAAGAAGAAGGAGAAGAAGAAGGAGAAGGAGGGCTCCTTCTCCTTCTTCTCCTCCTTCTCCTTCTTCTTCTATTTTTCTTCTCTTCTTCTTCTTCTTCCTTCTTTTCATTTTTCCTCTTTCTTCTCCTCCTGTCCTCTTCTTCGATCTAAATTAGCTAAGTATGCCTTTTTGGAGCTAATTATGTCATTTTGGAGGATAATTAGCTAAGTACAGGTCATTTTTTTATTAAATAGACCATTTTGGAGCTAACTAAGGTAATTATGTCATTATGGTGCAAGCCTAGCTAACTATAGGTCATTTCGGAGCTAACTTAGGTAAAATAGGTCATTTCAGAGCTAACTATGCTTATTAAGGCATTTTGGAGCTAGCTAAGCTAATTGTAGGCCATTTAATAGCTTAGTTAGGGGGAATAGGTCATCTTGGAGCTATGTAAGCCTTATTATGTCATTTAGGACAGAACATAGCTAAGTATAGGTCACTTTTTATTAAATAGGTCATTTTGGAGCTAACTAAGCTAATTATGTCATTTAGGTGGAAGCCAAGCTAACTATATGTCGTTTTGGAGCTAACTTGGGTTAAATATGACATTTTGGAGCTAAGTATGCTTATTAAGCCATATTTGACCATTATGCGGTTGTTAAGCAAAACACTAGAAATAACATACCATTATCTTCATCACGGCGATGAAGCACGGTGGCTCTGGCTTGTTTCACTTGGAGAAGGCTCCACTATAGAAGGGTCGTGCGATGCGTTTTGGGAGATATTCTGCACCAAACATCATTTGCAATGTGTCGTTAGCATGATGTCCCTCTTGAGATCACTACTTTGAAATGAAACTCACCGTCCCCGCCATGTTAATTACTGGCATCACCGGAGGGACATGGCCGGTCTTCTCGGACAGAGAATGTACATTTTTTAGACAAGTCAAAAATTTTAGTTATTAATGAAACGGACATTAAAATGCAAGGTTTGAAATAACATGAAGCAGAAACTTACCACGAAGAGCTCGTACATGGCCCTCTTAGACGCATCATTCCGTGCCCTCTCCGCCTCCACCAATGTAGTCATCCTCTCCTCCAGCTTCTTCATCTCCTTATCCTTCTCCGCCAAAAGCGCCTGCATTGCCTCTCTCTCTTTCAGAATGCAACACAATTCATTGTTAGCATTGTAATCATATTGGTTCCCACACACAATATAATGCGAAAAGATAGTTGAGTCCATTAAACTAACCTCGATGGAGAGCTCGACTGGCCGTGGACGAGGTGTTATCTCAGGATAGGAGCTCGTTTGGCATGCCTTTATCTGCCGGAGAGTGCTAGGACAACGTATAAGGCCGTCTCCAATGGCGATCAATGCCATGGGGCCTCCCGTTGCCAGCTATCATCACTAGCTCTGGATCAATAGGCCCCTCGCTCGTGTTAAATTCCTCCCTTTTCCTCGCCTTCACGTGATCTATGTACTTCACGAGCTTGTGGTGGGAGGAGATGTTGGTGTAGTTTCCTGGATGCTCGAGGTCAGACTCAGAGAATGCCTTGACCTTCTTGTACGAGGCAGTATGGGCCATCGCATACAGGTCGTACATGTGTGGCACCTCCGTCTTATTGTGACGCGCCTAAATGAGAGAGGGAGGAAAAATGTATTATTAAAGGGCTCAAGATAGCATTAAGAATGAATTGCATGAGGCATGAAGCAAACCACATACCCAGTTCTCGCCAAATTGGATTAAGTTGATGCTCCCTTGATGGTGTGGCATACCAACCATTTTGCCACGCCTCTCCTTGGTGTTGTTGTGTCTGGCCTCCCACGTTTCGAAGCACCACTGATCCACCAAGGCCTCCCAACAATCCATCTTGTCCACGCACCATCTCGGGGGCACCTAAGTTAATAAAGAAAAATTTGAGCGAAACGCGTAAGAATCAAATCAAGGAAACTAACTACAAGGCCTTAATAATATGTAATTACCTTCATGTAATGCTCCTTCTCCATCTTCGAATTGTGGAACTTCGCCCTGTCCTTCCTAATATGCCACAAGGCTTAGTAGTCTCGAGGAGCCTTCACCCGAGACTCGTGCCGAAAGTTTTGAAGTAGGTGGCAACATTCGGTTTCGATAACCTTTGCCGCGTCCTCCTTGTATCCCTCCTCACACCTGTAGTAGGTGTGCAAACGAGACAACACCGATTAATACAATAACTAGCTATGGTTTATTTATAATTGTGTAAAGGAGAAATTAACCAGAACTGTCGGTTCACCATGTCGGACCTCGTGTGGCACGAAACACCTTCGATCTCCACCTCCCGCGGGGCCGGGGCACCCAAGTAGTACTCCCAGGTCATTCCTACCTCTTGCTCCTGACCGAGCAATGTAACAAACCCCAGGAAGTTTTGACGAAAAAGCATACCAAGGACGTTGTTGGGCTTGCGGACACCCTTGGCAACAATCCAACCGCTGCAGTATGATAAATTTAAGCTAAAACTTTAGATGTTTGAGAAAACGTGAAGGGAAAAGGTTAAATAAGAGTAAATTAACTTACTTGTCCCCATTTGGCTTAATCGACCACCTCTGCTCGTGGGTCGCCGGCACGAGCGGGAGCCCCGAACTACCACGTTGGTAGAAGGTGGTTCCCTCACCCAGCTCCTCGTCGCTCATGTCCACTTGGCTCAGGCTGACCCAGATCAGCCCAGGTATCCCACTGTGTCTCTGGGGACGTACCCTCATCCCAGCTTTTCTCTGGAGTCGCCTGGAACGAAGCATGTGGAACACGAGTCTCGTGGGTCGAAGGCTCGTCGACCTAAGGCTCGTCGACCTGAGGCTCGTGAACTGGAGAACGTGTAACCTCCACCTCAGATGAATCCACCCTACAAGTCTTGTGCTCAGGTGAATCAGCTTGGGGTGGCGGCGAGGAAGGTGTGGCAGCCACCTCCCTACCTCTCCCGCGGCCACGTGTACCTTTAGTACAACGTAAATACCAACATGAGTAATAAAATGTATATAAATACTAACATGAGTACAACATAAATACCAACATGAGTACAACATAAATACCAACATGAGTAATACCTTTAGTACCTCTCGGCTTCACGGGGGGTCAACCTCCTCTCACGGTGGCCGTGAGAGTAGAAGAATCAGCCACTCCATGCAGAGTAGAGAGCAACGCTCTCCGAAGAGGCGAGGCAGGAATTGAAGTACCCATCCCACCACCAGCCGACGAAGAAGGAGCCTCGGAGTGCTTTCGACCCTTTCCCACCATCTTTCAACACCTGTCATGACAAAGAGTAAATTAAATTAGTACAACATGAGTAATAAAATGTATATAGTTTAAGTGTATCATCATCATAAATACCAACATGATTAATAAAAATTGAATACCTAACATGAACTCAAAATTTATTTATAGTAATAGTTGAATACCTGACATGAACTAATAACAATAGTGCTCGTCCATATATGCTTCGGGGTCAATAAATGCATCATGATCATCACTATCATCAATGAATGCATCATCATCATCACTATCAGGAAGAACATGTGGAAGGCCACCATTATGTAATCGTTCAAGAAGTGACAGGTCATCCACAGTAGTAACCTCTTCTTCTTCTCGCTCTTCCTGTTCAGGCTCAGGGGTTAAGACGGATTCACTGTTGCTGTCTACTTCAATGTTCTGGGGTGAAGTATAGTGGTTCTTGAAACGTTTCTTGGACATATGTGTTTCTTGGAAGAATTCTCCTTCATATGTGTTTGGGTTAATTTGAGGTTCGTAATCGTCTGCATTGAGGGTAGGTGGTCTAAAATGTGGTGGCACTTGATAAACGACATCCCAACCTTTCAGATTTGGATCAGTTTGGCAGGCCCACGATAGATAGAAAACTTGTGTCGCGTGTTGAGCCGTAATATAGACATCGGGAACATCTAAGTGGGTGTTTTGGTTGATTTCGACTAGTCCTATATGTTGATGAGTCCTTCTAGTCTCCCTCGGCTCAAACCAATAACATTTGAAGACTATGACGGCCAGTGGGTTTTCACCATAGAATAGAAGTTCATAAATTGCTTCAACTCTTCCATAATACTCGGTGCCTCCTTGCTCGATAGCAGAGACTAAACAATTTGTAGTCTTTAGGTCGGGCATAGATAGCTCTTTGCCAAAGGTACGAAAGTGATAGCCGTTGATGTTGTATTTGTCGAATGAACGAACCTTATAGTCAAAACCATTAGCAACTTGTCTCAACTCTGCGTCCATAGACTTTGCATACGCCTACAATATTAATATGAAAGAATGGATGCATTAGCCGCAAATTAGACCAAGAAATCAAATGGCCAATTATTGGTAATTAATTACCCTTTGTTTGAACCAAGAGATGCAACTGGGATAGTCGCCTCCATGTTTTGCGAGAAGCTCATACTCTTCGACGGAATCCTTTTCGATGACCGCTCCATCCGAGAATTCAGCGACGTATCGACTATATCAAATATCCGGGAATATGAGTAGTTCAAAGGAATTAGAAGTTGCGGAACAATAATTTACCAAGAACTTACTCTATGTACGACAGCACTTCTGTTAGGTTGGTGAAGATATACAATGAAATGGTCCGCCATTGTTCGACATCCAATGATTTCCCTTTCGAAGCACAGGATGGTTCCGGCTTCCCTTTGAATAGGATGAGGTTGGATCGACCTTTTTTAGGATCGCCATCATTGTACCGAGGCTTCGGGTTATGCAAATGATAATTTTTGGTTTCTTAGTGTGCGGTCATGAAGTTTGCCACCTCCTCAGTAATGAATGCCTCGGCCATCGATGCTTCAATTCTACGTTTATTTTTACATTTAAGTTGAAGCATCTTCTTCATCCTCTCAGTTGAGTAGCACCATCGATTTTGAACGGGCCCCCCAATCTTTCCTCGGTTGGGAGATGCAAAATCAAATGCTACATTGGATTGAAGAAGCCCGGTGAAAAGATCTTTTCTTATTTGCAGATCAACTCCACCGCTAACTCTTCCATATCATCTAGCACACTAGGAGATTGTTCTTTCCCACAAAGAGAACGAAAGAAATAGCTCAGCTCTGCCAGTACTAGCCATTCATCCTCAGGGATAAAGCCATGCAACATCACCGGCATTACCCGCTCAATCCATATGTGCCAATCATGACTCTTGAGACCAAATATTTTCAATTCCCAAGACTCGCTCCCCTCTTTAGGTTCGCAGCATATGCATCGTGGAATATCAACCGCATTTTCACCCACAAAAGCATTTCCCTCGTAGCTAGCCTTTCAAGATTGAACCATGCCTTTGGCTTTGCTATGCTTTGCTTTCCTTTCCGTTGTCGCAAGTTTTGTAACGGTCTATCACATAGAGCCTCCAGGTCGATTCTAGCCTTAGGAGTATCTTTTAACTTCCCCTCTATGTCGAACAATGTACCAAAAATGGCCTCTGCAATATCCCTTTCAGTGTGCATCACGTCGATGTTGTGTGGCCAAAGGAGGTCTTTGAAGTAAGGCAGATCCCGTAAGCATGACTTGTGAGTCCAGGCGTGTTCCGTATTATACCCTTTGAAGTACCCTGGATGCAAAGGATCAGGCTTGAGAGCGTCTAACTGATCAAGGGTCTGTTGGCCTGTCAACGCAGCTGGTGCAGTGTTTTTGACAACTCTACCTTTAATGAAATTCTTCTTGTCTTTTCCGAACTTATTGTCAGGATCGATGAACTGTGTATGCATGTCGAAGCAAGAAAACTTGCGACCAGCCTGCAGCCAACGGAACTGAAGAGCTGTCTTGCATGTGGTGCACGGTAACCTTCCATGCACACACCAACCAGCGAATATCCCAAATGCTGGATAATCATGCGTCGAGTACACGTACCACACATGCATTTTGAAATTTGTTTTGGTAGCGGCGTCATAGGTCTTGATCCCATTATCCTAGGCTTCATGCAACTCATCCTTAAGCGGCTGCATGTACACATTCATATTCTTCCCAGGATAGTTGGGCCCCAGAATTATCAACGTTAGGAAAATGTTCTTTCTTTTCATAATCTCTCCGGTGGGAGCTTGAGTGGAATGACAAATACAAGCCAACAACTATATTGTGGTGTCGTCATACTATACACATTGAACCCATCCGTGTTGATGGCAACTCTAGGATGCCTTGGATCTTCCGATTTATCCTTATGTAATGCATCAAAGTGCTTCCACGCAAAACCATCTGAAGTGTGTACCAGCATCTTGTTCCCATCCGCATCTAGTTCGGTTCGTTTGCCCAATTTGTGCCATGTCATTTGTCTGGCCGTCTCTTTGACCATCAAAAGATGTTGAAGTCTTGATACGATTGGCAGACACCGAAGAACACTAATGTCTACCACAATATACCTAGAAGAATTAAAAATGGGGCAATAGTTCAAGGCCGCATACTCAAGCCTAAATAAGGCACATCCATTCTCACATGCATGTATCTTCTCATAGGGTATCTTAAGTAGACGGAGGATTTTCTCTGACTAGTACAGGTTTGAAAGAAGTACATGGCCTTTGGGTAGAAAGTATCAAAATATCGTCATCATCGCGTCGTTGCATTCTCTGCCTAGGTTGAATTGAGCCTTCAGAGCCATTACTTGAGCAATGGAATCCAGCTAACAAAGCTCAGTTTGCTCGTGAAGAGGACGTTTTGAAAACTCCAACATTTCATAGAAGGCCTTTGCAGATTCCACCATCTCATCGTCTGAATCCCGAGCATCATCAAAGTCTTTCACCATGTCTTCGATCCCGGTACCATGCTCGTCGGTGTGACGACGAATCACCTCAGCTCTGGCACGTTGGTCAGACTCACCATGAAAAGTCCACACCGTATAATTAGGCTTAAAACCCCACTTTTGCAGGTGTTTACCCATTTCAATCTCTGTCTGCTTTTTCCAGTTGTCGCAGTTGGGACACGGGCACCATGTTTTTTGCTGGTCATTTGCAAAGGCGGCTCTCACAAACCCCCTGGTTCTTGTTAACCATTCATGGGTCCAGTGTACATCCAAGCACGATCACTCATCTTTCCTAGCTACCTATGGGCAGACAAGAAATAAATATATAATTCATCATCTATATTCATCCGCTAATCAAGTTTGTCAGTTTTATTACGTCCATGCAACCTACACGCTAGTAGGTAAAGATAGGTCCTAATCCCACCCGAGTATGTGTAGTTTGGTTCGTTTTCCCATGCTCTGCTCTAGATCCGACGCATAATTTCTTCAGCACCTCCCCACTATTCTCCTGATACACGTCTTGGCAATAAGCAAAGAGGATGTGTACTCGGAGAACAGCAGGGAGGCACTTACTAAATTCTACATCGGACCGGAGCACAAGATACGGGAAATCGAACCCAATCTACACATACTCGGGCTGTCCATGAATAACGTTGGACAATTCAAAAGGATGGCGGTTATAAATATGCAGAGACATGCATATTTATAGATGTCGCCCTTTTGAACGGGAGACGCGTACTGGTCAAGCATACTTATGATTGAAGAAACCTATAGCTAGCAAGTTTCATTGGCACGAAGACCGAAACAGAGCAAATTAAGGGGGTATGAGGAGAAGTCATAATTACACAGCTAGCGGTTATAAATATGTGACTTAACTCATAATTTACAAAACACCGAAGAGGTGTCGGGGGTCGGGGGTTGGGGGTCAGTGGCGTCGGGGATCGAGGGTAGCGGGTCGGGGGTCGAGGGTCAGTGGCGTCGAGCGTCGGGGGTCGAGGGTTAGTGGTGTCGGGGGTCAAGGGTCAGTGGCGTCGAGCGTCGGGGGTCAGGGGTCGGGGGTCAGTGGCGTCGGGGGTCAAGAGTCGGGGGTCAGGGGTGATTTAACCTGGCCAAGCTATCATCGATCTCCTGTGTTCAAAGTGTTTTGCCGTGAATCTACCCTCTATGACACATGTCTCTAGTTTTTATTATGGTTCATTGACGCTTTCATAACTAGATACTCACTCCTGTTGTTTCCCGATTTCTCTTTATGAACTGAAGAGAGAATTTATCTCAGGTTTTAAAAGATTCTCCGCTTTATTTTAGTGCCATTTGGAATTACTGTTGTGCTTCTATTTTAGAAGATGTCGGTGACCATAGGACAAAGCAAGTCACTAATCCATGCTAAAAGACTGTTGGGATATAAATCAAAATCACTAATTCCAATACACCTAGTGTGCTGCGACACATGGCATGAGTCACAAGACATCATCCTCTCACCATCATCATCCTTTGCTCCACAACAACAACAACAAATAGACTGTTGAAAAGGAAATAAAGAAAAAAAGGAATAAAAACATACCTGCAGGGCCAGTGGGTGCCGGGGCGGTGGGGGCCTGGCCAGTGTGGCGCCGGGGCCGGCAGGGGCGTCGGGCGGGGGCAGGGCGCCGGCTGCGGCAGGGGTGGGAGCAGGGCGCTGGCAGGGGCGTCGTGCGAGGGCAGGGCGCCGACTACGGAAGGGGCGGAGGCAGGGCGCCGGCTGCGGCGGGGTGGGGGGCGATGCACGGCGTAGAGAAGGAGGGGGTGCGCGGGGAGGGGCGATGCGGTGGTGGACGAGGGAGTCACGGCGGTAGTGGAGGAGGGGGTAGGGCCGCCGACGCAGGGCGTAGAGGAGGATGGTGGGGTGTGCGGAGTGGGGCTGCACGATGGTTGGGGAGGGGCAGCATGGTGGTGGAGGAGGGGGTCGCAGCAGTGGTGGAGGAGAGGGGGTCGCGGGGAGGAGGGGGTGCGTGGTGGTGGAGGAGAGATCCAGCCGTTAGGCTGCGGTGGCGAGGGGGTGTGGCGTGGGAAAGCGGCGGGTGGGAGAGTGAGTGGGAGAGATCATACCTTTTTGGGGCCCGTTCCCTTTGCCAACAACCAATCCTTTTTCGTGTGACTGCACCTTCTCCCCCGTCTGCTGGCTGACGGCAAAGGATTGGTTGTTGGCAAAGAACCAATTTTTCCCGGGACTGGGAATCCCTAATACCAGCCACCTAGCATGGAAGATACGGACAGCCCCTAGTCACTACATAAGCAATTCAAGCATACATAACATAATATTATTTGAAGGTTTAGAGTTTGGCATATGCAAATTTACTTGGAACAGCAGGTAAATACCGCATATAGGTAGATATAGTCGACTCTCGAGGCAAGAAACTTGGTTTAAGGGTTTTGGATGCACAAGTTGTATCTCTACTTCGTATGAAGTGTTGGCTAGCAAAAGGTTCCAAACTAGCACCACATGTTGTAGGATCCATAACAATATAAATTCTATGCAAATATACCCAAACATAACTCATTAAGTTGTGTTCCTTGTCCAACTTCAACTAATTTGCTCAAGTTTGAAAATAACTAATGGGGCTCACAATCATAGAAGATGTCCAAGATAGTATATTTATATGTCGAATCTCTCTTCCTTCAATTCTTTCATGAATTGTTCAAGTGACCAATGCGGTGTTTGCTAACTTTCAATAAATTTTACCACCTATACTTCTTAGATGTGAAGTCAATACTCCCCATGGGATAAGCATATGAACCATATTTAATTTCATATTTATGATATTCAATTCATTCAACCATTTACTCAGAGGATATAAGTGAAGCATGAAAGTAAATGACAAAACTACTCCAAAACATATAAGTGAAGATCAATGAGTATCAATCAATTAAGTAGCTATGTGAGGTCTTTATCTCTCTCTCTTAATAAATAATTTCAGATCTGATTATTTTGTTAAACAGAAAGCAAAATAAAAAAATCACTCCAAGAATAGCACGCATCATGTGAACGACTAAAAGTTTAGGCTCAACATAGGCTAACCGATAGTTGATGAAGAGAGGTGGGATGCGTAGCATCCCCAAGCTTAGGTGCTTGAGACTTATTAAAATATTTACTTGGGGTGCCTTGGGCATCCCCAAGCTTGAACTTTTGACTCTCGTTCAATCCTCTCATCTCATGGTTTCACCTATTCTCAAAAACTTCATCCACACTAAACTCGGAAAGAACTCGTGAGATAGGTTAGTACACATAATAATAAATCAGCTCTTTATGTACTTCAAAGACAAGTTGCACAATAATTTTAAAACATTAGGTAATGTATACCATCATTTCCATAATTTATATCTACCAATATAGGTTATGGAAACTGTAGGATAAGTAGATAACAAAACTATGACAACAATCTGTCCAAACAGAACACTGTGTAGCAATTTATGAAAACAGTGTACTTCTGTAACTCAAACAATTATGAAAATTTAGTACATCCTATCAAATTTGTATGAAAACGGTGTGTAAAAATTTCAGACACTTTCCCCGTTCGAGTAAATATAAAATTCAAACACTCACGAGTTTCTGTGTTTACACAGCACCAATCAAAGCATGCAATGCAAGCATCCTAATGCAATTCTTGGAACTTTTTATTGAAAAACAAGATTATAAATAACACCTAACAGAGAAAACAGAATAAAATAACGCTCCAAGCTAAACTCTTATTATGTGACAAATAAAAATATAGCTCCAAGTAAGATATACCGATGATGTTGAAGAAGAAAGAGGGGATGCCTTCCGGGGCATCCCCAAGCTTAGGCGCTAGAGTATTCCTAAGATATTACCTTGGTGGTGCCTTGAGCATCCCCAATCTTAGGTTCTTGTCACTCCTTATTCTCCTCATATCGGTGTCATTCCCAAAACTTGAAAACTTCAATCACACAAAACTTAATGGAACTTCGTGAGATGGGTTAGTATAATAAATAATGATCATTCACATAGGTACTGTCAAGAAAAGATTCATAATTGTTACCACATGATACCTACTGTTCTCTACTACTCCCATAATTTATACCACTGAATATAAGCTATGGGAGCACTAAAGCAAACACACTATGCATGCAAAAATAGAATCTGTCAAAAACAGAACAGTCTGTGAAGATCTATAGTGTAACCATACTTCCCTGTCTCTAACAATTTTTAAAAATTAGGACAAGCCAGGAAATTTGCATATTAATCATGTGTAAAAAGTTCAGATCAAAAGAACGTTCGAGTGAATTTATAAAATTGCTGGACTGAGAGAAAAAATTTCTGTTTTTGCACAAAATCAAGTCAACTATCATCCACAATATCCCAAAGGCTTTACTTGGCGCTTTATTGAAATAAAATCCATAAAACATGATTACTACAGTAGATTAATCATGTGAACACATAAAAATAGAAAGTAAAAGTGTTGGGTTTCTTCGAACAAGCACTTTTCTTTAAAGCCTTTTAGCTAGGCATGATGATTTCAATGATGCTCACATAGGAAAAATAATTATAACATGCAAAAGAGCATCATGAATCTCATGAAAAGCACATTTAAGTCTTACACACTTCCCATGCATAGGGGTTTTGTGAACAAACATTTTATGGGAGCAAGAATCAACTAGCATAGGAAGACAAAACAAGCATAACTTCCAAACTTTGAACACATAGGGAGGAAACTTGATATTATTGAATTCCTCCAAGCATATGTTCCTCCCTCATAATAATTTTCAGTAGCATCATTAAGGAATTTCACAATATAACCAGCACATAAAGCATTCTTTTCATGATCTAAAAGCATAGAAATTTTACTACTCACCACACAAGAAAATTTCTTCTCATGACTAGTAGTGGGAGTATCATAAAAGAATTGAATACTAAAAATTGGTTCCACATTAAAAGAGTAATATTCAGTAAAATGATATTCATAATTATGAAAAGTATCATAATAGTAGTCATCACTGTTTTTCATCGCATAAGTATCATCACAATAGTCATCATAAGTAGGAGGCATGCAATCATTATAACGAACTGGATCATTCAAAGTAGGGGAATAAAAAGATCATCTTCATTAAGCATAGCATCCCCAAGCTTGGGAAAAACATTAATTGCAGAAAATAAATTCTCAAACATGTCATTTTCATCAAACATAACATCCCCAAGCTTGTGGATTTGTATATCACGAACATAATCACTCTCATCATTAATAGTATGAATAGCACCAATAGTACAGCAATTATTATCATCATCCTCCAACTTGGTGCCATAAATATTTTCAAGATTATAGGAAGTATCATTATCTTCCCAATTATAAGTATCACAACAAGCAATAGGCATCACAAAATCATCCTCAAGTGTATCATCTTCCACAACTATTTTTGATTCATTCTCATGAGGCCTATCAATAATGGGAGCAACATTATTTGGGAGAGATACCTGTTTACCTTTACTTTTCCTTCTTTTCCTCTTCCTCAACGCATTATGTGTGGGTTTATTTGATTCTTCCAAGCTTCTTTTTGAAGAGGTTTGTTGAATAAAAAGCTCCTCCTCGTTACCTTATTCATCATAAAGAAAAAAAAGGAGGATATTGGGAAACCTCTTCCCCTTTATTAGTATTCTCTTCATCTTCTATTTGTTTTCTTGTCTTTAAGTAATTGGTAATATAAGCATTCTCAATGCAATTTACCATGCAATACATAGAGATTTCATTTAGATCAAAACCAATCATTGTCATGAGAACCCAAGTTGGAACATCCTTAGTTTTATGTTTCATTTCTTCATACCCCAAAAATAGACAAAGTTCATTATGATGCTCAAAGGTAATGAGGTTATCACAATTTTTGGACACAATTAGATCATGAAATAATCCACATTGGAAATTAAAATGTACACTTTCATTGCAAACTCACAAGGACAGCGAAAAATATTAAGTCTTTTAGCAGAAACATATGGCCTCTCTTGCAACCATTTATTTTCTAAATACTTATGCCTCTTACAAAATCGATCTTCCCTTTTAGGCATGTCTTCACGAACTCTATGCACTCCACAAAAATTGACATGCTTATAAGAAATCTTTTTATCATGACTAGTGCAATCATTATTAGTACTATGGATATTCAAAGAATTCATACTAACAACATTGCAATCATGCTTATCACTTAGAGATTTAGTGCCAAATATTTTAATGACATTTTCTTCTAACACTTGAGCCCAATTTTCCTTTCCATCATTTTCACGAAAGGCATTGAAAAGATGAAGCAATTGAGGCAACCTCAATTCCATTTTTTTGTAGTTTTGTCTTATAAAACCAAACTAGTGAAAAACAAGAAACTAAAATACTTAATTGCAAGATCTAAGATATACCTTCAAACACTCACCTCCCCAGCAACGGTGCCAGAAAAGAGATTCATTGATGGGATGTGAGTGCCGCTTACCTAACCTCCCCGGCAACGGCACGATAAAAGAGATTGATGTCTACTACACAACCTTCTTCTTGTAGACTCATGTTGGGTCTCAAAGCTTAGAGTTTTCTAGGACAACAGAAAATTTCCCTCAAGTGGATGACCTAAGGTTTATCAATCCATGGGAGGCGTAGGATGAAGATGGTCTCTCTCAAGCAACGCCGCAATCAAATAACGAAGAGTCTCTTGTGTCCCCAACACACCCAATACAATGGTAAATTGTATAGGTGCACTAGTTCGGAAAAGAGATGGTGATACAAGTGTAATATGGATGGTAGATATAGGTTTTTGTAATATGAAAATATAAAAACAGCAAGGTAATAAATAGTAAACAGTGATCAAAATGTTGTATAAGTGCTTGGAAACAAGGCCTAGGGTCCATGCATTCACTAGTGCTAATTCTCTCAACAATACTAACATAGTTGAATCATATATAAATCCCTCACGTGCGACAAAGAGTTCGCTCCAAAGTCACAAATAGCGGAGAACAAACGAAGAAATTATTGTAGGGTACGAAACCACCTCAAAGTTATCTTTTCTGATCAATCTTATGATCTGTCCCTATAAGTGTCACGAACAACCCTAGAGTTCGTACTAAAATAACACCATAAGATACACATCAACCAAAACCCTAATGTCACCTAGATACTCCAATGTCACCACAAGTACCCATGGGCATGATTATACTATATGCATGACATAATTTCACATTTTTCATGTTCAATCCAACACAAAGAACTTCAAAGAGTGCCCCAAAGCTTCTACCAGAAAGTCAAGACGAAAACATCCCATTGTCATGTGCGAACCCCTATGCATAGATTCCCAAGTTCATGGAACCCGCAAGTTGATCACCAAAACATAAGTGGATCAATGGAACATCCCATTGTCACCACTGATATCCGATCGCAAGACATACATCAAGTGTTCTCAAATCCTTAAAGACTCAATCTGATAAGAAAACTTCAAAGGGAAAACTCAATTCATCACAAGATGATAGAGAGGGGAAAACTCCATATGATTCATCTATATTAATAAAGCTCGTGATACATCAAGATCGTGCCATCCCAAGAACACGAGAGAGAAAGATCAAACACATAGCTAACAGTACATAACCTCAACCCCGAGGTTGAACTACTCCCTCCTCGTCATGGAGACCATCGGGATGATGAAGATGGCCTCCGGTGATGGTTTCCCCTCCGGCAGGGTGCCAGAATGGGCTCCCGATTGGTTTTTCGTGGCTCTGGAGGCTTACAGTGGTGTAACTCCCTATCTAGGTTTCTTTTTAGGGGTTTTTGTATTTATAGGAATTTTTGGCGTCGGTCTCATGCCATGAAGGTTCCCGAGGAAGTCACAAGCCCGAGGGGCGCGACCTAGGGCGTGAGGGCGCCCAGCAGGCTTGTGATTGCCTCATCCACTTCCTGTCCTAGCTCTGGTGCTTCGGGGGTCTCTTTTGGTCCAACAAAAATCACCGAAAATTTTCAGCCCATTTCGAGAAATTTTATTTCTGCACAAAAAACGACACCATGGTACTTCTGCTGAAAACAGCGTCAGTCCAGGTTAGTTCTAATAAAAACATACCAAAATCATATAGAATTATTGTAAACACGGAATGAATTCTTTATAAATTATAGATACATTGGAGACGTATCAGCGACCTGATCCTCACAAGCACAATGTCATCTGTACCAAGTGGATCTGCCGAAACAAGCAAGACCAAGATGGGCAGGTAGTGAGGAAAAGGGCACGACTTGTAGCCCAAGGCTACACACAGGTTGAAGGAATTGACTTTGATGAAACTGTTGCACCTGTTGCTAGACTTGAAGCTATTCGTATATTGCTTGCTTATGCTAACCATCACAATATCACATTGTATCAAATGGATGTGGAAAGTTTATTCCTCAATGGTAAGCTTGAGGAATAAGTATATATTGCTCAGCCCCTAGGTTTTGAGGACCCAAAGCATCCTGATAAAGTCTTCAGACTCAACAAAGCACTCTATGTCTCCAAGAAAGCCCCTCGGGCGCGGTATGACACATTGAAGGAATTCCTAGTGAAGAAAGGCTTAGAACACAGTTCACTCGATCCAAAACTTTTCATAAAATCCTATGATAATGAATTATTTGTTTGCCAAACATATGTGGACGATATCATCTTTGGTTGTACTGACAAACATTACAGTGACGAATTTGCCTACATGATGGGTGAAGAATATCAAATGTCCATGATGGGAAGCTTAAATTCTTGCTAGGGCTTCAAATTTGTCAACAATGCAACGACATCTTCATTTCTCAAGAATTTGCCTACATGATAGGTGAAGAATATCAAATGTCCATGATGGGAAGCTTAAATTCTTGCTAGGGCTTCAAATTTGTCAACAATGCAACGACATCTTCATTTCTCAAGAGAAATTCCTCAAGGATGTCATGAAGAAATTTGGCATGCACGAATGCAAAGGCGTCAAAATTCCCATGCCTACCAACAGCCACCTCTACACTAGCGAAAATGGGAAAGATTTTGATGAGCGGGTATATCACTGTATGATTGGCTCTTTATTGTACCTATGTGCATCTAGGTCAGACATTATGCTTAGTGTTTGCATGTGTGCCCGTTTCCAAGCAACACCGAAGGAATCACACCATAAGGTTGTGAAGCATATTCTTCGATATCTAGCTCACACATCAAAGCTTGGATTATGGTACCCCAAGGGCTCAAATATTCAACTCGTTGGATATTGTGACTTCCAATATGTTGGTGACCGTGTGGATCGCAAGTTAACATCAGGCACCTGCCATTTCCCCAAACGATCCTTAGTTTGTTGGTCCTCAAAGAAGCAGAATTGCGTGTCACTTTCCACTGCTGAAGCTGAGTACATTGCTATTGGTTCATGCTGTGCTCAAGTACTGTGGATGAAGCTAACGGTGAAGGACTAGAGCATCAACATGAAAATGAGCCACTCTACTATGACAAAGGGAGTGCAATCAAGATTGCATACAACCCAGTACTACACTCGAAGACCAAGCACATCCATATTTGTCATCATTTTTTTATGATCATGTAATCAAGGGCAACATCATCATCGACCACGTGAAGACTGAAGTACAACTAGAAATATCTTCACTAAGCCCTTGGATGAAAAGAGATTTTGCAAGTTGCGGTGTGAGCTAAATACCTTATAATCTTTGAATGTTCTCTGAAAAGGACACACATCCTAGCACTTATGCAAAATTTATGACTTAAATGTGCAACACAGGAAGTAACATTTTTCTTCAATTAATGAAAAATAACTCTTGAAGTGTGAAGAATTTGATTCTCAGGATCATACGACAATTGTACGCGGTGCCTGAAATCATCATTCTTATACGATGGGTCATGCCACCAACCCAAGTTGAAATTCTTCAAAGTTGAGATTTTTGCGAATTCTTCAAATCTTCGAAGTCTTTAGATTTTCAAAATCCTCAAGATTGCAAAATCCTCAAAAGTTTGAATTCTTCAAACTTTTCAAAATGTGATCTTCATTGACTATATACTCATTTATGAGCTTTCAAAGTCCTCAATAACATTCACTTATAGCTAAGTCTTCATGCTGTGTTTTTCTTCTAAGTGGATGTAATCGGACCCATTCCCCCTCTATGCTAAGCTCATCCCAGTATGTTCTCAAATTCCTCATATGCGATTCTGTTTGAAACTCGTTCGAAGCCTTCACAAAATCCTTGTCAAAGTCCTCAAAACTTTATTTCGATTTTTTAGTCGTTACCGCTAAGACCGCATCCACTGCCCATGATTTGATAAGCACGATCTGCAGGATCTCTACTAACTCCACCGCTTAATACGTCTGTGCAGCATGTCGACCGCAAAGGAAGGGACAGGGGCAATCTGGTCCGAAAATTTAGGGCCAGACCGTTTTCACGTGAGCTATAAATACCCCACTCTGACCCCCTGAGTCACTTCTTCATCTCGTTTCCACTTCACACCGCTCAAAGACAGACCTAGCGGCGCCGTTGGAAATCGTCGCTGCCGGTAAGGAAATGCTTCACTACCTCCACCTCATCGTCGTCATACTCACGCCGGCCGCGGATCTCCTTCCTCTACCGCGGACATAGATGTCTTGAGCTGTCGAGTTAGGTTTCTAAAGGTCTGAGCCAATGAGCTTCTGTTTCGACGTCTACAATTCATCGTGTTCTTTGTGTTCTTTAATCAGGGTAATTAAAATCTAATTTTACTGCCTGTGTAGATCTTTATGATTTCATACAATCTTTAAATAGTGTTATTCATCAGCAAAGTCATCACATGAACTCTTCCACATCTAGAACACTTGATAAATTTCACTAAGTTACTCAATTCCTCAATATATTCCTCAATGCTGTGAATTTTCGGATCCGCACAACTCTGGAACCCAAGATAAAGATACTTAGCGAAATTCCTCAAGAACAGTATTTGTCAATTTCCTCAACGTGAGTCATTTTCGGAAATCTTGTGAGAATGCATAGGACCTCTTCAAATTCTTCGCACCTATACTCTGTTCACAGGTACAAAATGTATTCTAACGAATCACTAGTTTCTCACCAACTTAACTCATTTGCAACATTTCTTGAAGAAAATTTGCATACCTCATCACATTCATCAAAAGTTCATATTCCTCAAGTGAAGAAAATAGCTGATGAGAAGAAACAGAAGGGTGGAAACAAGTCCGATACCAACACTAATTTTGAGATTCCTAACAAAATCTATGATGAATATTGAATCCGTGATGAAGAAGTCTATTGAAAAGAAACAAAAGAAAAATGCAAAACGCGCTTGCATAAAATTGAGAGGAGATGGGCCAAAGAATGGAGCGAGTACACGTATGTGACTCCTAAATACATGAAGAAATTTGACCTGAACCCTCCATGCAAAATACCTCCTCTGGGTAATCAACAAGTTGCTGATCACACAAGCCTCACCACTATTCTAGACTATCCTAAAGAATATGCAAAGCGATAGGCCAAACTGTAGAAAGTTGCACACCACGCCGTGAAGAGATTCAATGAGGAATCTGTTGCTGCAACTGTTGTTGTGTCCTCCTCTGCTACTGAGGCTTCTGGTATTGAAACTGCTCGAAAGCGAGATATTTTTAAGAAGTCTAATATCAAACCAAAGTCCTCACCAGCAAATACTTCACAGCAAATTCCTCAGTCAGCTCCTAAGGTGGCAGCAAAGTCCTCAGCTAGTGCCACACAAACCTCACTGCATTTGAAGTTGACTACAAGTTAGAATCCAATGGAACTTCAATTTCCTTAGGGCCTTCTACTTCAGGCTTTGCTGCTGCAGCTGCTGCTGCCTCCTCCTCCGTTTTTGTGGCCTCTGTTACAGAACCTTCTACAAAGCAAGCTCTATTGAAGAAATCAGGTGTTAAACCAAAGTTCTCAAACGCAAATACCACACAGCAAATTCCTCAGTCAGCTCCTAAGGTGGCAACAATGTCCTCAGTAACTGCCACACAGTCTGAACTGCCACTAAAACTAGTTACAAGTTAGCATCCAGTAGGAACTTCAATTCCCTTAAGATCCTCTGCTTCTAGATCTGTACATACTTCTTCAAGTGCTAATGTGAAGAAGAAGATGACCACTCGGCGAGCAAAAAGTCCCAGCCCTAGCAAAGTCCTCCATGTTCCTTCTAGATCAAAAGAACAAGAAGAAGAAGTTGATGATGAAGTACTTGCAGCAATCACCAGAAATAAGCTAGAAAGGGTCGCACAGTTCAACAGGACAACCATTCCCCTCATGATGGATCCTAAGGTGATACTAGATTTCATAGATATATCATATGGAACTCCTCAAGCACCTATTATCGACTTGAAGCTTCCACGTGGACCAAGTCATATGCTGACTGCCTTCATCAATGAGGAAAAATGGAAGGTTCAGAAAGCCAAGCAAGCCAGAAAGGCCCAGACTCAAAAAGAGAGCTTTCTAACAAAAAATATTCTGACAATGACCCATGATCAGCTCTTCACTGCTCAAATTAAGATCAAGAAGCTCAGTGAAGAATACAATCGCTTTCATGTGGACTGGAAGGGCGCAAAAGTGAGATTCGTCAACATTGCAAACAAAGTCATCACTGACCACAACAAGCAGGTTGCAGCCAAAAGCAGCCTCAAATTCCTTAGGTTGCTTAAACTGTTTAACTGCATGATGACTCTGACACGGATGAAGAAATTCCTGCAACTGACGAACCTCCAAGAGCAGCTGAAGAAAAGGTTGTGCTTGAAGAAATTGTTACTACCTGGACGACTACATCAGTCGTGCGTGAAGAAACTGCTCCATCTCCAACATCTTCACAAGTGAAGAAAGTGAATCTTCCTTGTGCAACAAAAGTGAAGAAAACAAAGGCTGTTGCAAAGGAAGCAACAAAGAAAATAAAGGCTTCAACGAGTTCATAGTCCTCAGAAGCAAAACGCTTGGGGACTTTGGCAAATTCCTCAACTACACCAATTGATGCCACCCCTATCAACACAACACCCTCCTATGTGATAGTGCCATTTGGTGTTGAACACGTAATCCAAGAAGGGGATGAAGAAATGAAGGACACTCGATCTGCTGCTTCCACAACAATTTGTGAAGAAATTGAAGCTGGTCCAAATCCTTCAATTCCTCAACCCTCATCTCCTCAGCCGCAGCAGAACGCAATTGTAGGAGACAAAGAAAAAGATGAAGATGTGGACATTGGGAGCACAACACCAGTAATCAATGACGGCTACTGGGAAGAGGCTTATCCTAACTCACCATTGACCACTCCACTTCCTCAAGTTCCTCATACAGGGTCTAAAGACAAGAGTACTCTGATGAAGTCCATCCCGAAAACTGAATCAGCTGCATGAGCTGAAGACGCTGTCAATCAAACAACTACTGAGTAAACTGTTGGGCCAAAAATTGATGAATCTGCACAACATATTCCTCAACCTGAGAAAAGTGTGGCTGAAGAACATGTTCCTCAAAGTTAAGACACTGCGTCTCAATCACATGTTGGCCATACTTAGTCTGCACTAGTTGTGGCTGATATTTCTCAGGATGAAGATCTTCGAAGACTTGGGGTCTGCTTCAAGCCAAATCTTCAACCCCAAACTCTTCAGCCTTACTCTCGAACAAAAGGGCCAAAGTTTGAGAAGGCAAAATTATTTGATGAACATCACTATTTCATTGGTGCAAATCCTTTTAACACTCCAAGGATAAGGCGCAATATATTATGGACCCTTACTCAGCTTAACTACTATGGCATTGTCATCTACAACAAGGACAAAGTTTTTTCGCCCCGACAAATTCCTCGTGCATATATGGAGAATATTCCCTGCTTTCCTCCAGTTCGTTGTGTTCTTTTTTACGCTGGACTACTTCCATTCTGCATGGACATCTCTGACTGGAATGACGAAATCATTCTTTAATTCTATGCTACCTTGCACATCTCAGGTGATGTCCCAGATGTCAACCCTTGGGTTCTGGAATAGACGACTCAAAAAACGCATTACAAAGACCCTGCAATGGAATTACTTCATGCAGTTCCAGCTCAAATTCCCTCAGAGGGAGCCAGATGCATCTATGATAAAACTGAATTGCCCAATCATTTGATGCAAGTGCTGATGAAGCTTTTGGCTCCTGGAATGCCGCCAAGAACCACATTCCGCACGCAGTAAATTGATTTATGTGCCCAGGATAGTTTACCACATTTGGACAAAAGCTCTCTATCCAATCAAGGGTCATAACTCCGAAGCTAAAGAAATCGTGGGAATCATGAAGAATTTTCTATTCAATATCATTCATGGGATTCCAATAAATCTTCACGGTTTCTTCATGAGGACTTTGATCAACACGATTGTGTCACCATTTGATCTGAAGACTTATGCACCCTGGATTATGAAATCCATTAGGGCGAGATCCATAGTCCCTTACAAGGCATATTTTGAGAATCACCTCAGGTACTTTCCTCCACTTGAAGTCATCAAGAAATCCTTCGAGATGATTGAAGGAAAATTAAAATATGTGATTGATGAAGGACCACGACCCCTTGATGGCCAATTTCGCAAAGTTGCATCTTACTCCACTAATGATGACACTGCTTCTCAACACTCAACTGCGAGAGGTATAGCCCCTCACGAATCTGCACCGTGTGTGATGACTCGCCGTGAGCTCTTGCTAAGTCTTCATCGAAAGGTTGATCGCAACCACAAATAGGTAAAGCGTCAGTTTTGTGCCACTGTGCAAGATCTAAATGCGACTCAGAATGCTATAAAGAAACATCACTACTATCTTCATGAGATCTTCGACCGCACATGGCCCATTCTGTCTCACCTCAAGATATGTGAAGAACTGAGTGAAATCGAGTTCCAGCAAGACTTTGACTGGTCCTGGCTGGTCAAGAAGAAGTTCAAGAAAATTCTAGTTCCTCAATTGATGCCCAACTCATTTTCTTCAATGCGCACAACTAATGAAGCTCAAGATCTTGATGACTCAACTGCAACGAACGACCCCAACAACGCTCCTCCCACATCAACAAGTTGATATTGTTCAAGGACGTTAGTCCACAGTTTCGTCCATTTTCATCACTTGATGACAAAGGGGGGGGGGGAATCTGAGTTAGTCTTCAAGCTGGTCTACATTATGGGCTTTTGAACTATATTTTTTAGTTGCATCTCTCGTTCTTCTCAAGTGTTTGGTTGTATGAGTTGTAAACTTATGCCCGGTGGTGGTCTGACACTTTTGAATTGCTTTTCCTCACATGCTTATTCCTCATGTTGATTAATGCACACATGCTGAAATTTTTCAGACTCCACTTTCCATCATGCATTTCAATTTCGACATGATATATGTCAAATGCCTGCATCGATTACAAGATACAGGGGGAGATCTCCGTGGTATAAATCCTCAATGTGCATTTGTAGTCCAAATAAGATTCCTAAAATGTGAACTCTATACTGCATTTCTCTATATCTTGCATTCAAATTCCTGAAACTCTGTACTTACACTTCGTATTATTATCCCCTTTGAAAACTTAACCTATTTTTCCTCAGTCACAAAAAGGGGGAGATTGTAAGTGCATCTAGTGCCCCTTAGTGATTTTGGTGTATTGAAGACTTATAGGTTAAGAGACTGATATGTTTGTGAGTGTACACAGTCTCTGTAAGTCACTGAGGAGTTTGAGTTATTTAAAGAATATTGACCCCTAAAAACGTATGTCTTCGGTTGAAGACTTTGGTATTTCCTCGAAGATTGGAAAGTGAGGAAATTGGTGTGTCCGTGAAGAAATTGATACGAGGACTCTGAAGCGTGGAGACTTCAGTTTTAGTAGTTTCATTGTTTGTATTTTGTGTCATAGTACCACCGTACTGTTAAAGGGTTCGAGGTAAAACTTAGAAAAAGTTTCGAAGTGATGCTCATCTCAAAGCCTACACATACAAATCCTTTGAGTGAAGACTTTGGAAATCTTCAACAGTCCAGTCAAATTCTTCGGTGAGAGAGATGAAGATCTGGTCTGTGAGGAATTTGCACTAACTAAGGATTTAGGTTTTCACCAATGCGGATTACCTACATGTGAGGAACATGAGTGACATGAGGACTTTCATATCTCAAATGTACCGACCATGGCTGTGGAGCGCTCCACGTGACCTCAACCTTATCCACCTAACAGTCATATCATTGGGGCATTTATGCTAATTCATGTCGGGATTGCTCCCCCGCTATAAATAGACGCCCCCCGTAACCACTAGTTGGTTTGCTGCTTCGTGAGAGAAACTAACACTTGTCAGTTTAGAGCAACCCATTCGTCGAAGACTTTGAGAGAAAAATCATCACCGTGGAAAAACCCCAAACAGACAAACCAAAATCCAAAAACCCCAAAGTGACTGAGCATCACTGAAGAGATTGTTGGTGTGTAGAACTGATGCTTGTTACCTTTGAGGACTGTGCATCCTCCATATGGTTAGGCGCCACTAACTAGTGCATCTAGCAGTAAATTGTTGATCACTAGGTGACCAAGTTTGTGAGGCTTTGGAAGTCTGCCATGAATACTTACCACGAGTGTTGGGCGAGGACTCTGTGCCCTTAGCTCAAAGGGAATAAGGTTAGGACTTACTGTCCTGGGACTGTGTGTCCTTTGGTTTAAATACCATGCCTCTCCAAACCAGAGTTACGACTGTCACAAAAGTTGGAACTGGGTCTTCAAACCATTGTCTTCATCGAGCACCCGGTTCTAATTCCTCAACTCTTTCATTTCCTCAATTGTATGTTGATGAATTTGATCTTCACTATTTGAAGAATTTGACCGAAGACTTTATCAATTTCCTCACCCCAAATACTTCATTTCTCTTATTCCTCACATGCATGTCCTGAAAATGTAACTTGTGCAATACGAACATTTCATTTCACTCTAACGACTATGCTATCCTTGTTTTGCACACCTGCTTGAGTACTTATTCCGCTGCACGTAGTTCATGACTCAGGTAATTCCTCACAAGGAATTTCCTCACTGATGAGTTCATAAAAGTCGCCTATTCACCCCCCCTCTAGTGGATATAACACACTTCTGGTAATCTTCATCAAATCCTATTCTGTCATGCGTGGCCAATAAAATAAGCAGTGGCAAGCCAATGACTACTTTGAATGTAATCACAAGCAACCGATGTTTGGAACAAGGCAATAACAATGCATGATATAGCACTAAGTAGGGAAGTATGTAGAAAGCCAGTTCTAAGTGCAATGTCATGATCAATCAACTTGTGAAACCATGCATCAACATGTTTTAGATATCCATACGAACCAGTTATAGATATCATCATAAGAAGGGGTTGAACATCCCATGTTCCTTTATCATGACAAGTCATCCATCTTAAATCACACATCATCTTTCTCACACTATCATCTTTCTCTCACACACACATGATTTATGTGGAAACATCTAGACATAGTTTAAGAAGGACTACCCAACTTTCCTTGACCGTGGACACGGCTATTCGAATAGTTTTACACTCTGCACAGGTTGCACACTGTACCCACAAGACTCGGGGAACTTCCATGTCATCCATGAATCACGGTATATTACAAACCCTAGGAAATAACTCAATCAATGTGTTTCCCCTGGCGACACTAACAAAGAGTCCACATGTTGGCCCACGTCTTCATGATGTACATCATACGAGCCTCGCTCAAGATCGTACCATCCCTGAGGGGACACAACGGTGTGCCCGGTGTGTGTGAAAACAGCCAATGGTCGCTCTACCTGGCACGACCCCGTATCGAGAGGGTAACTCTGGACCTGTCGCCACTAGTAATTTGAGGTCTCTGCTTGCATCAACCAAGGTCATCAACAAAGCCCCGTCCCATAAAAGGGTATCATGGTCGCACATGTAAGGTTGGGACGGTCAGCAGATCTTAAATCTCTCCTATTTTCGAAACCACACACACAACTTTCCTCTGTACACACTTCCTTATCAAGTGTTTACCTAGCTCAACACCATCTCCCTCAGGCATCAGTGGCACCCAACAGGGTTTTCGAAAAGTCTTTGAAATCATATCTTCTTTTCCGGCACCATGCATATTCCCATCCCATTAGCATAGCAACTACTAGTATCCTAACTACTTACCATCGACACAATCCTCATAGGAAGGTAGGGTCATGCTCAGTGCAAGTATCAACTAGGAGTTATCGGAGACAACCCACCAAGGTGGCACCGATTCAACATGATTCAAATGCAACAACGCAAAGTGCCATCTGACATGCATAAAATGGTTTCAAGTCATGGTCAAGGGGCTGCTTGCCTGGCTCAACAAGGTCTTCGAGGTCTTCATAGCTTCCCGTCCAACTCCTAGCACTTCGTCTACTTCGTCAACAATCATCGGAAACAACAAAAATAAGCCAGAAAACAAGTAGAGAAACAAAAGTGATTTATAAATAGGAGTTTTATTTTTATAGGGCACCTCTTGCTATAAGAAAAATAACAAGAGGGATTTCAATGGATCTGGATCAACAAGGACTCCCTAAAGGTGAAAATGGAGGGATTACTGGATCTACGAGAAGTCAACAGAAAATATTTTCCTAAAACTAAGTGGAGGCACTCATTTAATAGGGCATGATTTTAGAAGAATTTTGGCAATGGTCTCACCAGATTGGGAGGTGGTATGAATTTCCTAGATATTTAATATGATGGAATAAATGGAAATGGGGTTGTTTATTATATTTAGAAAAAATAGTGCATGGTAAAAATGTAACCATGGCTAGAAAATTAGGTGATGATTTTATAGACATCTAGGAGTTTGAATCACTCCATTCACAGTTGATTTGAGCTCTCTAGGAATTTTGCAAAGTGGGTTTTAAAATATTCAAATTTGAATTTGAATATTAATACTATAGCAAATTTCTTTGCAAAATTTGCAAAGCACATGATTTTGGGAATTTGTAGGAATTTGAATCACCCTTTTTATAGTTTATATGAATTTAGTTATCTATCTCTAAATATAAATGAAAGGAATTAAAATTACCAAAATGGGCCAAACTGCATGCAGGGTGGAAGATAGCCATTGGTTCGTCTGAGTAGCTCAGCCGAGCGAGGGAGGTGGTAACGCTCAAGGCATACTCGGCATAGTACGCTTCCGTCACAGGGATACGCCTTTGCCCGAAGCCGTTTCCATTTCAAAGCTGGCGGAGCGGCCGGGTGTCGCTGACAGGCGGGGCCCGCCTGACGGGTTTGTCCCTCACCTCCCGATGCAGTTCCGGCGGCCCGAGCTGCCTTCGGCGGAGCTCCGACCACTTGCGAGCTCATGGCAATGAGTAGCACCATCCTGGGTGTTGCACGACCACCGAGAAGGCATGCAGCAGTGAGGGTTCGGACGGCTAAGAAGTGCACTGTGCCACGACCACTAAAGGAGAAAAAATGAGGCGTGGGGAGGAAGCTTAGGTGATGCAGATCACCTAGGGAAGCCCTAGAGAGAAGGGAGCGATCACAACGCTCGAATTTGACAAGAAGTCGTTAGCGAGGCTTCCTCCATGGAAACGAATGAAGAGCCTGATAGGTGGAATTTGGGGCTTCGGGAGGTTTGCAGGGAGGAGAGAGAGTGATAAGAGGGGAGAGGGGGTCAGAGGGAAGCCTTAAAAATCCCACGCGTTGGAGCACCCTGGACCAAAGTCAGGCGGGGTCGTGGTCGTCCCTATCATGTTGGGGGGTCCTTTGTCCCGTGTCCGCGGCTCTTGTGGATTTGGTCACACACCAGGGAAGAAAAGAGAAAGAGGGGGAGCGCAGACACATCACGCGTGCGTGCGTTCCCACTAGTGTGCTTGGGAGACCGGTGCACTTGCGAGGGGAGGTCTGTAGACGGGGGGAGAGGAGGGGGGCGACAACCAGCCGTGTCACGAACACCGAGGGGCTCCGATAGGTGTGCTTGCTCCTCTTGAGATGGTCGGGGCCTCGGGCAAGACACGGCTATACTTCTCTGGTGTACTGTAGCACACTCTAGAGTGCCTATTTGGCATGCCATTAGGGGTTTGGACGCGGCCACCTTTGTCCACGGGTTTAAAAAAAGTGGGGAGGCATAGAGATGTTCTTCTCGTTGCCTTGGTTGAGAAGGAAAGCGGAGGGAGAGAAATAAATTGATTTCCAGCGTGGGTAAATGGAGGTTTTACCCCTCCAATAATGGAGATGAGGGCATGCAAGGTTTACTAGAGGTGTGTGGTAACTACAATAGCCTCTAGTAAATATTTGGGGTCATGGAGATAAAGATAAAACGTCAAAATAGTGGTTTCGAATTTTCACAAAAAGGTGATTGATGCAAGTTTGGAAATGAAAAGGATTCTAATTACCATGAGATTTAATACGATCAATACTTAGGTGAAAATGAGGTTGCTCACCAAATTTGGGATTTACTGATGAAAGTTTCCAATGCAAACTCTACAAACTCTAGAAATGGGCAGAAATACTTTTCCCTAGACCTATCCATGCAAATTAATTTCCACTAATGCATCACTTGGTGTGGTGGCATTATTTGAGTATTATGGCATGCCTAAAAATTTTGGGATCAATTGGGGGAAAGTTCACAATGTAAAATTTCCCAATTCTAGAAATCACAAGAAGTGGTTTTGAGGGGCTTTGGACAATTTCATATGTTTTCCTTGATGCACCACTTGATGTGGATGCATTATTTGAGTATTAGAACATGTTCACAAAATTTGAGCACAAAAGGAAAAACTTGGCAATGTAGACTAGCTCAAACTTGCTTCAGGACAGAGAGGGTTTTGGAATATTTTGGTGAATCAAATCAACTTGAATTGAGATGAAACTTGGCAAGATCATCACATATATAATGTGTGACATGCTAGAATTTTACTATAACTATTTTAGAATATTTCTTATAGAAATATTTCAAAAGCTTAAAATACGCAGAATGGGTTTTGAAGGGTTTTATCCAATATTTTGAACATGACCATGTGTTGAAACTCTTATATATAGAAAATATATGTCCACTGAGTTCCCCTAAATTTTCTCAAATATTAAGGAAGCAAGAAAATATTTTTTTCTTCATAAAAGCCAATTTCTTGCCTCAAAAAAGGTATTGAAATAGAATAGGAAAATAACTTTTAAAACAATAATTTTGTGGTTTTGGGAAGTATTTTGATAATAGGATCCAAATAAAATATTTGGGGCAAAATATCTTCCCCAATTTGAGGACTCGTAGTACAAATCTGAGTTCCGGGTCTTTTGAAAAGCTAAATTGAATAAATGTTTCTTAGGGAAAATAATATTTCATAAAAATAGTTTTGGGTACTTTACACATGGTATGGTCATTCGGCAAATATTTGGAGCAAGAACATGAGTCTAGAGAGTAGGTGGAAATTTTGTGACTTAAGGCACAATCAAGCAAGCAATCAAATTGCAATTAGTTCAAGCCTCACACCACACAGAAAATGTGCGACAAAGACGGGCCTGGGTGCCCCCAATCCCACGGGCCCGACAGGTTGTAACCGGAATATCGACCATGATGCATGAAATCAATACTTCTAGAAATCCTATTGCTTGGTAGTTAATGGACAATATTTCATTCTTGGTGTGTTAGTTATTTAATCAACATTATGATATTGATCATGCTACCTAGTCCATATTTCCTGGTGCACTCTTCGATCGGTGAGTTAGGATTGTGTTAACTCTTTGCTCTGTTGATCATATCGTCTTGCCCTAAAAAGCAAGATTGTTCTCGAGCTTAATAACATAAGGTGGTTCATGACTTTCTGAATATCTTCTCACAAGTATTACCGGGTTGCTCCCTGGCCGTTATGTTGAGTTCTTGATCAAGTTGGTTTTCCTATAAACCATACCTTCTCCAAGAATGCGTGTTTGATACCCTTAAACTAGTTTGTTAAGCTAAACAACAACTCGGAGAGTTGAAAGATAAAGGATTTACCTAACTTAGTTCGTTTTGAAGGGATATCTTTGTGTCTGTTGTGTGCTTGTTGAAGAAAGATGATATTCCCATCGGTTGATCCTTGTGATCGTTTGATGGATCCATTATCTCGCCCAACCTTTGATTTGAGTGTGGGCTATCATCAAATCAAAATCAGAACCAAAGGTCTTGGTAATGTTGTCTTACTCGTGGATATTTCCTCGAGCATGCCCCATTATAGCTTTTGGTATGACCAATGCTATCGTCTTGATCTCATAGTTGCGGAATTCCATCTATATGGATGTAACAGCCCGAGACCGATGCTCCAGAAGATTCCTTTTTATTATATTGTCGTCGTGTGGTTTATTTGGTTGTCACATTCATCATCGCATCATGCACATCATCCACATTGCGTCGACACTCCATTGTCGTCATTTTCCAAATTTTGCATCAGTTATTAGTTATCGGTTCTCTCCGTTCTCATCGACGACCGTTTCGGGACCGACCACACACGCATGCGCCCACGACATTATTAAAATAGGGTTTTCAAAAGTGCATATAAAATATTCTTGGAATGGGACGAAAGTTGGTGCGCGGTCTTAATATAGTGTAGGCAGACCCCTTGCCATACTTCATCGTATTCACACGTCGTTTGATACCCGAACCGTTAAACATATAGCAACACTATAGCCGGATAAACGTCCGACGTTTTTGTATTTAAAATTCTTGTCACGGGCCACAAATATCCATCTCTTCTCAGCCCTACTCCCTCTACACATCCCACTAGCCCAGCTAGCCCCCTCCGCTTCCAAACCGTCTGATCGACATCAAACGGTCCGAAAATGGACTAAAAACAGCTAAACCTAGGCCCTGGTATATAAGGAAGGCCTCCTCCTTCCTAAATTGAAACCCTAGCCTTCTTCCTCGAAATCCACACCACCCAGTGCCTAGCCGCTAATTTTTTTAATATTGCATTTTTTTATTCTTCTTGAAAAATAATGCACCGATTCGAAATTTTTCAACAATAAGCATGCCTCGGCCACTTCGAAGCCGATTGGAGGCTGTCGGCTCTGGTGCGGCCGACAGGAAACAGTCGGCTGGGCCTAGGCCGATTTGTGGCTCTCGGCCACGTGGGAGACGACTAGTGGCGAGGCCACTGCCTGTCGGCCTTGGGGAAGTCGATAAGGCTATCGGCCTACGCGTGGTCGACTAGTGGCCACGAGCCAGCCCGAGCCCGCCCCGTCCCCCCTCTCCTTCTTCCTCCTTCCTCTTTCTTCCTTCTCGCTTCTCCCATTCTACGTTATCTCCTTTCTCTCTTTCTTCTCCTTCCTTCTCCCCCACACAAAAAATCTTCCATTTCCATGTTTTGAACCATACTTTTATTGTGTAAGGAGGAGGGCATCCAAACTATCCGTCTCACTCGCGATGGAATTTTTTATTTTCAATGTTAGCTATTTTCCCGGCTCCATTTCCCGCCCATATTCCCCCAATCGGCCACGCCATTTCGTTCCCTCCTCCGTTGCCGCCAATATTTCCACGTCTCCATTCCCGCCAAATTTTTCGCACCACCTTTCCCGCCAAATTTTGCCCGTTTCTTTTCCCGCCACCTTTCCGACAAAGTTTTTACCCTCTTATTTCCCGCCAAATCATTCCCGCCTCATTTCCCTCCTCGTTTTCCCACCATCTTCCTGGTCATCTAAGTCTATAAAAGGAGGCATTGGACTGCCTTCCTCCATCATCCAGCCTCACTTGAGAACACTAGCACTGCCTTCCTCCATCATCCAGTCATTATGAGTTTGCCTTGCTCGGATCAGAGCATCAGGCATAAGAAAATGCAGAGTGTGAGTTTGCCTCGGGGTGTGGAAGCAGTTCGATGTTGGTGCGGTGATCTCTGCAAGGTGAAGGAGGTGACGGATTTTTCAGATTGGTTGGGCATGAAGTTTTTCATGTGCGCCAATTATGAATCTGATCCGCCCGAATCTATTTCTGCGTACCTCAGGCCTCCGGTATGCTCAAGTTATCCAGAGTAAATATGTTGTTGATATTATTGTTTACTTGATATATATATTTTTTTTGTAGTCTCCTCCTCCTCTCTGCATGTACTATCGTTGGATTGACACGGAAATGCCGGACTGGGCGGTGACCTAGATTCGTGAAAGAGGTCGCCGTGCATGGGCTAGCTTGGATTTGGAAGTCCGCCGCGAGAAGGCTGAAGCAGAGGAGAAAGCAGCGTAGAAAAAAGAGTGGGAAGAGTACTGTGTGGAGCTGAGGGCTTTTATTGATGAGATGAAAAGGAAAAACCAAGAAGAGAAACTTCGGTTGGAGGAGGTTTACAGACAGCGGGAACAGGCCCGTGAAGCTGAGAGGGAGAGAAAAAGAGAAAGGGCTCGTGCGGCCAAAGCAGCAGAAGAAGCCGGTGATGGAAAAGGAAAATATCCACGCTGGACTCGGTAGATTTATTTTAATTTCAGCAAGTTGTATCTTAATTTCAGTAAGTTGTATCCTAATTTCAGCAAGTTGTGTGAGCACGTTGTATCTTAATTTCAGCAAGTTGTATTTTAATTCTGGTAAGGTGTATCTTACTTTGTGTGTAATCTCAAATTATTGGTAGTATATGTGTTATCCACGAAGAACCAACTAAGCATATTTTCCCGCCATTTCCTGTAAGTCTCTCTTGCCCGCCATATTTTCCCACCTATAGCTTTCCCGCCATTTATTTCCCGCCATTAGGTTTTTGTCTCGCTCTTCGGCACCTATAAAACCCTCTCCACAGCAAGGTTGGTAAGGAGTGTGCTCAAAATGTCTCATTATCCTTTCGATCGTAGTTTTCACAGTGGTATGTCCGAGTGTCTTCTACGCTTGGCTAGCAATTTCAAGATAGACAATAGAATTGTTTCATGGGATGAACTCATCACTAGTGACACGGTACTAAATGAGGTTGCTCATGCATTAGCTAGGAAGGGGGGGGGGCTGCAAGGACATATGAGGAGATTCGGAAGGAACTTCTGTGGTTGAATGAAAGATGGAAGAAGAAAGGCCAGCACGTACGTGGTGGAGGTGGAGTAAAACATCCCTTTTTATGGATTGACGATAGTGAGAACGAAGACGATATCTTCAGGCCGAGTAGCAAGGACAAGAGGGCGGCATCAACGAGTGCCAAGAGTACCGCTTCGTCGAAGGGCCAGAGCTCTGCATCATCGAAGGATGACGATGACTTTATGTAGTTTTTCTATGAACTCTGCATCTTAATGTATCTTATTTTATGTATCTTATTTCACGTATCTTATTTTATGTATCTCCGGAATCTAACTTTGCTTGTAATCTCAAGTTATTGGTAGTATATGTGTTATCCACGATGAACCAACTGAGCATAGAAATAGATAGGAATATGTCTCTTAGATAAAATACACATAAGTCTCATAGATAAAATACACATAAGTCTCATACATAAAATACACATGAGTCTCTTACATAATATACACATAAGTCTGAAGTGATACATAGAAGGGCAAAGAGTTTGCTTCACTCACGACGTCTCGGTTGGCGCTCTGGGGGTGTGGGGGATGTACTCCATCCACACGTGTGGGGGCCCTAATGTTACGAGGAGGAATCTCGGATCCACCCTGGTCATACTGTGTATCCTGTGTGGTCCACGGTGGAGGAGTCAAAAACATGTCCAACCACATGTTTTGCTGTGATGGTGGCTCTTCTGGTTCACTCCCTAACCCGGATCCGGACGCCGACACATCATGATATGCAGGAGGGACCATACCTGTTGGATGTGGATGAAACATGAAACCAGGAGTAGGATTGTGATGTTGCGGAGTTGGCTGAAACATTAAGCTGGATGACGAAGCATGGTGCTGTGGCTGATGCCACGCCGAACTGCCAGGCTGGTCAGGTGGGGGTGGATGTGGCGTCGGTTCCACTCCTTGTAGACGTGGACGCAGCTGATGTCGATGCACGGAGTGATGCGGCACCGGCGTAGGCTGCGGCTGGTGATGCACAACATCCAAAGTGCGCGCACACGTGGTAGCTTTATAGATATCTCTTATCCTCTGCTCGAGCCTCTTGAGCCATGGTTGAACTGAGACCGAGGTACCATAAGAGGTGCAGATGACAATTGTCGATCAAAGTTCATCACGTCAGTATGAAGACTGTATGCCAACTCACCCTGAAATTGTCATTAAGAATAATAAGTACCTATGATGAAGCAAGTAACAACAACTTAAATGACGTAAAGGGAATAAATATTACCGCATACTGCATGGAGCCAGAAGTATCATACGTCGGTTACGTATCAGACGTATGCGGGTCCGGAATCTCATTTGTATTGGAGTGCTGAACAATGCGTAATCGTGTTCCTCTCATGTACCCCTCCAAATATGCATTGTATCCAGTGAGATCAAATGCTTGTTGTTCATGCCACCTACGTTCAGTGGCAGTTTCCCATTCTAAAATGTACTCTTCAAGCCTTTGTAGCCACTGAGCCCGTGTCCTATTGGTTCCCTTCCTTGTCATCTTGTAATTTATGATGATGTTTAACCATAGGCCATAGAGAAACAAAATGTAATATATAGTTAGTATAACATACCTGTGGACTACTACTGATAGCAGGTTCTCTGTGTTGGGCGGAGGAGTCAACTGCCGAAGACCGAACTGTCTCATAATGCGCTGTTGCGCCATCTCCTCAACAAAGACATCGAAGATAATCTTCGATTTCGTCATCCAGTAACCCCGATCTCTCGTGCATAGCATAGTACCAACGGGATATCTAGAAATTCTGGATGCTTCCGTGTACGGTTGCCAAATAACTCCCGTGTACGTATCAAACTGCTCATTTAGTGCAGTGTAGGCTCGCCTAGTCTGTTCACTAGCATACCATCTCTGCGCAAGACATAAGTTAGTTTCAACCATAGAGTAAACTAAGAAGGTGGGTAACATTATACCAGGGGACATACCTTCCGACGAGTCCAACACAGGCCGAAAGTTGGCAAGTTGATGTCATCACCATCAAGCATGTTGCCCACATGATAACTGTGGTCCACATCTATGTTTGGTTGTCCAATAGAGAACCTCTCCCAGGACCACAGTTGTAAAAACAGCGGGCAACCAAGAATGGCCGACTTGGCCGTGGAAAGCTGATAACCATTGCACATACCTCGGTAGGTAGCAGCTAATACCGTAGATCCCCAACTCCTCGGTGTGATCTGTTCAGCTGACTCAACAGTCGCGATTTCCAGTGCAATGGGGATGTAACGCACACTGAAAGTAATGACATGGTTCTCTGTGAACACCACCTTCTCGAGAAGCCACAATAGGTAGGCCTCCAGGCTACGAGTAATCTATATAGCACTCAAAGGGACTTGTGAATAACCTGGAAATCTCTTGATCTGCAATCATGTAAGGAAAAAGGGACTTGTGAATAACCTGGAAATATCATAACTTGAAACATTTACCTTTGGAAGATATGCGAGGTAGCAACTAACCCTGAAATGTTGTAACCAGGCATACTTAGGTCCATGCGCCTCTGACGCCAGTATTGGAGCCCAATCATATATATTGAAGAAACGTGTTGCCAAAGTTTGTTGCCAATCTGGCGGGTCCTCCAACGGTCCTATCGCATTTCCCGCCAACGAAAGTCCGACCGACATCGAGACATCTTCCAGAGTAGGAGCCATCTCACCCCATCTGAAGTGGAATGTGTGGGTCTCAGGCCTCCATCGGTTCACTAAGCAAGTGAGCAAAGAAGAGTCAATGCTGAGGTGCCTCGACGTCTCAGTGGCCTCAACTAGACGTGCGAACGGTAAAAGCCCGACCCATTTGAGTCTGCATATCCACCAATCATAAAATTTATGTTACTTAAAATGCATATTTAATACAATGATTAAAGTTTAAGATAAAAACATTTACCTTTCAACCCACAGCGGATGTATACTCCAGTCCACCTTAGCAGTACGAGTGACTAGTGGTACGAGCTTCTGCTCAGTTAATAGCAAAGCACGATGCTTACTATCAACGTCCGGATTAAGAAGATACATTCCCTCCACTGCTATACAATACAAAAAGTAGTGCAACACATAGTATAAAATTAAAACATAGTGTTAATACAAACTAATAACATAGTGGTAGTCCAAACTTAAAACATAGTGATAGTACAAAGTTAAAACATAGTGATAGTCCAAACTTAAAACGTAGTGCTAGTACAAACTTAAATGTAGTGCTATTACATAAATTTTAAGCTCTTCCTCCTCCTCTTGCCCTCCCTCTTCCTCCTCTTCTTCCTCGGCTTCCTCGTCCACGCCTAGTGCCCCTTGCAGTGACGAAGGTGGGACAATCAGGATCCCTATGCCCAAATTCATTACATAGAATGCATTGCACGGTGTGCCCGCCGGCCTGAGATTCATCCATGTCATTCCGGATGCACTGACTCTGCCGCCCCCTATACTTGTACGCATATGCGCAGGATGTGGAATGTATCGCCTTTGAGCAGGCTCAACAGTGTTGAAGTTACCCATTGATCGGAAACCCATCAACTCACCTGTCCAGGTATTGAGGACAACCTCTTTCAGAAAATACGGAGACACAACAGAGATTACATCAAGACCTATGACCCCGCAAGCAGCAAGTACATGTGAACAAGGTAGGTGAAGCAACTTTGGTTTGTTGCATGTGCATTCGCACGTTGGCCCCAATTCATTTCCAATTTTCACCTCGTGTGTTCTCATCTCATTTGAACATCCTAATTTGTTGTTAGCTAAGAGAACCTCGAACCTTCGCTCTAGATTTCCAATGGAGACAACACTTTGTGACCGGGCTTTCTTCATCTTTTCATCCATGTACTTCATAACCCTTTCACAGTAACGTGTGTTCGGACTGTTTGTCATATGCTCCGCAACAATTTGACGTCTTTCCGTGAAATACTTCACTGTACCATAGAAAATGCCATCAACGATCTCTGTAAGTGGCAAAGCTCTGTTTCCTCTAAGGACAAAATTATATTTTTCAGCCAGGTTGCTAGTCATGACACCGTACCTGGCTCCATGTGTGTCATGCAATAGAGACCACCTCTCCAATGGCTCATGCTCTATCCACTTATCAAAGGTTTTAATCATCCTCGCTAGCCTTCTCCTTGTACCAGGAGGGTCAAATCCTGGCAAGTCACAAAGCCCAACCGACTCTTCCTCCATGGTAGCAGATCCAGTTGCTAATTGTGCAGCTACTGCTTCAACATGGTCCCTGACAGCAGCATCTCTTACAGCTCTCCTGTCCCTAACATGTCTCTGTGTGCAAACATGTAGTCTGTTACGTATCAGCTCATATTTCCATTGTTGGTTCTGCTTGCAGAGTTTCTTGAATAGATTCATGAGGTTCTTATTTCTAAACTGCGAGAAGAAATTTGCCCCTAGATGGCGCATGCACCAACGACTCCGAATGTCCTGCCAAGGAGTTTGTTCACCGGGAGTAGGGTTTGACAATGTCTTGATCGTGCTGAGTATACCTGCATGCCTATCATGAAGGATGCACACATTCTGCTTATCTTGCACAACAGCTATTTTCAACTGCGTGAAGAACCATGTCCAACTCTTGATGTTCTCGCTCTCCACAAAAGCAAATGCAAGTGGGACGACTTGATTTTGCCCATCTTGACCTATGGCTGTGAGGATCTGACCCTTGTACTTGCCAGTGAGAAATGTTCCATCAACACATATCACCGGTCGACACTGTCTAAAAGCTTCGATGCAGGCACCGAAAGAGAAGAACAACCGATGCAACACCCTAACCGTTGGGAACTCTGGCAGGTACAACTCTTGGATGTCAACATACGTGCCAGGATTCCGGTTCTGCAATGTCTGCACGAGCCGAACAACAAAGTCATATGCATCAAAATATGAACCAAATCTGGTCTCCAGTGCCTTCTGCTTAGCCCTCCAAGCCTTGCCATATGATATGTTGTACTTTAACCTGACAAAGACTTTTTTTCTGGATAGCCTTCACTTCCATCGCCTTGCACTCCACAATCTCGCTGTAAAGCAAGCGAGCAATCATAGTGGAAGTAAGGTTGGGATGATCTTGAGGGATGCATGGAATAACACAATTATGACTAACTAAGTCACTTATGACCCAGCTTGTGTCGTACTTAGGGAGATATCCATGCACCCTTGCGGGACAACCCTGATTTCTGCAAACCATTGTCAACTTATCCATACAAGAAACTTGAGCTACAAATACCCTTTGAGTGGACATAGCCCAATTAAGGATGGCATCCTTGAGAGCTTGTTTGTTCGGGTAGAGGGCACCTGTTGCAATGTTGTTCTGGTGATACCGCCAGGCAGAATCATGACCGTCGTTCACCAACATTGCAGATGAGAAGTCCTGATTCCATGATGCAGGAATAGGCACTTCATGTGCGTGCTCTTCTCCATCTGATTCGGCGGATTAATCGGAAATATCACCCGCTATATCTTCTTCATGCATCTCGTTTTGCATGTGCCCATCTATCTCGTTGGCATCCGCCTCACCGCTGAGATTATCATCTGCATCTCCCCCTTCTGCTTGACTACTCTGGCCTGCTTCGTAAACATTATCCCCAGCATGGGACGCATGAATTGACTGTGAATCATGCATCCCTACACTGCTCTCACCATATTCATAGGTTCGACTTCAGGTTCAGTCACCAGCTTTAGCACGGGGAGCAGTAAGGCCACATGATGACATCCCCTACGCTCGCAAGATTGTAACAAGTGCACCCACTGGTCGTCCCGCTCTATATGCTTCAAATACCAGAAAATATTATCACTGGACCGGGTCCATAATGCATGAACACCGACGGTGTGTGTTTCAGTATTGAACCCTAAACATCGCGCAAGCCATTCTGTCAACTGACTAACAAACCATGTTTTAGGGGAGGACACCTGCACCTCTGTGTACTGAAATTCACTAAGATCAGCTCCCATCTCATTTGTTTGAACGGTACCAGGACCATAGTGCAAACATAACGTCACTAAATCAGACATCTCTGCTGACCTAACATATTATTCAACAAGGAAACAAATTAGAAGAACGACAAACTGAAATATATTTTCCAAATCTATGGGAGAACCTAAAAATAATTAAACTACTTCATTCACTAAACTAAATTTATACTAATCTACCAGACCACCTAAACTAGTTAAACAACTAAATTTATACTAATCTACCGGAGCACCTAAAACTAGTTAAACAACTAAACTTATACTTGAAAGTGCGTTATATCGACTAGAGGGGGGTGAATAGGAGATTTTTAGAATTTCATCACTGAGGAAATTCCTTTTGAGGAAATTCCTCACTGATGACTAACTTACAGCGGAAACAGTAAAGGGTCAGACGTGCAAATGTTCACAACAGCAGTATTTCAGAGTGAAGAATGTGAAAACAGATTGCAAAGTAAGCAGGCACGCAGAATACAGATGATGATTAACTATCGTGAAGAATTTGGGGTTGAGGAAATTCTTCAGAGAAAGTCTTCAGCAAATTCTTCAAACAGTCACAGTGAAAGTCATCAACACACAATACAAGGAAAGTAAAGAGTTGAGGAATTAGAACCCGTTTCTCAGTGAAGACAGTTGTCGATGACCCAGTTCCAACTGCTATGACAGTTGTACATCTGGTTTGGAGCGGCTTGGTATTGAAACCAAAGGACACGCGGTCCCGGGACACACAGTCCCTACCGTATTCTCCTTGAGCTAAGGACACACAGTCCTCGCCCAACACTCGTGGTAAGTCTTCAGGGCAGACTTCCAAACCCTCACAAACTTGGTCACCCAGCGATCCACAATTGACCGCTGGATTGCTCTAGACCATGACGCCTAACCGTCTGGAGGATGCACAGTCCTCAAAGGTAAAAGGCTTCAGTCCCACATAGGAACAACTTCCTCAGTGATGCTCAATCACTAGGTTTGGTTTGTGGTTTCGGTGGGTGGTGTATTTCCTCACTGATGAATTACTCTTGAAGGCTCTGAGGAATTTGGGTTGCTCTTATGACAAGTGTCAGTTTCTAACGGAGCAGCCGACCAGCTAGTGGTTGTGGGGGTGGCTATTTATAGCCTGGGAGCATCCCGACATGATTTGACACTTATGCCCTTAAATAATATGACCGTTGGAGTGGATAAGACCAATGACTTGGCGTGGTTATCAAAACGGTCGGAACCCTGAACTGTGAGAGTCCTCATCTCACTCATATTCCTCACTTGAGGCTTTTGGTAGTATTAGGCTTGGGTTGAGCATCATGAGGAAATTCATTCCATAGTGTAACTTCGACCCCCTTTAACAGTACAGTGTTCCTATTACTCAAATGCGAAGAAAGTAAAACAGAAAGTGTAAATCTTCATGCTTCAAATTCTTCAGAATGATTTTCTTCAGGAACCACCGGACTTCTCAATATCAGTATCTTCATGAGGAATATCAATTTCATCGCAGGTTCCTCACGATTCATTTCTTCATCTTCAGACCAATTTCTTCAACTGAAGACATATATTTTTAGGGGTCGATATTCTTCAAATATCTCAAACTCCTCAATGACTTATAGATCCTGTGTACACTCACAAACACATTAGATACTTAACCTATAAGTCTTCAAACCACCAAAATCACTAAGGGGCACTAGATGCACTTACAATCTCCCCCTTTTTGGTGGTTGATGACAATTAGGTTAAGTCTTCAACAGGGATCAAAAATATGAAGTGTAAATACTCATTTGAGGAATTTGAAAACAAGATTCGGAGAGACTCCCCCTGAAGATGTGCATACCTTGAGGATTTTGCTTTTATAGCAAATGCACATAGATGATTTATATCATGGAGATCTCCCCCTGAGTCTTGTAAATCATGCATATCATATGAAGAAAATGAAGATGCATGATGACAAATGGTATCTTACAAATTCAGCATGCTTGCATTAAAACTTGAAGAATAAGTATGCGAACAAAAATGTTCAAAAGCGTCAGAGTACTATCGGGCTTAAGTTACAACTCATTACATAAAAACTTCAGAAGAGCCAAGAGTTTGTAACTTAAATATAGTTTATAAGCCCCAAAAATATCCCGCTTGAAGACTAACTCTCGAGTTTCTCCCCCTTTGTCATCAAGTGACAAAAAGGGACAAACTGAGGACTAACGCTCGTGAAGATTTCATTTCTTAGCGGTTGAGGAAGAGCCGTGATGCGTCTTGGGAGTAGTCTTCTTCCTTGGGCCGGTTGCAGTGTCGAGCTGTTCTTCATCAGATTCAGCAGTGCAGAATGAAGAAAAGGAGCTGTCTTCAAGGTCTGGCACTGGAATGGGCCTGAACTTCTTCTTGGGAGGCCACGACCAGTCAAAGTCTCGCTCAAAGTTCATTTCTTCAAGCTCAGTCTGAGTCTTCAGATGTGCAAGTGTAGCCCAGGTGCGATCAAAAACCTCATGCATATAGTGATGGTTAAGCTTCACAGAGTTCTGTGTTTCAGTGAGGGTTTTCACAATGGCACCAAACTGGCGTTTGACCCATTTGTGGTTGCGATCCACCTTCTGGTGAAGACTGAGGAGGAGCTCTCTGGTATTCAGCACGCGAGGAGGAACGGGGCTTGGTGGACGAGTCTCAGTATCGTCCCATGAAGAATAAGCTTTTGGCTCTCTGAACTGGCCATCAAGGGGCCTGCTGCCTTCTTCAATCACTGATTTTCCTTTTCCTTCAATGGGCTCGAAAGTCTTCTTGTTGACTCGGATAGGAGGCATATAACCAACATGGTTTTGACAATCAGCGTGAAAGTTGATGCCTGTCCTTGTCCTGATGAATCTCATGATCGACGGGGCATATATCTTGTGATCAAAGGGGCACATGGCATTGTCGGACAAAGTCCTCAAGAAGAAATCATGGATATTGATAGGAATACCGTGAATGATGTTGAAGAGGATATTCTTCATGAGGCCTACAACATCTTCTTCATCGTCATGGCCTTTGATCGGTGCGAGCACGCTGCAGAGGATTCTGTAGAAAAACCGGTGTGTGTACTTCAGCTCGTGGATGAGGAAGGTTGCTCTTGAAGATTTGCCTGCAGCCAAAGGCTTCATGAGGACTTCCATCATTCCATTTGGCAGCTCACGCTGACCATAAAGCTTCATTGCCCCATCTGAGGGAATTGATAGGGCAGTTCTCTGAGGAGTTCAGAAGCAGGAGCCTTGTAGTGAGTGTTTTGTGACATCCAGTCAAACACCCAAGTGTTGATGTCTTCAGGGTTACCAAATATGTGAAGAGTGGCATAGAACTGAAGAATAAGCTCGTTTTTCCAGTCTGATATGTCCGAGCACATTGGGAGCAAACCTGCATCGTGGAGGACACTGAGGACTGGCTCCATGCAAGGTATTCCTTCAAGCTCAACATGAGGAATATGCTTGTGCTGGAATATCTTGTTGCGTCCACAGAGCACAGAGGCATGGTAGTTCATCTGATTCCTTGTCCAAAACTTTAGATGCCTCATTTGAGGCTTGTCATAAGGGTTCTCTTCGATGAAGTACATGCGTTCTTCAAAGAAATTTTCTTTCTGAAACTTTGGACGCTTGGAGAACGGCTGACGTTGAACTGGCTGAAGATTTTGTTGAGGAATAGGGGGGAGACAACCATAGCAGTCTCTGGGTTAAGCACAATGAATGCATTGTCTTGGGCGGGTACATTTTCTTCAGCATTTTCCTCAGAGTGAGGAATTTCATCAACTGGTACTTCATCGTGAGGAGATGATGCTTGCCCTGGCTGAGCTTCAGGCTGAGGAATTTCTGCTTCTTTCTCAGTTTGAGGAGTTGGGTCAGCCTGTTCCTCATCTTGAGAGTCTTCTCAGAATGTTGAATTTCGTCAGCATGAGGATTTTCAGCTTGTTTTTCCTCAGCTGGTTTGTGGCAGAAGTAGTTTCATCAACTGTTGCAGCTGATGCTTGAGCAGTTTCTGTCCGAGGAATATGTCACAGCCCTAGCTTTCATTTGTTTGCCAAGCATTCATGCATGCATTATAAAAACCTTTGATGTTTAAATAGGAAGTGATCAAAGCCCCAAATGTTTTGATCAATTGACAAGAAGGCAATAAAATTTAATACCTTAATTGGAACCAGAAAAATGTTCCAAAAACTTGGCAAAATTGTGACATAAGGTAAAATTGTCAAACCAAAATTCTAGGTCACAGGAACTTTTTAAAAAGGATTTCCGAGTTGACTAAATAGCTATTTGGAATGGAAATATTTTGATTCCTTCTTTTTTAAAGTTTAAAAAATGTAGAAACTTTTATGTGGCATTGGACATTATTGTCTCTGTCACCTAATAACATTTTTGGGTTTTATATTTGGTCAAACTATATATTTCAAATCCTACAAGTAAATGCCAGAAAGAAATAAAAGAGAAATGAAAAAAAAACAGAAAAACTTACCTGTCGCCACCCTCCTGGCCCAGCCCACCAGGAGGGCCTCACCCTGTCGTCTTCCTCCTCCTGCCAGAAGGCAGGGGAGAAGGTGAGCACGGCAGCTCACCTCGCCACCTCCTGCTCGCGTGGAGCCTCCTCCTGCCTCCACCGCGCCAGCACGAGGCCGTCCCTCCCTTATCCTCTCCTCCCCCCCCCTACTCTCTGCCTCTCCTCTCGTTCTCTGCCCCTGCTCTTCTCGCCGCCATTGCCGATCTGCTCAAGCTCGTCTCTAGCTCGTCTCCGGCCACCTCTCGCCACCCCGACCGTCTCGTTAGCTCCGCCTCGGCAAGAAGCTCCTCACCGTCAACAAGCCCGAGCACCAGAGCCCCTGCAGCCTCGCATCGACGTCTTCCTCCTTCTCCGGCAACCGGAAGCCGCCGCCGTCGATTCGGTCGGACCGCCGCCCCTTCTTCGTCGCCGATGCCAGAAACGGAATCCCTGTGAGCCCTCGAGTCTTTCCCCTCTTTCTCGCGCGCGAATGAACCTCCAGAGCTACCTCCCCGTCGAGCTCCACTTCTGGCCGCCGCTAGAGCTCGTCGCCGGCTCTTTCTCCGGCGATTCCAGCCCCTCCTGCTACCCCTTCTCGATCGGCCGTTTCACCAGCGTCCTGTAGCCGCAAACCGCATGCCAAATAGGGCCCTGTAGCCTTGGTTAGGCCATCTCCGGCGAGCCTCCGCCGCGGGTCTGGTCGCCGGCGACCACCCTCCGGTGGGCGTCAACGTGGCCGACCATTAGCACGCTAATTAACACCCCACATACGCTAACAGGGGGCCCCACTAGTGAGTCAAACCTCACTTAGTGCGGGTCAGCGCAGGATTAGTCTTCGGGTCACTGACCAGTGGACCCCACTGGTCAGGTTTGACCTGGACCCGGCTGGTTGACCTGCTGACGCAAGGATGACATTAGCCTGACGCAGTAATAGTTTATGATTTAATTTAATTCCAAAAAATTGCTGAAACTTGTAAAAATCATAGAAATTAAAATATAACTCTGATGGAAATAAGTTATATATGAAGAAGTATCAGAAAAATGCAAGGAATCCATTGGTGGCATTTATACACATGTTTGGACATCTCAACCTTGCTGAATATGACAAATTCACAATAGATTTATAAATGATATAATTGGATTTTGAAAATGACTTATATAGATCAAATAAACTTCTTTCAACCTATGATCACTTGCATTAGATGAAATCAGCATCATGATAACTTGCCATGCTCATGCATCATTATGAAGCATTTGTCGTGATTAATTTCTTTCGTTTGATCTGTCCATAGACCTTGCGAGATGTAGTTATCACCGGCATCGAAGAATAGCTGAGTTCTTCCGATCAACAGGCAAGCAAAACCCCTTTGGACATTCCGACAAAATCCTATTCTCTCGCTCCTGCTCTCATTTCTATGCATTAGGACAAAATGATTCAATTGATAGTTGTATTACGATAGCTGCACCTATTCCTTTGCATGACCTGATTTTGATCACAGTAAATAGCTAAACCAATGCAACCTAGCATACCTGGTAGATGCTTGAGCCATATGTGCTTTACCCTGTTACGCTTGCTATGCTTAGCTTGAGTTTGGTCCGAGCATCGGAATGATGTAATGGAATGATCATGTCCTATTGATGAGTGTTAAAGATGTGAAATTGTTCTGGTAAAGGTAGCGATGAGAGGCCATGTAGGAGTACATGGTGGGTTGTCTCATTACCGCCGCATTTAGGACCCGAGATCTTGTGTTGGTGTTCCAAGACTAGCTACTACCGCACATTGGGTTCCGGTAACTCGACCCCTCTCGGCCTATTAACTACTCTGTTCTCAGTCCAGAAGTCGCAGTAGTTCGAAACGTTCATAGGTTGTGGCACGACCTGCTAAGTGGATGAACGGCCCAGTCGGGACCGGCTTGGGGCCCTGCTCACATCGTTTGAGGCCATGTTGGAAACCTCGGCCGGACTTCCATTATGGGTTCCAACTCAGATAGGCGACTGTCTTGGGCGTGAGTCTTAGTAGGTTAACGTCCGTGGCCAACTCCCTCGCTGGGCTTCCGCTTGAAGGTTGCCGAGGTGTTGGTTTCTATGTGCACTTGGCGATAAGTGGCGGAAGCATGTGTGACGAAGTACACCCCTGCAGGGTATCTATCTATTCGAATAGCCGCGTCCTCGGTTATGGACTGCTTGGATACTTACATGGTTCATAGATAACTTTAATGGTTACTCTAAAATGGTCTAGATAAGTGTGAGTGCTATGGATGGCTTTCTCGTAGGATGACGAGAGAGGATTCATGGTGGTGTATTGATGTGGTGGTTATGTGGACTCGTGTGCGCTCTCTCGTAAGGAGACGAGAGAGATATTAAAACTTTGTTGTAGAATAGGTTAGCCAAAGGTCAAAGCAGGCTTCTGTGCAATAAACCCCACAAATTCCATTCATTGATACTTGATGTATATGTAGTTAGCACTGATGTAAGACTTGCTGAGTACCTTTGTACTCACTGTTGCTTATTCACATTTTTGCAGAATAGACGCCGCTCTCTCTACGTTATCTCTTGACATTAACATCGACAGTTTAGTTTGGGAACCCAGACAGTGATCTGGCTCCTATGGTATGGTCGTTGTAGCTTTTAGGCTCTTCCAGCCGCTTTTAGTAGATGTCTCTACCCAGACATGTATGTTCCGCTTGATGCTTGTATGCTCTGAATGTTGGGTCATGTGACCCCTTTGGTGTGTAACATTTAGCTATGTTGGCTCTTCGGAGTCTATTAAATAAATGATGTGTTATAGAGTTATGTTATGATGCCATGTTGTATCTACACATATTGTGCATATTGTGTGTATGATTGCAATGCATTGGTATGTGTGGGATTCGACACCTAGTTGTGTGCCTTGAGTAGTACTCCATACCGGGAAATGCCTCGTTGTGCTTCCACCGAGCCTTGGTAGCTTGCTACTTCTCCGGACACAATTATTGACCGACATGTATCCTTCTTCGTTGATGTGTCTGTCCCCACGGGGAAATGTCACGCGGTGTAATGGAGTCCCTGTAGCTTGCTACGACTCGTCTACACTCGCTGATGACCGACACCTGCCTTGCTGGGTTATGTATGCCTGTCCCTGTACGAATGTGCCACTTGGGTTCATAACTAGCCATGTCGACCCAGGTTCTTTGACATATGATTGCTGGCAACATAGTCATATACGTGAGCCAGAAGACGCAAACGGTCCCGACCAAGGTAAGGTGGCAACCGGGGTGATTACCGTGCGTGAGGCCACAAAGTGATATGATGTGTACATGCTGGAGTTGTATGGCTTAGGATCGGGGTCCCGACAGCGTTGGTATCAGTGCCTGACTGCCTGTAGGATTACCAAGCCAGAATGGTCGATGTTGAGTCTAGAAAATCTATAGTTATATAAGGGAATTGATTGTGGAAGGGAACATAAGGCTCTTTTTACTCTTTTCCTCGAGTCACTCTATTCTGAGTCACCTTTTCTTTTCTACGGGGATTAAGGACTAGGTTTTCTTATCTGTCTACTAGGAGGACGAGTTACTGAACCATGGGCTCATAGAATGGTTTCTGTGTGTCATTCCTGCTTCCAACAGAAATGTGAGAAGAGATTCCTTTGTTCTTGCTGCACCTCGAATCCATAATATTGAGTAGTTATGTTGCCTAGATCTCTTGAAGGATGCCTCATATTTCATGTCTATACAGCCGTTATGCTGTCCGATTTTCTCTGGGATTGTGGTATTTAGTGTTCTTTGTCTCTGAACCCTGGATTGTCTCAACAAGATGTCGTGAGTAACACGGAGTTCTGCTGGCCGTGATCAGAACCATGGAGATGGTAGGGATGGAGAAGATTCTCTTAATCCGCCTTTGTTGACCGAGGTTATGCTAGAAATTGAGAGGAATAAGCATGCCACCAACCGTCTGTTGGAGCACATAGAGCGGAATACAGCCTATCCGTGCAATGAGCTAGTATCCATCAGAGACTTCATCAAATTGAACCCACCCACCTTCCATCATTCCATTGAGCCACTAGATGCAGATGATTGGCTCCGAAGTATCAATAAAAAGTTGCGTTATGCAAACGTGGCTGAAGGAGACAAGGTTACCTATGCCACATATCACCTCGAAGGATCTGCTAGTCTATGGTGGGAGAATTATGAGGCTATGCGTCCTTCGGGCCAAGTTACTTCATGGCAGGAGTTCTGTGAAGCTTTTCGTGAACATCATATTCCGCAGGCCCTGATAGATCGTAAGCAAGAAGAGTTTTGTAGTTTGACACAAGACAAGTTGGATGTAAATGCTTATAGTCGTGAATTTGGACGCCTTGCGCGTTATGCACCAGAAAAAGTATCCACGGATGCCAAGAAGCAAGCTAGGTTCAGGAAAGGTCTTAACCCAAAGCTTCGTCATGATCTTAGTTTGCATGAGTTCATCAGTTTTGAGGTCCTTGTGAACAAAGCCATCCAAGCAGAAACAGGCAGAAAGACCTACGAGGAATCTCGCAAGCACAACCGTGATGTTGGATCATCTTCAACTTCTATATCCCGGAAGCGTAGGATATGGATCCCGAATGTTGTTATCACTCCGAGATATGTACCAAGGCCAACCTATGTGGTGCCTCATCTGCCGATGCCAAGTGTTCCCCGGGATAATCTCTTCAATCAAGCGTTCAACCCAGACCCCCGTCCTATTTTTGGATCGTGCTTCAAGTGTAGCAAGCCAAGACACTATTCAAGGGATTGTCCTCTGCGTGGTTTTGTTCCACCTCCTTCAGGAATGGGTGTTGTTCGTTGCAAGCCACCAACCAAGAAGTTCAAGGAAAGGTCAGTTGCTCTGACTCGTGTATGTGTGCACCATGTATCTGCAGAAGAAGCTCAAGATGATGATGAGGTCGTGCTTAAGACGCTCCTTGTTAATTCTCATCCAGCTTCAGTTCTTTTTGACTCTGGAGAATCTCATTCCTTCATCTCCGAACGTTATGCCTCCTTGCATAACATTGCTTTCGTAGATATGCCCACCCCATTAGTAATTCAGGCTCCAGGTTCCAAATGGCAAACTAATGCAGTAAGTCATGGGAACCAAATCCTTATTGATGGTCTTGTATTCCTTGCTTCCTTGATACCTCTCAAGACTTCAGACATCAATATCATTTTGGGGATGGACTGGTTAACAGCTCATCATGCCAAAATTGATTGTTTCTCTAGATCTGTTGAGCTCACCCATACCTCTGGCCAGTTAGTAAATGTCTCATCTAGGGTTACAAAACGCCAGATATATGCCCTCAATGCTAATCCTCTTCCAGACCTTGAAAACATCCCAGTAGTCCGTGATTTTCCGGATGACTTTCCAGAGGAACTGCCAGGTGTCCCACCTGACAGAGAAGTAGAGTTTGTCATAGAACTTGTCCCAGGAACTGCTCCAATTGCTAGAAGACCCTATAAGATGTCTCCTCAAGAATTAGTTGAGCTTAAAACCCAACTTGATGAATCCTTGAAGAAAGGTTTCATCCGTCCTAGCTCTTCCCCTTGGGCTTGCCCTGTCCTCTTCGTCAAGAAGAAGGATGGTACGGAACGGATGGTTGTAGATTATCGACCGGTTAATCTGGTCACGATAAAGAACAAATATCCGCTCCCCAGGATCAACGATCTGTATGATCAGCTCGCCGGATCTGCAGTCTTTTCAAAGATGGATTTGAGATTAGGTTATCATCAAATCAAAATTAGGAACGGGGACATTCCTAAGACGGCCTTTGTCACTCGTTATGGCCAATACGAGTACACCGTCATGTCCTTCGGTCTAACCAATGCCACAGCCACTTTCTCCCGCTTAATGAATTCGATCTTCATGGAGTACTTGGATAAATTCGTTGTGGTTTACCTCGATGATATTCTGATTTACTCGAAGAACAAAGAAGAACATGCTGAGCATCTTAGGCTGGTATTGATGAAACTTCGAGAGCACCGCCTTTACGCCAAATTCTCCAAGTGTGAATTCTGGTTACCAGAAGTGACCTATCTAGGTCACGTAATCTCGGCAAAAGGTATTGCTGTCAATCCCGAGAGAGTTCAGGCCGTTCTTGATTGGACTCCACCGGAATCGGTGAAGCAAGTTAGGAGATTCCTTGGCTTAGCAAGCTATTGTCGTTGCTTCGTCGAGAATTTCTCCAAAATTGCCAAACCTCTAACTGAAATTCTCAAGAAAGATGAGAATTTCGAATGGACCCCACGGTGCCAGGAAAGTTTTCACGAGTTGAAAAGATGACTGACTACTACCCCGGTACTTGTGCCCCTAGATTTCTCAAAGGACTTTATTATCTACTGTGATGCCTCGCGACAAGGACTTGGATGCATTCTTATGCAAGATCGTCATGTGATTGCATACGGATCTCGACAGTTGCGTCCACATGAGGAGAATTATCCAACACATGATCTGGAACTTGCCGCTGTAGTCTATGCACTGTTAACCTGGCGACATTATCTCTTGGGTAATCATTGCGAAATATACACTGATCACCAGAGTCTCAAGTATATATTCACCCAACCGGATTTGAATCTCAGGCAAAGACGGTGGGTTGAGTTGATTACGGATTACGATTTAGGAATATCTTACACCCCAGGCAAAGCCAATGTCATGGCTGATGCACTAAGTCGTAAATCCTATTGTAACAACCTCATGTTGCTACAAAATCAACCACTTCTCCATGAGGAATTTCGTAAGCTTAATCTTCACCTTGTTCCTCAAGGATTCCTTTCTACCTTGGTGTCGAAACCGACTCTTGAGGATCAAATCATAGCAGCCCAGAAACATGATACGGGAATTTCCCGGATCAAGAGCAACATCGCCAAAGGAGTTGCTGGTCGTTTCTTGGTAAATGATAAAGGTGTTGTATTCTTTGATAATCGTTTGGTGGTTCCTAAGAATCAACAACTTCGTGATTTGATTCTTAAAGAAGCTCATGAATCGCCTCTCACGATTCATCCCGGTAGCACTAAAATGTATCAGGACCTACGCCAGAGGTTCTGGTGGACCCGGATGAAGAGAGACATCGCTCAATTCATTGCTAATTGTGACGTTTGTCATCGCGTTAAGGCAGAGCATCAAAGGCCTGCTAGCACCCTTCAACCCCTGTCTATTCCCGAGTGGAAGTGGGACAAGGTTACTATGGATTTTATCACTGGTTTTCCAAAGACCAAGAAAGGTAATGATGCCATCTTTGTCGTCATTGATCGCCTTTCAAAAGTTGCTCACTTCCTTCTAGTCCGAGAAAGTATAACTGCTAGTCAGCTTGCAGATCTATATATTTCTCGAATAGTTTCTCTTCATGGTGTTCCTATAGAAATCAATTCAGATCGTGGAAGTCTTTTTACTTCTCGATTTTGGGAAAGTTTCCCAAAAGCTATGGGAACTCATCTTTCGTTTAGCACTGCTTATCACCCCCAGTCAAGTGGTCAAGTAGAAAGAGTCAACCAAATTCTTGAAGATATGCTCAGAGCACGTGTTATCTCATTCGGAATGAATTGGGAGAAGTGTCTTCCATTCGCTGAATTTTCTTATAACAACAGTTTCCAGTCTAGTCTGGGCAAAGCTCCTTTCGAAGTTCTGTATGGACGAAGATGTCGAACACCATTAAACTGGTCAGAAACAGGTGAAAGACAGTTCTTTGGACCGGATATGATCCAGGATGAAGAAGAGCAAGTTCGCATTATTCGTGAGAATTTTAAAACTGCCCAATCTCGTCAAAAGAGTCAATATGACCGCCGTCATAAGGAAGTAAGTTATGAAGTTGACGAGAAGGCTTACCTTCGGGTTTCCCCTCTCAAAGGTACCCATCGTTTTGGTATCAAAGGCAAATTGGCTCCTCGTTACATTGGTCCTTTCCGTATTCTCGCTAAACGAGGAGAGGTTGCCTACCAGTTAGAGCTGCCTCCTCAGCTTTCCAAAGTTCATGATGTGTTCCATGTTTCTCAACTCGGGCGTTGCTTCGAGGACCCTGTCCGTGAAGTAGACCACAAAACGCTTGATCTCCAAGATGACCTATCATATCGAGAATATCCTGTTCGTATTCTTGACGAAACCGAGCGCAGCACCCGACATCGCAACATCAAGTTTCTCAAGGTTCAGTGGTCTCATCATTCCAAGAATGAAGCAACATGGGAGCGCGAAGATCGCCTTCGGGTTGAACACCCCGAACTCTTCCCGACTACGCCTAAATCTCGGGACGAGATTCTTGTTTAGTGGGGGTGAGTTGTCACAGCCCTAGCTTTCATTAGTTTGCCAAGCATTCATGCATGCATTATAAAAACCTTTGATGTTTAAATAGGAAGTGATCAAAGCCCCAAATGTTTTGATCAATTGACAAGAAGGCAATAAAATTTAATACCTTAATTGGAACCAGAAAAATGTTCCAAAAACTTGGCAAAATTGTGACATAAGGTAAAATTGTCAAACCAAAATTCTAGGTCACACGAACTTTTTAAAAAGGATTTCTTAGTTGACTAAATAGCTATTTGGAATGGAATTATTTTGATTCCTTCTTTTTTAAAGTTTCAAAAATGTTGAAACTTTTATGTGGCATTGGACATTATTGTCTCTGTCACCTAATAACATTTTTGGGTTTTATATTTGGTCAAACTATATATTTTAAATCCTAAAAGTAAATGCCAGAAAGAAATAAAAGAGAAATGAAAAAAAAACAGAAAAACTTACCTGTCGCCACCCTCCTAGCCCAGCCCACCAGGAGGGCCTCACCCTTTCGTCTTCCTCCTCCTGCCAGAAGGCAGGGGAGAAGGTGAGCACGGCAGCTCACCTCGCCACCTCCTGCTCGCATGGAGCCTCCTCCTGCCTCCACTGCGCCAGCACGAGGACGTCCCTCCCTTATCCTCTCCTTCCCCCTGCTCTCTGCCTCTCCTCTCGTTCTCTGCCCCTGCTCTTCTCGCCGCCATTGCCGATCTGCACAAGCTCGTCTCTAGCTCGTCTCCGGCCACCTCTCGCCACCCCGACCGTCTCGTTAGCTCCGCCTCGGCAAGAAGCTCCTCACCGTCAACAAGCCCGAGCACCAGAGCCCCTGCAGCCTCGCATTGACGTCTTCCTCTTTCTTCAGCAACCGGAAGCCGCCGCCGTCGATTTGGTCGGACCGTCGCCCCTTCTTTGTCGCCGATGCCAGAAACGGAATCACTGTGAGCCCCCAAGTCTTTCCCCTCTTTCTCGCGCGCGAATGAACCTCCAGAGCTACCTCCCCGTCGAGCTCCACTTCCGGCCGCCGCTAGAGCTCGTCGCCGGCTCTTTCTCCGACGATTCCAGCCCCTCCTGCTACCCCTGCTCGATCGGTCGTTTCACCAGCGTCCCGTAGCCGCAAACCGCATGCCAAATAGGGCCCTGTAGCCTCGGTTAGGCCATCTCCGGCGAGCCTCCGCCGCGGGTCTGGTCGTCGGCGACCACCCTCCGGTGGGCGTCAACGTGGCCGACCATTAGCACGCTAATTAACCCCCCACAGACACTGACACAGGGCCCCACTAGTGAGTCAAACCTCACTTACTGCGGGTCAGCGCGGATTAGTCTTCGGGTCACTGACCAGTGGACGCCACTGGCCAGGTTTGACCTGGACCCGGCTTGTTGACCTGCTGACGCAGGGATGACATCAGCCTGACGCAGTAATAGTTTCTGATTTAATTTAATTCCACAAAATTGCTGAAACTTTTAAAAATCATAGAAATTCAAATATAACTCTAATGGAAATAATTTATATATGAAAAAGTATCAGAAAAATGCAAGGAATACATTGGTGGCATTTATACACATGTTTGGACATCTCAAACTTGCTGAATATGAAAAATTCACAATAGGCTTATAAATGATATAATTGGATTTTGAAAATGACTTATATAGATCAAATAAACTTATTTCAACCTATGATCACTTGCATTAGATGAAATCAGCATCATGATAACTTGCCATGCTCATGCATCATTGTGAAGCATTTGCCGTGATTAATTTCTTTCGTTTGATCTGTCCATAGACCTTGCGAGACGTAGTTATCACCGTCATCGAAGAATAGCTGAGTTCTTCCGATCAACAGGCAAGCAAAACCCCTTTTGAACATTCCGACAAAATCCTATTCTCTCGCTCCTGCTCTCATTTCTATGCATTAGGATAAAATGATTCAATTGATAGTTGTATTACGATAGCTGCACCTATTCCTTTGCATGACCTGATTTTGATCACAGTAAATAGCTAAACCAATGCAACCTAGCATACCTGGTAGATGATTGAGCCATATGTGCTTTACCCTATTACGCTTGCTATGCTTAGGTTGAGATTGGTCCGAGCATCGGAATGATGTAATGGAATGATCATGTCCTATTGATGAGAGTTAAAGATGTGAAACTGTTCCGGTAAAGGTAGCGATGAGAGGCCATGTAGGAGTACATGGTGGGTTGTCTCATTACCGCCGCATTTAGGACCCGAGATCTTGTGTTGGTGTTCCAAGACTAGCTACTACCGCACATTGGGTTCCGGTAACTCGACCCCTCTCGACCTATTAACTACTCTGTTCTCAGTCCAGAAGTCGCAGTAGTTCGAAACGTTCATTGGTTGTGGCACGGCCTGCTAAGTGGATGAACGGCCCAGTCGGGACCGGCTTGGGGCCCTACTCACATCGTTTGAGGCCATGTTGGAAACCTCGGCCGGACTTCCATTATGGGTTCCAACTCAGATAGGCGACTGTCTTGGGCGTGAGTCTTAGTAGGTTAACGTCCGTGGCCAACTCCCTCGCTGGGCTTCCGCTTGAAGGTTGCCGAGGTGCTGGTTTTTATGTGCACTTGGCGATAAGTGGCGGAAGCATGTGTGACGAAGTACACCCCTGCAGGGTATCTATCTATTCGAATAGCCGCGTCCTCGGTTATGGATTGCTTGGATACTTACATGGTTCATAGATAACTTTAATGGTTACTCTAAAATGGTAAAGATAAGTGTGAGTGCTATGGATTGCTTTCTCATAGGATGACGAGAGAGGATTCATGGTGGTGTATTGATGTGGTGGTTATGTGGACTCGTGTGCGCTCTCTAGTAAGGAGACGAGAGAGATATTAAAACGTTGTTGTAGAATAGGTTAGACAAAGGTCAAAGCTGGCTTCTGTGCAATAAACCCCACAAATTCCGTTCATTGATACTTGATGCATATGTAGTTAGCACTGATGTAAGACTTGCTGAGTACCTTCGTACTCACTGTTTCTTATTCACATTTTTGCAGAATAGACGCCGCTCTCTCTACGTTATCTCTTGACGTTAACATCGACGGTTTAGTTTGGGAACCCAGACAGTGATCTGGCTGCTATGGTAGGGTCGTTGTAGCTTTTAGGCTCTTCCAGCCGCTTTTAGTAGATGTCTGTACCCAGACATGTATGTTCCGCTTGATGCTTGTATGCTCTGAATGTTGGGTCATGTGACCCCTTTGGTTTGTAACATTAAACTACGTTGGCTCTTCGGAGTCTATTAAATAAATGATGTGTTGTAGAGTTATGTTGTGATGCCATGTTGTATCTATAAATATCGTGCATATTGTGTGTATGTTTGCAATGCATTGGTATGTGTGGGATTTGACACCTAGTTGTGTGCCTTGAGTAGTACTCCATACCGGGAAATGCCTCTTTGTGCTTCCACCGAGCCTTGGTAGCTTGCTACATCTCCGGACACATTGATTGACCGGCATGTATCCTTCTTGGTTGCTATGTCTGTCCCCACGGGGAAATGTCACGCGGTGTAATGGAGTCCCTGTAGCTTGCTACGACTCATCTACACTCGCTGATGACTGACACCTGCCTTGCTGAGTTATGTATGCCTGTCCCTGTACGGATGTGCCACTTGGGTTCATAACTAGCCATGTCGACCCAGGTTCTTCGACATATGATTGCTGGCAACATAGTCATATACGTGAGCCAAAAGACGCAAACGGTCCCGGCCAAGGTAAGGTGGCAACCGGGGTGATTACCGTGCATGAGGCCACAATGTGATATGATGTGTACATGCTGGAGTTGTATGGCTTAGGATCGGGGTCCCAACAGAATAAGAGGTTGAGGACTGTCGTCAATCTGAATTTCCTTATCAGTTTGTTCCTCAGGGGCGACATCCTTCATTTCCTCATCTGCCTTCGTAGCTGGGTCATCAATGACGACCATCTTATAGGAAGGGGCGTCATTGAGAGGCACCCGGTCCAGAGGAGCAGTTTCTTCAATTTCTTTGAGGCGCTTTGCCTCTGTCTCTTCTACTGCTGAGGAGGCTTTTCTCTTCTTGGCTTCCTTTTCAGCAGCCCTTGTTTTCTTCACGTATGATGCAGACAGAATTATCTTCTTCACCTTTGAATATTTTGGTGAAGGTGTTCTCTCTATAGTTTCTTCAGCTGGTATTGAAGAACCAGCTGGAACAGAGTCATCAGCCTGCTTTGACGAAGCAGCTGGATCAGGAGCAGTCTCATCAGTGGCAGCAATTTCATCAGTTGGAGTTTCCGTGATGATTTCTTCAATGGCCGGTTCATCAACACGGCGCTCTTGGTGTACTTCCTCAGCTTGAGGAGTTTCCTCCTCATGAGGAGATGCATCTGTTGGCTCCTCGATCAAGGGCCGAGGAGTTGGTGCTGGGGGTGAGATTCTCTTTTTGTAGTCATCAACTGCACTAGTGGCCAGCTTGATTAAATTGCTCTTCATGCTTTTGCGATCTGACAGCTTGGCGTACTTGTCAGTCAATTTCTGCAGCTCTGCCTGTGTTGTCACCAGTGCATCAGGAGTCAGTTTGAGGAGATTCTGCTTGAGGAATTTCTCCTTTTTGATCTTTGCAACCTTTGCTTGCCTGGCCTGCTGTTCTTTCCACTTGGCTTCATTTATGAAAGTGGCCACCATGTGGCTGATGCCAGGAGGAAGTTTCAAATCATCAATAGGAGTGTTTGGGTCCTCATACCAGATATTGATGTAGTCAAGGAGGACCTTGGGGTCCATGGCCAGAGGAATAGCACTGCCTGATGCTTGAGCTACTCTTTCTTGCTTGTTTCTGATGATGGCTTGCAGGGTTTCATCATCATGTTCGTCACTTCCCTCTGATGCAGACGGGACTGCGATGATTTTGCTGGGGCTGGGCAGAGGTGCACGTTCAGCAGTTGCCAAAGTCTTCACAGGAGGAGTTGAAGACTTTGTCTCCGAGCTATTTGCAGCTGGGAGTGAGGAGCTAGAGCTGGCGGTCGTAGGTTTCACGACTTGCTTCTGTACTGGTTTCTCTTATGGCTTAGGAGGTGGAGCTGAGGTTTTTGATGCTGAGGAGATTGGTGCTGAGGGTTTTGGCGCTGATGGTTTTGGTGTTGAAGGTTTTGGTAATGAGGGTTTTGGTGCTGAGGGTTTTGTGACAGAAGCCTGAGCAGACTTCCCTTGAGGCTTTGGAGCCCTTGGCTTTGATGGCACAAACTGCATTTGAGGAATTTCTGAGCCTGAGGTTTCTGCAGCTGAGAAATTAGCAGCGCCGGAGGCAACAGCTGAGGATTCATTAAATTTCCTCACTGCAGCTTCTGCTTGCTTCTTGAGCTTGGCCAGATGCTTTTCCTTTTCATCTGGATAGTCATCAATGGTCTTGAGGCTTGAGGGATGTGCTACTTGATGATCCTGAAGTGGGGCCCTTTTTCTAGGAGGCTTCAAAGCGAATTTCTTCGCATATTTGGGAGTCACAAACCTGTACTCCTTCCATTCCTTCGCCCATCGGCATTCAATCTTCTGCAGTCGTATCTTTCTCTTAGCCATTGTCTCATGTTCATCAGGCGTGCAATAGTCCAAGTAAATGTCCTCAGGGATATCAGCAGTTGTGTTTTGCTCAAGTTTCTTTCCTCCCTTCTGTTTTCTTTCTTCCTCCATTTTCTTCAGTTGAGGATTTTGCTGATGATTCTGAACTCTTGAGGATTCTGATGAGCCTTGAAGAGTTTCTTCCAGAAACGCTGCAAATGAGTTAATGTGATGAGAACCGAGAGATTCATCAGCTGACATGTGTGTACCTGTGAATGGAGTATGGTTGCGAGGAATTGGGAGAGGTCATATGCGTTCTCAGATTTGAAGAAAATGGAAAAGTTTGACAGTTTGAGGAATATAACCAGTGATTGAGGAATTTGCCTAAGCATATTGTTCTTGGGTTCCAGAGTTGTACAGATCCGAAAATTCGCACAATTGAGGAATCTCGTGATAATCTTAGATGCTTAGTATAGTTCATCAATGATTGTGGTGATAGGTAGTGTTTTAGGAATCAAGTGCGCATCGTATCTTGAGGAGAAACAAATTTCACATAGAGGATGTAAAATTTTAGATCTAACTTGCTGTAAAAAAGGGATATATTTACCCTGGAAGGTGCGCACGAAGAACACAGAAAGTTGTGTGTGGGGAGGCTCTTCGTTCGAGTGTCCAATGCACCCTAAATCAGCGACAGAGGACGTCTATGGCGGCGGCGGACGAAGATGGTCCGACTCCGGCATGGTTCTGGCGATGAAGAAGTTGAGGCAATGAAGCTCTTCCTCACCGGCGACGAGACTACCAGCGGTGGCGCTAGGGTTCGATGGAGTGTGCTGTGGCAGGAGAGCCATGAGGCGAAGAAGAGGATGCCGAGGGGGATAAGGACATATTTATAGACAAAAGTTACTGTTGGCGCGAAAATGTTGGACCAAATAGCCCCTGCCTCTACGTCTCCGCAGGACACGTGTAGCTCCTGTACGATGCGGTGGAGATAGTGGAGATCGTGGTTATCCGATCGTGGGAACTGGGGGTTCAGTTACTGTGCCTTTAAAGAAAACAATTTTTGAAGATTTGAGGATTTTCGTTACAAAATTATCAGCTGACAAGGATGCAGTGGGGATTTTGAACAAAGTTTCAAATAGATGGCATATGAAGAATTGAATAGACTCGATAAGTATAGCATAGAGGGAAAGTAGGGTCCGATCACATTCACTTAGCAGAAACATCAACTTGAAGAAAAAGCAATAAGTGAATGCTGTTGAGGACTAGAAATCACAGTCTATCTAGTCAAATGAAAGTCATCAAGTGTTTTTGAAGATTTTGTAATAAATCATCACAATGAAGAACAACTGTTTTTGAAGAAAAACACATAGTGAGGAAATTGATCATTTGAAGAAAATCAACTTGAGGAATTTCACATTTGGCGGTGGCGTTACCAACCATATAAGAATGTTGATTACAGACGCCGCATACAATTGTAGTAGGGCTCCGAGAATCAATTTCTTCGTTAATTTCTTCACATTCAGAGTGACATTCTTCATCAGTTGAAGAAAATCGATTCATCATGTGTTGCACATCTAAGTCATCAACTTTGCATAAGTGTTAGGATGTGTGCATGTTTTTGCAAAACATTTGAAGATTCTAAGATATTTAGATCACACCGCAACTTGCAAAACCTTTTCTCATCCAAGGGCTTAGTGAAGATATCTTCCAGTTGATCATCAGTCTTCACATGGTCGATGAGGATATTTCCCTTGAGGACATCGTCCCGAAGAAAATGATGACGAATCTGGATGTGCTTGGTCTTCGAGTGTTGTACTGGGTTGTATGCAATCTTGATAGCACTCTCATTGTCACAGTAGAGAGGCACATTCTTCATGTTGATGTCGTAGTCTTTGAGGGTTTGCTTCATCCATAGCAATTGAGCACAGCAAGAACCAGCAGCAATGTACTCAGCTTCGGCAGTGGAGAGTGATACGCAGTTCTACTTCTTTGAGGACCAGCAAACTAATGATCTTCCAAGGAAATGGCATGTGCCAGAAGTTGACTTGCGATCCACACGGTCACCAGCATAGTCAGAATCAGAATACCCTACCAGATGAAGATTGGAGCCCTTGGGATACCATAATCCTAGTGTTGGTGTGTGAGCTAAGTATCGAAGAATATGTTTCACAGCCTTATGGTGTGATTCCTTCGGTTTTGCTTGAAAACGTGCACACATGCAAACACTAAGCATTATATCTGGCCTAGATGCACATAGATACAATAAAGAGCCAACCATAGAATGATATACCTGCTGATCGAAATCTTTACCATTTTCATCAGTGCCGAGGTGGCCGTTGGTAGGCATTGGAGTCTTGGCACCTTTGCATTCGTGCATGTCGAATTTCCTCAGAACATCCTTGAGGTATTTCTCCTGTGATATGAATATTCCATTGCTTTGTTGACGAATTTGAAGACCTAAGAAGAATTTCAGCTCCCCCATCATGGACATATGATATTCTTCACACATCATGTAGGCAAATTCTTCATTGTATCTTTTGTCAGTACAGCCAAAAATGATATCATCGACATATATTTGCCATACAAACGGCTCATTATCATAGGATTTTGTGAAAAGAGTTGGATCGAGTGAACCAGGTTTGAAGCCTTTCTTCATGAGGAATTCCTTCAATGTATCATACCATGCCCGAGGGGCTTGCTTGAGGCCATACAGAGCCTTTTTGAGTTTGAAGACTTTGTCTGGATTCTTCGGATCCTCAAAACCTGGAGGATGAGCAACATATACTTCTTCCTCAAGCTTACCATTGAGGAATGCACTTTTCACATCCATTTGATATAAGGTGATGTTATGATGATTAGCATAAGCAAGTAATATTCACATCCTTGGGCTACAAGTCATGCCTTGTTCCTCACCACTTGACCGTCCTCATCTTGCTTGTTTCGAAAGATCCACTTAGTGCCGATGATGTTGTGCTTGCGAGGATCTGGTCGTTTGACTAGCTCCCATACGCCATTCATCTTGAATTGAAGAAGTTCGTCTTGCATAGCTTGGATCCACTCCGGTTCCAGAAAAGCCTGAGCAACTTCTGAGGGTTCTGTGATGGATACAAAGGAAAAGTGCCCAGAAAAGTTAACAGAGTGTGAAGCTTTTGAGCAAGTGAGAGGACCTGGCGCGTTGATGTCGTTGAGGATTTTGTCAAGTTCTACTTCGTTCGCAATCCTCGGATGAGCTGGTTGAGGATTTTGTCTAGGCTGAGGAATTGGGGCTGGTGCAATTTCCTCGGGAGCATCTTCTTCATTTTTATCAGCGATGGGAATCGTTTTTTCACCAATTTCCTCAGTGGGGACAATGTCTTCAGTAGGCTTGAGCTTTATTGCTTCCTCAGGAGACAGCTTATCTGGATCAGAAGGCAATTTCTCTCTTTGCGAGCCAATAGTTTCATCGAACCGCACATCTACAGTCTCAACAACTTTGTTGTGATAGTTGTTGAAGACTCTGTAAGTGTGCGAGTCCTTTCCATAACCGAGCATAAAACCTTCATCTACCTTAGGTGCAAATTTTGAGCTATGGTGAGGATCTCTAATCCAGCATTTTGCACCGAAGACTTTGAAATAACTTACATTGGGTTTCTTGTAAGTGAGGAGTTCATATGAGGTTTTCTTGAGGACTTTTTGAAGATATACCCTGTTGATGATATGACATGCAGTGTTGATTGCTTCAGGCCAAAAGCGACGAGGAGTCTGATATTCTTCAAGCATAGTTCTAGCCATTTCAACTAGAGTCCTGTTCTTCCTTTCGACGACACCATTCTGCTGAGGAGTATAAGGAGTAGACAATTCATGAGTAATACCAAGTTCATCAAGACAATCATCAAGAACAGTGTTTTTGAACTCGGTTCCATTATCACTCCTCATATGTTTGATCTTGATGCCAAATTTCGTCGAGGCCCTTGAAGAAAATCGTTTGAAGATTTCCTGCACTTCAGTTTTATACACTATGATATGCACCCAAGTGTATCTGGAATAATCATCAACTATGACGAAGCCATATAAAGATGCTGCATTGGTTAGTGTGGCATAGTGAGTAGGTCCAAATAAATCCATATGAAGCAATTCGAATAGACGTGTAGTGGTCATGATGGTTTTAGAGGGATGCTTGGATCTGGTCATTTTCCCAGATTCACAAGCACCGCAGAGATGATCCTTGAGGAATTTGACTGATTCGATGCCGATGACATGCTTCTTCTTCGCGAGCGTGTGCAAATTCCTCATGCCTGCATGACCTAGTCTTCGGTGCCACAGCCATCCTTCTGAGGTTTTTTCTAGTAAGCAAGTGGCTGGTTGAGGACCTGTAGAGAAATCAACAATGTACAAATCCCCTCTTCTTACACCTTCGAAGACTTTGGATCTGTCAGATTCCATGATGACTACACATCTATATCTACCAAAGATAACAATCATATCTAGATCACAAAGCATCGAGACTGACATGAGGTTAAAACCAAGGGATTCAACAAGCATCACTTTGTCCATGTGCCTATCCTTGGAAATAGCCACTTTGCCAAGTCCCAATACCTTGCTTTTACCTTTGTCAGCATATGTGATTTGCTTCAAAGGTGATGGAGTTAGTGGCATATTCATCAGTAAGCTTTTATCACCAGTCATGTGATGTGTGCAGCCACTATCAAGAACCCACTTAGTATTCTTGGGTTTGTCATCCTGCAGATGAATTAGTACAGCTTACCATGTCATATGCTTCATATTTGAAGAATATGATACTAATTTCATCAGATCAGTAATTTCATCATAACAGAAACGTAAGGACGTGTGAAATATTTCTATTTCATCAATCATTAGCTTGCGTCCTATCAAGCATTTCTTCAGGTCTCCAGCAAATTCTTCAAATGATGATTTTCATCTGGAGACCTGACCTGCAGAAGTGATTAGTTTGATTTCTTCACCACCCACATCTGAAGGGGTGGCAAAGCGTTCATCATCCTGCGAGCACCATATGAGAAAGGTGCCATTGAAGCTAATGCACTTCTCTTAACAGTAGGGGGATTAAAGTACTCATATGAATATGCAGAGAACTGGTTTGAGGATTTATGAACATAATGATTTGAGGAGTAACGCTCATATTCATATTCCTTGTAGTTTCCATGCATGTTAAACGCATAAGCATGGGTACGAGCATAGTTTTGACCAGTTGAGGATTTTGATCCTCTTGAAGACTTTGGTCCGTCTGAGGAATTTGATCTGGGGTTCATATTCTTCAGTGGTGGTGTCATGAGGACATTCACCTGAAGATTTTCAAGACAGCTTTTGGGAACCCAGATTTTCCTCAGAGGTGGGCCATTCCTGCAGTTAGTTCCAACATATCGAGCAAATACTTCACCAGATTGATTTTTGAACAATTTATAGTTGGAATCAAATGACTCATCCGAGGAATAGGATAATTCACATGAAAAGCCAGTTAGATTAGATGGATCAAAAGGAGGCCCAGTAGCAGCAACCCATGAGGTTTTGGGATACTGCTCAGGTTTCCAATAAGATCCATCAGCATTTAATTTCCTCTCAAAGGCAATTCCTTCTTTCCTCGGGTTCCTGTTCAAGATCTTCTTTTTGAGCACATCACAAAGGGTTTGATGTCCTTTGAGGCTTTTGTACATGCCTGTCACATACAATTCCTTCAACCCTGCATTTTCATCAGTAACATTTGTGTTTTCCTCAAGTGAGGAAATAGACACAACAGGTGCAGTTGAAGAATTTATAGCAATGGTAGCATTTGATGATTCTGGTGAGGAATTAGTAGTTTCGCGTTCAATGCATTTAAGACATGGAGGAATGAATTCAACTTGACTAGCGCTGATCTGTTGAGCTAGTAATGAATCATTTTCCATACGAAGATCATCATGAGACATCCTCAACTTCTCAAGATCAAGCTTCCTTTGAAGAAATTCATAGGAAAGCTTCTCTTGATCAGTGAGGAGTGTATCATAACGATCCTGAAGATTATCAAATCTAGACTGAAGACGTTTCATGTCATCAGTGAGCATTTGGGTAAGGTTCATTTCGTCATTCAACAGATCATCACTTTTGTCTAGCAGTTTCTGAAGCTTTTCAAGAGCAGTTTGTTGTTTAGTGGCAATGATAGCAAGTTTACTGTAACTGGGTTTCTTATAATCATTAGATTCACAGTCACTTGAATCAGAGGAGGAGGCATTATTTGATACCTTTGAACCCTTTGCTATGAAGCAATAGGTTGGAGCGAAGTCATCAGCATAGTCATCAGTATGGATGGTGCAATCATTTTCTTCAAGATTGAAGATTGACTTGCTGACAAAAGTGGTTGACAGTGCAAGACTAGCCTGTCCGGATTCTGAGTCTTCATCAGAACCCTCTTCTTCATCACATTCCTCTGATTCTGCCTCGGAGTCCATTTCCTTGCCAATAAGTGCCCGAGCCTTTCTGAAACTAGACTTCTTGTGCGATGAGGGCTTTGAAGATGAGGATTTTGAAGATTTCTTCTTCTTCTTCGAGTCATCAGAACTGTCAACCTTGAATTTCTTCTTCTTTGATTCCTTTCCCCAACGAGGACAATCAGCGATGTAATGACCTGATTTCTTGCACTTGTGACAAGTTCGCTTCTTGTAGTCCTCAGGTGAAGATTCTAATTTCCTCATGTCTCTTCTTGAAGATTTACCGAACTGGCCACGGCGTGTAAATCTCTAGAATTTCCTCATGAGCATTGCAAGCTCCTATCCAAATTCTTCAGGGTCACAAATGCTGTCATCTGTGTCTTCGTCTTCAGATGAGGAAATTGCTCTAGCCTTCAGTGCACGTGGTCTGGAATAGCTTGGTCCTTATAGATCTCTCTTTTCTTCTAGCTGGAATTCATGAGTATTTAGCCTTTCTAGTATATCAGCTGGATCAAGCATCTTGTAATCTGGTCTTTCTTGAATCATCAGAACTAAAGTATCAAATGAAGAATCCAGAGATCTCAGCAGTTTCTTCAGAACTTCATGATCAGTGATGTCTCGAGCTCCCAGTGCTTGCAGTTCATTTGATATGTCAGTGAGGCGATCAATGGTGTCTTGGCAGCTTTCATTGTCATGTCTCTTGAAGCAATTGAAAACATTGCGAAGAGTATCAACACGCGAGTCACGCTGGGTTGATACTCCTTCATTTACCTTGCACAGTCTCTCCCAGATCAGTGTTGCAGAGCCCAAAGCACTTTCTCTTCCAAACTGGCCTGGGCTCAGATGGCCACAGATGATGTTCTTCGCTTGAGAATCAAGCTGCTTGAATTTCTTCACATCAGCAGCAGTGACACTGGCAGAGATGATGGGGACACCATTTTCCACAATATACCAGAGATCATTATCAATAGCTTGTAGATGCATTTGCATTTTGTTCTTCCAGAAGGGAAAGTTCTTTCCTTCGTAGGTAGGACATGCTGCAGTTACCTTAAACATGCCTGCAGTCGACATAACTAAAACTCCAGGTGGTTAAACCAAAATCACACAGAACAAGGGAGCACCTAGCTGTGATACCAATTGAAAGTGTGTTATATCGACTAGAGGGGGGTGAATAGGAGATTTTTAGAATTTCATCACTGAGGAAATTCCTTTTGAGGAAATTCCTCACTGATGACTAACTGACAGCGGAAACAGTAAAGGATCAAACGTGCAAATGTTCACAACAACAGTATTTCAGACTGAAGAATATGAAAACAGATTGCACAGTAAGCAGCCACGCAGAATACAGATGATGATTAACTATCGTGAAGAATTTGGGGTTGAGGAAATTCTTCAGAGAAAGTCTTCAGCAAATTCTTCAAACAGTCACACTGAAAGTCATCAACACTAAATACAAGGAAAGTAAAGAGTTGAGGAATTAGAACCCGTATCTCAGTGAAGACAGTTGTTGATGACCCAGTTCCAATTGATGTGACAGTTGTACATCTGGTTTGGAGTGGCTTGGTATTGAAACCAAAGGACACACAGTCCCTACTGTATTCTCCTTGAGCTAAGGACACACAGTCCTCGCCCAACACTCGTGGTAAGTCTTCAGGGTAGACTTCCAAACCCTCACAAACTTGGTCACCCGGCGATCCACAATTTACTGCTGGATTGCTCTAGACCATGACGCCTAACCGTGTGGAGGATGCACAGTCCTCAAAGGTAAAAGGCTTCAGTCCCACACAGGAACAACTTCTTCAGTGATGCTCAATGACCAGGTTTGGTTTGTGGTTTCGGTGGGTGGTGTATTTCCTCACTGATGAATTACTCTTGAAGGCTCTCAGGAATTTGGGTTGCTCTTATGACAAGTGTCAGTTTCTAACGGAGCAGCCGACCAGCTAGTGGTTGTGGGGGGTGGCTATTTATAGCCTGGGAGCATCCCGGCATGATTTGACACTAATGCCCTTAAATAATATGACCGTTGGAGTGGATAAGACCAATGACTTGGCGTGGTTATCAAAACGGTCGGAACCCTCAACTGTGAGAGTCCTCATGTCACTCATATTCCTCACTTGATGCTTTTGGTATTATTAGGCTTGGGTTGAGCATCATGAGGAAATTCATTCCATAGTGTAACTTCGACCCCCTTTAACAGTACGGTGTTCCTATTACTCAAGTGCGAAGAAAGTAAAACAGAAAGTGTAAATCTTCATGCTTCAAATTCTTCAGAATGATTTTCTTAAGGAACCACCGGACTTCTCAATATCAGTATCTTCCTGAGGAATATCAATTTCATCGCAGATTCCTCTTGATTCATTTCTTCAGCTTCAGACCAATTTCTTCAACTGAAGACATATATTTTTAGGGGTCGATATTCTTCAAATATCTCAAACTCCTCAATGACTTATAGATCCTGTGTACACTCACAAACACATTAGATACTTAACCTATAAGTCTTCAAACCACCAAAATCACTAAGGGTCACTAGATGCACTTACAATACTAATCTACCGGACCACCTAAAACTAGTTAAACAACTAAATTTATACTAATCTACTGGAGCACCTAAAAGTTTATAAACTACTTAATACACTAATCTACAAAAAAAAATTACCCTTGAAGTGTGCGCAGAAACGATGAACGACGAACGACTCTTGACGAACACCGAGAATAATCCCACACCACCACCTCCAACTCCACCAAAACAACCAACTTCACCCACACCACCACCACCACCACCACCACCACTACAACCTCCACCTCAACCTCCACCACCACCACCACTAAAACCTCCACCTCAACCTCCACCACCACCACCAAAAATAGCTTCAAAACAAGCACCACAAACTACCCCATCGCGAGTGAGACGGATTGTTTGGATGCCCTCCTCCTTACGCAATAAAAGTACGGTTCAAAACGTGGAAATGGAATATTTTTTGTGTGGGGGAGAAGGAAGGAGGAGAAAGAGAGAAAGGAGATAAGGTAGAATGGGAGAAGGGAGAAGGAAGAAAGAGGAAGGAGGAAGAAGGAGAGGGGGAAGGGGCTGCCTCGGGCTGGCTAGTGGCCACTAGTCGGCCACGCCCAGGACGATAGCCTTATCGGCTTCGCCAAGGCCGACAGGTAGAGCCGACAGGGAAATCGACGTGGCATGGCCACTAGTCGGCCGCCATGTGGCCGAGAGCCACTAATCGGCCGGGCCTAGGCCGACTGGCTTCTTGTCGGCCACACCAGAGCCGACAGCCTCCAATCGGCTTTGCAGTGGCCGAGGCAGGCTTATTTTTGAATTTTTTTGAATCGGTGCATTATTTTTCAAAAAGAATAAAAAAATGCAATATTAAAAAAATAGCACCATAGCCTCCTCTCTCCTCAACCGACGGCCCTCCCAGGCCCGTGTAGGTCGCACGAAATCCGAAGCAACCCCACCCTCGCTGCAAGTCGAGAGAGGAGCTCCCGATCCAGAGCCTCCCGAGCACTCCTTCTCGCTCCAGGCATCGCCCAATGCCTCCCACGCCCCATCTCTGGCGAGCCTGCTGCCGACGTACATCGGGTCGACCCCGCACCCCGCCCCCCTCTTATCTCCACCCCTTCTCGTTTCTCTCTCATGGCCTCTCTCTCTGTTCGCAACCCGCCAAGGATGTCGGTCCCGATGTTGTCGATTTCCCCCACTATCGCCGGGAATGGCTCCCCCGTGACCAGATCCGAGCGGTTTCGGTCCCAGCTGTGCCTCCCTGACCTCCTTTGGTCGGAATCCGCTAGTGTCGCCGTCGTTCCTCGAAAATGATGTCGTCGTTGTTGTGTTCGTGGAGGCGAACTCCAGCGCCGTTGACCGAGCGCACGCTTGCCGCGCTAGGCCGCAATGGCGTCAAACCGAGCCGCGGCCAGCTCCATTTGGCCTGCCGCCGCAAGTCGGCATAGCCTCACCATTCAGTGCGCTAGCAGGTGGGCCGCCGCCCCGACCCAGATCCCGACCTCGACCTGCTCCATTGATTGGGCAAAGGCCGATCGGTGAGCTCCCCCGTAGCCCCACTATCCCCCGCCACTTACACCTTGTAGTTATATTGTGCCCATACATCACTATTGGACTATTCCAGATTCGACCCAGATTGAGGAATTTATCAGTAAATCCAGGATTTTTCTAATTACTGAAAATGCCATCGTATTGCATTGATCATAATTAAATAATCGTGCATTGGATTCAAATTTGTTTTATATAAAAAATGTTCAAAATTTTGTGTAGATTTTCAATTTCCATCTTTCACACATGTTAAAAATGTTTAACTTGATGTTTTAATTCGATTTGCACCATTGTCATGTTAAAACGGTTTATCCAATAACAAAATAATCGGAGCTCCGAGTTAATTAAACTTTATATGAAAAACACTCTTCTTAATGGGCTTCAAATGATTTTATCAATTGCATACATATTAGGATTCATCTACATCCTCAAAGATATATTACACAAGTGCTTCATGTATACGTCTAAAAAACTGATATTTTATTCAAATTTGTTTGGATGATTGAATCTAATCTATAGGCCCTATGGAAGTGATTCATTCATGGAATTTGTTTTGTGTGTTGTCTAATTTGATGCCATGCATGTGGTTCCTATGTAGAACATCATTAGGTTGTTCATTTGTTGCTTTAAAGTAGCTATCGTGTTATAATTATTTGCTGTTAACGATAAGTTCCATTCTGTAAGCATCATATTAAGCAAACCATGCCTCCTATGAATGTGCGTCAATGGAGTGATTTGTAGTATGCCATGTCTAATTGTGTTAGTAGGTTTGCCATGCCATATATGTCAGGTTTGCCATGCCATATATTGTCCAGTTTTCATGCTGTGAACTTGCCATAAAAATGTTATTGTTTTGAGGGTCCAAATTAATTCTATGTCTGGATATTGATATATTTTGTTCCTATGTTTCCATGTGAATTGCCATTAATCTACAACCCGTTGTGTTTGGTCCAATGGAGTGAAGTCTAAATCATGTTATCCTCTGTTATTTGTGCCATTAGTTTTCAAGTATAGGTTTTGCATCCTAGTTAATTTTGTTATCAAACATGTCGATCTGATAAAAATGTTGTTCCTCGCACCATGTTAATTTTTCTAAGTTTGAGAAACTGCTTATTTCAGAATTCCATATTTTGTTGATGCTAGCTATGATTGTGTGCATAATTAGACCTTACTAGTATGGAAAGAACTGAAGTGCATCATGCCTACTATCATATTCTAAATTTTCATGCCATCATATGTCATGTAGCATGTGTTTTTATTGCTACCAATATGCCTTCAGAATAAAACTGATATGTTAAAAAACGTTATTTTCACTAAGTCTGAAACTCTGTTCAATTAGCCATCTTGTGAGCTCATTTCCTATCGATCCATGCTTTTAATCAATTTGCTCGTGTGAAATGAATTATCATGAATCACGTAAACTATTGCCCCATGTCTTGTTTGTGCATTTTAGAATGCTGAAGCATGTTGATTTGCTGTGTGCAAAATGTCATGTTGCTGTTTTGAACAGATTATAGCTAGAACTTGAGTTGATCGTAGTTGTTGAACCATCTTCGTTTTGTACATGCCATATGTGAAACTTGCCTAAACTTTCATGTAGATTCATAATATCTTGTTGCATTCATGTTTTATCATGTTTGTGGTTGTCGTTTGCATGCATTTTACATACATGGCATATTATCGTATGTTGGTCATATATTTTAGACCATAACTCCATTTTAGATGATCTATATATGTCAATCGCATAGAATAACGTGTAGAATCACATGGTGCTTTTTTTCCTTGCTAAATAATTAGAAAATATGGTTAGTTGACATCTCGAGCAATTTCGAAATTAACATATGGGGCCATGTCGAGAATACTATAAGTTGTTTCTCACGTCATTTAAAATGCCTACGTATATAGTTTATTTATGCTTCACCTCTTGCCATGTTAAACAACATTTAAACATGTCGTGTAAATAAACGGGAGTTAACTAAATAGTCAAATATGGAGTTCCGTCAATATGCAACTCGTTACATATTGAGCTTCACTTAACGTGTAATGTTTGATCGTTGTAATTAAAGGGATATGCATCATATTTGATTGTGCATCATGTCATGAATATGTTGTGGCGCTTATCGTATGTTGGTTGGTTGTTTCCATATTATGTCTTATCGTTAGAGTTCTGCAATCAATTCAGAGTGTGAGGACTCGTTCGACTATGTTGGTTCATCTAGTTCACGGATACATTCTTCTTCCAAGCGGGATCACACGCAACATGACCCATTCCCTGGATACCACTACTATCATTCCTATGCTAGTTGTCTCACTTATATCGTTATGTCTTGTTACCTACCACTTTAATGTCAGCCTCCCAACATTGTCATGAAAAGCCTCAAACCCCTCCACATCTGAGCAAACCATTGTTTGGCTTAGTTTCGCTTTCTCAACCCTTCATATAGCGTTGCTAGTTATAGGTGCAGATTGTTTCCATGTGACAACATGGATATCTTGGGATGTCACAATATTATTACTATTTAATTTAATGCACACATATACTTGGTAAGAGGTGGAAGTGTAACGACCAATATGCAATCCTATCTTTTTTTTGTCTCAAGGGCCTCGACAGGGATAGAAGCTTATCTTATCGTTTTGCGAGAATGGATATTGTTAGAAGTACATGTGCAGAAGAGATGAGTATCTAGAATTGGCTTACACTCGCCACATGCTACAGCAAAATCATATCAATACAACAATACATTCAATCATCATGTCGAAAAGCAGGGTCCGACTACAGACGAAAACAAACGATAAAAGAACGAAGTCCATCCTTAATATCCCAGGCTGTCGGCCTAGAACCCATCCTAGATCGATGATGAAGAAGAAGAAGGAACTCCAAATAGAACAATCATCGCCCTCACGTCAAAGTATCGCTTTACCAAAACCTCCAATTGTTGTTGTAGTAATCTGTGAGCCACAGGGACTCGGCAATCTCATTTCCAAAGGTATCAAGACTAGCAAAACTTAATGGGCGAGGTATGGATAAGTGGTGAGGCTGCAGCAAGCAACTAAGCAATCATTTGAGGTGGCCAACTTATGAGTACTAGAATAAAAGGGGGGTGATCTACGCACAATCAGACGTTAACTAATGATGATCAAATGAATGATCCTGAACACCTACTTACGTTAGACATAACCCTAACGTGTCCTCTTTCAGATAAGAACTCAAAAGAAGAGACAGTCACGGTTACGCACACAGTTGGCAAGTTTAGTTAAGTTTACTTCAAGTTTGCTATGACCTGGTGTTAAACAAAGATTCCAAGTTGCCCCATAACCGCAGGCATGGCTTTCGGAAAGATTTAACCCTGTAGGGTTGCTCCAACTAGTCCATCACAAACTACCACACGCTGCGTCGGAATGACCTCAACCACAGAAAACCCGTGATATCCTCGGGTTCCTATTTGAAAACCTCAACCTCAAGAAAGCCCAAAGTGTCCTCGGAATCCCTCGCATAAGATGTTCGAGAAGGGTAAAACAAGTCCAGCAAAGCCTCCCAACATGTCAACAAATCCAATAGGAGCAGCGTATCTCGTTCTTAGGACAGGACTGGATTGTCCAAACTTCCGGTAGGTCAATCACGGAGTTGCCCCTGGTGGCCACTTGCCGTTGACAGGTTGGACCAACTCTCGTGAGGAAAACTGGCCTGTGGGGTTCATTACTTATCCACGGGGTGATCAAACCCTATGCAATTTTTATTAGTTGCTATTAAACAAATAGTACCAACGTTGGGCCTTGCCACAATAGTTTTATCCCAAAACGAAAGTCAAGGGGGGCCCCTAACAACCCCAAGCATGTTAGGAGTGCTCATTATGGAACATAACATCGGTTCACGAGTAACTAGTGCGACAAAGGTGGAAGAAAACACCGAGCTAGAAGGCCAAGCCTTCCACCTTTTACCAAGTATATAGGTGCATTAAATTAAACATCAGTAATATGGTGATATAACAAGGAACCCATGTTTTCAGATGGAAGCAACTGCACCTCCAATTAGCAACGCTATAAAAAGTTTGAGCAAACGGTAACATCGCCAAGCAGTGGTTTGCTGGATTGTGGACGGGTTAGAGGCTTTTCATGGCAATGTTGGGAGGCTGACATTTAAGTGGTAGGGAGCAAGATATAGTGAAAGAAACGAGACAACTAGCATAGCAATGATAGTAATGGTATCTAGGGAAATGGTCACCTTGCGTGAGATCCCGCTTGGAAGAAGAACGACTCCATGAAGCAGACGAACCAACGTAGTCGAACGGATCCTCACACTCGGACACGCTTGCGGAAATGTATCAAGAAGAAACAATCCGGAAATAACAATCAACACACGATAATACCACACAGATTCAAAACATGATGCACAATCAAATATAATGCACGTCTATTTAATTATGCATGGCACGACAAAGCACAACAATTTATTACTACACATTAAATGAAGCTCAATATGCAACGCGTTGCATATTGACGAAAGTCCATATTTGAATTATTTTAGTTCACTCCGGTGATGTACACATCAATATTAAATGTTGGTAACATGGCAATAGGTGAAACATAATCAACCTACACTATCTAGGCATTTTAAATGAGGTCGGAAATAATATTTAGTATTTCGGGAAGTCCTCGTGTGCAAATTAAGGTTTCGGTATTGTTCTGCCTATAACACCATTTTAACGTTGTCGAACCGTAAAATAAATGCTACCATGTTATTCTACCGTTTTTCTAGCCAAGTTACATATATAAAACATTTTAATCGAAGCTATGGTTAAGTAGTTATGGAATAAAAACATTAACATGACATTAGGAAATTTTAATGTGAACAAAAAGTTAACCATTTTAAACACACGTGAGAGGGGCATATGGCGAATCTACACGAAATTGTAAGCATTTTCATGTATGAAGTTTTTAAATCTGATGCACAGTTAATTTGCTAGGAAATAAATCATTTTTACCATGGTATCATGCAAAACAATGCAAACAACACATTTCAATATTTTTAACATTTGCGGAAGTTGAGAATTGTTAATCTACATAAAACTCTGGACATTTTACCTATCTAATGTTTTCACATGCGATGCACGGATAATTAGATATGAACATTTTAAAATGATGTAATTTTTGAGTAATTTAAATGTCCTGGATAAAATGCTAAAATCGCAAACGGAAAAGAAAAAAATACAAGGCCGAATTGTAGCACACTTCAGCGGCCCAGCTTTGGAACCGGCCCAAGTGGCCATGTGTGAGTGCAAAAAAAACAGAATCATGGAAAAAATTGGGGTGCGTGGGTTTCGAACCAAGGACCTCCTTTGTGGAAAACAGATGCACAACCTAGTCAGACTACAAAGTGTTTGTGATAAGCAGGGTATTGTCTGCAAAAAAACGTGCAGTGAAACTAAACCTGAACGAAACTGAAAACACAACTAGGTATATCTAAGAGAAAATTCCTTATCTAACACTATGTTAAATATTGGTTCCCTATTTAACACTAAAGAAATATTTCTTCCTTATGTAGCACCGAATGTAAACATTATGCCTTATCTAACATTTTCGTCCATTCTGTTAGCCCACGCCGTTAAAATAGACTTGCATTGACGAAACTGTCCCTATCCATAGGAAAAAAAGAAACCCCTGGCCCAAGCGATTCCCCTCTCTCTCGCGACGCCCCTCTCTCTCCCGACACACCAAGCCCACCTTTCCTCGTCGTAACCCTAGCGAGAGCGAGATGGACGCGGTGCTCGATCCACACCGGAGGGGGCCGGCGAGGGCGCGACCTTGGATGGCCCCGGCGAGGGTGCGACCTCGGAAGGCCCCGGCGAGGGCGCGACGACGAAGGCCCCCGGCCAGGGCGCGACCATGAAGGGCCCGGCTAGGGCCGACGCCGGAGGGGCCGGGGCGAGGCACGATGCGGGAGAGGCCAGGGAGAGGCGCGACGCCGGAGGGGGCTAGGGCGAGGCTCGACGCCGGAGGGGCTGGGACAGGGCGCGCTACTGAAGGGGCCGGCCCATGGCGCCACCCCGGAGGGGCTGCGGCAGGGCGCGCCACCGGAGGGGCCGGCCCAGGGCGCGACGCGGGAGGGGCTTGGGAAGGGCTCGGCAGCAGTTCCAGGACCAGCTACATGGGCATGTCCGGAGGGGTAAGATTTCCTTGAGATTTCCATGTAATGTTAGTAGCAAAACAGTCCATCTAGTAGTAATTATCATGCAAACTTGTGTTTTTAATTCACAGGATGGATCCAAGTTCAAGTTATTTGCTCAAAATGAAATTGTTTGGCAATCGAAAGAAAGCTCGAAAGGACATAAGATGTTTTTCTTTTGAGAAGGTCATCGATTATGACTTGACAAATTATAAGGATTTGGTTGAATCAATTGTAGAGCAGTATCTGCCGGGTTATTTGGAAGTTGCACATGTGCAGTATTATGATGATATTCCTAAAACTTGTCCAGAAGTAAAATCTGACCAAGATTTGATGCTTATGTTTGAAAAACACAACGAGACAAAGGTGCTGCACATGATTATTGCATATTGTGAGCCCTGTGAAACATATGAGCCTATCACCGAGTGGCAAAGTGATGTGCAACAGCACAGTACTATAGAAGATGATGATGATAATTACCTTTGCAACCCAAGACCTGAGAATGAGCATGTTGGCGTTGATGAGGAGAATATGTATGAAGTGGATGAACCTATCTCCTTAGATGTGGTTCTTTGTCCTAATAAAGAAAGGGACAAAGACAATATTTTTGAGGATGATAGCGAGGTTGAGAGTGAAGTAGAGGATGATGAAGTAGAGGATGATGAGGAGTTGCATGAGGCAGAGCATCCTCCACATGTAGAGTATGACAAATTAAACCTCCAATGACAAAGGGCTTTATATATCCCAACATGAAAGAGTTCAAATTGGCAGTTTCTCAGCATGCAATCAAACGTGAATTTGAGTATAACACCGAGTATAGTACACGTCATCGGTTTAGGGGCTATTGTTCAAGACGGGATGCTGATAATTGTCCATGGAGGATACATGCTTCTACGATGGAGGATAAGTGTAGTGTAGTGTAATGATCATTTCTTGCATATATGTATTTCCTTGTAGCTAATTACCTCTATCTCTCTTTTGAATGAGAAGAAAAACCCATGTGAATATGATTGCTCTAGTACAAGAAGAAAAAATAAGATGAAGAATCTAACCAAGTTTTGGATATGTGATAAGGTGAAGGATTGGTTGATTGAAGATGGAACTCTCGGAGCGAAGGCATTGGTGAAGAAGATTAAAGAACACCACAAGGTTGACATCCACTACAAAAGGGTTTATATGGGTAAGATGCTAGCTCTGAAAGAACTCTATGGTGATTGGGATAGCAGCTTCAACAATTTGTATAGGTTTAAATGACAAGTTGAAATATCTTGCCCTGGTAGCATAGTGCAGATTGATCATTACACTATAAAAGAAAAAATCAGATTTATAAGGTTCTTCTTTGCTTTGAAACCTTGCATAGATGGATTCCTTGCTAGTTGTAGACCATATTTGGCAGTAGATAGCACATTCTTAATAGGAAGGTTCAAGGGGAAGCTGGCTAGTGCTACCGATGTAGATGGCCATAATTGGACGTATCCACTTTGTGTTGGAATTTTTGATTCTGAAACAAATGAGAACTGGATCTGGTTCATGCAGTTGCTTAGGCAAGCCATAGGATCACCAATGGGTTTAGCCATAAGCACTGATTCCGGGAAGGCGGTGATGACAGGGGTAAAGGAAGTATTCCTAGAGGTAGAACATAGGGAATGCATGTTTCACTTGGTGTCAAACTTTAAGAAAAAGTATCACGGAAAAGTATTTGACGACCACCTTTGGGATGCTGCCTACTCATCGAACAAATATATATTTGAGAAAAATTGGGTTGCAATGGAGACCGCAAAGCCAGCGGCAACTGCATATCTTAGGAAGTTGCACACTAGGTTGTGGACTAGGAGACAGTTCTCAACCATTTGTAAGGTGGACTATGTAACCAACAATCTTGCAGAGTGCTTGAATAATTGGATTAAGCACCACAAGTCTTTGAACTTGCATGACTTAATGGACAAGCTTAGGCAGATGATTATGATCATGTGGAATCGAAGGAGAAAAGTAGCAAAGAAACTAGATGTCTTATTGATTTTGCCCCCACATAATTAAGAAGTTGAATGCAAAGAGTAGAGAGTTAAACTTGGAGGTGGTAGAAAGATCAGAAGAAGTTGCTGAAGTTACTCAATTGGGAGGCAGCGGATTTAGGTTTGTCGTTAACTCGCATGACAACACATGTTCTTGTAGACAATGGCAAGTTTCTAGTCTTCCTTGCAGACATGCTCTAGCATTCATCACATCACTTGCCAATGCACATATACAAAAGTTTGTGGACTCGTATTACTCCGTTGACAAGTTTAGAGCAGCTTATGGCCAACTAATCCCCGCCATGTGTGACAAGACCTAGTGGCCTGAATCTAACCATGGATTCTTCATGCATCCACCCTTGCTAAAAGCCGTAGCTGGTCGGCCCAAAACAGAGAGGCATAAGGGTTGTGGTGAGAAAAAGAGGAAAAGTGGCCAGCACTTATGCCCTATTTGTAAGGAATACGGGCACCATTGGAACAAGTGCAAGAAGGGGAACAGAGATGACATTGCTGCTTTGACGGATGTGGGGTAATGAACTATGCATTCTATTTTCTTATTGCATAGTAACTACTTTCTTGCATTACTATTTTGTATTCAACTATGCATATGAACTACTTTCTTATTGCTCGTGTTGAGTAACAATGAAGAGGGGGAAGATTACCAAATCAGCCGAGTCATCCATTGTGCCAAGAGGTGATGAAGCACCCACAACCATGTATTTTCCACCAAGGTTAACAATACTACACCTATTATTTTTGCAAACGGAAACTGAGTTTGATTAGTGCCATATCAAATCTGAGTTTGTTTTGTGTGTATTCATCTAATTCATAGCCAAAGCTTAGAAATTACAACCAAGAAGTAGGGAAAACATAGCCAAACCTTGGAGACTACAAATAAGAAAAATGGAAAAAGGTGTAAAAGGTGAGTTTTGCAAATTATGAATTTTTACATCACATATAATGCATAGTTCATGTCGTTATTTGCTCTGAAATTACTGCTGCCATACATGTACAAGTGTAGATCAACGAAGGGGAAAAGATGGAGCTTGCTAAAAAGGATAAAATTTGTGCTATGGTGCCATTTGACAGCCCTGCAATGGGCACTAGAAGCAAAAAGACTAGCCCAACCAGCCCCACAATGAGCAAAACAAGCAAAAGAAGGCTTAGCTTGTGAACATGTCATATTGTGTGAACTCATGTGTGTGAATCTTTGGTCACTTGGACTATGTATGTGAACCAGGATATGATGACAATCCTTCTGTGTTGCTCATATGATGTGAACTTGAATGTTGGACCTATATATATGAACCTGGAAATGGTGTACGTGATATATGCGTATTTGGATGTGAGCCTGGATGTTTATGTGCAAATCTGAATATTATTTGTTGAAATATATGTATATGTGAATTGTGTGATTCTCATATGCATCAATTTATAGGGGAGGTTCTGCCCAAATTTTGAATTACTTTGTATGTGATGCTCACAATTTCATCAGGGGTAAATTCGTCTTCTCAGGTACTATTTAACACCGTCAATGGTTAAAATGGACGGAAATGTTAGAAAGGGAATAAATTTTAGTGTTCGTGTTACTTAAGGAAGAATTTTTTTTTGCAGTGTTAAACAGGACACACAAATTTAAGCCAGTGTTAAATAAGGAATTCTCTCTATATCTAAACCTGAGGCAAAACAAAATAGGGGCAGCTGGGATTCAAACCCCAGACCCCTCAGACGAAACACACTACGCTAACTAGCTCACCTATGAAGGGACTATGCTATCACATGGTTTTTGTCGAAGATAAAACATACCGAGTCGCTTATGAGACTAAACTGAAAACCAGAATAGATATTGATCTGTTTCCAGGTCGGGGATGCACCCATGCAGGGGATGCCATGGCGGGTCGGCACGCGAGATCGCGATGGGGATAGTCGCCAGGGGGATGAGGGCGATGCTGGGGATGATCAGGGCAGCACGAGGCTGCGGATCTGGGCGGCACGAGGCAAAGGAGTCGACGAGCTCGAGGGCCGGTGGCACGATGGTATTCCTCCGGAGCTGCTGATCTTGTAGAAAGAGGAGGTGAGAGACGATGGGGCGAAACAGAGAGAGGGGAATATAGGAGAGGGAGGAAGACCTCCAATCAGCTTCTCTGGCGACCGTCCTACACCGCTTCAAGGACGACCACGACAGCAGCGGTGTGGAGCTATGGCGGGCCAGTTCCGTTTTTCCCTGGCACAGCAGAAAAAGAACGGGAGAGGGAGAGAGATTAGAGGAGGATGGAGAGGAGAAGGAGCATGAGGGAAGGGAAGGGAAGATAGGGAAGGTCGACGACCTGTTGGGATCTCCGACAATGAGCTGCAGGTGGTCGTCGGCAGGGTGGCTGGAGTCCTCGGTGTCCCATGCTCGCGAGCACACTAGCGGCGCGAAACTGGCTCAGGAGGAGCTCGGCTCTCCTGCTGCATGGGTGCGGTAGCGCGAGGTGCTCGGGGCCACGAGCAAGCTCGATTGGGCGGGTGTGCAAGACGAGGAACGTGGTGACGCTGGTTTGGTTTCGGGCCCCGATACTAAGTCATAGAAATCCATCGTGTAACACATCATATCAGTTTGCAGTCTCACGCATGGTTATCCCCACGGCTGTCACCTTACCTTGGCCAGAACTGTTTACGTCTTTGGACTCACATATTTAATTGTGTTGCTAGCATTCCAATGTCAAAGAACCCGGATCGAAATAACTAGTTATAAACCCAAGTGACACATTCGTACATAGACAGACATACATAACCCAACAAAGTAGGTGTCGGTCATCAGCGTGTGTAGGCGAGTCATAGCAAGCTACGAGAACTCCATTACATGGTGGAACATTAAAGTCCTCACTGTACATAGACGAGTCGTAGCAGGCTACAGGGACACCATTACATTGCGAGACATTTCCCCAAAGGGACAGACACAACATGAAAGAAGGATACATGCATGTCAACCAATGTGTCCGGACCAGTAGCAAGCTACCAAGGCTCAGTGGAATCACAAAGGGGCATATATCTGTAAAGAATACTACTAAAGGCACACAACTAGGTGTCGAACCCCATACATATCGCAGCACATCACACGTACGCATGACGTTCCTGACGGGATACTACCCCTGGGTATACCAAGAGCGGATATTAGCCGTTTCCAAGACATTTGGGGCCGTCTGCCCCCCCCCCCCCCCCCGAGGCCGGCAAGTGATAGTCGGTCCATTCGGCCAACACGAGTCCGGTCGACTATCGATAGCCTGCCCATTCAGCCAACACAATCCCAGCCGACTGCGATTGTCGGCCCTTTTGGCCCGTACATGCCCGGTCGACATGCGATAGCCGGCCACTTATCCATCGCATGCCCCGGCTTCCTGACGAGGCTCGGCCGGCCGGCTGGCCTACCACCAGCCGAACGGCCTGCTCCCGCCCCATCCGGTCGTATCATCATACGCAGAGAAGACAATATGAAGGATCAGAGGCTATCATGGCAGCAGTACGTGCTCACATGTTCGGCCCTGCTACGACGTGATGATGGGAGTGTTAGCGAGGCTACACGGCCCCCATCACTGCAGACCGTGACCGTGCGAGACGGTCTTGGAGCCACGTTCCTCACCCCTTTGCCTGCGCCCTGACGGCTCGGTGCGCCCGTGATGACCCACAAGTATAGGGGATCAATCGTAGTCCTTTCGATAAGTAAGAGTGTCGAACCCAACGAGGAGCAGAAGGCTCTGATAAACGGATTTCAGCAAGGTAATAACTGCAAGCACTGAAAGTAGCGGTAACAAGTGATTGTGTAGCGAGGTGAAACGTAGCAAGCAAAGAGTAACAAGTAGTAGCAATGGTGCTGCAACTGGCCTAATCCCTTTTGTAGCATGGGACAAGCCTGAACAAAGTCTTATAGGAGGAAAAACGCTCCCGAGGACTCAAGGGAATTTCTGTCATGCTAGTTTCATCATGTTCATATGATTCGCGTTCGTTACATTGATAGTTTGACATGTGGGTGGACCGGCGCTTGGGTACTGCCCTTACTTGGACAAGCATCCCACTTATGATTAACCTCTCTCGCAAGCATCCACAACTACAAAATAAGAATTAAGACAAAGTCTAACCATAGCATTAAACTAGTGGATCCAAATCAGCCCCTCATGAAGCAACGCATAGACTGGGGTTTAAGCTTCTATCACTCCAGCAACCCATCATCTACTTACTACTTCCCAATGCCTTCCTCTAGGACCAAATATGGTGAAGTGTTATGTAGCCGACGTTCATATAACACCACTAGAGGAAAAGACAACATACAACATATCAAAATACCGAACGAATATCAAATTCACATGACTATTATTAACATGACTTATCCCATGTCCTCAGGAACAAAAGTAACTACTCACAAGACATAATCATAATCATGCCCAGAGGTGTAATGAATAGCATCAAGGATCTGAACATAAACTCTTCCACAAAGTAATCCAACTAGCATCAACTGCAAAGAGTAATCAACACTAAAAGCAACCTTACAAGTACCAATCGGAGTCGTGAGACGGAGATTGGTTACAAGAGATGAACTAGGGATAGGAGAGGAGATGGTGCTGATGAAGATGTTGATGAAGATGCCTCCCCTCCGACGAGAGGAGTGTTGGTGATGACGATGGCGATGATTTCCCCCTCCGGGAGGGAAGTTTCCCCGACAGTATCGTCCTGCCGGAGCTCTAGATTGGATCTGCTCAAGTTCCGCCTCGTGGTGGCTGCGAAACCACGAAAAAGCTCCCTCTTGATTTTTTCCAAACTAGGACGCTTCATATAGCAAAAGAGGGGGGCTAGTGGGCCTTCAGGCAGCCCACAAGCCTGCCCTGCGCCACCAGGCGGGGTGGTGGCGGTGGGCAAGCTTGTGGGGCCATCGTGGCCCCCCTCCGGTAGTTCTTTCACCCAGTATTTTTAATATATTCCAGAAAAAATCCATGTAAATTTTCAGGGCATGTGGAGATGTGCAGAATAGTGGACTAGGATTTGCTCCTTTTCGAGTCCAGAATTCCAGCTGCCTGAATTCTCCCTCTTCAAATAAACCTTGCAAAATAAGAGAGAAAAGGCATAAATATGGTACCACAAGTAATATAACAGCCCAAAAAGCAATAAATATCAACATGAAAGCATGATGCAAAATGGACGTATCAGCCCGCACCTGATACGCACGACCAGCGGGCCCCGCAGTAAGACTGAACAGTAGGTGGGCCCCACAGCCGGCCCGAGAGGCTCGCAGCAGGCCCCACCTCCAATCCTACCGTTACCATTGTACCCCATGGCTACACTATAAAGCCTCACCTCAGCCCACAGAGAGAGGCACCTTCAGGCTGAACATGTATGCAGACACACACACACACACTTAGAACACCACCGAGGCAGCGAGACTAGAAGCCAGAGCTTCATCTCACTCCTCACGAACAACTAAAGGAGCAACCTTTGTACCGTGATTCTCATATAGTCACACAGGCAGGACTAGGGGTTTTACCTCATCGGAGGGCCCTGAACCTGGGTAAACTGGCATCCTGTGCGTTGCGCCTACACCCTTTCCCACATGTCACGAGCGTCCAACGGCCCCAAACCGCGAGTTAAGCCACCCCATGGCATCCGTCCCAAAAATACCACGACAGTTTGCACCCACCATGGGGCCGGCAGCAACGCCGGCCGGAGTAACGTTCAGTGCGGGATCCTTCACCACTTATAGCGAGCATGTGGTGCACGACTTGGTCATGCGCTACGGTGCGCTCGTTTGCGTCAATGACAATGCCCGCCGTCTGGAGGACGCGGACTTCCCCGTTTATGGCTCTATCATTGCCTTCGCCTCACACCGCGAGTACGTCGCGGTCGTCGCCGACAGCTATCCCACCGAGGTGCTCAGCTGTGATGAGATGCCGCCGAGTGGTGACGGAAACCTCCCCCGCAGCATCGATGACATGTGCGACCGTGTGGAGGTGCTCACCATCAGCATGCATGGCGGCACATCTGGGTACTGAACCTTGATTCATGCAGCGATGGACACGCTCCGCGCCCCCATCCCTTAGGTGGCTGACCCCGCAGTCGCCACCCAAGAGCTCGACGCCTATCGCGTGCAGCTGCTCCGCGAGGCGGAAGCGCTGGAGGCTACTCAGCACGAGTTCGAGGCCACTCGGCGCGAGTTCCATGCGGCCCATGGTCTCACACCGGCTACCCCCGGGCCCAAACGGCTAGAGTGCGTGTGGCACTGAGGGGGTGCAGTTGGCCAGGAGTTAGCCGGTGACTACCCCGTCTATTATACCCAAGTCAAGAACATGCAAGCTGTGCAGGCCGCCATCAGCGAGCTAGAGGGGCTCGATGGTCCGACCCGTTACGCGCAGCAGGAGCGCATTCGCGTCCTCATAGAGGCCGCCAATGCACAGCAAGCCCAGTCGTCCCACGACCCGGCCGTCTCCTGCTCATGGATCCACAACGACGCCGGCCAGCCCGTAGCAGGCCGCGGAAGACAAACCAGGTGTCTTCGCCTGGCAACACCCATCACTGTCGCGGCAGCCAACAGGTGGGCAGCCACAGCCGACGGGACCGTTGCTAGTCAGTTGTCGACAACCGCTTGTGGGTGCCGACTAGCCAGGGCAACCGCCAGTTGGCACGAAGCGGCTAGCGCGAGGAGTGCGGCCGGTCGGCGGTACCTTGCGTGCAGGTGTACGAGCGGATCAGTGCACGCTAGCTCGACGACCAGGACGCGGGCTTCCGCCTTGAGCGTCTCGCCCAATCCCACGCAGCCGAGAAGGAAGGCACAGTCGGCCCGCCGTGCTTCGAGTCATGCATCATCAAGGAACCGTACCCCAAGGGTTTCACCTTGGGGCGCGACACCCCCAAGTACAATAGCTCAATCAAGCCCGAGGATTGGTTGAACGACTACACCACCACCGTCGGCATCGCCGACGCAACAAATGCGTAGCCGTACACTATGCGCCCCTCATGCTGCTCGGCTAGGCCCGGAACTAGCTTAACAGCCTGCCACCTGGCAGCTTGAACGGCTGGCTGGACTTCCTAGAGGCATTTGTGTGCTACTTCACCAGCACGTACAAGCGCCCTGGTCGGCACTGGCAGCCCGCCCTATGCGTACAGGGCCCGGCCAAGCCGCTCTGTGACTACCTCACGCGATGGACCGAGCTCCACAACTCCTTCGAGGGCGTCCATGAAATGCAGGCGATCAAGTACCTGATTGACGGCTGCCTAGACGACACCCTCCTCAAGCACAAGCTTATACGTCGGGAACCCTCCACCCTCTCGCAGCTGATGGCCATTGTTGATCAGTATGCCGTCGCCAAGTCTGATATGAAGCTCCCCATGCTCGTCGACACGGCCGGCAAGCCGACTATGTCCAAGCCGGCTGCCAGCCCGGCAGTCGACGAATGCCATCCGGATCAGGTCAAGCACAAGGCCGACCAGCCGGACGCCCACTAGGGTACCCGGCAGGTCGTGGCCACCGAGGACGTTCGCATGGAAGACGGCCAAGGCCCTAGCCTACTCTAGCGCCCCAACGAAGGCAAGAAACTGTGGTAGGCCAAGTACACCTTCGAGGCCATGCTTGACGGGCCCTACAAGTTCCATAGCGAAGGCAAGCCGGCAACACACACCGCCCACCAGTGCAGCTGGTTCACCAAGATCGCGTGTGGCGAGGCTCCGCCGCCGCCACCTCTTCCTTCCGCTCCGGGAGTCGGTGAGGCCGATTACTTATACCCTCAGCAGGACGCGATATACGTCATCTTCACCAGCAAGCTTGACGATAAGCACATCCAACACAAGCGAGCGCTAGAGGGCAACACCATCGTGTCGCCGGTCCCCTAGTACATGCACTGGTCGTACAAGCAGATCACTTTGGCCCGTGAAGACCATCCAACTATGATGCCCATGCTAGGCAGCTACACGCTGGTGTTGGACCCCACCTTCGTCTCCCAAAAGAGCATGTGCCGCTTCACGCGGGTGCTCATCAACGGCGGTAGCAGCATCAACATCCTCTATCATGACACCATCCAAAAGCTTGGCATTTTGGAATCCGAGCTCCAGCCGACTCGCATGGTGTTCCAAAGCATCATCCCTAGTCACTCGTGCTCGCCGATCAGCAAGGTCCGGCTAGACATGTTGTTTGGCTCGCCGAAGAACTTCTGCCGCAAGCCGATCTGGTTTGAGGTCGTCAACCTCACCAGCTCCTATCAGGCCATCTTGGGCCGGCCGGCCTTAGCCAAATTCATGGCGGTCCAGCATTACGCCTACCTAAAGATGAAGCTGCCAGGCCCTCACGGGATCATCACTGTCGCGGGAAATTACACGAAGTCATCCGAGTGTGCTCTGGCCGGCTCCAAGCTAGCCGAGTCACTCGTCATCGCCGAGGAGCAGCGATAGATCGACCGGCTCGTGTCCCTCGCCCACGACCCGGATGCCATGCCCGAGCCCAAGTTGAAGCTGCTGGCTGCGGAGGCCCGGTTGCAGCCGGCCACCAACAAGGACACCAAGAAGGTCCCTCTGGACACGTCCACCTCCACTGGCAAGTACGTCCAGGTGGGGGCCGGCCTCAGCGACAAATAGGAAAGCGAGATCGTTGACTTCCTTTTTGAGGATAGGGATATCTTTGCATGGTCCCAAAGGACATGCTAGGAGTCCCAAGGAAGTTGGCCGAGAACTTTCTCCATGTCTGGCTAGACGCAAAACCGTCCAGGCAACCCTTGTGCCGCTCCTCAGAGGAGAATTGAAAACCCATCGGTGAAGAAGTTGCCCGGCTGCTAGCAGCCAGCTTCATCATGGAGGTCTTCCACGTGGACTGGTTGTCGAACCCTGTCCTGCTGCTGAAGAAAAAAAAGACTTGGCGCATGTGTACCGACTACATCTGGTAAACAAGGCATGCCCCGAGGATCGATTTGCTCTGCCCCGTATCGATCAAGTGATCGACTCGACATCTGGTTGCGAGTTGTTGTCCTTCCTAGACGCCTATTCAGGCTGCCACCAGATCAAGCTAAATCCAACCGATCGGGTGAAGACAGCTTTCATTACACCCTTTGGGGCATTTTGCTATATTACGATGACGTTCAGGCTGAAAAATGTCGGTGCCACGTTTCAGCCTTGCAAGCAGCGATGCCTCTACAGGAAGCTTGGCCCCAACATGCATGACTACGTAGACGACATTGTGGTCAAAACCAAAGAAAGCCACACGCTCCTGGACATCTCAAAGAGACATTCACGAGCCTCCGCGAGTTCGAGATCCGGCTGAACCCGAAAAAGTGCATGTTCAGTGTTCCAGTCGGCCAGCTCCTCGGTTTCCTCATTTCTGAATGAGGGATTGAGGAAAACCCGAAGAAGATTCGGGACATCCAGCGAATGGCCCGGCTGACTAAACTCATCGGCAACCAAAAGGTCACTTTTGGATATCGGGCTCCGCAAAACCATAAAGATTCGAACTCAGGGGCGTGTACGAAGATCTCTCTGGTTCGCCTCACCTAACTCGCTACTCGCTTGGGATGGAAGGAAACTCACTCGATGGCGAAGGAAACATAGAACACAGCAGTTTACCCAGGTTCGGGCTGCTGTGAAGCGTAAAATCCTACTCCTGCTTCGGTGGATTGCCTCTCGCGGAGGATGGTGGGTGAACTAGTACAATGCTTGGACGCCTTCGGAGGATGGGTGACCTTGCGTGGTGCTAGTGGGTGAATGAATCATTCGGGGGGCTCTACAAAGCAACCTATCCTCTATATCTGGTGGCGGCCCCGGTCCTCTTCCCTTATCGTTTCGGTGGGAAGGGATCCCTCATCGGCCAATTTTGAAGGTGAACAGGGGAACATGCTTCCCTGCCCAAAGCTGGTCTTCGCCTGCAAAGAGGCTGCCCACGCTATAGGGACGGGCCCTGGGATGACGTTTGTCCTGCTGGGGGGCCGTGACGGCCTTGTTGCACCAGAAGGGAAACCTTTGGAAGATGCCTTTGGAACCCTGGTACGTCCTTGCCCCCTTTGCACTAAAGGGGAAACTGCTTCGCTCTGCTGTCTGTTGTTCGCATGTCCCTCCCTTGCGTCATCCTTGACTCCTCAGGCCGGGCCTCGCCTCGGAATATCCACCGCTCTAGAGGGGTTGTATGGAGGTCCCCAGCGGGTCTTCATGTCGTTCCTCCTCGTGAGTCTTGGCCCCTCACGAGGGCCTTGCCTTGAGTGGTGTCGAGCCCGTTGGTTTGCTTGATGAAGTGGGCCGGCCATGGGCCACATGCATGCTGGTCTGGGTACCCCCATTCCCAGAACGCCGACAGTCACCGGCTGCCTCACTTCCCTCGGCGGCTTCATCAGCCGGCTCGGAGAGAAGGCCCTCCCACCGTACCGCTTGCTGAACAAAGCAGACGGCTTCATCTCGGGCAACGAAGCCGACGAGGCCTGTCGGGGGGATAACCCCGGGGTAGGCTCATCAAGCTTGTTCCTTCATTTCCAGCCCAATGGACATGAAGGCGCGGAGAATCTCAAGGCCCAACTCTTCTGACCGGCTAGGCATCACCTGCCGGCTGGAAGACGAGGCGGCCCCCTTTCTGGCCGGCCAGGCAACCCATGCTGGCTAGAATCCACGCGGCCTCCCATTCAGACCCAGCCTGGTCCCGCCAGCCGGACTAAGGAGGAGGCGGCCACCCTCAAGCCGGCTGACCAAGCAGGCCAGCCGGCCGAGGATCACAAGTCACATCAGATTGTAGGTCAGGAAGGGACCTCACGATTAAAGATAGCTATGCGTCAGCAAAGGTACATGACAAGGGCGCCTGGCAGGTACGAGCGTCGGCGGCCACACCGCTGACCTACCCCGGCTCTGATCCATCACCTAGCATGATGTCGGACCGTCACACTCCCACTCCATTACTACACTCGGCGTGGGGAACAGTGGAGGCGGTCGTACTGCCTGCCCATGAAGAATCTCGCGGGGCGAGGCTCGACGTACAACACGTGCTCAGCGTCAACCTTACGCGGGAGCCCCATTGGCCAGCCGGCGGGTCCCACCAGCAATCGAGACCCTGCAGCCGGCGGGCCCCTCATCGACAAGACAAGACCCTTGTGGGCCCCTGGCCAGCCGGCGAAGCAGCCAGCCGTGTCCAACGCATGTACCCTTTATCCATATTGTAGGTCGGTGCGTTCATCTATAAAACCCCCCGGTCGCCCCCCATGCAAAGGGGGCCGATCACTTGCCAGTCATTCAACACTACACACCAGCAGGACTAGGGGTATTATCTCTACGGAGAGCCCTGAACCTGGGTACATCATGCGTCCCATGCGTGTACCAACCTCGTTCATAGCGCCCACCTTTATCCCTTCGGTTCTCACCGACTTTAGCCTACCCATGGCATATGTTGTGAGTATTCACCAACATTTGGCGCCCACCATGGGGCCGATCGCGACATCGGCTGGCTTCACGCGCTGGCCGGGGCCCCGCACCTACACCACCGGATGCATCACGTCTGGATCAGTTTGCATGCCCGTGGAGCTTGCTTTCGACTAGGCAACGCCCATGATGATCGATGTCCCCGTCCGCCATGCGGATTCAGATGAAGATTCTGGTGACGAGGCGCTCCCTAGCGTTGTCGTCGCTGCTATGGAGAACCTCAACGTTCTCTTCAGCGATCTTCGCCTCAACGACGTCCCATGATACTTTGGCGAGGACTACGATGTTAAGGCGCTCTGCTCCAGCTTCTGCGGCCTCTCTATCGCTGAGATGCCTGCCCATGACGTTTACCCCAGTAACGTCCTCATGTTCGACGGCCCTCTGCCGTCGGTGGGGTTCTTCACCTCATACCACGTCGCTGTCGTCTCCAACGCCGTGGAGGTGATGGTTATCGGCGCCGACACCAGCACGGCTCCCGGCAAGGCCTCCGTAGGCGCCGGCGAGCCCGTTGCGGCCGCCGCCGACACTCTTCGGGACGCCATCGCCGGCCTGAAGACACCGGTCACCGCTTCCGCCGACCCTGCAGACGCTTGGGCCTCACTGGAGGAGGCTCGCAAGCGTATCTTGGAGGAGGGCATCGCCGTGGCCTCGGCGAAACGTCGGTTGGAGGCTACCCATCGCGAGTATAACTCCGCATACGGTCTTACTCCGATTTCCGAGGCCCCCAGCCGACTTGGATCGGTCCACAACCGCGGACGGTTCGTCGCCGAGGTTCTAGGCGGGGACCTGCCCACCTACGAGACTCATGTGGCCAACATGCGGGCAGCACAGGCGGCCATGGAGGAGATGGCAAGCCTGGAAGGCGAGGAGCGCGCCTTCCAGGAGAAGCGTGTCAAGGATCTCCTTGACGCCGCTAACCAGTAGCACGCTTGGTTCGACCCCGGTCAGGCTCAATCAGAGTCCCCGGGGCCGAACTCGTGGCTCGTCGCAACCCTAGCGGCCAGCACCACGCCGAAGGATCTTCCTCGCATCGCCCTTCCGGCTGGAGGGGCGAGGGAAGCCAAGACCGGCGCTCGCAGCGCCAGAGCGAGCACACATCGGGCTTACGTCGCGGAGGCGACGAGCCCGATTCGGGGTACGGGGATCTTCCCCCGCGAAGAACTCACGCCTCCGGCTCCCGAGGCGCCTCCCCTCTCGTCGCTGGGGCTAGCGCCCCCACCACCCAGGATGAGTGGGACGCTCGCCGGCGTATCATCGCCCTGGCCCATTCAGGCCTCCTGGAGGAAGACGGTCCCCTCGGTCTGGCATGCTTCGGCCCCTGGATCCGAGGGGAGCCGTTCCCCCAAGGCTTCACCTTCCCTCGGGATACGCCAAAATACAATGGCACGGCCAAGCTAGAAGACTGGCTGATCGACTACACCACGGCCGTGGGCATCGCCAAGGGCAACAAGCGCGTAGCGGTTCGCTACGTGCCACTCATGCTGGCCGCCTCGGCATAGACTTGGCTTAACAGCCTCCCGGCCGGCAGCGTCAAATCCTGGGTAGACTTCGAGGAGGCGTTCGTCCGCAACTTCACCGGTACCTACAAGCGCCCTGGCCGGCCCTGCGAGCTGGCCATGTGCATGCAGAAGGCCGACGAACCCCTCCGCGACTACGTCACCCGGTGGACTGATCTCCGCAACTCCTGTGAGGGGGTGCATGATGTACAAGCCATCCAATACTTCATCAACGGATGCTGAGACGGCACCCTCCTCAAGCACAAGCTCATGTGCGCCGAGCCCACCTCTTTGACGGTGCTCATGGCCAAGGCGGATAAGTACGCCACAGCCGACTCCACAATGCGCATCAAGGTGACCGCCTTGGACAAGGTTGTGCCTGCGCCGGCTACTCCCAAGCCGGCTGGGGACAACTGAGGCGGCCAGAACAACTACAAGCGCAAGGCGGATCAGATGGATCCCCGCTCCAACAACAAGCTAGTGGCCAACGTGGAGGGCGAGGCATCGGCTTCCCAAGCCGGCCCTCCACGAAAGCGTCGCAATCAGGGCAACCCCCACTGGCTGCCCAAGCAGTCTCTCGAGCAGCTGCTCGACGCCCCCGGCAAGATACATTCTGGGGCGACGCCGTCTACCCATACCCTTCGACACTGCAGCGTCGCATGCCGGTTGTCGCAAGGGGAGGGCCTACCGGCTCCTCCGGGTGCACAAGCGGCGCCCCGTGCGCCGGCTCCCCATCATGCTCCGCTTCCACCACCACCGCCTCGCGACGACGGCCCACACCCTGACGACTATCCGCATCAAGACGGAGCGTTCGTCGTCTTCACCAGCGATGGCGACGACAAGCACAGCCTGCGCCAAAGAGGGCGCGAGGTGAATGCCATTGTCCCCCCGGTTCCCCAGTACATGCATTGGTCTGACAAACCAATCACATGGAGCCGGGTGGACCATCCTGCGGTGATGCCCAAGCCGGGGTCATACGCACTCGTCCTCGACCCCACCTTCGCCTCCAAAAGGCTCACCTGCCGATTCTCCCGGGTGGTGGTCGACGGCGATAGCAACATCAACATCCTCTACCTCGACACTCTCCGCAAGCTCGGGCTCAAGGAGACGGACGTCCTGCCAACCAACATTGTCTTCCATGGCATCGTGCCCGGGCAGTCATGCTCGCCCATCGGCAAGATCCGGCTGGACGTCCTCTTCGGCGACAAGGCTCACTTCCGCCGAGGGTCCATATGGTTCGAGGTAGTGGACCTCAGTAGCCCGTATCACGCGCTGCTGGGAAGACCGGCTCTGGCCAAGTTCATGGCTATTCCGCACTACGCCTACCTAAAGATGAAGATGCCGGGTCCCAAGGGCATCATCACTGTTGTTGGCGACTACAAGAAGTCGCTCGAGTGTGCCCAAGATAGCAGCCGCCTCGCCGACGCCTTGGTGATTGCTGAGGAGAAGCGGCAGATCGACCGGCTCGTGGCCTAGGCTACCGAGCAGCCGGCGATTCCTTCTCCTCCGTCCCAATCGGTCGGCGAGGGCTCTTTCAAGCCGGCTAAAGAGACTAAGCAGGTCCCACTCGACCCTGCCAACCCAAAGCAGTGCATCACCATCGGGGTTGGCCTCAGCCCCAAATAGGAAGGCGAGCTTGTCGACTTCCTCCGTGAGAATCGGGACATCTTTGCATGGTCCCCCAAAGGCATGCCGGGTGTCCCGAGGAAGTACGCCAAGCACAAACTTCACGTGCGACCGGATGCAAAGCCGGTGAAACAACCCTTGCACCGTTTCGCCGAGGGCAAGCAGCGCACGATCGGAGAAGAGATCACCCGGCTCCTTGCAGCCGGCTTCATCATGGAGGTTTTCCACCCGGACTGGCTGACGAATCCAGTCCTGGTGCTGAAGAAGAACAACACATGGAGAATGTGCATCGACTAAACTAGCGTGAATAAGGCCTGTCCGAAAGACCCATTCGCGTTGCCTAGGATAGATCAAGTGATCGACTCCACAGCAGGCTGCGAACTGCTGTCGTTTCTGAATGCTTATTCAGGCTACCATCAAATCAAGCTGGATCCGGCTGATCGCCTGAAGACCTCCTTCATCACGCCCTTCGGGGCCTACTGCTACACCACCATGACGTTCGGTCTGAAGAACGCAGGTCGACATTCCAACGCTGCATGCAGTAGTGCCTACTGCGACAGATTGGCAGAAACATCCACGTCTATGTGGATGACATCGTCGTCAAGATGAAGCAGCACTTCAGCCTCGTCAACGACCTGCAGGAGACATTCGCCAATCTGGGCGAATACGAGATCCGTCTCAACCCCGAAAAGTGCGTCTTCGGGGTCCCAGGCGGCAAACTCTTGGGGTTCTTCGTGTCCGCCCACGGCATCGAAGCGAACCCTGACAAGATCAGCACCATCGAGTGGATGGTGCGGCCGGCTCGGATCCTCGACGTCCAAAAGTTTGCCGGCTGCTTGGCGTCCCTCAGCCGGTTCGTCAGCCGGCTTGGCGAGACGGCCCTTCCACTCTACCAGCTCATGAAGAAGAAGACGAGGTTCGAGTGGAACGACCAGGCGGACGAAGCCTTCCACGACCTCAAGCGCGTAATCTCGAGCCTGCCAATCTTGGCAGCCCCATCTGAAAGGGAACCCATACTCATATACATCGCGGCGACCACTCGCATGGTCAGCGTAGTGTTGGTAGTTCAGCGCAAAGAGGAAGGCAAGGCCCTACCAGTGCAGCGCCCCGTCTACTACCTTAGCGAGGTCTTGTCCGCCTCTAAGAAGAACTACCCTCATTATCAAAAAATGTGTTATGGTGTTTACCTTGCTGCAAAGAAATTAAAACAATACTTCCAAGAGCATGCCATCACTGTCGTGAGCACTGCTGCTCTCTCAAAGATCATGGGAAACCGTGATGCCACTGGCAGAATTGCCAAATGGTCCATCGCCATGGCGGATCATGATATTCGGTACGAGCCTCGCACTGCCATCAAATCGCAGGTGGTGGTCGACTTCTTAGTCGACTAACCGAGACCCAGTTCGAGCCACCGCCTCCAGACTCCACGCATTGGCGGATGCACTTCGACGGCTCAAAGATGCGGACAAGACTGGGAGCCGGCATCATCTTGACGTCTCAGAAAGGGGACCAGCTCAAGTACGCTCTCCAGATCCATTTCGCCGCCTCCAACAACGTCGCCGAGTACGAAGCACCGGCTCATGGCCTCCGGCTTTCCAAGGAGATCGGCCTCCGGCGGCTCATATGCTTCGGCGATTCAGATTTGGTGGTGCAGCCGGTCTCTGGCGAATGGGACGCCACCGACGCCAACATGGCGAGCTACCGCTTCCTCATCCAGCAGCTCAGGGGCCCCTTTGAGGGTTGTGAGTTCCACCATGTTCCCAGGGTGGAAAATGAGGCGGCCGATACGCTGGCAAAGATTGGCTCCACAAGACCGGCCATTCCAGCCGGCGTCTCCCTCGAGCAGTTCCACAAGCCGTCTATCAAGCCGTCTCCTGAGTCGGCATCAATCTTTGTACCGGCCGACTCTACGATACAAGCACCGCCGGCTCTGCCAGTTATGCCGGCCGTGGACCCCATGCCGGCTTCACTGACGGCACTGGCTCCAAATGCGGCACCGACTGAGTCTACGATGCAAGCGCCGTCGGCTCCACCAACTACGCCGGCTTCAGATCCTAGTCCGGCTCCATTGGTCCAACCGACTCCAATAGCGGCACCAGCTACAACGACAACCCCGGCTCTATCCGGGCTCGAATCCTCCCAGTGGGTGGACGTCATGGAGATAGACGGTGAGCCGGCTGCAGTAATAACACCATCAAGCTCGGGAGCTGCAGAAGCCCCCAACAGTCAAGACAAAGCAGAGGCGACCCTTGTGTCGGCTCCATCATGGGCTCAGGCCATTCTGGCCTTCCTTCTTCGCGACGAACTTCCTCAGAACGAGGCGGAGGCGAGACAGACCCAGCGCTGGTCCGCCGCCTACGCCATCATCAATCGCGAACTGGTACAACGCAGCACGACCGGCGTGTTCCAATGCTGCGTCGAATCAGAAAAAGGGCAGGAGATCCTCAGAGACATCCGCCAGGGGGAGTGTGGGCATCATGCCGCTTCCAGAACCCTGGTGGCCAAAGCATTCAGCCATGGGTTCTACTGGCCCACGGCCCTCGAGGAAGCTGTGGATTTGGTGGACAAATGTGAAGGCTGCCAACGCTTCAGTGCACAAAGCCATATGCCGCCTTCAGCGACGAAAACCATTCCCTTATCATGGCCATTCGCCGTCTGGGGACTGGACATGGTTGGGCCCTTCAAGACGGCTCACGGAGGGATGACACATCTTTTGGTAGCCGTCAACAAGTTCACCAAGTGGATCGAAGCCAGGCCTATCAAGAAGCTTGACGGCCCCACGGCTGTCAGGTTCATCACAGACATCTCTGTCTGATATGGCGTTCCCCACACCATCATCACCGACAACGGCACCAATTTCGCCAAGGGCGCCCTGGCGCTCTACTGCTTCAAGGTAGGCATCCGGCTCGACTTGGCCTCAGTGGCACACCCTCAGTCAAACGGCCAAGCAGAGAGGGCCAACGGCCTGATCCTAGCCGACATCAAGCCAATACTGGTGGCACCACTGGTCAGGTCAGCCGGCTGCTGGATTGAAGAATTGTCGGCTGTACTATGGACCCTCCGAACCACGCCCAACCGGTCGACCGGCTTCACTCCATTCTTTCTGGTATATGGGTCCGAGGCTATTATCCCCACAGATGTCGAGTTCGACTCGCCTCGGGTCACCCTATACACAGAAACAGAGGCGAAGGAGGCCAGAGAAGACGGTGTGGATCTCCTTGAAGAAGCAAGGGACTTGGCTTTGAGCCGGACGGCCATCTACCAACAGAAGCTGAGATACTACCACAGCAAAAGGATCAGGCCTCTCTATTTCAGAGAGGGAGACTTGGTCCTCTGAAGAATCCAGCGCACTGCCGGCCAGCACAAGCTCTCACCTCCCTGGGAGGGACCCTTCAGCATCAGTAGGGCGTTGCACAACAACGCTTACTACCTGATTGACGCCCAGAAGCCAAGGAAGCGCAAGAGGGACGACTCTGGCCAAGAAACGGAGCGACCATGGAACGCGGCGTTGCTTCACCAGTTCTATTGCTAAAAGGCAGAAGACAAGCAAAGGAAAGAGCATGCACATGTATGTTCCTCCCTCTTCAGGGAACAACAAAGGCAATAAAAAGAACATGTTCCATGTTTCTTTTTCTCAAGAGTTTTTCACTCAGTGTACGGCTACACAGCATACCACCTCTTGCCGGCTTAATCAAGTTCGGAGGCTACGCAGCGCGGCCCCTTGCTAGCTTTAAACAAGCTCGAGGGCTCGCCAGCCGCCTGAATGGTCCACCCTTGTAGTCGGGCACATAGTGTACCGGCTGATTCCTGGTCCTTCGCTCGAGCCTGCTGGCTGGCTCCCGTCGCTCGGTTTGCGAAGTGATGCCAGGTCAGGTCGAATACATGCACAGTCCGGCTATACTTGGGACGACCGGCTCGGGCTGGCTCGATCGTATATACGATCTCATTCAAGACTCAAGACGGCCTCTGACGGCCGGGAACAACGACTACGACGAAAAGAGCATGCTCCATGCCTCTTCTTGCTAAAGAGTTTACAATCAGTGTACGGGCTACACCGCGTACCACCTCTTGCAGGCTTAATCAAGCTCGGAGGCTACGCAGCGTGGCCCCTTGCTAGCTTTAAACAAGCTCGGGGGCTCGCCAGCCGCTCGGACGGTCCACCCTTGTAGTCGGGTACATAGTGTACCGGCTGAATCATGGTCCTTCGCTCGAGCCTGCGGGCTGGCTCCGGTCACTTGGTTCGTGAAGTGACGCTAGGTCAGGTCGAATACATGCACAGTCCGACTATACTTGGGACGACCGGCTCGAGTTGGCTCATTCAAGCCGGCCTCTAATTGACTTACGTCCTGTTCTTTATGTCTTGATGGCTTCGGATAAGAGAAGTCAACCAGGAACCAAAAGACGGGATCATAAGACAACATGCTTGGTGAAGAATATAATGCTGAATACATACATTCATAAAAAGCATTGGCCCAGGGCCCACATTCGATACATCCCTCCGGGGGTAGAACCAAAAACACAAAAGGACACCAGTTACGGGACAGCGGCCTCAGTGGTCTTCTCGGCTGCTGCTCCTCATGTGGTAGCATCGCCACCTCTGGCTCCTCCCGAGGTGGTTGCGCCGTTTCCCCCGCTGTGGCCCCCGGCTCCGCTGATCCCGGAGTCGGCATACGCCCCACCACTGGAGGCGGCTGCAGATTCCGCAGCCCAGGCCGCCTCGTCGGAGCTGCCGTTGGCGTCGTAGGGTTGAAGGCCATGCAGGTCTTCAGCAATCACACCGCCGTCTTCACCCCACTCCAAGATGAAGTGGTCCCAGGCTGCGTACTCAGCGACGGCGCTGGCTCTCACCCGGAGCTCCTCCTCCATGCCTTGCAGCTTCGCCTCTGAGCCGTCGCGCTGGGCAGCCAGCTTGCCCAAGTTCAGGTTGCGATACCATGCCTTGGCCAAGCGCAGGGCGAAATAAGCCCCAGACCGCGCTGCAGAGGCTCGCCAGGCGTCCAGGCGCTCTCCACCCGCTGCGAGCCAGCGGGCAATCCGGCTCATGGTCATCGGCTCCACGACCTCCGGCCACGGGGCCGCCACCATCGACGAACCTGCAACCTGGAGCTGAGTCACAGACTCGCCCAGGACGTGCAGGCGGGCCCGAAGGCCCACTTCGATCTCCTCTACGCTCCAGCCGGAGGTTGTATCTACCTCTTGCCCGGCCGCGCGGCGCTCCTCACGGCACACCTCAACGGCGATGTCGGCTGCGACCTGAGTCTCAGGGAAGAGATCTAGGGAAAGGCAACTAGGACGTAAGAACACAACAAGAGGAGGAGACGGCAAGAAGACCAAACCCAAAACAAGGAAGAAAGACCCACGCTGGAAGGCGTCGTCGGTCTCATGAGAGAACTCGAGGACCTCGCGCTCCCGCACCTCACTCGCATGAGTGAGGCGGGCGATTTCCTCTTGAAGGGTCGCGGCAGACTCCAGCGCCTTAGCCAGCTGCGCCCGCTTCTAGGTAAGGGCTTCGTCCTTCACCCTCAAGGCGGCGTCCTTGAGGTTCGCCTCCTCAAGATGAAGCGACGCGAGGCGGTCCACGTCGGCAGAGTAGGAGGCCTCCTTCTCCTGCAGCGTGGCCCGCAGCCGCTCCAACTCGACCCGGTCGGACGCCTTGAGCTCTTTCTTCTCCGCCTGAAGAAGGTCCAGCTGCTCTTGGAGCCGACCGCCAGCGTCGCGCAGGGCATCACACTCCATGGCAACCTCGCCCAGTCGGGCTTCACGCTCGGCGATCCGGCTATGAGCCCCCAGGTGCTGGTCCTGAAGCTCGTTGTACGCCTGTACCTGAGCATCGTAAAGCGCCTGCCAAGGGGGAGAGAAAGGGAACAAGATTAAGATTCGACCTGGTTAAAAGCCTAACCAGCCCGATTCTCGGGGGCTACACCCAGTGGGTGCGCTTGCACGCCCCCACTGAAGAAAATTGTGCAGGGAAAAAGGCCTCCAAGAGATTCAGACCGGTTGGCAATCAACCTGCCCGATTCTCGGGGCTACACCCATTGGGTGCGTTGTCGCGCCCCCACTAACGTCAAGAGAAGAGAAAAAAACGCAAAGAAAAACCAAAAAAGGCAAGGCCTACCTGGGTGAGGGATTCCAGGCGCTCCATGTTGCCGCATACCACGCGGGCTGCCTCCTCCACCTTCGACGGGCCGCTGGAAAACAACGTCACCAGCTCCGGTACGCCGGAAAGAACGGTGCCGGCGGGCATTCGCACGCGGGCCAAGTTTGCCGCCCGCCATGACTTCATGGGCCGGCTCCCAGCCTGGCCCCCGGCCCTTGGCGCAACAGGGCCCTGCTGGGGGACAACGATGGCGCCGGCTCCTGGGGCCGGCTCGACGGCCGGCTCGGGCGTCGTCCCAGCCGGCGCTACCTCCCCCGCGGGAGGCGGATGAGCCGCGTCCGGCGCATCCATGGTCGCCCCTGGGGCATCAGGGGTTGCGTCCGGCGCGGTCAGATCCAGCACCGGCGCCTCAGGAGCTGCTTCGACCCTGGGAGAAACCAGGATCGTTTCCAGGTCCACCTGCTCTACGGCTGCCGGTTCAGACGGCTGGGCCCCTTCGGTCCTTGGGTCCGGCCTGGAGGCGGCCTCGCTAGCTGGCTCCTCCACACAGGCATGTGCGGAGGGGTCCTGTCTAGACTTCACACGCTTCTCCGCCGGCCTCTCGGCCCGGCTGGGGCGAGGCTGACCCACGGCGGCCTTCCCCGCAGCCGTGTCCCACCGGCGCTTCGACTCTATCTCGAGCTCCCTCTCGGCAGCATCAGCTGCTGCCCAGCGGGCCCGCTCGGCTGCAGAGGCGGTGTATTCATCTGCATCCTCCGCCTCCCTGTCAAGCCAAGCTTCCTAGAAACAAAGCTCATCTCAAGGTGAGGAATGGAAACAAGGAGGAAACCATACCCTACAACTACCGGGACCTGCCTCCGGCCACCGCCACGGCGCCTCTTAGCACCGTCTGCCCGTTGCCCGGCTGGAGGACCCGGCGCCGCTCACTTAGAGGCCGGCCGGGAAGCTGTGGCACCCTTGCCCTTCTTCCCGGCTGCCTCATCGGCAGCGGTCGCACCGCCACCTTGACGCCGGCCGTGCGTCAGGAGTGAGCTGGTGACCTCCTCCACCTCGTCGGAGTCTTCCTCGAAGGCTGCATCAGAACAGAATGAGGCTTCCTCATCATCGTCTGTCCAGTCTGCCATGGCGTGCCGCAGGTACTCACCAGACGGCTCGGTCCCTTCCGACTCCAAGGGATCCTCCGAGCCGGCGGAGGAGTCTGAGCGGGGCTCCATCGCACCCTCGTCCTCCATCTCGGAGGCGTCAGATACCTCCACGTCAGGAGCAGGCTGACGAAGGTACCCCTGCAGGATCTTGAACGTCTACAAAAAAGGAATTCAACCAGGCTCAGCAGCGCCACCGTCTCCAAGACAAAACAACAGAGAGGAAAGGAGAAAGGCTACCATCGGAGGCAGGTGAGCCCGGTTGAACGGGGGCATCCCCCATGTCCATTCCCCGCCCTCATCCATGCGGGCGGTGGAGTTAAGGTTCACCCTTCGTGCTACAGCGCCCGGGTTGAACTTCTTGGCGGACAGCCGGCACGGATCAAGCCGGCCGCTCATCTGGCAGACCAGATGCGGCCGCCTCTGCAGAGGCAGAATCCGGCGGACCACCATGGTGGCGAGAAGGTCGCGGTCGAGGAGGCCGCTCTTCCCCAAGATGTCGAGGTGGGCGCACATAAGCGCCACCTCAGGATGCGGCTTGGGAGTCTTCGGATCCCAGTTCCGCTGCGTCGGAGGAGCGATGGCGAACGGGGGCATGTTGAGGGCGTCCTGGGCCGGGTCGGTGCTCTTCACGTAGAAGAAGCCCTTCTGCCAGTGCTCGATGGAATCTTGCAGAGGCATCTGGGGGAAGCCGGACTTCAGGCGGTGATGCACCAACACGGCCCCGCACGGCGTCATGGGGCGCGGCCCCTTGAGCTTCTCCACCTTGGATTTCTCCATGGCGATGGACTGTTGCTTGAAGAAGAACAGGCTGCGCCACAGATATACGCGAGGCTCGATCCCCACGAAGGCCTCGCACAACACCACAAAGGCGGCCAGCTGCAGTATGGCGTTCGGCGCCAGGTGATGCGGCTGCAGGCCGAAGAACTGGATCCACTCAGCGTTCGGCGCCAGGTTGTGCTCGACGAGGACCACAACCTCCCCCGCGACGGGTACGGGAGAGGTCTCAGAGCTAGGAAGGCGCACCGACACTTGGGAGGCCGGGGGCAGCAGTCGATGATGACGGAGCGCATCGATGTGCCCCTCGTCGACGTCGCTTCCGAGCCAGGCCCCCTGCAAGGAAGCCTGCTGCACCGACGGCTTCTTCGAAGAAGATCCACAGGCCATGGCTGCGGGTGGCGAGAGCTCGAAGTGGTCGAAGGAGGTCTCGGCAGTGAAGATGAAGAAGACGAAGGCGCAAGCTCTTCTTTCTCGGGAAACAAGGAGGAAGAGAGCACGGAGCAGGGCGAGAAAAGGGGGCGAATGGCCTCCTCGAAACCCTCGCGCCCCATTTAAACTCCCACGAAGTATCGTGGGGAGGGGATCCGGTGTGCGTCGGGCCCCATTAATTCCGTGTATTACGGACGGTAACGCCCCCCTAAGCCCAACCGTTGCAGAGTAAATCCGCAGAGGATCTCCCACGTGGAGGCCGAGGGGGCGTCGTGGCGGGACCCAGGGCCCAGGCCCGGTCCCGTCAGCAGTAATCGTCATCATTACGACAGGCAGGGCCTGGCATGTGGCTTTCTCCGGGCCAGTTATGACTGGACCGAGGCGTCGCTTCGAAGCTACCCGGCTCCGAAGCCGGTGTCCTTCGCCGCCAACAACAGCCAAAATATCAAGACAAATCAACAAGCCGGTGAGGCCGCCGGCAGCAGGCGGCAGACCTCGCAAGCTTCGGGGACTACTGTCGGGGGATAACCCCGGGGTAGGCTCATCAATCCTGATCCTTCATTTCCGGTCCAATGGACATGAAGGTGCAGAGATTCTCAAGGCCCAAGTCTTCTGACCGGCTAGGCATCACCTGCCGGCTGGAAGACGAGGCGGCGACCTTTCTGGCCGGCCAGGCAACCCGTGCCGGCTAGAATCCAAGCGGCCTCCCATTCAGACTCGGCCTGGTCCCGCCAGCCGGACTAAGGAGGAGGCGGCCACCCTCTAGCCGGCTGACCAAGCAGGCCAGCCGGCCGAGGATCACAAGTCACATCAGATCGTAGTTCATGAAGTGACCTCACGATTAAAGCTAGCTACGCGTCAGCAAAGGTACAGGATCAGGGCGCCCCGACAGGTACGAGCGTCGGCGGCCACGCCGCTGACCTACCCCGGCTCTGATCTATCACCTAGGATGATTTCGGACGATCACACTCCCACTCAATTACTGCACTCGGCGTGGGGAACAATGGAGGCGGTCGTACTGCCTGCCCATGAAGAATCTCGCGGGGCGACGCTCGACATATAGCGCGTGCTCAGCGTCAACCTTACGCGGGAGCCCCATTGGCCAGCCGGCGGGTCCCACCAGCAATCGAGACCATGCATCCGGCGGGCCCCTCATCGACAAGACAAGATCCTTGTGGGCCCCTGGCCAGGCGGCAAAGCAGCCAGCTGGGTCCCACGCATGTAACCTTTATCCATATTGTAGGCCGGCGGGTTCGTCTATAAAACCCCCCGGCCGCCCCCCATGCAAAGGGGGCCGATCACTTGCCAGTCAGTCAACACTACACACCAGCAGGACTAGGGGTATTATCTCTACGGAGAGCCCTGAACCTGGGTATATCGTGCGTCCCATGCGTGTACCAACCTCGTTCCCAGCGCCCACCTTTGTCCCTTCGGTTCTCACCGACTTTAGCCTACCCATGGCATATGTTGTGAGTATTCACCGACAAGGCCCTGCGCGGCCTCAAGCGCAGATGAGCGCCGGTACTGGCTGCACCGGCGGACAAAGAGCCGATGTTGCTCTACATTGCGGAAACCAGTCGCGTCGTTAGCATCCTCATGGCCATTGAGCGCTCGGAGCCGGGCCGAGCCCAGCCGATCCAGGGACCGGTATACTACTTGAGCGGGGTGCTATCCTCCTCGAAGCAAACATACCCGCACTACCAAAAGATGTGCTACAGTGTGTTCCTGGTGGCCCGGAAGCTCAAGCCCTAATTCCACGAGCACCGAGTCACGATGGTGAGCACCGCTCCCCTTGGGGAGATCATGGGCAACAGCGATGCGGCCGGCTGCATCACCAAGTGGGCCCTCCAGCTGGCTGACCACAACATCAGGTATGAGTCCCGCACTGCCGTCAAGTCACAAGCATTGGCGGAGTTCCTCGTTGACTGGGCGGAAACGGAGTACGTGCCACCGCCTCCCGACTCCACCCATTCGCGCATGCACTTCAATGGCTCGAAGATGCGCACCGGCCTCGGAGCCGGCATCGTTCTCTCCTCCCCCAAGAGAGACCATTTGCAATACGTCCTGCAGATCCACTTCGCCGTGTCAAACAACGTGGCAGAGTACAAAGCGCTCACCCACGGCCTCCGGCTAGCTAGGGAGATCGGTGTCCGACGCATCCTCTACTTCGGCGACTCCGACCTAGTGGTGCAGTAAGTCACTCGCGAATGGGACGCCGCAGACACGAACATGGCCAGCTACTCCTTCCTGGTCCAACAGCTGACCAGCGGTTTCGACGGTTGTGAGTTTAACCACATTATGCGAGCCGGCAATGAGGTTGCCGACACACTGCAAAGATCGGCTCCACCAGGCAGCCCATCCCAGCCAGCATGTCCTTGGACCACCTGCACAAGCCCTCCATCACACCTTCTCCACAGTCCGAGTCCATGTTCATATCGGCAGACCCGGGGGCCGCGCCACCGGTCCCGGGGACTGCTGATGCCGACTCGGAGACTGCCAACACCCTATCGACTAGAACTACAGCCAGTCGGCCGCATGCTTTGGCCGGCCCGCCGTCTGCTCCATCTGACCCGCCGCATGCAACAACCCACCACCCCCCCCCCCCCCCGCCGCCTGCTCGGGGGCAGCTGACCCTCCCTCGGGGTCCCTCCCGCCTGACCCGGGGGTCGCGGCTGGCGGCCAGCCGCTTGCCGCCCCCCACCCAAGCAGATGCCATGGCAGCCGTGCTCGCCGTGGTCACGACCCCATCCTGGGGACAACCCGTCCTCGAGTACCTAGAAAGCAGCGCTTTGCATGCCAACGAGGTCGAGGCCCGACAGATCCAAAGGTGTTCCGCCGCCTACACCATCATCAACAATGAGCTCATGAAGCGCCGCGTGTCTGGAGTCTTCCAGCACTGCATCGAGCCGAACAAAGGTGCGAGATCCTCCACGACATCCACCAGGGTGACTGCACCCACCATGCTGCCTCACGCTCCCTGGTAGCCAAGGCATTTCACCACTGGTTTTACTAGACGACTGCTAAAGGAGGCCAAGGAACTAGTCGACAAGTGCAATGGTTGCCAGCGCTTCAAGACGCGCAGCCACTAGCCGGTTGCGACTCTGCAAACCATCCCCTCACATGGTCATTTGCCTTGTGGGGCCTGGACATGGTAGGTCCATTCAAGACCGCCGGGGGCGGCGTGACACATTTGTTGGTGGTTGTCGACAAATTCACAAAGTGGATCGAGGCTCGGCCGATCAAGAAGGTTGACAGCCCGACGGCTGTCACTTTCATCAAGGACATCATCGTCCACTACGGCCTCCCCAACAGCATCATCACCGACAACTACACCAACTTCGCCAAGGGTGTACTCGCCCGCTACTGCAGTGAGCATGGAGTCCGGCTGGACCTCGCATCCGTGGCCCACCCGTAGTCAAACGGCCAGGTCAAGCGAGCAAACTGCCTCATCCTCGTCAGCCTCAAGCCCAGGCTGGTCGAGTCGCTCGAGCACTCGGTCGGCGCCTGGGTTGTGGAGCTGCCGGCTGTGCTATGGAGCCTGTGAACCACGCCCAACCGGTCGACCAGTTTCTCCCCATTCGTCTTGTTGTATGGGGCCAAGGCGATCATCCCCACTGAAGTTGAGTTCGACTCGCCTTGGGTCACCCTATACACCGAGGGCGATGCAAAGGAGGCTAGAGAAGACGGCGTTGACCTCCTCGAGGTGGCACGCGAGCTGGCGCTGTCCAGAACAGCCATTTACCAGCAGGCACTGCGCCGCTACCACAGCCGGCGTGTCAAGCCACTCTCATTCCGAGAGGGCGACCTCATGCTGCGGCTGATCAAACTGCGAGCCGGCCAGCGCAAGCTGTCCGCCCCATGGGAGGGCTAGTTCATTATTAGCAAAGCCCTAAGCAAGAATGCATATTATCTGATCGATGCTCAGAAGGCTAGAAAGAACAAGCACGACACCTTCGTCTCCGAGACAGAGCGGCCATGGAACACAGAACTCCTCCGCCCGTTTTACAGTTAAAAGTGTAAGTATGTATCAGCGTACTTTCAACCAATAAAAGGGGACTGCCTTTCTAACTTAACTATGGCAATGTTTTTCTTCCAAGTCGGCTGCCCCTGAGTCTACTCGGCCAACCCGGGAACTGTCGGCTCACCCAAACCCCGCCCCAGCTCGGTAAAGTACTATAGCACCTCCTCGTCGAGGCCTAACCCTAGCCTTCTACAAACCACAACCTAGTTGTACAGCCAGCAGGCACACAAGCAAAAGGGGGCGCGGCATATGGGAAATATTGACAAGGGGCAGGCCGGGTCCACTCGCACTATCCAGACCGTTAAAAAATCTAACTTGCTAAAAATCGAAAGTACCAACACCCCGCAAGACGGCTCACTCCTTGCTCGGCCAGAGTCCGCAAGACGGCTGGCCGACAGAAAAAAGGCAAAGGAGCAGGGCACATGGGAAAAAGGATGCAAATCAAGGAAAGACCGCGAACAAAAGGACAGATGGCGCCATATACAACTAAAAGTGTGGTGCTTAATAAAAATAAAAGGCACAAGGCTGAGAGTACGTTACAATACACCCCCAGTGGGTTGACTTGTCCATAACAAACTTTGGATGCTAAAGAAAACAGAAAAGATAAAAGGTCGGCTACGGCAGTGCCGCCTCCCGGTCCCAGCCGGCGTGGTCGTCTCGCTCGTCTAAGCGTTGGGCGCCGGCGGCGTTTCCTTGCTGGCCTCCGTCTTGGCAGCCGGCGGCACCTCTGTGTCCCCGGTAGGCGGTTGTTTCCCTTGGGCGGAAGACTCCGCTGCATCCCCGGCATCCATCTTGGTAGCTCCATCGTCTTCGGGCTCCTCCGAGCTGGACGCCACTTCTTCCTCACCGTGGGCGACGGGAACGTCGTAGTCCTCCTCTGGGAGGGGCACGCCATCTTCGTCAAGCACGGGAAGTACTTGTTCAGCGCCGCATGGTTGGCAAGCTCGTCGGCTCGGAAGCCAATGTCCTCCTCGTGCTGCACAAGCTCCACCTACGCCGCCGCCCTCAGGGTGCTCAGCTGGTCCAGATTGATGATGTAGTACCATGATAGGGCGAAGGTCAAGGCGGTCCTGGCAATGGCCCGCGCAGTCGACGCCCTCCACGCGTCCAAACGGTGTGCGGCATGCTCCAGCCACGTCGCGACCCAGCTCTCAGGAACTCCCTCGGCCCCGATCGGGCCAAAGCTGCACAACGCCCTAGCCTACCCGCAGGAGCCGATCCCAAAGGACTCAAAGGTAAACCACCCGGCTCTTGCACGCGTGCGCCACCAACCCGGCTGACCAGTTGACATCCTCGACCGTCTCGCAGCCGGCTCGGCGCTGCTCTTCTTGACGCGCCTCCATGGCAAGCTCCGCTCGTGCCTGCGTCTCTAGGAAGCGGGCTGGCCAACAGAAAAAAATAAGAAACAAGGGGAGGTCGGCTAAACACGATGGGCAAAAGCGGTGATGCTTACCAGCAAAGATGATGTCCACCCCGCAAAGAAAGGCCGAGTACGTCGGCCACCCCCGGTCCGCACCCCTCTTGAGCTCCTGGGATCGGCACGCCTCCTCCCCAAGCCGAGCTAGCTCAGCCGAAGGGTCGTAGTCGCCTCGTCACTAGCGGCCGCTACCTGTCCCGCCGCCTCCTTTGCCGCCGTCTCCGTCTGAAGCGCGCCGGCGGGCCACCCCACCTCAGCCTTCAGCTTCGCCGTGGCCGCTTGCTCGGCGCTCAGACCCTTCTGCAGCTGGTCGCGCTCCCCGGCGACCTCGGTTCACTTGCTCCGGACGTCGGCAAGCAACTTGCGCAGCTCCTCCACCTGGGTCGCGGGACAGCCGCTGCTGCACAGAAATGAGTCAGAGGTCGGCTAGACTACATCAGCACGTACTAGTAAGATTTGGCCCCGGCTGCTGCGAAACCGCACAGACGGCCGGAATCTCGTGGACTACACCCAGTGGGTGCACTCGGGCGCAACCACTGATGAATAAAAATGGGGTGAGTTACCCTTGGCCGCCTCCAACTCTGTCGTCCGAGCCCGAGGTCCGTGCGGGCCTTGAAGTAGTTCTTCTAGGCGTAGCGGCATAGATCCACCGTGTCGTGGAAGATCGCCTCGCGCTTCGTCTGCTCGGACTGGAAAAAAAGTCGAAACACATAAGATTTGGCCCAGCTACCACAAAGCCGCGTAGCCGGCCGAATATCAGGAACTACACCCAGTGGGTGCGCTGGCGCGCACCCACTAACAGGCAGAAAGAAAGAAAAAGACAGGCGAAGGGATATCCGTGGAGTGCCTTCTCCAAAACCTTGATGTTGTCCACCGTTGACTGAGTGAAGGCGACCACCCCACCCTTGCACCGACCTAGTACATCTGTGGCCGACGGCACGGCCATAGCCTGGTCGGGGGTCGAGGAGCTCGCCCCAGTCGGAGGCAGGGCAACATGAAGTTGCATCCAGGACGCCACCACTCCCGACAACGAGTGGGCCCGGCTACGCTAGCGCCGCTAGCCGCCTACGCTGCCGAGGTTGTCTGCGCTCCCAGGACGACGATGGCACGATCCTCGCCGACAGTTGCGTCGGCCTCAGGCCCGGACCGCAGTCCTGGGTCGGACGCAGGATGGGCCAACTCCGAGCCAGCCGACTCGCCAGCACGCGGCACCGTCGCCAAACAGGTCGGCTCCAGGTGCACCTCCACACAAGTAGGAAAGGGCCTCGCGTCAGGGCCCTCGGCGGCCGGCGGCATCGCAACGTCACTTCCCGCCTTGAACGAGGGGTCGACGGTGTCGGCTGCCCCAGCCGGCACAGCCTTACTCTTCGCGCGAAGCTCCCTCTCGATCTGCGTCGTCGCCCCATGCTTGGCGGCGAGCGATGCAACCCGCTTGGCCTCGAGGGCCGACGCCTCTTACTCGGGCAGCTGAATAGCATCACTGCGAAAATAGAGCAAACGGGCACAAGCTCAAATGCCACGTGGCGACGAGGAAAAAAGAAAAGAGGCACGAGCCTCGAGGGAAATCTTACCCGGTGCCAAAGGGGATGTCACTAGGCCCACGCCTGAGCCTCCTCCACGTCGGCGGAGGGGTGCGGACCGGTAGAAGCGCCGACCGAGTCTTCTTGGTGACCGGGGAACCGGCTCAGCCGTCGACGTGCAGCTTCTCGTGGCAGCATTCCTCTTTCGTCTGGATGCGGACCGGCTGGGTGACAGCCAGGTGGCCTCCAGTCGGTAGCTCTTCACTCCCTCCACGGCGATGTCCCTCAGCCGGCTCATCCTGGGCGGCGGTGCATCCAGCACCTACAGCTCGTCGTCATCATCCGTCCAGTCCCTGATGAACCCTTCGGGAGGATGGCACGATGACTCCGCCTCGCCGAATGGGGCGTTGACCAGCTAGTCCACCTCGTCGGCCTCGTCCCCTTCATCTTCCTCCGCCTCCGACGCGCATGAGACTTCGGGGGCGTCGGGACCACCCCCGTCCGACTCGTATTCTTTGTCGTTAGACTCCTCCCAGTCCGGCAGGAAGAGCACCGAGTTCGGACCATCTAGGGTGTTCTCCCGGGTGAAGAGCTGAGGAGCGCCCCGGCTGTATGTCAGTTACTACGAATAAAGAGAGAAAAGGGGAAAGCAATTCCAATCGGTTGAGGAGTTACTGCCAGTGCCCAGTTGCCGCGATGGAACGGCTCCAAGCCGAAGCTCCACTCCTCCTCGTCCAACTAAAAGTTGGTGACGTCGTTCACCCAGGCAGCCACCATGTGCAGCAGCAGCTCCACCATCAACAATCGGCACAGGTCCTTGCAGCCGCTCATATCACACATCCGGTGCGGCCTCCCCTGCAATGGCTGCAATTGGCGGGAGATAAAGGCCGCTACCAGGTCCAGTACTACCAGCCCCATCGAAGCCACGAGTTCCTTAATCCGGCCAACCATGGGCACCTCTCCTCGGTGCACTGGTCAAGGTCCCAGTTCTTTCCTGTGGATGGCTCGTCGAAAAAGGGCGGGAGGCCAACCTAGTCTCGCCCCTCATCGATGTCGCAGACGTAGAAAAAGGTGCACTGCCACTTCTTGAAGGACTCCTTGAACTTCATCTTCGGCAGCGGCCAGCCGAGCCGCATGTATACCACCATGTCGCCGCAGGAGTAGGCCATTGGGGCGTGCATCTGGGCGCAAAAGTAGAAGAAGTGAGGGAAGAAGGATGGAAAGGGGCGGATGCCCAAGTACGCCTTGCACAACATGACGAAGCACACGATGTACAAGACGGAGTTCACCCCCAGATGATGCATCTGGAGACCGTAGAAGTTGAGGAAGTGCCAGAGGAAGGAGCTCACCGGCAGCCTAAAGCCGACGAGTAAGTGGGTGCCGAAGACGATGCGGTTGCCGTCGCGGGGTTCCGGCACGAGCTCAACCTACGGGCGCGTGCGCCTCGATTTCCTCCTTGGACGAGAACTTCCTCGTATGACGGAGGTACTCAATGTGGGCCTCCGTGAGGACGGACCCCTCCTACGAGCCGATGGGAAGCTTCGGCAACTCACCGGCTGCCAGCAGCGAGCTAGGCGAGAGGAGGCGCGAGAGACGGACCCCAGCGGATCAACCGCGGGGAGGCGCTGCGGGTGCGAAGATGAAGGAAGGAGGCAGGGAGGCGGTACGAGCGCAAGAAGGAAGGAAGAAGAGGAGAGTACAATGCGAGAGGATCGGGAGGCAGTAGCGAAACAATGGCGACCTCGGCCTCCCCCTCCCCATTTTAAAGCCATAGAAGACGGCGGGGCATGCGGATCCGTTGAGCCGACTAGCCCCACTCGCCCACGATCTCAGCGTATTAAAGTGCGCTGGGAACTCCAACCGACGACCTGCGACCGCAAAAAATCCGCGCATAGGCCGAGGCACCCCATGCTGGCATGTAGGAACGTCCCATCACATAGAAAGTGGTGGGCCCGCGGCCAACCGATGGTTTGCACATGGCGCCCCCCAGCGAGCGCTGGAACCGAGGTGACACAGAGAACCCGAGGTGCCGCGGCAGTCGGCTGGGAGCAGCTGGCTACGACCTTGGTCGGCTGCCCCTCCAGCCAACGAGGAGCCTTGCCGCCTGCCGGCACCAGCATCCAGCCTACGTCGACAACTTCTTTAGGTGCGGGGGGGACTGCTGGGCCCCCTCGCCCAGAGGCCTCCGGACCCCAGCGGTTTCGGGGGCTACTGACAGGGATACTAGCCCTGGGTATACCAAGAGCGGAGATTAGCCGTCTCCAAGACATTTCAGGAGCGCGTGGCGATAGCCGGCCCATTCGGCCAACAGGAGTCCGGCCGGCTGGTGATAGCTGGCCCATTCGGCTAACACAAGCCTGACCGACTAGCGATAGCCGGCCCCTTTGGCCCATACATGCCTAACCGGCTGGTGATAGCTAGCCATTTATTCACCGCGTGCCCGGTCGCCTGAAGGGGCTCGGCTGGTCGGCTGGCCTACCACCAGCCGGAAGGCGTGCTCCCGTCCCATCCGACCGTACCTTTGTACGCAAACAAGACAAGAGGAATGACCTCAGGCTATTGCAGCAGATGTACACGCTGACATGTTCGGCCCTGCTGCAGCGTGATGATAGAAGAATCAGCGAGGCAACACGACCCCCGTCACTGCCGACCCGGACCGGGCGAGATGGTCATGTAGCCACGTTCCTGCCCCTTCTCCAACACCCTGATGGCGCGCCGCGCCGGCTGCTGATGGACATGGTCGGCGGGCCCTGTGACAAGACTCAACAGCAGGTGGGCCCCGTAGCCAGCCCGAGAGGCTCGCAGCCGGCCCCACCTCCTATCCTACTGTTACCATTGTACCCCCTGGCTACGCTATAAAGCCTCACCTTAGCCCACAGAGAGAGGCACATTCACACTGAACAAGTACACACACACACACACTTAGAACACCACCGAGTCAACGAGAACGGAAGCCAAAGCTTCGTCTCCCTCCTCACGAATAGCTCAAGGAGCAACTTTTGCACCGTGATTCTCATATAGTGACACAGGCGAGACTAGGGGTTTGACCTAACCGGAGGGCCCTGAACCTGGGTAAAGAGGCGTCATGTGTGTTGCGCCTACACCCGTTCCTAGACGACGTCGGCGCCCATCGGCCCCAAACCACAAGTTAAGCCACCCCATGGCATCTGTCCTAGAAATACCATGATAGTACCCAATATGCATAGATACAACAATGGCATCACAACATAACCATACAACATCACAACGTTTATTTAGAAGACTCAGAAGAGCCTTGCATTATATGTTCATATAGATAGGGGTCACATGATCCGACACTCAAGTCATACACACAAAGTCATACAAGCCATGCGGAAGCATTAAAGCTATGTGAGTATAGAAAGATGAAATGAAAAAAGGCATAAAGCTTGACTATCTACAGGTCCCATTCAGAGGGGCCAGGTCGTAGCTGGGATACCAGCTACTCGACGTCATCAACGTCTAGGTAGAACACACCTGATGGTTCGTGGGCTTCTTCTACAACAGTTATTAAGCAAACATGAGTACGAAAGTACTCAGCAAGACTTTAAATCCGATCTATCTACTCATGCACATGTATCAACAAAGGGGTTGTGGGGTTTCATGCAGTAGTCCACCTTGGACTCTTGCGTAACATGTACTATGACTACACGTACTTTTGAACAAGTTTGAGAAGTCGTACACGAGTTCACTATCTCCACAACAATACACTACCATGGATCCTTTCTCGTCACCCTACGAGAATGCCATCCAGGGTACTCACACTTGTCTTGATACTTTTATGAGTGACCATTAAAGTTGTCTATGAACAACATATGTTTCCAAGTAGTCCATATCCGAGCACATGGATATTCAAATAGATCATAACCCTGCATGGGTGTACTTATTCACACACGCTCTCGCCACTTATCGCCATGTGCACTTCACGCACCTCAGCAACCTTCAAGCGGAAGCCCAGAGAGGGAATCGGCCACGACCGTTAACCACAATAACACCTAGTCCAGGTTTATCTCCTATTTGAGACTAAACCCGCATGGAAGTCCGACCAAAGTTTCCGCTACGACCTCAAACGAGGTGCGCAAGGTTCCCAAGCACACCTTCCGGGTGCCACTTGGTACACCGTGCCACTGCCTACCGCGGCACAGCCCACCTCTAAGGTTAGCGCTATGCATGGCCTCCAGCATATGCTACAAACACCGGAAACTACTTGCAACTCTTGGACCGAGTATTAGGCGATTAATAAGTCGAGCGGGGTCGTATTTCACAGCCTAGCATGTGGTAGCATCTAGTCTTGGATCACATACACGGAACACAATTCCTAAGAAAGGTTTCAATAAGACAACCCGCCATGTACTCCTACACAGCCTCTCATATGTACCTTTACCAAATCAGGTCCAGTACTTAAATTTTAACACCAGAACACATTCATTCACTCCAGTTCATCATCCAGATGAAACAGGCCTGACACAACTCTAAGTATAGCAAGCATAGCAAGGTAAAGCACATCATGGCTCAAACATCTCTCAGGTATGCGAGGTTGCATGGTTTAGCTATTTAGTGTGACAATGAGAGGTCATGCAGAGGAATGGTGTGATGATTTGTCCTGATGCAATAAAAAGCATTTGGATCAGCGGACGGAAAAAAGCATGAGATTTTATCGGAATGCTCAAAAGGGGTGCAATAAATGAGAGCCGGAGCGAGAACATGAGATTTTATCGGAATGCTCAAAAGGGGTGCTTACCTTTTGGATCAGCGGACGGATACACTCCTTTAGTTGGATACTCCTAAGTATCCCATGGAGCGAAGCCTACGGCAATACAAATAAGTAAAAATCAATACACGGCAAGTGCAAAAATATGATGCATGATCATGGCATGACAATAATATGTTGGATGAGCTAATGCATCTATTAATAGATTGATTGAAGCTGGTTTGAATCAAAGATTCAAATTCCACTTCAAATAAGGTATTTTAAAATACCCTTTAATTGATTTGACCTAATGAGCAGGTATAACTTGTTCTATCATGCATTATAATAGCACCAATAGATTCCTTGGATTTTTAAGATAAATTTTCATATATAAACTATTTCAATCCAAGATACAGATTATTTCGTATGAATTTTTGAAGTTTTAATATATTTCTGGAATTTAATCAAACCAGAAATGCATTTACTACGGCAGCATTGCATCAGCATGAGGTGAGCATGTCAAATGGCCGTTGTAGGTCAAACATGACCACTAGGGTGCACTCGTCATTGTCACGGGCTTTAATTAGGAATTAGTTTTAAATTTTAACTTAATTAGCGGGGTTAGGCCCACTTTGAGTGATTGCTTAGAGTTTAATTAGGAAAATTAGTTAATTTAAAATAACCTGAAACTTAAATAGGCTGGCCCCACTTGCCATAGACCCAGGGGGTCAAACCTGGTGGTCAGCGGGGTCATGCTCAACAGCATTGAGCCGCCGGCGGCACCAGAGACGGCGTAGGGGTCGGAATCCGCCCTCCAGCGACCAAATCGACGGCGAAGACCACCTATCGAACTGCCATTGACCGGCACATCTAAAGAGGCAAGCCCAGGGGCTGAGCTAGACCAGACCATCGCCGGCGGTGAGCTTGGCGGACGTCGGAGCTCAGGTGAGCTCGAGGTCGATGCTATAGGGGTGGGAACTCCACCTGAGGTCACCTACAAGATGTACTCAAGCACCCGGTCCTAACGGCGTCACTAGCTCGACCTGAGAAGCACCAGAGTGTCATCGGCATCGCGCTCGCATGGAGGAGCTCTTCGGGCTTCAATGAAATCGAGTCCTACGATGCTCAATCCAGCAGGGGAAGAAGGGGAATGGGATATCTAGCTCATAGCGATATCGTAACCGTTGGAAGCGGCTCGGGGACGACTTGACGAGGTGAATAGACGGCGACGGCTTTGGTGGCCGGAGATTGAAGACGACGGCATCCTGGCGTTCTGCGGTGTCTGGCGAGGCATGGCTTGACGAGGAGCAGCAGTAGGTCATGATGGAGCTCAGGGGCTAGTCAGCATCTAGGGGGAAAGACTCGAGAAGCCTAGCAACGACGACGACCTTCGGGTGCGGAGAGGAGAGAAGAGCTGGGGCGTCTGGGAGCTCGGATGGATCGAGACGGCGTCGGCTGTGCTTATCCCACTCGGCAGCACGACGAGCAGGCACGGAACTGCGTGCCGGACGCACATCACACGACGACGAGCTCCTCCTTTGCCAGTCGGCAGGAGGAAGACAACAGCACGGGGAGTGGGTTGGGCCTTCACTTCACGTAAGTGGCCCAGGCTTTCTTCTTTTTTATTTAATTTTGTTTTGCACAATTTTATTATTTGTGACATTGGTTTTATTTTTTTGGCCAAAAAACTTAGCCAAAAATGTCTAAAACATTTTATAATTTATAGTTTGAATAGTTTCAAACTCTCACAACAGTTTCACAAATTTTTGGAGCATCTACACAATTATAGTGCATTAATTGACATTTTCAGAAACTTTGTTTGATTAATTTAATGCAAAAAGGGGTGTGATAACTAAATGCATCCCTCAAATATTGTTGCCAATATTTAGCAGAAAGGATGAACATATTTAAAGGCCATTTTGGGTTCATTGAAAATCATATCTGTTGGAGTTGTTTTATTTAGGTGAGGTGCTAGGGTTTCTTATTCCCGATTTCAAAATTGAAAAAAATTAAACATGATGCACAATATAGCTAGGCATAAAGCAAATGAAAACTAGGGATGTGCCATTTGGGCAGGTTGGATTCCAGAGGATTTGGTGGGACGACATTGGCAATGAGGCAAGGTGGAGGTTTTGTAGGGATTAGGTTTACTATGGGGGTAATATAGGGATGGAACTATGGTGGGATGAATCGCGTTCGTTCGATGACGATCCGATGGCCACGAATGGAGGTGGGGTTATATGGGCTAGGTTATTGTGTATATGAGCTAGGTGGGTATGAGAGGGACGGTTTTGGCCTGTGACAACGTTTTTAAACACTGAAACTGCCGACAATTTGACCGGCTATAGTGCCACTATAGGTTTAATGGTCTGGGTATCAAACGGACTCCAATTGCAACGAAATTTGCTAGGCGGCCTACCTACATTAAAAACAGACCACACGCAAAGTTTCAGCCCAATCCGGGAAATTTTTATACATACTTTAAAAAAAATTAACGATGTCGCAGGCGTGTGCGTGAGTGGTTGGTCTCAAAACGGTCAATGACAAAAAACAAGAGAACCGACAACTAATAGCGGATGCAAGTTTTGGGAACTGGCAGCAAGGGAGTGCCGATGCAATGCATATGATGCGCATGATGCGATGATGAATGCGCCAACCAAATAAATCATAGGCGACAACAAAATAAAAGTGGAATCTTCTAGAACGTTAGTTCTGGGCTGTTTAAGGAATGTTTGGCCTATTGCTCTGTGTTTTGTTCCACCTCTGCCGCCCTGGTTACTTGTGTACTGATGTTATGTTCCATATTGAGTGATCCTAACATGCTTGGGGTTGTTATGGGGACCCCCTTGATTTTTGTTTTGGGATAAAACTCTTCTGGCAAGGCCAACATTGGTACTACATTTGCCTAATAACTAATAAAATGCATACGGCGGGTCAGTTCTCCTCATGTGTGTTGGTCCAAACTTGAGCATCATGCGGGGCCAACCCGGGGCAACTCGGGAGATGTCTATCATGCTACCGTATGGTTCGCTTATCCGTCGTGCCCTCAGAACGAGATATGGGGCTTGTATTAGGTTCTTCGACACGCTGGGTGGTCTTGCTGGATTTTTTACCCTTTTAGAACGTCTTATGCACGGGATTCCGAGGATACTTTGGCGATCTCGATGTTGAGGTTTTCCACAGGGATTCCAAGGAGACTACGGGCTATTCCGTGGTTGGGGTTTTCCACGCAGCTTGTGGTTTGTTTGTGATGGATGAGTTGGACCACCCCTGCAGGGTTAAATCTTTTGGAAACTTGAAAACTCGAAGTAAACTCAAATAAAATGCACCAACCGTGTGTGTAACCGTGATCATCTCTTCTTGTGAGGTTTGAACCCAGAAGGAAACACGGTGTGGTTATGTTTGACTAGTAAGTAGGTGTTCGGGATCACTTCTTGGTAATTATTAGTTCATGTCCGTTTATGCATAAATCACTCTTCTTATTCTAGTACTCATAAGTTTGCCACTCAAATAAGTACTCAGTGCTTGCTCCAGCCTTACCACTTAACCATACCTCATCCATTAAGCTTTGCTAGTCTTGATACCCTTGGAAATTTGATTGTTGAGTCCCCGTGGCTCACAGATTACTACAACAACAGTTGTAGGTACTTGTAAAGCGATGCTTTGTTGCGAGAGTGATGCTTGTTTGATTTAGAATTGTTCTTCTTATTCATCGATCATAGGATGGGTTCGAGGCCGGAAGCCTATGATATCAAGGATGGATGTCGTTTTTATCATTTGATTTCATCCATGGTCGGACCCTGCTCTTATATATGGTACTTGAATGTATGATTGTATTGAGATCATCATGATGTAGCTAGTGGCGAGCGTAAACCAATTCCATATACTCATCTCCTCTTTACATGTACGTGTAATGATATCCATTCTTGCGAAACGACAAGATGCGCTTCTATCTCTAACGAGGCCCTCGAGCCAAAATAAGGATAGGACCGCATCTTGGGTGTTACAATGGATATCCTGATGAGTTGTTGTTGAGCCCATCGACAAAATCTTTATCTTCTAGATAATTATGATGAACATTAAATAAAGCGTTGGAAACTTTGTTAAAGCATCATCTTCATTCTAGATCATGAAGTATATGTCTTTCATGAAAGAAGTAACTTCCCCTAATTCACGTGTACTTGATGCAAGTTTCCGCCATGAATTTGAGATAAGTTATTTTGTACCCTTCGGAATCATCCCAAGCCAATCATGCTTGTGCGAAGTATTTTTTGGGTTGATAGACTAGTCATCTCTAGTCCATATGTATCCCTAGCACATCAAGCCACTGATCGATTGGTTTAGTGAAAAGAAGTGAAGTGTTAATCCATGGTAATGCACAAGTCTTTGCTATCCTCGATGATGGATCCAAACTAGAACTCGACAGTATTTAATGGTATGACTTCTAAGTGGTCATTGTTGTCTTGGACAGTGTGTCCATGTAAGTCTTGCAATCCGGCTCATGTTTTGGAGCCGGTTTTTGTAGTTCATTTCCCGAGAATCTCGCAATGTCATGTCATCGATTTGTGTTGCAAACTTTCTTTTCAGACACATAGAGTCTAAAGTACCTTGTCATTAACAGGATCAGAATCTTAGGCAGATATGATGGTTGAAGTTCTCCCAAGATCTAAGATGTAGGTTATCGCTAAGATGATGTTTTGACCAACACACCTAGCCGTGAGGATTTCCTATGAATTATTTTACAAGTTTTTCCTTATGGATTTGTTGTGTTCCCGAAGTCTGACCTCTAATTGATGTTCCACATAGCAGATAATAGCTTTAATTGGGTGAAGCTAGAACATCATGGAGAACATTAGAAGCGGAATACTGAATGTCTCTTGGTCAATCATCCAGATTTCGTTCCCGTGGCGTAGCCAAGGAGAAATATGAGAAAGTGGTGTCTTCCTTTCCATATGCATCCTTCATCACTATTCATCATGGTAGTATCAAGTGTCATCAAGATCTTGGCATAGATGTTGGTAAAGGCCTGATAAATATGAAAATGCTCAAGTTCTTGATAGCACGCTCACACACTTGGTTATACCCTCGGTATCAATTGGAATGTGCCTTCCATTTTCCGAGTTGTCCTATAACTCTAGTCTCCTTTCAAACTAAGTATGCCATTTTTTCAATTCCTTCAAACAATCGTTTGTGATTGCCTTAACCTGTATGAAGAGTTCCAATGATCTCTGGATCAAAAGTAATTATTTTTCCACCTAAGCAAATAACTCTATGAGTCACCTATCTTAAGGTGCGCCATTATGGTACTAAGGGCAACTTAACTCCTTGCGACTTTGAAACCTCGTCACCATCTGTTCTAGCGTGGAATTGCTGCCTACCACTTGAACCTTCGTGAGCTGCCTCATTTCGTCGTTCTTGATGTGTGTTTTGTGTCTCATCTCAAGAGACGTTCTTACGTCTCATTCCACGAGTTGATCATGCGTTGCTCGATCTTCGAGAAGATCGATTCCTGTAGAGTTTTTCGTCCTTTCTGTCTTTGTGTTGGACCAAGATATCACACTACAAGAAATATGCTCATACATGACTTTATTAAGACATCGTTGATGAATTTGTCATAAATCTATGACGATTTCATCCGAGATCGTCGTAAACCGTTTGAGGGGATCAAATCTACATATAAATTACGATGATGTGAGTCAAAAATGTCATAACCGCATATGATGAGATCGTCATAACTTTTACGACGATTATAAAAATGTCATAACATGTTCTAACTATATTGACATGTCACTCGTGGGTCCATTCTATCCCACCTCATCCTAGTTCGTGAAGCAACCTACTATTCTATCATTCCAAATAGTCTCGAAAAATTCTCATAAATACTTTGGATCATATATTCCTCAAATATGTGAAAACCCTTCCTTCCATAGTTCAAAAATAATTCTGCAATATTTATTTTCCTATTCTGTTCAGAATAGCACTTTGTGAAGGAAGTGCTATTTATATTTCTTTGATTACCCTCATATTTTTTGGGCAGTCTTTCCTATCCAAATCATTGCCTCATGAAAACTTTCGTAACGATTTGCCTAGTAAATCTTTCTCAGCAATTTTCCAAAATTTGTGTTCATCTAGTAGCTTTGTGAAGGAAGTACTAGATAGGAATTTCCTGATAAGCTGATTTTTTTACACATCTTCTATGTGCCGAAAACATAGCTCTCCACAAAATTTTAGCCCCATCTAACAATCCATGTGAGCTCATCATCCAATCTTTGTTTCTCGTAATATTTTTATTTTGTGAAGCAAGTACATTTTATATTGCTTTATAGTTGATGAAATTTTACCACGGGATGAAACTGACCATATAACCTCACTCCACCAAATTTTAGCTCATTTAATTCAGCCAGCTTCCCTCAATATTTTTCCCAATATTCTGTTCAGTAGAGAGCATTGTGAAGGAAGTACAATTTTTGTCTATCCAAATTTTATGAAATTTTTACAGTGCCTTAATGTGCCCAAATTATCATACTCCTACAAATTTCAGCTCAATCCAATCATCTATGTGAGTCCAGTTTCAATTACCATTTTCTATCCAGATTGGCACATTGTGAAGGAAGTGTCACTTTGGCAGGTCCAAATGGTATAATTTTTTTTACAGTGCCTTCATATTCCCAAATTAACATCATACACCAAATTTCAGCTCAATCTATTCATTCATTTGATCCACCAGCTTCAACATCCATATTTCTGCACAATGTGTTACTTTGCAAAGCAAGTGCCACCTAGATTCATCCATTTGAGCTACAAATTTTCCAAGAGAGTCTCCTTAGTAGATGATCATCCTCAGCCAAAATTTAGGCCCATTGTCTATGTGCATTACCCGCACCACTAATCAAACACTTGGCTGCAAATTCATGTTTGAGCTTAGTTCAGTCTTCTCGTGAGATTCTTTTATTGTATTCTTCTTCCCAACACCTACCGAGGGATTGTCCAACCCACTAGACATGCCTATTCCACCCAGAATGCGTGGCAACGCAACGGTCAGGCGGTGACCATGTGGTTGGCATGCAAGTTCACGCGCTCTGAGTTGGGGACCTTGACCACCATCCAAACCTCGATGTCAAGCCACCACACCATGTATTTCTGATTAAATAGATATTTATGTACCTATAAATTATTTTTGATAAAAATAAAGAGCAAACTATAATGCAGTTGCAGTTCAAATTTAACCCGCTTCCAACTAAATCGACATAAATTTGTCTTCTTCACGAGAGGTGGATAAAAGCTTTTAACACCCAACCATTTTGTCAATTGTACATTAAATATGACCTAGTATTTTAGAAAAATGATTTGGTTCAATTTTGAAAAAAATATATGGTAGGTCCTTCACAAAAAAAATCATTTTGGGCACTTGAAAAATGGAAAATGATTTTATCATACTAGGAAAATGAAAACTTCCTTAATCAACATTGTTTACCATTCCAATATGCACCCTTGTGCATAATATTATATCATTTCAACAAACTATGTCATGAATGTGGCCATAAGATTGATCATTTCATTTGAAAGCCATGAATCTTCACACATGATAGCCTATTTCTAAGAACACCTTTTTAAAATAATTGTCGTATTACAAGTTTATTATTTTTCCTAGTAACTTTGTCACATAAAATGACACAATGCAAAGGTTTTCCATTTTTTGATTTTTTTTGGAATTTTTTATGGCCATTTCAAAATGCGGTCAAAACAGCGGGTATGACCGTTCCTACCTAGTGGTTGAATCTTGGAAATATTTTGGTGTTTCTCTGATTAAATAGATACTTGTGTACCTAGAAATGATTTTTGGGAAAAATAAAGAGCAAACTATAATGTAACTGAAGTTCAAATTTGACCCACTTCCAACTGATTCAACGAAAATTTATCTTTTTCACGAGAGGTCGATAAAAGCCTTTAACACCCAACCATTTGGTCAATTATACATTAAATCTGTCCTAGTATGTCAGAAAAATGATTTGGTCCAATTTTGCAACAAATACATGGTAGGTCCTTCACAAAAAAATCATTTTGGGCACTTGAAAAATGATTTTTACATACAAGGAAAATGAAAACTTCCTTAAGCAACAATATTTGCCATTCCAATATGCACCCTTGTGCACAATATTGGATCATTTGAACAAAATATGTCATGAATGTGGCCATAAGATTGATCATTTGACTTGAAAGCCATGAATCTTCACACATGATAGGTCATTTCCAAGAACACTTTTTAAAAATAATTACCGTATTACAAGTTTATTATTTTCCTGGTAACTTGCTCACATATAATGACACAATGTGAAGGTTTTCCAATTTTTTGATTTGTTTTGGATTTTTCATGCCCGTTTCAAAATGTGGTCAAAACGGTGGGCATGACTGTTCCTAGCTAGTGGTTGAATGTTGGAAAAAAATTGGTGTTCCTATGATTACATAGATACCTATCTACCTAGAAATTATTTTTGGAAAAAATCATGAGCAAACTATGAGGGAGCTTCAGTTCAAATTTGACCAGTTTCCTGCTGAATCGACGAAAATTTGTGTAAATGACCAAAAATAGCTAGAAAGGTCGAAAATGCATACAACTCGGTGATCATACATAAAATGTGGTCTAAGTTCAGTGAAAATTTCAGTGATGCCCTTTTGCACAATATTTTTGATAGCTGGTTCAAAAACTCTACTTATTTTTAGCACTTAGAAACTAGTATTTTCAATCGTAGATGTTTCCAACCAATGACAACTCTTCCCACGGATTACTCCACTATATCCAATCTGAGCCGTCCACACTCGACGAAGGGATCGGTGGAGGTCGGCGTGACATCCTCAAATGTTGCTACAGTAACCTATGTAATTAAGCTAGAGTGATTCCATGTTAATGTTGCCACGTCACCATGATTTCTATTTTTGATCTCGCTTTAGTTCAAACAGTTCGAATTTGAATTTAAAAATAAAGTCAAGCGATAAAAGTTTTTGAATTTCAAAATAAAAATGTTCGGATATGTCGGATATTACCTAGGAGAATTGTCCTTTGGGAATTATTAATTTTAAGAGATTTCATCGCACTAAAATAAAATAAAACTAAAGCTGTTAAATAATAAAATAAAAACAGAAACAAATAAAAAAAGGCGGAAAGAAACCCCCCCTTGGACCAAACTGGACCGACCCCAGCCAACCCACCTAACCGGGGGTATTTAACCTCCATCTAACCCTAAATGGACCCATAGCCTCACTCCCACTTGACCCCACGCCACCACCCCATCCACGAGGGGAAAGCCCCCTCGTCCCGTGTCCCCATCGCCCCCCTCGCTCTCTCTCCCACGGTGCCCCTTCTCCCCCATCCCTCTCGCCCATCGCCCGGCTCCCTGCCCCACTCCGCACCGTCGTCGCCCCTCTCGACCCAGCCACCGAACCGCGCCGTGGTCAGAAACCCTAGCCATTCCCTCCTTCCCACCGAAACACCGTCTCTCCCCACCATTCCCCCCCTTCCTGCCAAAACCCTCTCCTCGTCTTGCCACCACACGCCTCCTCCACAGGAGCCTTCCCGAATCCCGCGGATGGTAAGCGACCATCTCCCCCATCTCCCTCCTCCCGTCGCCGCTGCCACACTCAGTCGGCGCCTCCGGATCTGACGTTTCCGTCGGTTGATTTGCTTTTCCCACGACGACTCGGAGAACAACGCGCCGTTGACCCCGGGCTCACCGGGTTTCAGCACCGACCGGCTGCCGCCCAACACCACCACTAGCCAACCCCCTTCCCTTCCGTGAGCAGCACATGAGAGGTTGTGGGAGAGGAGTTCCGGTTGCCATACCACGGGAAGCCACCATTCCTGGCCGGAAGCCTGCCGGAGATCAGTGAAGCCAACGGCGATCTACGGCTCGTGATTGCGGGAACCTCCGCCCCGCCCGCTGCGACCAAGAAGAAGAAGAAGAGAAGCCTTCCTGGGACACCAGGTGCGTACATGCATGCATGGAGGCCTCTCCATCCATCCTCCATATGATTTGAGTTCTTGTGAGGAACTGCATGAATGATTTGGACTATTTCAACTTCGATTCAACTGCTATATCTTCGTTCATGGAGGTTTTTAGTTGCTGAATTCCGTCTCTTTTGCATGAACTATGTGTTTCCTGGTCGATCTTGTGACTGCAATTATTGATTTGGTGAAGTCAAGTGGCAATTGTTGTTCATCAGTCAGTCAAAGACTCCTGAGAAAACTAGGACGGGAATGACAACACATATAGTGTAGTACGTTTAGTAACAAGATTGCTTGTACGAATTCTTAATGAGCTGGCTATAGTGTAATAGGTTTAGTAACAAGAGAAATCGCTTAATTAAATTTCTTAGATAGTGGCCTCGAAATTATCACCTGAAAACCTCCTACTAGCTGGAACCTGGAAGTCGATCCCGTGACTGAGTGCAAGAGAAATGCTTGCGGTATATGCCAAGTTTCTATAATTTTGTGGACAGTTGTAGTAGTAGTAGTATTCTGAAGTGTTGTATGCATTTGAACCGTCCTTCATATGACATATATATTATTGTTCTTCGCGCTAGATCTTTACACGTTAAATTTGCGTGGTTTTTAATTTTTTTAACAGATGGTTTAACTTGTTGAATTGCTCCTCCCCTCCGGATCTGACGTTTCCGTAGGTTGATTTTCTTTTCCCAGGACGACTCGGAGAACAACGCGCCGTCGACCCTGGGCTCGTCGGGTTTCAGCACCGACCGGCTGCCGCCCAACACCATCACCAGTCGCGGCGCCACCGACCCGTCCTCCTACTCGGACAACGATGGCAAGGCGGAGGTCGACCCCAATGTGCTCCCCGAGGACGACGGCGCCACCGTTATCCGCGACGAGGAGGAAGACGACGGGGAAGACCTCTTCAACGACGACTACCTCAAGTAAGCGGGACACATCCCAACTAGAGATTTTCTGGATCTGCTGTTACCTGGGACAGCGTTTAGATAGATGTTTCTAGTACTTGACAAGTTTAGCCCATTGGATCTGCTAATAAATTGGTTATTCAGCAACTTCAGGGGTTCGAGATTCTAGGAATTCTGGCCTAGATTTACTTCATAAATAGGCAGATTTGTTCCACTCGGATAGAAGGGAATTTACAACACTTCGTCGGATTGTGCCTTTTGTGTTACCATGAATGTTTTGTTAGTCGTGGACTTTATAATGTAGAAATGTCTGACAACTTGCTTCCTTGAACTGAATATGAATATTAAAACATGTTGTTTGTGCTCGGTATTTTGTTGGGTATATTTCAGTTTACCAAATTCAGTGTCCTATGTGAACTAGTACCTGATATGTCATGTTCCTTTTGATGAATTAGTTGTCTGAAAAGGATTTGTTGATCAGTTTTCTGCTGTCCAGATGAATAGTATTGTTCAGTCACCTACACAAATTAACTGTTCCTTTCTGTTGTCCTGCAGTTTTGCAAATGTGTTTTTTTACTTTCTGGATTGGCTAGTGTTTTGGAAACTGTGACTGTTCAGTAATGTGTTTTTACTTTCTAAATTGGCTAGTATATTATTAACCTATCCTTTATGTAATGGCGGGCTGTGAGCAAGGAGATCGGGAAGATTCGGATAGAGAGGGTGGAAAATTTCAATGTCCCTTTGGATGATGTTACCTCAATATTTTGAGGCATATACTCAGAAATTGGAAACTACAACAATATTTGCTTGCGGTTTTTTAAAAATATGATTAAATATTTCTGATATATGTGCTTTATTTATTTACATAGGGTTCATGTATTTCTAGGTTAAACTTTGACCTTTGGTTTGACCTTTGGTTTGACCAACAAAACATGGGTGGGGGGTAGAGAGGACGCACTCCAGGAGTGTATGGCTTGATTTCAGCAGGCGCCCACTCATGAGGAACTTTCATGTACTTCTCAAAGTCATCAAACATATTAACAGCAAATATGTGAGATTTTTCCAGTTTGTAGCCATGTGTTTTTTCCATAGCAAGCTCAGCTTCCTGGCACATTGTCAAATAATCCTCTTTCAATCAACCAAGTGGGTCATGAATAACTCCAGTCGCAAAACACTTTTTCACGTGTTACTTTTCTAGTGGGCACCTATTAGTCTTGCACTCTGTCTTTCATGCTCACCAAACCAGTGGAAAATGTGCCAAGGTTCCTATATAGGCTGAAAAAATTGTACCACAAACCTCTGTTAATGTTCCACTATGGCGCGCTGATGTTTTATGTACCCACAAGTTTGTACTCGATGCTGGTGTACCCAAAGGTAAAATTGTGGTGTTTCTACCTGCTAATGCCTGATATGGTATAAAGTAATTATCGTATAGTGTCACTGGGGGATATTTTCCTACTGAATATGAGCACATCGTGGAGGCAAGCTTTAACCAGAGGTGGGCTTATTGGTTGCAATGCCAACTTGCCAGCCGAGCCAGGCTTGGTCCTTAATGACCATCATTATAAATGTTGTACATATTCAATGATGTTATTTTCTATTTGATGCTCGTTTGCTGCACAAATTTAGTTTTTTGAATTTGGAAGCAGCTCCATATTTCATTAACACTTTCTTCATGGACTGACGTACAGGAAACCACTGTCATGGCTATCTGTGCATGCTAACGGCGCAGTGATTCCTAGAAATTTCATTGACAAATATCTGACTAAGAAAGATACTTTGTAAGTCGTGCTTAGAACATATACAAAATTAGATTTTTTGCAGATATTGTAATTTGCACATTTCCAGTATTTGCCTTCTATGGAACTGAATTTTCATTAGTCGTTGGACTAAACAGTTTTGCTTGTTCCTAGACCACCGGGATTCCTTCTCTGCTATCTAGCCTAGTCTGTTTCGGTACCTTGGTTCTAAACTCTATCAATATTATGTTGTAGTTCTTCCCATCAAAATTTGCAAGTTGAATTCTATGAAATGATGGAAAACCAAATTATATATCTGGGTGAATTTGGCTTGAACTTGTACATTTGAAGTCAGTCTTGGACCTCTTGGTCGGACTGGATTGCAATGTCACAGCTGCTATTTACATAGAAATGTTGGCCATGCTGATGGTAATTCTATATTATGTTGTTTCTAGTCAAGCCATTCAATTTTAGCATCCAACTAGGCATCCATGCATATAACAATGTTTTTTAAATTCCAGAGTTGAGATTAGAGTTAGAGTAAAATACATTAGAGGCCCTAAAAGTATTTCAAGTTGGTCAAGTAGGTCCTAAAAGTTTGAAATTGTTCACTTTGGGTCCTAAATGTGTGTAAGTTATTCACCGCATGTCCTAAAAGTATTCCGAGTTTGACAAGTAGGTCCTAAAAGTTGCTGCTACAATACTTGAAAGACTTTTAGGACCTCTGGTGTATTTTACTCTTAAGAGTTACATGTCCTTCATCCCATCTAACTCTTCACATAAATTATATATGGCAGGATGAAGGCTCTTCTAATAGCTATCCCCAAAGTCCAGCCACGGTTTGCCCTCGCCATCTGGAAGAAGTACAGTACCATGAAATCTCTTCTGAATGTGTATATTGATTCCACTAAAACCGCGAGTGCTGCCTTTTTACTATGTTCTAAATTACTGCAATAGCTTGACGGGTTCGTCCTCGTGCCCTCTCAAGTCTTACTTAACCTGTGTGTGTAACAGGTTCATGAGAAGCAGCTTCTGCTTTTAAATTTCCTGTTTAAAGTAGATTATCGCATATGTGAGTATAATCTGGAAATTCTCTGCTAATCATATAATCCATGGACATTGGTCATATCGCGCACACACTCCATTTGGCAAAAAAAACACATGGTCTTTTTAATAGTTTTCAGTTTGTACATGATCATATAATCTGGAAATAAAACATTATTTGAAGTAAGGATGTTGTGACTATGCTGAACATTATGTACATGATCATATAAACTGGAATGAATTGGTTTCCAAAAATACATGTACATGATTTCAGAATATTGTTTGATTTACTCAATAATTAACACTGGAATAAATTTGCTTCCAAAAATACATGTGCAGGAATTCAGAATATTGCTTGATTTCCTCACAAATGAACACCTGAATTAATGTGTTTCCAAAAATACCGGAATCAATTTGTTTCGATAAATCACCTTGATCAAAGGGGAAGGAGCAGCAACCTTGACGACGTATAGGTGCAGGTTGGTGGTGGCCCAGTTGCTGCTCGTGCTGGTGGGAGGCGGCGTAATTAGCGAAAATCTTCTTTTTCAGTTGTTGCGGAAGTTCTGACCAAGCATCGCCCATCAAGCAAAACAGATTTTCGTAGCAGTTTTTGTGCACTTGATAACAGATTTTGCGATAGCATTTGGTTTGGTAGCAGATTTTGCGATAGCACTTGGTTTGGTAGCAGATTTTGTGTACTTGGTTGTGTAATTTTGTATCAGGTTGTGCTACAGGTTTTGGCTATATTAACAGATCTTGGAATATGCTTCAAACTTTGTGGTGTGGGCTGTCATTTAGAGATTCTTCAGATTTATGTGTATGTGCTTCAAAGTTATATGGGCTGTTATTTATAGATCCATTAACAACATAAAATAAAAAAAGTTGCTGAATGCAAAAATGAAAAGGCCAAAGCTGAACTGGACCAAATGTATTTGGCACTAAATGGCCAGGGCCCAAATTATAATGATGAAAACAAATCAAAAAGAAAATACTAGAAGTGGCTGTAAATAGGCTAAGAAAACCACAAAAAATAAGCCCAATAAGGAAAAGCCCAATAAGAAAAAGGCCAAAAAAAATAAAACCAGCCCATGTGATCAATTGAAATGGGTTGGGCTGATTTCAGCCACGACGTTTTGATTTCGTCGTAATTTTGCCACGTAGGACTGCCACGTAGGATTGGTTTAGATTGCCAACAACGATTTAGGATCGTCATAAATGTTATGACGATCCAGGAATCATCGTAATAGTTACGACGATTTCGATCAAAACGTCGTTGCTGTCCGTTTTTTATGCTTCGTTTTTCGTCGTAAGATCGTCGTAAATTAAAAACCGTGACGATGTAGCGACAAAATGTAGCGTCGTGTATTAGCATATCTCTTGTAGTGTCAAAGGCAAAGAAGTCAATGTCAAAAAGATGCGATGAATCAACATCTTGAGAAAGGGCAATTGGATCATGAAGATTATGATAGCTAGTGTCCCCTCGGTCCTCTTACCCTATGCATGAATCTAGGGACAAGATTCTTCCTTAGTAGGGCTGATTTGTCAGAGCCCTAGATTAATGATTGTAATTAGTTGCATCAGTGAGCATCATGCATCATGTTTATTTCAAGAAATTTGAGAAATTTCAAGAAGCCTCACAAATATTTCAAAAATGATCAACTAAAAATTTCTTCAAATAATTCCAAGAAAACTTTTTTGTTATTCTTTAAAAATATTCGCAAGAGGTAAAATTCAAAACAATATTTCCAGAGTCACATAATTATTTATCTTGGGCATTTGAACTAATCCAATAATTCATTGCATCGGGTTTATATTTGTTATATATCAAATATAGGTTCAATAATTCTAAAACTTGTTGTGGGGTTTTGGAGTATTTGTGTTAGGTCCCAGAATAATTTTCAGAAGCATATAAAAATAGTTTGGTTAGAAAACCAAATTTGAAAAATGCAGAAAATATATAATAGAAATAAAAAAAAGGAGTGAACTCACGTGGCTTACCTAGTAGCCCAAGTGGGTGGACCAACCCACAAGGGCAGCAACGTCTTCTTCCTCCCGCGAGGAGGAGAAGCACATGCGTGCTCACGCCATAGTCGGCCGTGGCCACGTCCCCGGCCACCTCGTGCTAGCATGCCTTCCTCCCCGACAACTTGGAGATACCACACACCCCCCGGACTCCCTCTCTCTGTCCCCCTCGCTCCTCATCTTCCTGTCTCGATTTCAAGCACCACCTGAGCATGTCGTCGAGCACCACTGCGGACTCCGGCCTCCTCCTGCCTCCCCGCCTCGTCTAGTCACTCTGTCCCGAAGCTCCGGTCCTTGTCGTAGAAGAAATCAAGACCGGGAAACCTTACTTCGTCGCTATTGGCCCTGTTTGGATCCCACTGCTAGAGCTAGTTGGAGCTAGTTGGAGCTGGACTAACCCTCAAAGTATCCAAACAGCTGTGCTAGTTTGGGTTAGATGGAAACTAACCCACAAAAAAAACTATCACTGAGAAGGGGTGCTAATTGGAGCTATTTGGGGTATATCAGTAAAAAAAAATCCCATCTTCCCGCATCTTATCCTTTCCCATCCCGCATCCACCCCCGTCGCCCCAGCCCCCATCGCCCGCGCTCGCCCCAGGCCCCGTCGCCCGCGGTCGCCCCAGCGCCGCCCGCGTTTGCCCCAGGCCCCGTCGCCCGCGCTCGCCCCCGCCGCCCGCGGTCGCCCCAGGCCCCGTCACCCGCGGTCGCCCCAGCGCCGCCCGCGCTCGCCCCAGGCCCCGTCGCCCGCGCTCGCCCCAGCCGCCCGCGCTCGCCCCAGTGCCGTCGCTGCTCGCCGCGCTCGCCCCAGCCGCCGCTGCTCGCCGCGCTCCCAGCCGCCCGCGCTCGCCCCGGCCGCCGCTGCTCGCCGCGCTCCCCAGCGGCCCGCTGCTCGCCACCGCCTGCCGACGCCGCCCCCGCCACCGGCTGCCGACGCCCCCACCAGCCCGCCACCGGCTGCCGACGCCCCCACCATCCCGCGACAGCCAACGTCGGCCACTCTCGCCCCGCCTGTCACTGCCGGTCCCGTCGTGTGCCTGTGAGTGGAAGGAGGCCACACAAGAGCCGGCCACAACAAATCCTGGTTAAAAGAGTCAAATGATTAAAAAAGTATATTTGTTGTCAAACTAACTCTATCATCCAAACACCACCAAAGGCTAGAGCTAGTTCAGAGTTAGTTCAGAGTTAGAAACTAACTCTAACCTCTAGCATCCAAACAGGGCCATTAAGTTGGTTGTCACCGTCCTTGTCTGTCAGTCACCATCGTCAAACTCGCGATCCCCCGAACATCCCCAACCTCGTCGTCGCCTCTTATGGAACTGCTCTAAGGCGCCGAGTCTTTTCCCTCATCGGCCCCCTAGCTGCGCCGCCACAGAAGCCGACGCCGTCGACTACTTTGTCCACCCCAGATCGCACCACCTGTGTCGTTCGATGCACACGAGCGCCAGGAACACCCAGGTGCCAGCAGTGTCGTCTCGAGTGGACTCCGCCACGGCTAATGGTCCCCGGCGATGACCTTGCCGACCTAGATCACCGCCAGGTGGGGCTAGGTGGTCACGGATTAGATTAGGCATTAATGCACTAATGACCCCACTTGAGCTAATGTAAAGTGGGCCCCACTCTGATAATCATATTAGTTAGGGTAATTTAACCATGGACGCGCAGTGTGTCATTAACACGTGGGTCCAGCCCACTACATAATTACGATTAGGTCTAACTACTTATTACTTAAGCCTCACCCACTCACGGTGGGCCGAGAGACTAGTCTAATATGGTTTACATTTTAACAAAAATTAATTAGATGAATAGAGGCTGACATGTGGGACCCACATGTCAGGTTTGATCAGGACCTAGCGCCTTTGACTTGCCGACATCATGATGATGTCACGTTGACGTAACTAGTAATTTTCTGTAGTTAATAAAATTCAAAAAATTCCACAAAATGTTTAAAACTTTGAAAAATCATAGAAATAAATCTATAACTCGGATGAAAATAAACTATATATGAAAAATGATTAGAAAAATTAAATAAATCAATTTATTGCATTTTAATGCATGTTTGAACAACTTAAAGCTATTGTATATGAGAATTTGAATAAATGGCATTTGAAATGCCTTATATGGAGTTTAAATTTGAACCTGTGGTTCAAACAAACTTCATTTAAATCGTGGCTAGTTGCATTAGCTCAAGCAACAACATATTGCCATGTTATGTTCATGCATCATAGTGTTGCATTTATATGAAGTAAATGTTGTTCTTTTCCTTTTCGCTGGTGTTATTCCCTCTCGGTAGACGTTGTTCGGACGTTGAGATCGATGTCGGTGATGAAGACTTAATGATATCTTCAGAAGTGTCAGGACAAGCAACCTCCCCTTGAGCATACTGGTATAATCCCAATCTCTTGCTCCTGCTTAATTTTATTCATTAGGACAATCACGATTCAACTGTTACTTGTTCTCGGTAGTTTAACCCATTCCTTCGCATGACCTATCGTTGTCATAGTAAATAGTTGAAACCAATTACGGTGAGTAGCAATTGCTTGAGCCTTATTGTGCTTATTCATCCATGATTGCTAACTATGCCCGCTATGCTTAGATCGTGTCGGTTCTGGTCCATCTGGCGTTGAATCAGAATGGGTGTGTTCATGTCCTACTGTGTGAGAGTTAAGTGTATGAATACGATTTGGTAAAGATTGCGATGAGAGGCCATGTAGGAGTACATGGCGGCTTGCCTCATTGGTACCGTCCTAAAGAAGTGAGTTATATGTATGTTATCCAAGATAAGATACTACTAGCCATTGGGCCCGAACCAATGGACCCTCTTGGCCTATTAATCGTCTAGATATTTGTTCAGGAGTTGCATCTAGTTTCTCGTGTTTGTAGGAAAACTGCTAGCGGCCGTGTTTTGCGCTGCCCGGTGGGATGGGCTTTAGTACGATACATTCACAGTAGCACGATGTACCAAGTGGCACCCGAATGGTCGGCTTGTGGGCCCTGCGCACATCGTTTGAGGCCGTAGAGGAAACTTTAACCAGACTTCCTTGCGGGTTTGGTCTCAATGGGTGATAAACCTGGACTATGGTCTTGTGTGGTTAACGGCAGTGGCAAACGCCCACACCAATGGTTTCACTTTAAGGTTACTGAGATGCATGATACGCATATGGTGATAAGTGGTGAGAGCGTGTATGAATAAGTATACCCCTGGAGGGTTTAATGATCTGTTTGAGTAGCCGCGTCCGCGGATATGGACTACTTGATAAACTTATGTGGTACATAGATAACTTCAAATAAATACTCTAAAATGCTCAAGATAAGTATGAGTGCTATAGATGGCCTACTTATAGGGAGACGGGAGTGACTCCATAGTTGGGTATTGATTTAGCAAATATGTTGACTCGTGTGCGCTATCCAACCTTAAAGAAAGTACTCGTAGTCGTAGTACATGTTAGACAAGAGTCAAAGATGGCTTGCTGCATTTAAACTTCACGACCCCTTCATTAATACTGATTCATAAGTAGATAGTTCTGATTTAAGTCTTGCTGAGTACCTTTGTACTCATAGTTGCTTAATTATGTTTTTGGAGAGGAGACGTTAGTCTCGTCATTGGTTTTCTACGCGAAGTTTGATGTTGCCCGAATTAGCTTGGGAATCCTAGACAGAGGTTTGGCTCTTTTGGGAGGGTCGTTGTAGATTTTCAGGCTCCTCGAACCACTCTTAGTAGATATCTGTACCCAGACACATTGTGTTTCCGCTTGATGCTTGTATGACTTGAGTGTTGGGTCATGTGACCCCTGTTTGTAATATCATACTATGTTGACTCTTATGAGTCTTTAATAAATGCTTGAGTCATAGAGTTGTGTTCTGATGTCATGTTGTATGTACACATATCGTGCATATTGCATGTATGTTTGGAAATGCATTGGATGTGTAGGACTCAACACCTAGTTGTGTGCCTTTAGTTGCCCTCTTTACCGGGAAATGCCACTTTGTGTTTCCATCGAGCCATGGTAGCTTGCTACTGCTTCGGACATGCATTGGATGTGTGGGACTCGACACCTAGTTGTCTTCCTTTAGTAGCGCTCTTTACAGGGAAATGCCACTTTGTGTATCCATCGAGCCATGGTAGCTTGCTACTGCTCCGGACCCATTGTGCTGTTATGTCTGTCCCCATAGGGAAATGTCACATGGTGTAATGAAATCCATGTAGCTTGCTATGACTCGTCTAGTTGATGACCGACACCTGCATTGTTGGGTTACGTATTCTTGTTCTTTTACGGATGTGCCCCATGGGTTTCTCACTAGTCATGTTGATCCGGGTTCTCTGACATTTCAATGCTAGCGACATATTCATATGCGTGAGCCAAAAGACGCAAACAGTCCCGACTAAGGTAAGGTGGCAGCCGTGGGGATTACTGTGTGTGAGGCTGCAAAGTGAAGTGATACGTTACATGCTAGATACTTATGGATTAGGATCAGTTTCCCAACACCAAGCCCCCAGTGTTCGAACCCTAGTTCTTGAAGGAGCTTCTTAGGCACAGGTTCTAGACTCTGACAACCATGTCCTGCAAAAACAAGTTAGACACCCTCTACTTTGTTGTTGCAAGTTTTACGTGGCTCCTATGGACAACTAGCAAGAACCGTTCTTACCTACGCACATACACAACGATGATAATCAAGTTGCCTTTTAACCCTCTATAAGGACCGCCATTGTCCAATTTGATTCAACTAAAGTGGAAGAGACAGACACCCGTGAGCCACCTTTATGCAATACAAGTTACATGTTTGTCGGTGGAAAAGTTCTCTTGTGTGAGGACAAGTAAGGTTGGTGCGAGACACTTGATCCCACAATACCACCGAATCCAAATAATACATGGAAGGTAAGCAATGTGAACATGAAAGTCCACAACTTTTTTGAGTTCTACACGTGCATATCATCTATGATAGACCTATCTCATGATGTCATTGTTGGAGAACGTTGCATGGGAAACAAAAAATGCTTATGAACACCCAAGAACTATCTATGGAGATACATAACAACGAGAGGGAAGTCTGTCTACATACCCTCGTAGACCGTTAAGCGGAAGTGTATATAACATGGTTGATGTAGTCGTATCCTTCACGATCCAATCGCGCTCTAATCTGATCAAACACCGAACTAATGACACCTCCATGTTCAGCACACGTGCGGCTCGATGATGTCTCCTCCTTCTTGATCCAGCAAGCAAGAGAGGAGAACTAGATGGGATCACGACCAGCACGTCAGTGTGGTAGTGATGCTGATGGCGCAGGTTTTGACAGGACTTCACTAAGCACTATTGAAAAATCGATATGCGGAGGAACGAGTTAATTGGAGGGAGAGGGCTATCGCGGGGGCATGGGGATTGTTGTGTAAAACCCTCCCCTCTCCTCTGTTATTTATATGAGGCAAGTGGAGAGGGTCAGGCATAGCCCTTGTCCCATCCTCCAAGGAGGGTCGGTGGCTAGGGAGGAGTCCTCTCTTCACAAAGAAGGGAGGAGCCCCCGTCCTGCAAGGCACCTCCAGGGTGCCTTGTCCTGTTGGGACTCTTTCCCCAAGCCTAGTGCGCCTCTAGGGGGTGGTGCCCCCTGCCTAGGTTGTCCAGGGCGCCACCCATACAGCCCATGTGGGCCCATGGGGCAGGTGGATACCCCCCCGATGGACCCTCGGAACCCTTTCAGCACGCCGGTAGGTCACCAGTAATGCCCGAAACTTTTTCGACGACCAAAATAGGACTTCAGATATATAAATATTTACCTCCAGACCATTTGCCCAAACTCCTCTTGATGTCTGAGGTCTCATCCGGGACTCCGAACAACATTCGGTCACCAACATGAATATCGCAATACTACCCTAGCGTCACCGAACGTAAGCATGCGGACCCTATGGGTTCGAGAATCATGTGGACATGACCGAGACACCTCTCTAGTCAATAACCAATAGCGGGATTTTGATGCCCATATTGGTTTCCACATATTCCACGAACATCATTTGTAAGTGCATCTAGTGCCCATTAGTGATTTTGGTGGATTGAAGACTTGTAGGTCAAGAGACTAATGTGTTTGTGAGTGTACACATGCCCTATAAGACGCTGAGGAGTTTGAGTTATTCAAAGAATGTCAACCCCTAAAAATGTATGTCTTCGGGTGAAGACTTTGGTCATTCCTTGCAGACTTTGATAGCAAAGAAATTGCTATTCCTCATGAAGACTTTAAAAATGAATAATTTGGTGTATCCCGAAGAAAATGTTGTGAAGAATTTGAAGCTTGAAGATTTACTTTTTCTGTTTCATTTTCTTCTTTCTTGAGTCATAGGAACACCGTACTGTTAAAGGGGGTCAAGGTAATACTAAGGAAAAGTTTCCTCGTGATGCTCAACTCAAAACCTACACATACAAATCCTTCAAGTGAAGCCTTTTAAAATCTCTCACACTTAGTCAAAGTCTTAAGTGAGAGAGGCGAAGTTCTTCTAGTCGCTGAAAAATTGCACTAATTGAGGAGTTAGTATTTCACCAGTGCGAACTGCCTATCAGTGAGGGACATGACAGACATGAGGTCTTTCACAATTGAAAGATCTGACCGTTGCCGCGCCGCGCGCCACCTGTCCCAAATCTTATCCACCCAACGATCATATCATTGGGGGCATTGATGTCAAATCATGTCGAGAAGCTCCGAGACTATAAATAGCCACCCCCACAACCACTAGTTGGTTGGCTGCTCCGAGAGAAACTGACACTTGTCATTTAGAGCAACCCAATCCTCGAGGACTTTGAGCGAAAATCATCAAGTGAGGAAAAATCCCAAACACCCAAACCATAACCCAAAAACCACAAAGTGATTGAGCATCACTGAAGAGATTGTTCGTGTGTGGAACCGATGCTTGTTACCTTTGAGGAGTGTGGATCCTCGAGACGGTTAGGCGTCATGGTTTAGAGCATCTAGCAGTAAATTGTGGATCAACGGGTGACCGAGTTTGTGAGGGTTTGGAAGTCTGCCTCGAAGACTTACCACGAGTGTTGGGCGAGGACTCTGTGTCCTTAGCTCAAGGAGAATACGGTAGGGACTGTGTGTCCCGGGACTGTGTGTCCTTTTGTTTGAATACCAAGCCACTCCAAACAAGACATACGAGTGTCACAGTAGTAGGAACTATGTCATCAAACCACTGTCTTCATATGATTTCTCAACTCTTTCATTTCCTCAATTGCATGTTGATGACCTTAATCTTGAAGAATTTGACTGAAGACTTTCTCTACTTCCTACCCTCAAATTCTTCACTTAATTTATTCATCACCTTCTTATCTTGATCACGCGAACTCTGCAATCCGAGCGTTTCACTTCACTCTAACGACTAAGCTATAGCTATCTTTGCACATCTGTTTGAGTAATTATTCCGCTGCAATAAGTTCGTGACTCGGGACTTTCCTCACTAGGAATTTCCTCATTGGTGAATTTGTAAAAATCGCATATTCACGCCCCTCTAGTCGATATAACGCACTTGCAATTGGTATCAGAGCAAGGTACTCCCTTGTTCTATGTGATTTTACTTTAACCACCTGATGTTTTAGTTATGTCGACCATAGGTATGATCAAGGTTACTGCGGGTTATGCTACCTTTGAAGGAATGGATTTCCCCTACTGTAATAACAAGATGTGTATGCACCTTGAAGCAATTGACAACGATCTCTGGTATGTTGTGGAAAATGGTGTTCCTCTATCACTTCAATTATCACTGTCGCTGACGTGAAGAGATTAAAGCAACTCGACTCTCAAGAAAAGAATATCACCATCTGAGCAAAGGTCCATATGGCAGAGTGAGTACTTTGGCTTCAGCGAATCTTATTTGGGAAAGGCTTCCCAAAGTCAATGAAGGAGTGTCCACACAATCTCTACAACCACTTCAAGAGACTAGATAATAAAAGCCGCCAAGATAACTTTGATCGCCTCACTGACATCTCCAATGAGCTTCAGGCTCTTGGAGCCACAAACATCACTGACCATGAAGTTTTGAAGAAACTGCTACGATCCCTTGATCCGTCATTTGACACACTGGTTCTGATGATTCAAGAACGAAAAGACTACAAGCTACTTGATCCTGCTGATATTCTTGAGAGACTCAATACTCATGAATTCCAAAAAGAAGAGAAGAGAGACATTTATGGACCAAGCTATACAAGACCTCATGCGCTGAAGGCAAATGCTATTTCCTCATCTAAAGAAGAAGACTTTGTTTGCAGTCTTGGTGATCTTTAAGAACTTGGTTGAGAACTTGCTATGCTTGTGAGGAAATTCGAGAAGTTCTCAAGGCGTGGCCAGTTCGGAAAATCTTCTGGAAGAGATATGAGGAAATCAGAATCTTCATCTGAGGACTACAAGAAAAGAACCTGCCATAAATGCCAGAAATATGGTCACTACATTGTTGATTGTCCTCGTTGGGTGAAGGAATCAAAGTAGAAGAAGTACAAAGATGACAATTCTGATGACTCAAAGAAAAACAAGAAATCTTCAAAGTCCTCATCGCACAAGAAGACCAGCTTCGGAAAGGCTCGGGCACTTATTGGCAAGGAAATAGATTCTGAAGAAGAATGTGAAGAATGTGATGAAGAAGAAGGTTCTGAAGTGGAGTCAGAATCAGGTGTGGCAAACTAGCCCTTGATACCACATTCGTCAGCAAGTCCATCTTAGACCTCAAAGAAAATGACAACGTCAACAACACTGATGACTATGATGACGACTTTGCTCCCACCTATTGCTTCATGGAAAAAGGTTCAAAGGTACCAAGCCAGACATCCTCCTCTGACTCTAGTGACTGTGAACCTGATGATTATCAAAAACCAAGTTACTATAAACTTGCTAATATAGCCACTAAGCAAGAAACTGTTGTTGAAAAGCTTCGGAAACTGCTAGACAAAAGCGATGAGCTATTAAGTGAGAAATTAATCGGACTCAAATCCTCACTGAAGATGTTCAAAGTCTTCAGTATATGTTGCATAGTCTTCAAGAACGTTATGGCACACTCTTGATTGATCATGAGAAGCTTTCTTATGAACTTCTTCACAGAAAGCAAGATCTTGAATAACTAAGAATGTCTCATGATGATCTTCGAATTAAAAATGATTCACTTCTCTCTCAAAAGATCAGTACCGCCCAGGAAAAATCATTACACCATGTTTGAAATGCATCGAACGTGAAACTGCTAATTCTTTACCTGAAACTTCAAATCCTTCTATTGCTACAAATTCTTCGACTGTATCTATGGTAACAAATTTCTCATCTTAGGAAACCACAAATATCACTAATGAAAATGCAGGGTTGAAGGAGTTGTATGTGACAGGCATATACAAAAGCCTCAAAGGACATCAAACCCTTTGTGATGTTCTCAAAAAGCAGATATTGAACAGGAACCCGAGGAAAGAGGGTATTGCCTTTGAGAGGAAACTGAATGTTGATGGGTCATACTGGAAACCTAAGCAATATCCCAAAACCTCATGGGTTACTCCAAAAGGGCCTCCTGTTGATCCATCTACTCTAACATGCTTTGCATGTGAAATGTGTTATTCCTCTGATGAGCCATTTGACTAAAAACTATAAACTGTTCAAAAATCAGGCTGGTGAAGTATTTGCTAGATATATTGGAACGGACTGCAGGAATGGACCACCCCTGAGGAAAATATAGATTCCCAAAAGCAGCTTGGAAAGTATTCAAGTGAATGTCCTCATGATACCACCAGTGAAGAACAGGAACCCCATATCAAGTTCTTCACGTGGACCAAAGTATTCATGGGGATCAAATTCCTCACATGAACCAAAGTATTCACGGGGATCAAATTCCTCATATGGTCAAAACTATGCTCGTACTCTCACTAATACTTCTCATATACAGGGAAACTACAAGGGACATGAATATGTGCATTATTCCTCAAATCAATATGTTCATAAGTCCTCAAAGAATTTATGTGCCTATTCATTTGAGTACACTGACCACCCCCTCCTATGAAACGAAGTGCATTAGCCTCAATGCATCAATTATCATATGGTGCTCACAGGACGATGAATTCTTTACCACCCCTTCAGATGTGGGTGGTGAAGAAACCGAACTAAACACTTCTGCACGTTAGGTCTCCAAATGAAATTCATCATCTGAAGAATTTGTTGGATACCTGAGGAAATTTCTTGATAGGACACAAGCTAATCCTGATGAAATGACCTATCCTTTTTCTCGTCCTTATTATGTCTAAAATATATTTTATGTGATGAAATTTAAGTCTGATGCATTTGATATAATATTCTTCACTCTTAAGTATATGAGATGGTAAGCAGCACAAATTCATCTACGGGATGACAAACCCAAAACCACATAGTGTGTTCTTGACAGTGGGTGTACAAATCATATGATTGGTGACAAATGCCTATTGATGAACATCCCACTAACTCCATCAGCATTGAAGCATGTCACCTACATTGACAAAAGTAAAAGCAAGGTATAGGGACTTAGTAAGGTGGTTATTTCTAAGGACCGACACCTGGACAAAGTCATGCTTGTCGAATCCCTTGGGTTTAACCTCATGTCAGTCTCAATGCTTTGCGATCTTGATATGATTGTCATCTTTGGAAAATATAGATGCATAGTCATCATGAAATCTGACAAATCCAAAGTCTTCGAAGGCTTTAGGAGAGGAGACTTGTATATTGTTGATTTGTCTCCATGTCCTTAGCCAGCCACGTGTCTTCTTGCAAAAGCCTCGGAAGGATAGCTATGGCATCGACGACTTGGTCATCTGGGCATGAGGAATTTGCACACGCTACCGAAGAAGAAGCATGTCATTGGCATCGAAACCGTCAAATTCCTCAAGGACAATCTCTGCGGGGCTTGTGAGTCTGGGAAGATGACCAGGTCCAAGCACGCCTTCAAGACTATCATGACTACTACTCGTCCTTTTGAATTGCTTCACATGGATCTCTTTCGACCTACTCATTATGCTACTCTAACCAATGCAGCATCTCTATATGGCTTTGTCATCATTGACGACTATTATTGTTATACTTGGGTGCATATCATTCTTTACAAAACTGAAGTGCACGAAGTTTTCAAATGATTTTTCTCAAGGGCCTCGACGAACTTCGGCGTCAAAATCAAATACATCAGGAGTGACAATGGGACCTAATTCAAGAATACAGGCCTTGATGACTATCTTGATGAACTTGGTATTAGTCACGAATTGTCTGTTCCTTATACTCCTCAACAAAATCGCGTCGTCAAGCGCAAGAATAGGACTCTGGTTGAGATGGCACGGACTATGCTTGATGAATATCAGACTCCTCATCGCTTCTGGCCTGAGGCAATCAATACTGCCTCCCACATCAACAACACGGTATATCTTCCCAAATTCCTCAAGAAGACTTCGTACGAACTCCCCACCGACAAGAAACCCAATGTAAGTTATTTCAGAGTCTTCGGTGCAAGATGCTGGATAAGAGATCCTCGCCACAGTATAAATTTGCACCAAAAGCTCATGAGGGTATTATGCTCGGTTACGTAAAGTACTCGTACACCTATAGATTCTTCAACAACTATCACAACAAGGTTGTTGAAACTATAGATGTGTGCTTCGATGAAACTAATGGCTTGCAAAGAGAGCAACTGCCTCTTGTGAGAGATAAATTGACTCATGAGGAAGCTATTAATCTCAAGGCTACTGAAGATATCATTCCTACTAAGTAACAACCTCCTGTTGAAAAAGTCGGCCCCAAGAATTACGAAATTCAAGCGGGTGCCCGTGAGGAAATTGCTCCAGCTCAAATTCCTCAATTTAATCAAAGTCTTCATCCCACGCATCCATGGATTGCAAATGAAGTGTAAATTGACAAAATCCTCGGTGACATCAATGCGCCAGGTCTCCTCACTCGCTCAAAAGCTTCACATTTGATTAACTTTTGTGGCCATTCTTCTTTTGTGTCTATCACAGAACCCTCAAAAATTGATGAAGCCTTCATGGAACCTGAGTGGATTCAAGCCATGGAAGATGAACTTCATCAATTCAAGTTGAATAATGTCTGAGAACTCGTCAAACGGTCTGATCCTCGCAAGCACAATGTCATCGGTACCAAGTGGATCTATCAGAACAAACAAGATGAGGATGGTCAGGTAGTGAGGAGCAAGGCACGACTTGTAGTCCAAGGCTACACACAAGTTGAAGTAATTGACTTTGATGAAACTTTTGCACCTATTGCTAGACTTGAAACTATTCATATATTGCTTGCTTATGCTAATCATCAAATGGATGTGAAACGTGCATTCCTCAATAGTAAGCTTTAGGAAGAAGTATATGTTGCTCAGCCCCCATGTTTTGAAGACCCGAAGCATCCTGACAAAGTCTTCACACTCAACAAAGCACTATATGGCCTCATGTAAGCCCCTCGGGCGTGGTATAATACATTGAAGGAATTCCTTGTGAAGAAAGGCTTCAAACCCGGTTCACTCGATCCCACTCTTTTCACAAAATCCTATGATAATGAATTGTTTGTATACCAAATATATGTGGACGATATCATCCTTGGTTGTACTCACAAATGTTAAAGTGACGAATTTGCCTACATGATGGGTGAAGAATACCAAATGTCCATCATGCGGGAGCTGAAATTCTTCCTAGGGCTTAAAATTCGTCAACAATGCAACGACATCTTCATCTCTCAAGAGAAATAGCTCAAGGATGTCCTGAATTTTTTTGGCATGAATGAATGCAAAGGTGTCAAATTCCCATGCCTACCAACGGCCACCTCTGCACTGACGAAAATGGTAAAGATTTTGATCAGCAGGTATATCGCTCTATGATTGGCTCTTTGTTGTACCTATGTGCATCTAGGCAGACATTGTGCTTAGTGTTCGCATGTGTGCCAGTTTCCAAGCGACACCGAAGGAATCACACCATAAGGTTGTGAAGCATATTCTTCGATATCTAGCTCACACACCAATGCTTGGATTATGGTACCCAAAGGGCTCAAATCTTCATCTTGTTGGATATTCTGACTCTGACTATGTTGGTGACCGTCTGGATCGCAAGTCAACATGAGGCACCTGCCATTTCCTCGGACGATCCTTAGTCTGTTTGACCTCAAAGAAGTATAATTGTGTGTCACTTTCCACTGCTGAAGATGAGTACATTCTTGTTGGTTCGTGTTGTGCTCAACTACTGTGGATGAAGAAAACCATCAAGGACTAGAGCGACAACATGAAGAATGTGCCACTCTATTGCGACAATGAGAGTGCAATCAAGATTGCATACAATCCAGTACAACGCTCGAAGACCAAGCACACCCAGATTCGTCATCATTTTCTTCGTGATCATGTACTCAAGGGCAACATCGTCATCAACCACGTGAAAATTGAAGGCCACCTAGCGGATATCTTCACTAAGCCCCTGGATGAGAAGAGATTTTGCAAGTTGCGGTGTGAGCTAAATATCCTAGAGTCTTTGAATGTTCTGTGAAAAGGCACACGTCCTAACACTTATGCAAAATTGATGATTTAGATGTGCAAAACACGAACAAACGTTTTCCGTCAATCAATGAAGAATAACACTCTAAGTATGAACAAATTAATGAAGAATTTGATTCTCACGGTCCTACGACAATTGTACGCGGGGCCTGAAATTATCATTCTTATACGGTGGGTCAAGCCACACCAAATTTGAAATTCTTCAAAGTTGGGATTTTTGCAAAATTTTCAAATCTTCAAAGTCTTCAAATTTTCAAAATCCTCAAGATTGCAAATTCCTCAAAATTTCAAATTCTTTAGTGATGTTCTTCATTGACTATATACTAAGTTATGAGCTTTGAAATTCCTGAACAACATTCACTTATAGCTAAGTCTTCACGCAGTGTTTTTCTTCTAAGTGAATGTGATCGGACCTGATCCCCCTTTATGCTAAGCTCAACCTAGTATGTTCTCAAATTCTTCATATGCGTTTTGTTTGACACTCATTCAAAGTCTTCACTAAGTCCTTATCAGCTGAAGAATTTGCGAACAAAGTCCTCAAAAATTTAATTCAAAATTTCTAGTCGTTACCACTCAAACCGCACCCACTAACCACGATTGGATAAGCACGATCTCCACTAAATCCACCGCTTAGTACGAGCGTGACGCGCGCCAAGTGGAGAGGAAGGGTCATGGGCATTTAGGTCCAAAACATTCACATCGGACCATTTTTCACATGAGCTATAAATAGCCCCCTTCCCCCTTTAGTAAAATCTCTTCCTCTCGCTCTCATCTTCCCTGCTCGAGCTCTAACCTAGCACCGCCTCTAGAAATCTTCACCGCTGGTGAGGAATAGCTTCACTAAATCGACCTCACCGTCTTCGAACTCACGCCGACCGTGCATCATCTACCTCCGCCGTCGCTGTAACTGTCTTCGGCCGCCAAGTTAGGGCGCTGGAGATCTGAATCGACGAGCTTCTGTTTTCACCTTCTCAGTTCATCGTGTTCGTCGTGTTCTTCACATAGGGTAATTAAAATTTGATTTTACCACCTCTTTAGATCTTTGTGATTCCCTAAAATATGCAAAATATGTTTTTCCATCAGCACACTCATCAGATGTACACTTGGTTATGTTGAACACTTGATGAATTTCTCTAAATTGCTAAATTCTTCACGAGATTCCTCAATTGTGTAAATTTTCGGATCTGCACAACTCTGGAACCCAAGCCAAGAATATTTAGCAAAAAATTTCAACACGGTATTGGTCAAATTCCTCAACACAGTATTGCTCAAATTCCTCAACTTGAGTCATTTTTGAAATTCCTCAACTCTAAGAACGCATATGACCTCTTCAAATTCTTCGCACCTATACTCTGTTACAAGGTACAAAATATCCGTTGAACAATCTATAGGTTCTCATAAAGTTAAGTCATTTGCACTGTTTCTTGAAGAAAATCTGCTTGTGTCATCAGATTTCTCAAGAATTAAAATTCCTCAGCAAATTCCTCAACTGAAGAAAATGGTTGATGATAAGAAATAGAAGGGTTGAAAGAAGGCAGACCAGAACACTGCTTTTGAGATTCGTGATGATATTTATGACGAATATTGCACACGTGATGAAAAATTCTATAGAAAAGAAACCAATGTGAAGCGCAAAATCAGGCTTCAGAAAATTGAATGGCGATGGGCTATGGAGTGGAGGGATTACAAATATGTCACTCCCAAGTACACCTAGAAATTTTCCTTGAATCCTGTTTACAAAAGACCTATTCTGGGAGATCAACAAACTGCACATCCCTTAAGCATGGCTACTATTAAAGACTATCCTAAAGAAAACGCAAAGTATTTGGCAAAACTGAGCAAAGTTGGAAAACAAGTTGTGCAGACTTTCAATGAGGAATTTGTTGTTGTTGCCTCCTCCTCCGCTGCTGAGGCCTCTACCACTTGATTAGCTCCAAAGCAGGCCCTGGCAAAGAAATCAGGTGTAAAGCTCAAGTCCTCAACAACTCTCTCAACATAGCAAAATCCTCAGCCAACTCCAAGTGTTGCTGGAAAATCCTCAACTTCTGCTAAGTCCTCAACTGCAGCACAGTCTTCACTTAAACTTTAGCCCTAGTCAAGTCAGCGTCCAACAGGAACCCCAATTCCCTCAAGACCATCTGCCTCTATCTCTGCGCACAATTCTTCAGGTGGAATTGTGAAGAAAAAGATGATTGCTGGGAGAGGAACAAGGCCCAGTTCAAATAGAGTTGTCTTAAATGTACCCTCTGGATCAGATGATGATGAAACAAATAATGACGAATTGGCTGCTATCATCAGGAATAAGCAAGAAAGAGTTGCTATGGCCAAATGCTCAACCATTCCCCTCGCACTTGATCCAAAAGTGGTGTTGGATTTCATCGATCTATGGCACAAAGATCCCAACACACCCATTGATGATTTGAAGTTTCCACGTGGACCTAGTCATATGGTGGCAACATTCATCAATGAATAAAAATGGAAGGCCCAACAAGCGGGATAAGCTGAAAGGGCAAAGGTTCAAAAGGAGTGGTGGTGTCATGAGGACATTCACCTCAAGATTTTCAAGACAGCTTTTGGGAACCCAGATTTTCCTCAGAGGAGGGCCATTCCTGCAGTTAGTTCCAACATATCGAGCAAATACTTCACAAGATTGATTTTTGAACAGTTTATAGTTGGAATCAAATGACTCATCCGAGGAATAGGATAATTCACATGAAAAGCCAGTTAGATTAGATGGATCAAAAGGAGGCCCAGTAGCAGCAACCCATGAGGTTTTGGGATACTGCTCAGGTTTCCAATAAGATCCATCAGCATTTAATCTCCTCTCAAAGGCAATTCCTTCTTTCCTCGGGTTCCTGTTCAAGATCTGTTTTTTGAGCACATCACAAAGGGTTTGATGTCCTTTGAGGCTTTTGTACATGCCTGTCACGTACAATTCCTTTAACCCTGCATTTTCATCAGTAACATTTGTGTTTTCCTCAAGTGAGGAAATAGACACAACAGGTGCAGTTGAAGAATTTGTAGCAGTGTTAGCATTTGATAATTCTGGTGAGGAATTAGTAGTTTCGCGTTCAATGCATTTAAGACATGGAGGAATGAATTCAACTTGACTAGCGCTGATCTGTTGAGCTAGTAATGAATCATTTTCCATATGAAGATCATGATGAGACATCCTCAGCTTCTCAAGATCAAGCTTCCTTTGAAGAAATTCATAGGAAAGCTTCTCATGATCAGTGAGGACTGTATCATAACGATCCTGAAGATTACCAAATCTAGACTGAAGACTTTTCATGTCATCAGTGAGGATTTGGGTAAGATTCATTTCGTCATTCAACAGATCATCACTTTTCTCTAGCAGTTTCTGAAGCTTTTTAAGAGCAGTTTGTTGTTTAGTGGCAATGATAGCAAGTTTATTGTAACTGGGTTTCTTATAATCATTAGATTCACAGTCACTTGAATCAGAGGAGGAGGCATTATTTGATACCTTTGAACCCTTTGCCATGAAGCAATAGGTTGGAGCGAAGTCATCAGCATAGTCATCAGTATGGATGGTGCAATCATTTTCTTCAAGATTGAAGATTGACTTGCTGACAAAAGTGGTTGCCAGTGCAAGACTAGCCTGTCCGGATTTTGAGTCTTCATCAAAACCCTATTCTTCATCACATTCCTCTGATTCTGCCTCGGAGTCCATTTCCTTGCCAATAAGTGCCCGAGCCTTTCTGATACTAGTCTTCTTGTGCGATGAGGGCTTTGAAGATGAGGATTTTGAAGATTTCTTCTTCTTCTTCTAGTCATCAGAACTGTCATCCTTGTATTTCTTCTTCTTTGATTCCTTTCCCCAACGAGGACAATCAGCGATGTAATGACATGATTTCTTGCACTTGTGACAAGTTCGTTTCTTCTAGTCCTCAGATGAAGATTCTGATTTCCTCATGTCTCTTCTTGAAGATTTACCGAACTGGCCACGTCGTGTAAATCTCTGGAATTTCCTCACGAGCATTGCAAGCTCCTGTCCAAATTCTTCAGGGTCACAAATGTTGTCATCTGTGTCTTCGTCTTCAGATGAGGAAATTGCTCTAGCCTTCAGTGCACGTGGTCTGGAATAGCTTGGTCCATATAGATCTCTCTTTTCTTCTAGCTGGAATTCATGAGTATTTAGCCTTTCTAGTATATCAGCTGGATCAAGCATCTTGTAATCTGGTCTTTCTTGAAACATCAGAACTAAAGTATCAAATGAAGAATCCAGAGATCTCAGCAGTTTCTTCACAACTTCGTGATCAGTGATGTCTCGAGCTCCCAGTGCTTGCAGTTCATTGGATATGTCAGTGAGGCGATCAAAGGTGTCTTGGCAGCTTTCATTGTCATGTCTCTTGAAGCGATTGAAGAGATTGCGAAGAATATCAACACGAGAGTCACGCTGGGTTGACACTCCTTCATTTACCTTGCACAGTCTCTCCCAGATCAGTGTTGCAGAGCCCAAAGCACTTACTCTGCCAAACTGGCCTGGGCTCAGATGGCCACAGATGATGTTCTTCGCTTGAGAATCGAGCAGCTTGAATTTCTTCACATCAGCAGCAGTGACACTGGCAGAGATGATGGGGACACCATTTTCCACAATATACCAGAGATCATTATCAATAGCTTGTAGATGCATTTGCATTTTGTTCTTCCAGAAGGGAAAGTTCTTTCCTTCGTAGGTAGGACATGCTGCAGTCACCTTAAACATGCCTACAGTCGACATAACTAAAACTCCAGGTGGTTAAACCAAAATCACACAGAACAAGGGAGTACCTTGCTCTGATACCAATTGAAAGTGCGTTATATCGACTAGAGGGGGGTGAATAGGAGATTTTTAGAATTTCATCAGTGAGGAAATTCCTTTTGAGGAAATTCCTCACTGATGACTAACTTATAGCGGAAACAGTAAAGGATCAGACGTGCAAATGTTCACTACAGCAGTATTCCAGAGTGAAGAATGTGAAAACAGATTGCACAGTAAGCAGGCACGCAGAATACAGATGATGATTAACTATCGTGAAGAATCTGGGGTTGAGGAAATTCTTCAGAGAAAGTCTTCAGCAAATTCTTCAAATAGTCACAGTGAAAGTCATCAACACACAATACAAGGAAAGTAAAGAGTTGAGGAATTAGAACCCGTTTCTCAGTGAAGACAATTGTTGATGACCCAGTTCCAACTGCTGTGACAGTTGTACATCTGGTTTGGAGCGGCTTGGTATTGAAACCAAAGGACACCCAGTCCCGGGGCACACAGTCCCTACCGTATTATCCTTGACCTAAGGACACACAGTCCTCGCCCAACACTCGTGGTAAGTCTTCAGGGCAGACTTCCAAACCCTCACAAACTTGGTCACCAGGCGATCCACAATTGACTGCTGGATTGCTCTAGACCATGACGCCTAATCGTCTGGAGGATGCACAGTCCTCAAAGGTAAAAGGCTTCAGTCCCACACATGAACAACTTCTTCAGTGCTGCTCAATCACTAGGTTTGGTTTGTGGTTTCGGTGGATGGTATATTTCCTCACTAATGAATTACTCTTGAAGGCTCTGAGGAATTTGGGTTGCTCTGATGACAAGTGTCAGTTTCTAACGGAGCAGCCAACCAGCTAGTGGTTGTGGGGGTGGCTATTTATAGCCTGGGAGCAGCCCGACATGATTTGACACTAATGCCCTTAAATAATATGACCGTTGGAGTGGATAAGACCAATGACTTGGCGTGGTTATCAAAACGGTCGGAACGCTCAACTGTGAGAGTGCTCATGTCACTCATATTAGTCTTGGGTTGAGCATCATGAGGAAATTCATTCCATAGTGTAACTTCGACCCCCTTTAACAGTACGGTGTTCCTATTACTCAAATGCGAAGAAAGTAAAACAGAAAGTTTAAATCTTCATGCTTCAAATTCTTCAGAATGATTTTCTTCAGGAACCACCGGACTTCTCAATATCAGTATCTTCATGAGGAATATCAATTTCATCGCAGATTCCTCGCGATTCATTTCTTCAGCTTCAGACCAATTTCTTCAACTGAAGACATATATTTTTAGGGGTCGATATTCTTCAAATATATCAAACTCCTCAATGACTTATAGATCCTGTGTATACTCACAAACACATTAGATACTTAACCTATAAGTCTTCAAACCACCAAAATCACTAAGGGGCACTAGATGCACTTACAACCACGAACTCCGCCGCTTCAATCGTGGGCTCCACGGGTAGTGCCGAGACGAATGGGCAAGGGCAGTTCGGTCCGAAAGTTTCGGCCGAACAGTTCTTCACCTGGGCTATAAATAGGCCCTTACCCCCCCCCCCCCTCAGTCAAAACTCTTCGTCCTCTCGTCTTCTCTCCGCTTGAGGTCACCCTAGCGCCACCGCTAGCTATCTCGTCGCCGGTGAGGAAAAGCTTCACTGCCTCGCCCTCGTCGTCGCCGAACTCACGTCGAAAGCGGAATCTCTCCTTCCACCACTGCCGTAGTTGATCTCTATCGCCCAGTTAGAGCATGGAAGATCTGAACCGAAGAGCGTCACTCGTTTACTGCTCCTCTTCTTCGTGTTCTTCGCTCAGGGTAATTAAAATCTTGTTTTACTGCCTCTGTTGATCAATTATTTCACTTTAGACTCGTGATATCTGTTTTTGCTCAGAGTGTTTGTCGGCCGTGCACACTCATTCCTCAAACACTTGATGAATTTCACTAAGCCACTCAAATTCTTCATGATATTTCTCAATTGTGTAAATTCTTTAATTTGCACAACTCTGAAACCCAAGATCAGAATGCTTAGTCAAATTCCTCAACCCACTGGTCAAATTCCTCAACTTCTATTTTTTTCAATTTCTTCAAATCTGAGAACGCATATGACCTCTCCAAATTATTCGCACATATACTCTGTTCACAGGTACAAAAATGTGAGCTAATGAATCACTAGGTTCTCATCAACTTAACTCATTTGCAGCGTTTCTCGAAGAAACTTTACCAGTGTCATCAGAATCTTCGAGAGTGCATATTCCTCAGCATAAGCCTCAGTTGAAGAAAATGGAAGATGACAGGAAGCAGAAGGGAGGAAAGAAGCTTGAACATAACACAACTTTTGAGATTCCTGAAGACATATACGTTGATTACTACACTCCTGATGAGGAAATTCATGGCAAAGAAACCATGGCGAAGCGCAAGATAAGGCTTCAGAAAATTGAACGCACGTGGGCTAAGGAGTGGAATGAGTACAAATATGTTACTCCAAAATATGCGAATAAATTCGCCCTCAAGCCACCTTGCAAGAGGCCTCCTCAGCGTGATATACCAGCTGCTCATCCCTCAAGCGTTGAAACTATTGAGGATTACCCTGATGAGAAAGACAAATATTTGTCTAAGTTACAGAAGAAGGCAGAAGCACGAGTGAAAAATTCAACGATGACTCTGTTGCTGCTGCCACTACCGCCACCTCTTCAGCTATTGAGGCCTCTGCTACAGCAATTCCTCAGAAGAAGACTGTGCTGAAGAAACCAAAGGCTTTGGTTCCAAAAGAGCAATTGCCTTAGAAGGCTGCACTAGTGAAAAAATCTTCAACAACACCACAGTCCTCATAGCCTCAACAGAAGCAAATAATTAAGCATCAGCCTGCTCAATCAAGTTCCTCCGTGTCGTCTTCCACGAGCTCTGCTACAAAGTCTTCACCACCTCTATTGAAGACTAAAATGACGGCTGGAAGAGGCATCAGGCCTAGTCATAGCAAAGTCATCAACGTTCCTTCTGCATCAAAAGGAAGTGAGGAATTTGATAATGAAACTCTTCAAGCTATCATCAGAAACAAGCAGGAACGAGTTGCTCAAGCCTCAGGCAGCTCTATTCCTCTTGCCATGGACCCGAAGGTTCTGTTGGAATTCATCAACCTCTGGTATGAAGATCCAAACACTCCCATTGATGACTTGAATCTTCCCCCTAGTGTAAGCCACATGGTTGCGACTTTCATCAATGAGGCAAAATGGAATGAACAGCAAGCCAAGCAAGCAAAGGCTGCTAAACTAAAGAAGGAGAAATTCCTCAAGCATAATCTCCTCAAGTTGACGCCTGAAGCTCTTGTATCAACTCAGGCTGAACTTAAAACCTTGACAGACAGCTACACGAGTCTATCTAATCGTCAAAGTGTCAAGGTGAATTTCATCAAGGCTGCAACAGCTGCACTTGATGAATACAACAAGAAAGTTGCTCCTCGTATGCAGTAAAAGTTACCTCAGTCAAGCTACACTGTTCAGCTGACAAAGGAGGATGAAACTGGAGAACCTGCTGCTGAGGAAATTCCTCAAGATACTCCAGCTGAAGAAATTGTTCAAGCTGAAGAAAATGCTCCAGCCGAGGAAACTGCCAAGACTGAATCTGCAACAGCTCCTGATGACACTATTCCTTCACCTCCACCCTCAAAGGTGAAGAAGATGATTCCGTCTGCATCAGACGTGAAGAAGACCAAAGCTGGTGAGAAAAAAGCTTCAATGACCTCAGAATTCTCAGAGGCCAAGCGCCAAAAGTTCTACTCCTCTGAATGTAGCTCCATCCTACTTAATCGTTCCCTTCGGAGTTGACTACGTCATTCCTGAAGATGATGAAGAAATGAAAGATGCGGAAGATGATGAAATCATGGATGAGGAAATACTGATTGACGATATTCCTCAATCCACCATTCCTCAAAAGATCTTTGAAGAACGTGTGGGTGATGATGAAACTGGGTGCAACACTCAAGTGATTCATGATGACATTTGGGAAGAAACTCATCGCTCACCAAGGTCAACTCAAATTCCTCTAACTCCTGCTGCAACAGAAATCCTCATAGGCTCTGATGGGAAGACCTTCCGTGAGGAATCTGCTCAAGAATCAGCTGCATCAGCTGAAGACAATGCAGCGACAAATGCTGCAACTGCCTCCTCCAACAAGCAAATTCCTCAAACTGAGGAAAATCGTCAACCTGATGAAAATGCTTAGGATGAAGAAAATGCCCCTGCCCCAAAATATGAAACTGGTATTGTTGTGGTAAACACGGAAACATAAATGATAGTGGCTCCTCCCCAAGAACAGCAGCATAATCTTCAACCCCGGCGGAATAAGCCTTTCTCCAAAAGGCCAAAGTTTCAAAAGGAGGCATTTTATGAAGAACGCATGTACTTCACTGGAGAAAATCATGATGATAAGTTTTGCATCAGGCATAAGAAGTTTGGACAAGGAACCAACTCAACTACTATGCTTCAGTGCTCTGTGGGAGGAACAAGATATTTCAGCATAAACATATTCCTCACCGTGATATGGAGGAAATACCTTGCTTCACTCTAGTCCTCAACGTTCTTCACGAAGCTGGATTACTGCCTCTTTGCACTGACATTGGCGACTGGAACTGCGACATCATTCTTCAGTTCTACGCCACTATGCACATCTCTGGTGACCCAAAGGATGTCAACACTTGGGTTTTTGATTGGATGACTCAGCACACGCACTACAAAGCGCCTGCCACTGAATTGCTTCGAGCTCTTCCAATCTCAATTCCCTCAGAGGATGCAGTGTTGATGTATGATGAACGTGAACTGCCCAACAGACTGGTGGAAGTCCTCATGAAGCCTTTGGCCAAGGACCAACCTCCTCGGACTCGTTTTCTGGTACAAGATCTGAGGTATGAACCACGAACAATCTATAGAATCCTGGCCAATGTCATTGCTCCTATCAAAGGGAACGATGATGAAGAAGATGTTGTAGGCATCATGAAGAATATCCTTTTGAATGTCATCCATGGCATACCAAAGAATCTTCATGATTTCTTCCTAAGGACTTTGGCTGATAACACACTGTCACCTTTTGAAATGAAGATATATGCTCCACGGATCATGAGATTCATCAGAAGCAGGTCAGGCATCAACTACCAAGGTGATTTTCCGAATCGCATCGGATATCTGCCGCCAATCAGAGTCATCAAGAAAACATTTGAGCATGTTGAAGGCAAAGGCAAATATGTGATTGATGAACTAACTCGACCCCTTGATGGCCAGTTTCGTCAAACAGAATCATATTCTTCATATGATGACACTGCTACCCAAGATCCACCTAGTCCAACTGCCCCAAGAGTGATGAATAATAGAGAGCTACTCCTCAATCTTCATCAGAAGTTCGATCGCAATCACAAATGGGTCAAAAGTCAATTCAATGCCATTGTGAAAACCCTTAACGAGACTCGGAACGCAGTGAGGAAAAATCACTATTATCTTCATGAGGTGTTTCATCAAACCTGGGCCACCTTGGCTCATCTGAAGACTCAAGTGGAACTTGAGGAATTTGAGTTTACTCAAGACTTCCACTGGTCGAGGCCTCCCAAGAAGAAATTCAAGCCAATTCTGGTTCCTGACCTTGAGGATAGTTCTTTTTCTTCATTCTGCACTACTGAGTCAGATGAAGAACCAGAAGACACTGCAACTGGTCGAAGGAAGAAGCCTGTCGCCAAGAATCCTCACGCCTCTTCATCAGACAAGAAGTGAAATTCTTCATGGTGCGTTATTCCTCAGTTTTTGTCCCTTTTCGTCAATTGATGACAAAGGGGAAAAAAATCTGAGTTAGTCGTCAAACGGGATCTATTTTGGGGCTTATAAACATTATTAAGTTACAAACTCTTGGTTCTTCTGAAGTGTTTTGATGTAATGAGTTGTAAATTAAGCCCGGTGGTGCTCTCACTCTTCTGAACGTTTTTCCTCGCATGCTTATTCCTCAAAATATATTAATGCAGGCATGCTGAAATTCGTCACACATCATTTCTCATCATGCATTCTCAAATTCTTCATTTTATATGTCAAATGTGTGCATGATTTACAAGATACAGGGGGAGATCTCCATGATATAAATCATCAATGTGCATCTGCTGTGAAAAGAAAATTCCTCAAAATATGAACATCTTCAGGGGGAGTCTCTTAGTATCTTGATTTCAAATTCCTCAAACTCAGTAGTTACACTTGCATATTTTTATCCCCATTGAAAACTTAACCTAATTGTCATCAACCACGAAGAAGGGGGAGATTGTAAGTGCATCTAGTGCCCTTAGTGATTTTGGTGGTTGGAAGACTTATAGGTTAAGTACCTAATGTGTTTATAAGTGTACACATGCTCTATAAGTCGCTAAGGAGTTTGAGTTATATGATGAATATCGATCCCTAAAAATGTATGTCTTCGGCTGAAGAAATTGGCCTAAGCTTGAAGACTTTGATCGCGAAGAAATTGCGATGAAATTGATATTCCTCATGAAGATATTGAAGATGAGGAATTTAGTGTATCCTGAAGAAAAACTGCCTGAAGACTTCGAAGTGTGAAGACTTACTCTTTCTGTTTCGTTTTCTTTACTATTGAGTCTTAGGAACACCGTACTGTTAAAGGGGGTCGAGGTAATACTACGGAATTAATTTCCTCATGATGCTCAACCCAAGCCTAATGCTACAAAAGCCTCAAGTGAGGAATATGAGACACATGAGGACTTTCATAGTTGAAAGTTCCGACCGTTGTCGGGACACGCGCCACCTCACCGGTCGTATCCACACCAACGGTCACACCATTAAAGGGCCTTTATGTCCAATCATGTCGGGATGCTCCCAGACTATAAATAGCCGACCCCACAACCACTAGCTGGTTGGCTGCTCCGTGAGAAACCGACACTTGTCATTTAGAGCAACCCAAATTCCTCAGATTCTTCGAGCGTAAATCATCAAGTGAGGAAATACCCCAAACACCAAACCACAAACCAAAAACCAAGTGATTGAGCATCACTGAAGAATTTGTTCCTGTGTGGAATTGAAGCCTTTTACCTTTGAGGACTGTGCATCCTCCAGCTGGTTAGGCATCATGGTCTAGAGCATCCAACAGTCAATTGTGGATCGTTGGTGACCGAGTTTGTGAGGGTTTGGAAGTCTGCGCTGAAGACTTACCATGAGTGTTGGGCGAGGATTGTGTGTCCTTATCTCAAGGAAATACGGTAGAGACTGCGTGTGCCGGGACTGTGTGTCCTTTGGTTTTAATACCAAGCCGCTTCAAACCAGACGTAGGACTGTCACAGCAGTTCGAACTGGATCATCAACAATTGTCTGCATCATGATACGAGTTCTATTTCTTCAACTCTTTCAATTCCTCAATATTGCATGTTGAAGACTTCCATTATCACTGTTTGAAGAATTTGCTGAAGACTTTCTCTGAATTTCCTCAACCTAAAATTCTTCATGCCAGTTAATATTCACCTGCTTATTTTGTGCCTGCATACTGTGCAAACCGATTCTCATAATCTTCATCAAGTAAACTGCTATTGTAATTTTTGCACCTCTGATCCCGCAATATTTTCGCTACACCTTATTCATCACTGAGGAATTTCCTCAGTAGGAATTTCTTCAGCAATGAAATTATAAAAATCGCCTATTCACCCCCCCCCTCTAGTCGATATAACGCACTTTCAGAAGCCAAGAAGAGAAATGCATCAACAGTTTCAGAGTCCTCAGAAGAAATACGCCTAAGGACTTTGAAAAATTCATCAACAGCTCCAATTGATGCCACAACAATCAGCATTGCACCGTATTATGTGAGTGTACCCTTTGTTGTTGAGCATATGATCCCAGAAGGGGATGAAGAAATAGAAAACCCTGGTTCGGCTGCTTCCGCAGAGCCGTGCGATGAAGAAATTGAAGCTGGTCCTCAACCTTCAATTCCTCAAGCCTCATCTTCCCGGCCGCAGCAAAGAACTAAAATGGGAGATGAATAAATTGATGAAGATTTGGACATAGGCTATACAACGCCTCTCATCAATGATGACTATTGGGCACAAGCACATCCCAACTCTCCACTGGCAACACCACTCATTCTAAGTCCTCAGTCCCCTTCTGTTACTAAAGAAATTCAAACTAGGACTGAAGAAAGACGTTCTGTGATGAAGTCTTTCCCGAAGCAAGAATCAACTGCATCAGCAGATGAAATTGAGAAAATTGAGGAAACTGATGCACCAAAAACAGATACATCGGCACATCACATTCCTCAAACTGAAGAACGTGTGGTTGAAGAAACTGCACCTGCACAAAATGAAGAAACTAATGTTGAACCACATGTTGTAAATCCTCAGACAGTTGTTGTTATGGCTAAAATTCCTCAGGCTAATGAAAATCTTCACCAAAATCCTCAACCAAAGCCTCGTCAGCCTTACTCCAAAAGGCCAAAGTTTCAGAAGGAACTATTCTATGATGACTATCACTTCTTCATTAGTGCAAGTCCATATGAAAAACTTCGTATCTATAAGTGCATCTAGTGCCCCTTAGTGATTTTGGTGGTTTGAAGACTTACAGGTTAAGAGATTTATATGTTTGTGAGTGTACACATGCTCTATAAGTCGCTGAGGAGTTTGAGTTATTTGATGAATATCGACCCCTAAAAATGTATGTTTTCGGGTCAAGACTTTGGTCATTCCTTGAAGACTTTGATCGCGAAGAAATTGCAAATAAATTTATATTTCTCATGAAGATATTGAAGATGAGGAATTTGGTGTGTCCTGAAGAGAACACTCTGCAGACTTTGAAGCGTGAAGATTTACTCTTTCTGTTTCATTTTATTTACATTTGAGTCATAGGAACACCGTACTGTTAAAGGGGGTCGAGGTAAAACTACGGGACGATTTTCCCCATGATGCTCAACCCAAGCCTAAATCGACCAATCTCAAAGTGAGGAATATGAGAGACATGAGGACTTTCCCAGTTGAAAGTTCCGACCGTTGCCGCGCCACGCGCCACCTGTCACAGATCTTATCCACCCAACGGTCATATTATTTAAGGGCATTAATGTGAAATCATGTCGGGATACTCCCAGGCTATAAGTAGTCGCCCCCACAACCACTTGGTGGTTGGCCGCTCCAAGAGAAAGTGACGCTAGTCATTTAGAGCAACCCAAATTCCTAAGAGCCTTCGAGAGAATCATCAAGTGAGGAAATACCGCAAACACCGAAACCCAAACCAAAACCCAAGTGATTGAGCATCAATGAAGAAGTTATTCCTGTGTGGAACCGACGCTTGTTACCTTTGAGGACTGTGCATCCTCCAGCTGGTTAGGCATCATGGTCTAGAGCATCCAATAGTCAATTGTGGATCGCCGGGTGACCGAGTTTGTGAGGGTTTGGAAGTCTGCCCTGAAGACTTACCACGAGTGTTGGGCGAGGACTGTGTGTCCTTAGCTCAAGGAGAATACGGTAGGGATTGTGTGTTCCGAGACTGTGTGTCCTTTGGTTTCAATACAAGGCCGCTCCAAACCGAACGTACAACTTTCACAGCAGTTGGAACTGGGTCATCAACAACTGTCTTCATCAAGCTACTGGGTCTGTTTCTTCAACTCTCTCATTTTCTCAATTGTATGTTGAACACTCTCATTTGTACTGTTTGAAGAATTAGTCTAAAGACTTTCTCTGAATTTCCTCAACCTCAAATTCTTCACCTGAGTTAATCTTCACCTGCTTATCCTGTACTTGTGACATGTGCAAACATGATCTCTGAAATCATGTTGAGTACTTTGTTGTAGATGTTTTTGCACATCTGATCCAGTACTATTTCCGCTACACTCAGTTCATGACTAAGGACTTTCCTCGCTAGGAATTTCCTTAGTGATGAAATTGGAAAAAAATCACCTATTCACCCCCCCTCTAGTCGATATAACGCGCTTTTAATTGGTATCAGAGCAAGGTACTCCCTTGTTCTGTGTGATTTTGGTTTAACCGCCTAGAGTTCTAGTTATGTCGACCGCAAGTATGATCAAGGTTACTGCAGGATGTCCTACCTTCGAAGGAAATGACTTTCCCTACTGGAAGACCAAGATGCAAGATGCAAATGCAACTTCAAGCAATTAACAATGATCTCTGGTATATTATGGAAAATGGTATTCCCTCCATCACTGCTACTATCTCTATCACTGATGTGAAGAAGTTCAAGCAGCTTGACTCGCAAGCGAAAAATATCATGTGTGACCATCTGAGCAAAGGTCAGTATGGCAGAGTGAGTGCTTTGGGCACTGCTAAGCTTATTAGGGATAGGTTGTCCAAAGTCAATGAGAGTGTCGCAACACAACGTGACTCTCGTGTCGATGTTCTTCGCAATCTCTTCAATCGCTTCAAGAGGCTTGACAATGGAAGCTGCCAAGATACGTTTGATTGCCTCACTGACATCTCAAATGAACTGCAAGCACTGGGAGCTAGAGACATCACTGACCATGAAGTTCTGTAAAATGTCCTATTCCACTGATGAGTCATTTGACTCCAACTATAAACTGTTCAAAAAACAATCTCGTGAAGTATTTGCTCGATATGTTGAAACTAACTGCAGGAATGCATCTCCCTGAGGAAAATCTGGGTTGCCAAAAGTTGCTTGGAAAATCTTCACGTGAATGTCCTCATCACACCACGTGTGAAGAACCAGAACCCAGATCAAATTCCTCACGTGGACCAAAGTCTTCACGAGGATCAAATTCCTCAAATGGTCAAAATTATGCTCGTACTCGCACTAATGCTTCTGATATGCAGGGAAATTACAAGGGACATGAATATGAGCATTATTCCTCAAATCATTATGTTCATGAGTCCTCAAAGTATTTCTCTACCTATTCATTTGAGTACTCTAACCCCCTATTGTGAATAGAAGTGCATTAACTTCAATGCATCCATTCTCATATGGTGCTCGCAGGATGATGAATTCTTTGCCACCCTTTCAAATGTGGGTGGTGAAGAAATCGAACTAATCACTTCTGTAGGTCAGGTCTCTAGATGAAAGACAACATCTGAAGAATTTGCTGGAGACTTGAGGAAATTGCTTGATTAGACGCAAGCTAAAAATGATGAAATGATAACATTTCACACGTCCTCAAATTTACAGTTTATGATGAAATTCTTATCTGATGAAATTGATATCATATTCTAAAAGTCTGAAGCATATGAGATGGTAAGCTATACTAATTCATCTACTGAATGACAAACCCAAGAATACAGAGTGGGTTCTTGAAAGTGGTTGCGCAAATCACATGACTGGTGATAAAAGCATATTGATGAATATGCCACTAACTCCGTCACCACTGAAGCAAATCGCTTACGCTGATAAAGTTAAAAGAAAGGTATTGGGACTTGGTAAAGTGGCTATCTTCAAGGACCGACACTTGGACAAAGTCATGCTTGTCGAATCCCTTGGGTTTAACCTCATGTCAGTCCCAATGCTTTGTGACCTTGATACGATTTTCATCATTGGAAAATATAGATGTGTAGTCATCAGGGAATCTGACAAATACAAAGTCTTCGAAGGCTTTAGGAGAGGAGATTTATATATTGTTGATTTTTTTCACACGTCCTCAACGAGCCACATGCTTAGTAGCAAAAACCTCAGAAGGCTGGCTATGGCATCGACGACTTGGTCATGCAGGCATGAGGAATTTACACACACTGGCGAAGAAGAAGCATGCCATTGGCATCGAATCTGTCAAATTCCTCAAGAACCATCTCTGCGGTGCTTGTGAGTATGGAAAAGTAACCAGATCCAAAGACCCCTCTAAGACTATCATGACTACTACTCGTTCGTTTGAATTGCTTCACATGGATCTGTTTGGACCTACTCATTATGCTACTCTAACCAATGCAGCATATCTATATGTCTTTGTCATCGTTGATGACTATTCTCGCTATACTTGGGTTCACATCATTTTGTATAAAAATGAAGTGCAGGAAGTCTTCAAACGATTTTCTTCAAAGGCCTCGACGAACTTCGGCATCAAGATCAAACACATCAGGAGTGATAAAGGGATAGAATTCAAAAACACTCGTCTTGATGAACTTGGTATTACTCATGAATTGTCTGCTCCTTATACCCCTCAACAGAATGGCGTCATTGAATGCAAGAACAGGACTCTGGTTGAAATGGCACGGACAATGCTTGAAGAATATCAGACTCCTTGTCGCTTTTGGCCTGAAGCAATCAACGCTGCTTTCCACATCATCAACAGGGTATATCTTCACAAATTCCTCAAGAAAACCTCATATGAACTCCTCACTGACAAGAAACCCAATGTAAGTTATTTCAAAGTGTTCGGTGCAAGATGCTGGACTAGAGATCCTCACCATAGCTCAAAATTTGCACCTAAAGCACATGAAGGTTTTATGCTTGGTTACGGAAAGGACTTGCACACCTATAGAGTCTTCAACACTTATCACAACAAGGTTGTTGAAACCGTAGATGTGTGGTTCGATGAAACTAACGGCTCGCAAAGAGAGTAACTGTCTCCTGTGCGAGATAAATTGACTCCCGAGGAAGCCATCAAGCTCAAGGCTACTGAAGATATTATTCCTATTGAAGAACAACCCGTACGATTCTTGGAGCTACCCGTACCACCCCGGAGCCGGAGGGAGCTCCTGGTTGTACTCGTAAGTAGATCATCCCCCTCTTATTCTTGTACTCGTAAGTTAGCCACCTCAATTAATGCTTAGTCGCTTACTGCAACCTCACCACTTAACCATACCTCACCCATTAAGCTTTGCTAGTCTTGATGCCTTTGGAAATGAGATTGCTGAGTCCTCTGTGGCTCACAGATTACTACAATACCAGTTGCAGGTACATGTAAAGTGATAATAAGACGTGAGCGCGATGGTTGTTCATTTGGAGTTTCTTCTTCTTCGTCGTCGATCTAGGATGGGTTCCAGGCCGACAGCCTGGGATAGCAAGGATGAACGTCGTTCTTTTCTCGTTTGTTTTCGTCCGTAGTCGGACCGTGCACTTCTTCATGATGTTTATGTATTGTACTGATGTGACTCTGATGTAGCTTGTGGCGAGTGTAAGCCAATTCCATATACTCATCTTTTCAGTACATGTACTTGTAACGATATCCATTCTTGCGAAACGATGAGATGCGCTTCTATCCCTGTCGAGGCCCTCGAGCCAAAATAAGGATAGGATCGCATCTTGGGTGTTACACCATCGCATCAATCAAAAGGCATGATAAGGAAGGAGATGTTGTTGGGATAATGAAGAATATCATGTGTCACGTCGTTCATGGCAACAAAATGAATCTGCACGATTTCTTCTTGACGACTATGGCTGACAATGCTTTGTCACCATTTGAGGTGAAGATTTATTCACCTTGGATCATGAGATTCATCAGAAACAGAACTGCCATCAACTACCAAGCCGACTTTCAGAATCACCCCGGCTATCTGCCGCCTCTCAAGGTCATCAAGAGCATTTCTGAACCTGTTGAAGGCAAAGGCAAGTCTGTGATTGATGAAGGAAATCGACCACTAGATGGTCAATTTCGCAAGGCTGCCTCTTATTCCTCATATGATGACACTGCCACTCAAGAATCTGATGGCAGAGCTAAACCTCCAAGCCCAAGTGCCCCAAGGGTGATGACTAACACAGAACTTCTCATCAGTCTTCACCAGAAAGTCGATCGCAATCACAAGTTGGTAAAACGCGAGTTTGGCTCCATTGTGAAAACCCTCAACGAGACTCAAAATGTTGTGAATAAAAATCACTATTGTCTTCATGAGGTATTTGACCGCACTTGGGCCATATTGTCTGACCTGAAGATTCCTAAGGAACTTGATGAAATGGAATTTACTCAAGACATTGACTGGTTGTGGCCTCCAAAGAAGAGATTCAAGCCTATTCCAATTCCTGACTTGGTGTACAACACATTTTCTTCATTCCACATTGCAGAATCGGATGAAGAACCTGAGGATACTACAACTGGTCCAACAAAGAAGTCTGCCTCCAAGGATCCTCACGCCTCTACATCAACACAAAAGTGAATTTCTTCACGGGCGTTAGTCCTAAGTTTTGTCCCTTTTCGTCACTTGATGACAAAGGGGGAGAAATCTGAGAGTTAGTCTTCAAGCGGGTTTTAATTATGGAATTACAAACTTTATTAAGTTACAAACTCTTGGTTCTTCTGAAGTTTTTGATGTAATGAGTTGTAACTTAAGCCCGATGGTGTCCTGACTCTTTTGAACGTTTTTCCTCGCATGCTTATTCCTCAAGTTAATTAATGCAAGCATGTTGAAATTCGTCACACACCATTTTTCATCATGCAATTCTAATTCCTCATACTATATGTCAAATGCATGCATGAATTGCAAGATACTGGGGAGATCTCCATGGCATAAATCATCAATGTGCATATGCTATTCAAAGCAAATTCCTCAAAATATGCACATCTTCAGGGGGAGTTTCTCTGTATCTTGACTTCAAATTCCTCAAACTCTGTACTTACATTCCATATTATTATCGTCGTTGAAAACTTAACCTAATTGTCATCAACCACCAAAAAGGGGGAGATTGTAAGTGCATCTAGTGCTCCTTAGTGATTTTGATGGTTTGAAGACTTATAGGTTAAGAGACTGATATGTTTGTGAGTGTACACAGGCTCTATAAGTCGCCGAGGAGTTCGAGTTATTAGATGAATATCGACCCCTAAAAATGTATGTCTTCGGCTGAAGACTTTGGTCATTCCTTGAAGACTTTGATCGCGAAGAAATTGCGAAGAAATTGATATTCCTCATGAAGATATTGAAGATGAGGAATTCGGTGTGTCCTGAAGAGAACACTCTAAAGACTTTGAAGCGTGAAGATTTACTCTTTCTGTTTCATTTTCTTTACATTTGAGTCATAGGAACACCGTACTATTAAAGGTGGTCGAGGTAAAACTACGGAATGATTTTCCTCATGATGCTCAACCCAAGCCTAAATCTACCAAAGTTTCAAAGTGAGGAATATAAGAGACATGATGACTTTCACAGTTGCAAGTTCCGACCGTTGCCGCGCCACGCGTCACCTGTCACAGATCTTATCCACCCAACGGTCATATTATTTAAGGGGCATTTATGTCAAATCATGTTGGGATGCTCCTAGGCTATAAATAACCGCCCACACAACCACTTGCTGGTTGGCTCCTCCCAGAGAAACTGGCGCTAGTCATTTAGAGCAATCCAAATTCCTCAGAGCCTTCGAGAGAAAATCATCAAGTGAGGAAATACCCCAAACACCCAAACCCAAACCAAAACCAAAGTGATTGAGCATCACTGAAGAAGTTATTCCTGTGTGGAACCGATGCTCGTTACCTTTGAGGTCTGTGTATCCTCCAGACGGTTAGGCGTCGTGGTCTAGAGTATCCAGCGGTCAATTGTGGATCGCCGAGTGACCGAGTTTGTGATGGTTTGGAAGTCTGCCCTGAAGAATTACCACGAGTGTTTGGCAAGGATTGTGTGTCCTTAGCTCAAGAAGAATACAGTAGGGACTGTGTGTCCTTTGGTTTCAATACGAAGCCGCTCCGAACCAGACGTACAACTGTCACAGCAGATGAAACTGGGTCATCAACAACTGTCTTCATCAAGCTATTGGTTCTGTTTCTTCAACTCTCTCATTTCCTCAATTGTATGTTGAAGATTTTCATCTTTACTATTTGAAGAATTTGTCTCAAGACTTTCTATGAATTTCCTCAACCTCAAATTCTTCACCTGAGTTAATCTTCGCCTGCTTATCCTGTATTTGTGACCTGTGCAAACAGAATCTTTGAAATCACGTTGAGTACTTTGCTGTAGACGTTTTTGCACATCTAATCCTGCACTATTTCCGCTGCACTCAGTTCATGACTGAGGACTTTCCTCACTAGGAATTTCTTAAGTGATGAAATTGTAAAAATCGCATATTCACCCCCCCTCTAGTCGATATAGCGCACTTTTAGTATCAGGCTGATTATCTGAATCACCTCAGTTACTTGCCTCCTCTTGAAGTCCTCAAGAAATCTTTTGAACTGATTGAAGGCAAAGGAAAATTTGTCATAGAGGAAGGATCTCGGCCACTGGATGGCCAATTTCATAAGGCTCCATCATATTCTAGCAACGACGACATTGCATCGCAAGAGTCTGATGTTAAGGCAAAAGCCCCTAGCCCAACTATCATACGGGTGATGACTGACCGAGAGCTACTCCTCAGTCTTCATCAGAAAGTTGATCGAAACCATAAGTGGGTTAAGTGTCAGTTTGGTTTCATTGTGAAAACCATCAATGCATCTCAGAATGTTGTGGATAAAAACCACTACTATCTTCATGAAGTATTTGATCGCACTTGGGACATACTGTCACATCTCAAGACTCCTAAGAACTAGCAGAAATGGAGTTTCAACAAGACTTCGACTGGTCATGGCCGCCAAAGAAGAAATTCAAGAAGATCCCAGATCCTGATATGGTGGACAGTCATTTTCCTCATTTTGCTTTGCTGATGAATATGAAGTTCTTAATGACACAACTGTTGGTCCAACCAGGGAGAATGACCACAAGAATGTTGGCGCTCCTCCTCCATCAACAAGTTGATATTCTTCAGGGGCGTTAGTCCTTAATTTTTGTCCCTCTCCATCACATGATGACAAAGGGGGAGAAATCTGAGTTAGTCTTCAAGCGGGTCTACGTTATGGGCTATTATAAACTTTGTTAAGTTACAACTCTCGTTCTTATGAAGTTTTTGCTATAATGAGTTGTAACTTAAGCCCGGTGGTGGTTTGACATGTTTGAATGTTTTTCCTCACATGCATATTCCTGAAGTTGATTAAATGCATGGATGCTAAAATTCGTCAGAAACCTTTTTTCATCATGCATTTCAAATTTCTCATGCTAAATGTTAAATGCGTGTATGAATTACAAGATATAGGGGGGGATCTCCATGGTATAAATCATCAATGTGTACTTGCAGCCCAAAGAAAATTCCTCAAACATGCACATCTTCAGGGGGGTTTCTCTATAACTTGCACTCAAATTCCTCAAACTCTGTCCTTACACTTCATATTTTTATCCCCGTCGAAAACTTAACCTATTTGTCATCAACCACGAAAAAGGGGACACTGTAAGTGCATATAGTGCCCCTTAGTGATTTTGGTGGATTGAAGACTTATAGGTTAAGAGACTAATGTGTCTGTGAGTGTACACATGCCCTATAAGACGCTGAGGAGTATGAGTTATTCGAAGAATATCGACTCCTAAAAATGTACGTCTTGGGGTGAAGACTTTGATCATTCCTTGAAGACTTTGATAGCGAAGAAATTGTTATTCCTCATGAACACTTTGAAAACGAGGAATTTGATGCATCCCCAAGAAAATTCTCTGAGGACTTTGAAGCTTAAAGATGTACTCTTCTGTTTCATTTTCTTCTGTCTTAAGTCATAGGAACACCTATTGTTAAAGGGGGTCGAGATAATACTAAGCAAAAGTTTCCTCATGATGTTCAACTTAAAACCTACACATACCAAATCCTTAGAGTGAAGCATTTGAAAATCTCTCAAAGCTTAGTCAAAGTCTTAAGTGAGAGAGACGAAGTTCTTCTGGTCGCTGAAGAAATTGCACTAACTGAGGAGTTAGGATTTTGCCAGTGCAAACTGCCTATCAGTGAGGAACATGAGAGACATGAGGACTTTCACAATTGAAAGATTTGACCGTTGCCACACCGCGGGCCACCTTTCCCCAATCTTATCCACCCAACAGTCATATCATTGAGGGCATTAATATCAAATCATGTCGGAATGCTCCCAAGCTATAAATAACCGCCCCCACAATCACTAGTTGGTTCGCTACTCTGAGAGAAACTGACACTTGTCATTTAGAGCAACCCAATCCTCGAGGACTTTGAGTGAAAATCATCAAGTGAGGAAAACCCCAAACACCCAAGACAAAACCCAAAAACCGCAAAGTGATTGAGCATCACTGAAGAGATTGTTCATGTATGGAACTGCCGCTTGTTACCTTTGAGAACTGTGCATCCTCCAAACAGTTAGGCTTCATGGTTTAGAGCATTCAAAGTAAATTGTGGATCGTCGGGTAACCGAGTTTTTGAGGGTTTGGAAGTCTGCCTTGAAGACTTGACACGAGTGTTGGGCGAAGACTGTGTGTCCTTAGCTCAAGGAGAATACAGTAGGGAATGTGTGTCCCAGGACTGTGTGTCCTTTGGTTTGAATACCAAGCCGCTCCAAACCAGCCGTACGACTTTCAAAGCAGTTGGAACTGGGTCATCAAACCACTGTCTACATCGAGCAACAGGTTCGGATGCATCAACTCTTTCATTTCCTCAATTGCATGTTGATGACTTTGATCTTTACTTTTTGAAGAATTTGACTAAAGACTTTCTGTCATTCCTCACCTCAAATTCTTCACTTAAGTTATTCATCACCTGCTATCCTGATCACACGACTTGTGCAATCCGAACGTTTCACTTCACTCTGATGACTAAACTATAGCTATATTTGCACATCTGTTTGAGTACTTATTCTGCTGCACTCAGTTTATGATTGAGGACTTTCCTCACTAGGGATTTCCTCAATGAAGAATTTGTAAAAATGACCTATTCACCGCCCCTCTAGTCGATATAACACACTTTCATCATTACCGGTCGAACCACGACGTCAAGGATTAAGTCGATCTCGTATTCAATTTCACTTGTCTATCGGTTTGTTATTTGCCCAAGATTCGATCATCGGTATCTTCATACCTAGTTCAATCCTGTTACCGACAAGTCTGTTTACTCGTTAGGTAATACAAGATCTCATTATTAACTCCTTATTTACATTGCTTGCAAGCTTGTTATGATGTTGTATTACCGAGATAGTCCAGAGATACCTCTTCGTCATACGAAATGGCAAGTCCTAATCTCTATCCATGACAATCCAACAGACACCCTCAGAGATACCTGTAAATTACCTTTATGGTGGGGGAGGCGTTTTGGCTCCCGGGTGCATTTGCACCTGGATGAACGGTAACTCTGAGAATAGTAGTAAATGTTTTTGAAAAAAATATGGAATTTTTTGTAGATTTTTGTGTTAGTGTCGCAAGTATGCTTGACAATTTTCATAAGAAACGGACTAGTGGTGTTTCGTCGATGAAAAAAACAAATTTGGGTGTCAACTTTTGGGGTAACAATTGATGTTCGATTTGTTTTTTGGCTGTAAGTGCATCTAGTGCCCCTTAGTGATTTTGGTGGTTTGAAGACTTATAGGTTAAGTATCTAATGTGTTTGTGAGTATACACAGGATCTACAAGTCATTGAGGAGTTTGAGATATTTGAAGAGTATCGACCCCTAAAAATATATGTCTTCAGTTGAAGAAATTGGTCTGAAGCTGAAGAAATGAATCGCGAGGAATCTGCGATGAAGTTGATATTCCTCATGAAGATACTGATATTGAGAAGTCCGGTGTGTCCTGAAGAAAATCACTCTGAAGACTTACACTTTCTGTTTTATTTTCTTCGCATTTGAGTAATAGGAACACCGTACTATTAAAGGGGGTCGAAGTTACACTATGGAATGAATTTCCTCATGATGCTCAACCCAAGCCTAAATCCTACCAAACGCCTCGAGTGAGGAATACGAGTGACATGAGGACTCTCACAGTTGAGGGTCCCGACCGTTTCGATAACCACGCCAAGTCATTGGTCTTATCCATTCCAACGGTCATATTATTTAACGGCATAAGTGTCAAATCATGTCGGGATGCTCCCAGGCTATAAATAGCCACCCCCCCCCCCCCACAACCACTAGCTGGTCGGCTGCTCCGTTAGAAACTGACACTTGTCATAAGAGCAACCCAATTCCTCAGAGCCTTCGAGAGTAATTCATCAGTGAGGAAATACACCATACACCGAACCCACAAACCAAACCTAGTGATTGAGCATCACTGAAGAAGTTGTTCCTGTGTGGGACTGAAGCCTTTTACCTTTGAGGACTGTGCATCCTCGAGACGGTTAGGCGTCATGGTCTAGAGCTTTCCAGCAGTCAATTGTGAATCGCCGGGTGACCAAGTTTGTGAGGGTTTGGAAGTCTGCCCTGAAGACTTACCACGAGTGTTGGGCGAGGACTGTGTGTCCTTAGCTCAAGTAGAATACGGTAGGGACTGTGTGTCCTTTGGTTTCAATACCAAGCCGCTCCAAACCAGATGTACGACTGTCACAGCAGTTGGAACTTGGTCATCAACGATTGTCTTCACTGAGAAACGGGTTCTAATTCCTCAACTCTTTACTTTCCTCGTATTATGTGTTGATGACTTTCACTACAACTGTTTGAAGAATTTGCTGAAGACTTTCTCTGTATTTCATCAACCCCAAATTCTTCACGTCAGTTAATCCACATATGTATTCTGCGTGCGTGCTCACTGTGCAATCTGTTTTCACATTCTTCACTCTGAAAAACTGCTGTTGTGAAACTTTGCACTTCTGATCCTTTACTGTTTCCGCTGTAAGTTAGTCATCAGTGAGGAATTTCCTCAAAAGGAATTTCCTTGGTGATGAAATTCTAAAAATCTCCTATTCACCCCCCCCTCTAGTCGATATAACGCACTTTCAATTGGTATCAGAGCAAGGTACTCCCTTGTTCTGTGTGATTTTGGTTTAACCACCTGAAGTTTTAGTTATGTCGACTGCATGCATGTTTAAGGTGACTGCAGCATGTCCTACCTACGAAGGAAAGAACTTTCCCTTCTGGAAGAACAAAATGCAAATGCATCTAAGTTGTGAAGAAACTTGTGAGACATCAGTGATCACGAAGTTGTGAAGAAACTGACATATCAAATGCATGTCCTACCTCACTGACATATCAAATGAACTGCAAGCACTGGGAGCTCGAGACATCAGTGATCACGAAGTTGTGAAGAAACTGCTGAGATCTTTGGATTCTTCATTTGGTACTTTAGTTCTGATGATTCAAGAAAGACCAGATTACAAGATGCTTGATCCAGCTGATATACTAGAAATGCTAAATACTCATGAATTCCAGCTAGAAGAAAAGAGAGATCTATATGGACCAAGCTATTCCAGACCACGTGCACTGAAGGCTAGAGCAATTTCCTCATCTGAAGACGAAAACACAGATGACAGCATTTGTGACCCTGAAGAATTTGGACAGGAGCTTGCAATGCTCGTGAGGAAATTCCAGAGATTTACACGACGTGGCCAGTTCGGTAAATCTTCAAGAAGAGACATGAGGATATCAGAATCTTCATCTGAGGACTACAAGAAACGAACCTGTCACAAGTGCAAGAAAGCAGGTCATTACATTGCTGATTGTCCCCGTTGGGGAAAGGAATCAAAGAAGACGAAATACAAGGATGACAGTTCTGATGACTCAAAGAAGAAGAAGAAATCTTCAAAATCCTCATCTTCAAAGCCCTCATCGCACAAGAAGACTAGTTTCAGAAAGGCTCGTGCACTTATTGGCAAGGAAATGGACTCCGAGGCAGAATCAGAGGAATGTGATGAAGAAGAGGGTCTTAATGAAGACTCAGAATCCGGACAGGCTAGTCTTGCACTGGCAACCACTTTCGTCAGCAAGTCAATCTTCAACCTTGAAGAAAATGATAGCACCATCCGCACTGATGACTATGCTGATGACTTCGCTCCAACCTTTTGCTTCATGGCAAAAGGTTCAATGGTACTAAATAATGTTTCTCCTCTAATTCAAGTGACTGTGAACCTGATAATTATAAGAAACCCAGTTACAATAAACTTGCTATCATTGCCACTAAACAACAAACTGCCCTGGAAAAGCTTCAGAAACTTCTAGATAAAAGTGATGATCTGTTGAATGATGAAATGAACCTTACCCAAATCCTCACTGAAGATGTGAAAAGTCTTCAGTCTAGATTTGATAATCTTCAGGATCGTTATGATACACTCCTCACTGATCATGAGAAGCTTTCCTATGAATTTCTTCAAAGGAAGCTTGATCTTGAGAAGCTGAGGATGTCTCATGATGATCTTCGTATGAAAAATGATTCATTACTAGCTCAACAGATCAGCGCTGGTCAAGTTGAATTCATTCCTCCATGTCTTAAATGCATTGAACGCGAAACTGCTAATTCCTCACCAGAATCATCAAATGCTGCTATTGCTACAAATTCTTCAACTGCACCTGTTGTGTCTATTTCCTCACTTGAGGAAAACACAAATGTTATTGATGAAAATGCAGGGTTGAAGGAATTGTACGTGACAGGCATGTACAAAAGCCTCAAAGGACATCAAACCCTTTGTGATGTGCTCAAAAAGCAGATCTTGAACAGGAACCCGAGGAAAGAAGGAATTGCCTTTGAGAGGAAATTAAATGCTGATGGATCTTATTGGAAACCTGAGCAGTATCCCAAAACCTCTTGGGTTGCTGCTACTGGGCCTCCTTTTGATCCATCTAATCTAACTGGTTTTTCATGTGAATTATCCTATTCCTCGGATGAGTCATTTGACTCCAACTATAAACTGTTCAAAAATCAATCTGGTGAAGTATTTGCTCGATATGTTGGAACTAATTGCAGGAATGGCCCTCCCTTGAGGAAAATCTGGGTTCCCAAAAGTTGTCTCGAAAATCTTCAGGTGAATGTCCTTATGACATCACCAATGAAGAATCAGAACCCCAGATCAAATTCCTCAGGAGGAGCAAAGTCTTCAAGAAGATCAAAATCCTCAACTGGTCAAACCTATGCTCGTACCCATGCTAATGCGTCTAACATGCAGGGAAACTATAAGGAATATGAATATGAACGTTACTCCTCAAATCATTATGTTCATAAATCTTCAAACCAATTCTCTGCATATTCATATGAGTACTTTAATCCCCCTACTATTAAGAGAAGTGCATTGGCTTCAATGCCACCTTTCTCATATGGTGCTCGCAGGATGATGAATGTTTTGCCACCCCTTCAGATATGGGTGGTGAGGAAATCGAACTAATCACTTCTGCAGGTCAGGTCTCCAGATGAAAATCATCATCTGAAGAATTTGCTGGAGACCTGAGCAAATGCTTGATAGGACGCAAGCTAGTGATTGATGAAATAGAAATATTTCACCCGTCCTTACATTTCTGTTATGATGAAATTACTGATCTGATGAAATTAGTATCATATTCTTCAAATCTGAAGCATATGAAATGGTAAGCTGTACTAATTCATCTGCAGGATGACAAACCCAAGAATACTGAGTGGGTTCTTGATAGTGGCTGCACACATCACATGACTGGTGATAAAAGCTTACTGATGAATATGCCACTAACTCCATCACATCTGAAGCAAATCACATATGCTGACAAAGGTAAAAGCAAGGTATTGGGACTTGGCAAAGTGGCTATTTCCAAGGATAGGCATATGGACAAAGTGATGCTTGTTGAATCCCTTGGTTTTAACCTCATGTCAGTCTCGATGCTTTGTGATCTTGATATGATTGTTATCTTTGATAGATATAGATGTGTAGTCATTATGGAATCTGACAGATCCAAAGTCTTCGAAGGTGTAAGAAGAGGGGATTTGTACATTGTTGATTTCTCTACAGGTCCTCAACCAGCCACTTGCTTACTAGCAAAAACCTCAGAAGGATGGTTGTGGCACCGAAGACTAGGCCATGCAGGCATGAGTAATTTGCACACGCTCGCGAAAAAGAAGCATGTCATCGGCATCGAATCAGTCAAATTCCTCAAGGATCATCTCTGCGGTGCTTGTGAATCTGGAAAAATGACCAGATCCAAGCATCCCTCGAAGACTATCATGACCACTACACGTCCATTCGAATTGCTTCATATGGATCTATTTGGACCTACTCACTATGCCACACTAACCAATGCAGCATCTTTATATGGCTTCGTCATAGTTGATGATTATTCCAGATATACTTGGATGCATATCATAGTGTATAAAACTGAAGTGCAGAAATCTTCAAACGATTTTCTTCAAGGGCCTCGACGAACTTTGGAATCCAGATCAAACATATCAGGAGTGATAATGGAACCGAGTTCAAAAACACTGGTCTTGATGATTATCTTGATGAACTTGTTATTACTCACGAATTATCTGCTCCTTATACTCCTCGGCAGAATGGTGTCGTGGAAAGGAAGAACAGGACTCTGGTTGAAATGGCAAGAACTATGCTTGAAGAATATCAGACTCCTCGTCGCTTTTGGACAGAAGCAATCAACACTGCATGTCATATCATTAACAGGGTATATCTTCACAAATTCCTCAAGAAAACCTCATATGAACTCCTCACTGACAAGAAACCCAATGTAAGTTATTTCAAAGTCTTCGGTGCAAAATGCTGGATTAGAGATCCTCACCATAGCTCAAAATTTGCACCTAAGGCACATGAAGGTTTTATACTCGGTTATGGAAAGGATTCGCACACTTACAGAGTCTTCAACAACTATCACAACAAAGTTGTTGAGACTGTAGATGTGCGGTTCGATGAAACTAATGGTTCGCAAAGAGAGCAATTGCCTTCTGATCCAGATAAGCTATCTCCTGAGGAAGCAATAAAGCTCAAGCCTACTGAAGACATTGTCCCAACTGAGGAAATTGATGAAGAAACGATCCCCATCACTGATGAAAATCAAGAAGATGCTCCTGAGGAAATTGCACCAGCACCACTCCCTCGGCCCAGACAAAATCCTCAACCAGCTCATCCGAGGATTGCAAATGAAGTAGAACTTGACAAAATCCTCAACGACATCAACGCGCCAGGTCCTCTCACTCGCTCAAAAGCTTCACACTTAGTTAACTTTTGTGGGCGTTTCTCCTTTGTATCCATCACAGAACCCTCAAAAGTTACTGAGGCTTTTCTGGAACCGGAGTGGATCCAAGCTATGCAAGACGAACTTCTTCAATTCAAGCTGAATGACGTATGGGAGCTCGTCAAACGACCAGATCCTCGCAAGCACAACATCATCGGCACCAAGTGGATTTTCCGAAACAAGCAAGATGAGGACGGTCAAGTGGTGAGGAACAAGGCATGACTTGTAGCCCAAGGCTACACCCAGGTTGAAGGAATAGATTTCGATGAAACTTTTGCACCTGTTACTAGACTTGAAGCTATTCGAATACTACTTGCTTATGCTAATCATCATAACATCATCTTATATCAAATGGATGTGAAAAGTGCATTCCTCAATGGTAAGCTTGAGGAAGAAGTATATGTTGCTCAGCCCCAGGTTTTAAGGATCCAAAGAATCCAGACAAAGTCTTCAGACTCAAAAAGGCTCTTTATGGTCTCAAGCAAGCCCCTCGGGCATGGTATGATACATTGAAGGAATTCCTCATAAAGAAAGGCTTCAAACATGGTTCACTCGATCCAACTCTTTTCACTAAATCCTATGATAATGAGCTATTTGTGTGTCAAATATATGTCGACGATATCATATTTGGCTGTACTGACAAACGATACAGTGATGAATTTGCTTACATGATGAGTAAAGAATATCAGATGTCCATGATGGGGAGCTGAAATTCTTCTTAGGTCTTCAAATTCGTCAACAAAGCAATGGAATCTTCATATCACAGGAGAAATACCTTAAGGATGTTCTGAGGAAATTCGACATGCATGAATGCAAAGGTGCCAAGACTCCAATGCCTACCAACGGCCACCACGGCACTGATGAAAATGGTAAAGATTTCGATCAGCAGGTATATCGTTCTATGATTGGCTCTTTATTGTATCTATATGCATCCAGGCCAGATATAATGCTTAGTGTTTGCATGTGTGCACGTTTTCAAGCAAAACCGAAAGAATCACACCATAAGGCTGTGAAACATATTCTTCGATACTTAGCTCACACACCAATACTAGGTTTATGGTATCCCAAGGGCTCAAATCTTCATCTGGTAGGGTATTTTGATTCCGACTATGCTGGTGACCGTGTGGATCGCAAGTCAACGTCTGGCACATGCCATTTCCTTGGAAGATCACTAGTTTGCTGGTCCTCAAAGAAGCAGAACTGCGTATCACTCTCCACTGCTGAAGTTGAGTACGTTGCTGCTGGTTCTTGTTGTGCTCAATTAATATGGATGAAGCAAACCCTCAAGGACTACGACATCAACATGAAGAATGTGCCTCTCTACTGTGACAATGAGAGTGCTATCAAGATTGCATACAACCGAGTACAGCACTCGAAGACCAAGCACATCGAGATTCGTCATCATTCTCTTCGGGACCATGTCCTCAAGGGCAATATCCTCATCGACCATGTGAAGACTGATGATCAACTGGCAGATACCTTCACTAAGCCCTTGGATGAGAAAAGGTTTTGCAAGTTGCGGTGTGAGCTAAATATCTTAAAATCTTCAAATGTTTTGTAAAAACATGCACACATCCTAACACTTATGCAAAATTGATGACTTTGTTGTGCAACACATGATGAATCGATTTTCTTCAACTAATGAAGAATGTCACTCTAAATGTGAAGAAATCAACGAAGAAATTGATTCTCAGGGCCCTACGACAATTGTACGCGGCGTCTGCAATCAACATTCTTATATGGTGGGTCACGCCACCGTCCGATGTGAAATTCCTCAAGTTGATTTTCTTCAAGTGTTCTATTTCCTCAAAATGTGTTTTTCTTCAAAACAACTATTCTTCAGCGTGATGATTTATCACAAAATCTTCAAAAAAAAACACTTGATGACTTTCATTTGACTAGATTGACTGTGATTTCAAGTCCTCAACAGCATTCGCTTATTGCTATTTCTTCAAGTTGATATTTCTGTTAAGTGAATATGATCGGACCCTACATTCACTCTATGCTAGACTCATCCAGTCTATTCAATTCTTCATATGCGTTCTACTTGAAACTTTGTTCAAAATCCTCACTGCGTCCTTGTCAGCTGATGATTTTGTATTCTTCGTGTGCACCTTCCAGGTTAAATAAATCCCATTTTTACAGCAAGATTAGATCTAAAATTTTACATCTTCTATGTGAAATCTGTTTTTCCTCGGGAAACAATAAGCACTTGATTCCTCAAACACTGCCTATCACCACATCATTGATGAACTATGCTAAGCATCTAAGATTTTCACGAGATTCCTCAATTGTGCGAATTTTCGGATCTGTACAACTCTGGAACCCAAGAACAGTATGCTTAGGCAAATTCCTCAACCACTGGTTATATTCCTCAAACTGTCAAACTTTTTCATTTTCTTCAAATTTGAGAACGCATATGACCTCTCCAAATTCCTCGCAACTATACTCTGTTCACAGGTACATGCATGTCAGCTGGTGAATCTCTCGGTTCTCATCACATTAACTCATTTGCAGCGTTTCTGGAAGAAAATCTTCAAGTCTCATCAGAATCCTCAAGATTCAATCTCATCAGCAAAATCCTCAGCTGAAGAAAATGAAGGATGACAGAAAACAGAAGGGAGGAAAGAAACTTGAGCAAAACACAGCTGTGGATATCCCTGAGGATATCTACTTGGACTATTGCACGCCTGATGAGAATGAGACAATGGTAAAGAGAAAGATACGGCTGCAGAAGATAGAACGCCGATGGGCGAAGGAATGGAAGGAATACAGGTTTGTGACTCTCAAGTATGCGAAGAAATTCGCTCTGAAGCCCCCTGGCAGACGGGCCCCACTTGAGGATCATCAAGTAGCACATCCCTCAAGCCTCAAGACCATTGATGACTATCCAGATGAGAAGGAAAATCATCTGGCTAAGCTTAAGAAGCAGGCAGAAACTGCAGTGAGGAAATTCAATGAATCCTCAGTTGCTGCTACTTCCTCTGTCGCAGAAACCTCTGACTCAGAAATTCCTTAAATACAATCTGTGCCGCCAAAGCCAAGGGCTCCAAAGCCTCAAGAGAAGTCTGCTCAGGCTTCAGTCACAAAACCCTCAGCACCAAAACCATCAGCGCCAAAGCCGTCAATACCAATCTCCTCAGCTCCAAAATCCTCAGCACCACCACCAAAGCCACAAGAGAAACCAGTACAGAAGCAAGTCATGAAGCCTATGACCGCCAGCTCCAGCTCCTCACTCCCAGCTGCAACCAGCTCGGAGACAAAGTCTTCAACACCTCCTGCGAAGACTCTGGTAACTGCCGAACGTTCAACTCTGCCAAGCCCAGCAAAATCATCACCGTCCCGTCTGCATCAGAGGGCAGTGATGAATATGATGATGAAACCCTACAAGCCATCATCAGAAACAAGCAGGAAAGAGTTGCTCAGGCATCAAGCAGTGCCATTTCTCTGGCAATGGACCCCAAGGTCCTCCTTGACTACATCAACATCTGGTATGAGGACCCAAACACTTCACTTAATGATTTGAAGCTTCCCCCTGGCATCAGTCACATGGTGACCATTTTCATCAATGAAGCCAAGTGAAAAGAATAGCAGGCCAGACAGGCCAAAGTTGCAAAGATTAAAAAGGAGAAATTCCTCAAGCAGAATCTCCTCAAATTAACTCCTGATGCACTGGTGTCAACACAGGCAGAGCTGAAGAAATTGACTGATAAGTACTCTAAGCTGTCAGATCGCAAAAGTCTAAAGAGCAATTTCATCAAGCTGGCCACTAGTGTTGTTGATGAATACAATAAGAAGGCGCACCCCAGCACCAACTTCTCAGCCCTTGATTGAGGAGCCAGCAGATGAATCTCTTCATGTTGAGGAAACTACTCAAGCTGAGGATGTTGTAGGCCTCATGAAGAATATCCTCTTTAACATTATCCATGGTATTCCTATCAACATCCATGATTTCTTCTTGAGGACTTTGGCCGATAATGCTATGTGTCATTTTGATCACAAGATATATGCCCCATGGATCATGAGATTCATCAGGAAAAGGACGGGCATCAACTTCCACGCTGATTTCCAAAACCATGTTGGTTATATGCCTCCTATCCGGGTCAACAAGAAGACTTTCAAGTCCATTGAAGGAAAAGAAAAATCTGTGATTGAAGAAGGCAGTAGGCCCCTTGATGGTCAATTCAGAGTCGGAAGCTTATTCCTCATGGGATGATACTGAGACTCGTCCGGCAAGCCCCGTTCCTCCTCGTGTGATGAATACAAGAGAGCTCCTCCTTAGTCTTCACCAGAAGGTGGATCGCAATCACATGTGGGTCAAACGCCAGTTTGCTGCCATTGTGAAAACCGTCACTGAAACACAGAACTTTGTGAAGCTCAACCATCACTATCTGCATGAGATTTTTGATCGCACCTTAGCTACACTTGCACATCTGAAGACCCAGACTAAGCTTAAAGAAATGGACTTTGCACGAGACTTTGAATGGTCGTGGCCTCCCAAGAAGAAGTTCAGGCCTATTCCAGTGCCAGACCTTGAAGACAGCTCCTTTTCTTCATTCCGCATAGCTGAAACTGATGAAGAACAGCTCGACACTGCTACCGGTCCAAGGAAGAAGACTACTCCCAAGAAGCATCACGACTCTTCCTTAACTGCCACGAAGTGAAATCTTCACGGACGTTAGTCCTCAGTTTGTCCCTTTTTGTCAATTGATGACAAAGGGGGAGAAACTTGAGAGTTCGTCTTCAAGCGGGATATTTTTGGGGCTTATGAACTATATTTAAGTTACAAACTCTTGGCTCTTCTTAAGTTTTTATGTAATGAGTTGTAACTTAAGCCCGATGGTACTCTGGCGTTTTTGAATGTTTTTCTTCGCATGCTTATTCCTCAAGTTTTAATGTACGCATGCTGGAATTCGTTAGATACCATTTGTCATCATGTATTTTTCATTTTCTTCATATGATACGTTACAAGTATGCATGATTTACAAGACTCAGGGGGAGATCTCCATGATATAAAGCATCAATGTGCATTTACTGTGAAAAGCAAAATCTTCAACATATGCACATCTTCAGGGGGAGTCTCTCTGAATCTAGATTTCAAATTCCTCATATGAGTATTTACACTTCATATTTTTTATCCCTGTTGAAGACTTAACCTAATTATCATCAACCACCAAAAAGGGGGAGATTGTAAGTGAATCTAGAGCCCCTTAGTGATTTTGGTGGTTTGAATACTTATAAATTAAGTATCTAATGTGTTTGTGAGTCTACACAGAATTTATAAGTCATTGAGGAGTTTGAGATATTTGAAGAATATCGACCCCTAAAAATATATGTCTTCAGTTGAACAAATTGGTCTGAAGCTGAAGAAATGAATCGCGAGGAATCTGCGATGAAGTTGATATTCCTCATGAAGATACTGATATTGAGAAGTCCGGTGTGTCCTGAAGAAAATCACTCTGAAGAATTTGAAGCATGAAGACTTACACTTTCTGTTTTATTTTCTTCGCATTTGAGTAATAGGAACACCGTACTGTTAAAGGGGGTCGAAGTTACACTATGGAATGAATTTCCTCATGATGCTCAACCCAAGCCTAAAACCTACCAAACGCCTCAAGTGAGGAATACAAGTGACATGAGCACTCTCACAGTTGAGGGTCCCGACCGTTTCGATAGCCACGCCAAGTCATTGGTCTTATCCATTCCAACGGTCATATTATTTAACGGCATAAGTGTCAAATCATGTCGGGATGCTCCCAGGCTATAAATAGCCACCCCCCACAACCACTAGCTGGTCGGCTGCTCCGTTAGAAACTGACACTTGTCATAAGAGCAACCCAATTCCTCAGAGTCTTCGAGAGTAATTCATCAGCGAGGAAATACACCATACACCGAACCCACAAACCAAACCTAGTGATTGAGCATCACTAAAGAAGTTGTTCCTTTGTAGGACTGAAGCCTTTTACCTTTGAGGACTGTGCATCCTCGAGACGGTTAGGCGTCATGGTCTAGAGCTTTCCAGCAGTCAATTGTGGATCGTCGGTGACCAAGTTTGTGAGGGTTTGGAAGTCTGCCCTGAAGATTTACCACGAGTGTTGGGCGAGGACTGTGTGTCCTTAGCTCAAGGAGAATACGGTAAGGACTGTGTGTCCTTTGGTTTCAATACCAAGCCGCTCCAAACCAGATGTACGACTGTCACAGCAGTTGGAACTGGGTCATCAACGATTGTCTTCACTGAGAAACTTTGCACTTCTGATCCTTTATTGTTTCCGCTGTAAGTTAGTCATCAGTGAGGAATTTCCTCAAAAGGAATTTCCTCAGTGATGAAATTCTAAAAATCTCCTATTCACCCCCCCTCTAGTCGATATAACGCACTTTCATTGGCATATGACAAAATGCATAACCTTTTTTCCTAAAAAAATCAAGAAGCATTTGGATGTGACAAAGAACACATAAATTTTTTGTTGGAATTTTTTTGATATTTCAAAGTTAATTTTTCATGGGCAGGAGCATGTGCTTCCGGTAGTTGAATTGCATTTCCCCTTTATGATCATCTAGTTACGAAGTGTGTTTGATACACACAAGGTATTCCTCCAATGTCAGTGAGTCGCATGATCTTATAGTCTTAGGAACAGATACATGACATGAAGAAAGCAGTAACAACAAACTAAGTGATACGATTAAATGATATGCTTGCGGTTGGGTCTTGTTCATCAAATCATTGTTCTAATGATGTGATCACGTTCTCAAATGAAAACTCATGCATATGGATAGAAAACCTTAACCATCTACGATGAAGAAGCTAGCCTACTAGGGGCTCACTAGAGACACGATGTTGTTTATATATCTACACATGCATTTAAGTTTTCGGTCAATGCAATTCGTGCATAGATAATAAAGGTTTGTCATGAACAAGAAAATATGATAATAATCAATTTATTATTGGCTCTAGGGCATATATCCAACAGTTTCATCTTCCGCACAAATCACGACGGATCTCGACGGTGTGGCGCAGTGTAGTCTCAGCGTTCGATGCGGGTTGACAAACTCACGCAGGAGGAGGACGCTATCTGATGTCATGGTGGCGTTGATGGCAGGTCTGGCAAGGTTGATGCGCCAGTTCATGTTTCGAAGATAGATATGTGAAGGACGTGGTCGCCTCTGAGAGTACGTCGGACCGGTGTGTCCCCCAGACCTGACATTGTGGTTTGGTTTGAGCCTCCAGCTTTAGATGTTAGGCTTTGGTGCAAAGTCTATTTCGTATTCGGCTCGGATTTACGAATGTTGTCAAGATAATGACTTCGGACTTATTGATTTATTACTTTGTAAGGTCTTTATGAATAATTAATAAAGTAACTATATGTATTATGCCCAGATGCAGAGGTCGGGGGTCATCGTCCTTTTCAAAGAAACTAAGCATGGATTGTTATTTCAAACAACAAACGTGGTTGGACCGCAAAAGAGAAGATTGACTAAGGTCAACTCTAGTTGATCTCATATAACCGATTAGAGGAGTAAAAAATCCAGTTTTAGTAGTTTTCCTTCTTTAACTAGAAGCTAGCCAAATCCCTAAATTCGTTAGAGTAGTAAAAAGTTTTTCCACCACTTATCCCGTATCTATATTTACTCCACCGCTCTCGGTCGCTTATCCCGTATCTATATTTACTCCACCGCTCGATAACGGAGAAAAAAATTCTTTACTCGGGTTTGCTTCTCCTCCTCCCCAATCCCCGCCCCGACGACTCCCCGGACACCCTCCTCCTCTCGAATGGCCGAATATCGTGGCCGATGGTGCTCCTCACCCATCCGTGGCGCGACCTCTAGCCGCTGCCGCCGCGTCGATGCGGCCCTATCTCGCCAGCTGTCTGACTTCCCCAAACTCCCACCATCGTGGAAGCCATAGAGGAAGTACTTCGGCATCCCACATCAAGCGTGGGAGACGTGGGTGAAGGAGAAAACCGTCTGTGACACCCACACCAAGCATTTGCTATGCTCCTTCCACGTGGACGAACTCGCCACCCAAAAGTACGACCGATGCCAGGTTCTGTTGCATAACCCCGTTGCCCGCCTCAACTTCCCATGAGGCGGCGAGATGCCTCCACTGAACGACCCGCCGCCATTGGGCTTGGTGATTGCGGCGGTAGGTTAAAAGGACCGGGAGGCGAGGGAGCGGATTGCGACAGAGGCCTCCGACGAGGAGTACAAGGCAAACCTCCACCACCAGTACCCCGAGCTGGTGGAGACGGAGTGCCAGATCTTTGTAGAGCGCGCGACTGCTAGGGGGAGGGGAGGCCATTCGACGTCCCGAGCAGCGAGAAGGAGGACTTCAACATTAAAGAATGGCAAATATCTTCCCATGGCATGTTCCCATGAGCGATGGGATTTCATAGGTGGGGTGCCTGCCCTCGCAAAGTACGGCCACTAGAGGTTTTAATTCCCTATGCTTGAGCTGTTTATTATGTAAATTATGTGTCAAAATAGACTATGCTTCAGTGGTTGTTAATGTGTCAAACTAGCCTAGACTTTGGTGATTGTTAATGTGTCGAATTGGCCTAATCAAGTCTTTCTTTCTTAGTAGGCTTCTAAATAAATAAATTTGATTAAGTTTTTAGAATAAGTTGGTAGGTACAGCTTATTCTAGAAACGAGAAAAAAACTGATCATAAGCTTCGGTGGTTGTTCAAATTACATTCAAATTTTCTTTTTACTCCATTAAATACAGTTGATCCGCTAGAACCGACAAAATTTTAGTGGAGTAAAAATATTTCATTAAGTTAACTTCACCGATTTGCTCCTTTATTTTTAGGCCGACCATAGTGGGGATATCATAGCAATTATCATAGTCTTGGAACTAGCAAACATGTTGATGTCACAAGTAATTAAAGAAGAGAGAGGATTAGAGTAACATAGGTAGATACCATATCATGTTAAATGCTATGCTATTATGTGTCATGCATGTGAATAAATGAGATCACCTATGATACACGTTTATGATACTATGGTGGTGTTTCTTTCTAGAGACTTTTTGGTGTAGGGACTAAAAAAAATCTCTTTTAGTTCCATGTGAAAGAAACAGGAGGGACTTTTAGGGACTAAAAGAGGTTTTTTGGGACTAAAGGAAGAAGTCCGTATGGGAGGGACTTTTTGGGACTTTTTTGACTATTTTTACAATAATGCCCCTACTTTTAGCATGTCATTTAATAACTTCTAGTATATTACTAAGGGTAACATGGTCTTTTTGCATGTCATTTAATGACCTCTAGTTCATGTTTAGTCCTTGAAAAGAAACGGATAGGGACTAGAGACTTTTTAGTTGGGACTAAAAAAGTCCTAGAACTTTTTAAAGAAACAGGGTCTATGTACTATGAAAGTAGTTTCGTACAATAGTAACATATACATGATACTACTATATGTTACTCTCCATTCTGAACAGCCGGGATCCATTAGAGTTGGCCTAACAAACATAATCTAGGATTCCTCATTTAGGCATTCCACATTTATGTCGACCTACCGATAAAGGCATTTGGCACATGAGAGGCTAAAATTCTAAACTGGATTCAAACTCAATGCACCACAATTATCGAAATCAGATGCAGTGCAGCAACCACACATACCCTCCTTCTGAGTGCAGGTTCACGTCCTCTCCGTATTGCCCGACAGCGCTGCATCTAAGATCCGCTCCTTGAACTCATCATCGCTGCTCGTGAGCATTTCCTTTAGTGACATATCAACGCCCCTCACCCTCAATGCTTCGTGCCTCGGCTTGATCCTCCCCTCCAAGCTGAACGCGAAGTAGTGTGGGAACTCGGTGAGCTCAGCGGCTGGGTCCATGCCCATGCCGTCGGCGAGGAATTTGAGCTTGGGCGTGAGGTTGGTCTCGATACCATAGGAGAGAATGGCGGGGGCGCGGCGAATAATGGTGCAGATGGCGGGGTCTGGGAGCCTTGTGGCGTCTCCAAGGAAGAGGAGCTTGGGGAGGAGTGTGCGGTCGACGGAGAAAGCGAGGAGCAGGGCAGCAGCGAGCGGAAGGGGTCTCCGTCGCAGGGAAACGCGGTGGCGAAGGAAGTAAAGCGCGGGGCGAAGGGTGTCCGGGATGGACGCTGCGAGGAGGCGAGGGGAACGGACCACCGCGGTGCGGAGGAGAGGAGGGGGCAGCGGCGCGGCGGTGGAGAGGAAGCGGAGGGACTCCTCAGGAGGAGAGGTGAGGAGCGACGGGAATGCCGAGAAGACGCGGGAGGCGTCGCCGGCGGAGAGTCCGTGTGAGAGGAGGAGGCGGAGGGAGGCATGGAGAAGGGACAGCGGCGCGGAACGGAGCTCAGGATGAAGGGCGAGGAGCGGGAACGGGTCGACATGGAGCTCGGCCGAGAGGAAGTGGAGCTTGCGGCGGAACTCCACACCGCCGCCTCCGGCGAGGCGGACGGGCAGGATTTGGGCGGGATGTGGAGGTGGAGGCGGGAGGGGCGTGTAGGCGAGCATCACGGGGAGTTATCCACGGAAGAACCTGTGTGTTTCTTTCTATTGCTTTTTAGGTATGTCCCAATTTTCAACAGGTAAATGATTGGGCAACGCTGGGAGCCGGCGCGCCGGCCGGATGTTTTCGGCCGATCTGCCCCAGCCACCCGATCTACTATTGCGATACTGTGAGATCAAAATTCGTCTATTATTTATTTTATCTTGTTCTCGTCTTCCCGAGCGTTCGTCGCGCCGACTGCCCCGCTGGGGCGCTCCACGCTCCCGCACTCAGCTCGCCCCCGGCCCCTCGTCTCCCCGGCCGTCGGTTGGAGCGTCATGGATGCAGCTCGTCCCTGACCGCTCGCCGCCTCAACCGTCCATCGAAGCACCATGGATGCTGCTCCGTGACTCAGCTCGTTCATACCGCTCGCCGTCCCGGCTGCCCCGCGCTCCGGGACTCAGCTCGCCCTGACCGTTCGCTGCCCCCGTCGTTTGCCGGCGCACTCGTCCTGCTCATGCCCGTCGGTCTTCACGTCGTCGGTCGCACCTCACCCCACTGTGTTGCAAACGCTGGAAAAAAAGCTTCAACCCTAAATGGAAAAAGCTTCAACTGGCACTGCGAATGAGGGAAAGATACATCCGCTCACACCAAATGCTTCAACCTTAGATGAACAAAGTTTCAACCAAATGATAGAGAGAGCTTTAACCAAGTGCTGCTCAAAAACGGAAAAGGTTTCGAACGTTTACAAAAACGCTTTGACCGTGAAAGCAAAAAGTTTCAACCGTGTATAGAAAAGCTTCAACCGTTAAGAAAAAAGCTTCAACCAAATACTTCAACGAGGGAAAAGATGCAAACGTTGACAGAAAAAACTTCAACCGTATATGAAAAAAGTTTCAACCGTCGCCCCGGCTGCAGCATCTCACGTGGTCACCCTAGGTCACCGCCGTCACGCGCAGCGGCTGTCGGTGGAGAAGCCGCGGCGCTCGCCGACAGCGCGTGAGGTTGCAGGGAGAAGGAGGAGAGGGAGGAAGAAGAAGGTAAGACAAAAAAATTGAAAAGGAAGACACGGTGAGCTAGACACATGCTGGATCTAGGGTGGTCAAACGACACCCACGCGACCGGCATAACTTTTCGGCCGGCGCGCTGGCGAAAAACGTTTACCTAAATGATTCTATCCGGTGGACCGGCTAGAAACACGAAACGCGCACCCTCTACCCTTTTCCCTTCTTTTTAATGCGTTGCTTGAATTGTCGGTCTGCTCGTAAATCTCTATCTAGTAATAAAGTAAATAGCGTTTCTCGTCGTAAGTCATTAAAATTACCCCTAAAGTTAGTAAAAATTACCCTTCAATGCCATTCACAAGTCAAAAAATATATTTATTTTTCGAATTTCTAAAAATCGTCGCACCGTGTTGTGTTCTCACAAGTTGATACTCTCTCCGTCCCAAAATAAGTGTCGCACATTTAACACTAAGTTATTACAAATTTTATACTAGAGCAACGACACTTATTTTCGGACGAAGGGAGTATATTGAAAGAGCATCAACACTGGATGATGGGGTTATAACTCTAGGGTAGGGTCATAGGGCTGACCTATAAGTCCTACCCAAGGTCACCTCATTATTAGCTTGAAGATCACAAGATATCTACCGATTGAATTAAGACAACCTCTTGTCCCCTCGGTAGGGAACCATTCGGAGGATTATCTTACACTCCACGACTGGATTCCATTCGGTAAAGACCAGAAGCCAATCGACATCGAAGGCCATAAGCCACCCCAGGGAGGCCAGCGGGCATACGTTAAACTACTGTAGTTATTGTCATATATGGCATACGTTGCATGTAACGTATGCATTCATTCTTACTTATTGCACCCTTGAAGGTTGGACATTTATGAGGGACAGCGCACTCTATATAAGCCACCCCTCCCCTCTGGCACAAGGGTACGCATTCGATAACACCTATATTCCACTCGACACCAAGCTCCAGAGCACTAAGACGTATGACTATTACCTCCACCGTAGAGGGGCCTGAACTCATACAACCTTGCCTTAGCTAGGACTCTGCCCTCTACTTTCGTACCCTACTCATCTACTATCAGGCTTATTCCCACGACAGTTGGCACCCACCGTGGGGCAGGCGTCTAGGCGACTTCCGGCAAGTTTGCATTTTTTTTCTCCTTCACCATATCTTCCGGCGGCGATCTGTGCTTGGGCCACGATATCGTCTTCGGCACACTCGTTTTCGTCGCCGACGATTCGGCATGGCTTCGGGAAGCGCCAGTCGAGGCACTTCCAGTTCGCGGAGCGACATTCTTTCGTGCTAGTTCCTGTGGAGTTCTTCTCGGCCAACCATCGACTCTGCCGTCGACTGCGCTCCTCATCGCGCGTCGCAACAAGCGATCCGGTCGCTCGCGGCTCCAGCGCTGGGTGCGCCATGCACTCACGCGTCAGGCATCTTCACCGCAGGTGGCGGCCATCGAGCCTGCTACGCCTCCATGCGTTGTTTCCCACTCAGTGTCATATATGTCTGGCTCTTCTTCCGAGTGCGAGAGCTGCAGCCCTGTGGCGGAGATCTTCATGGCCGATTCACACGAGAGCCCGCCAAGGACCAGTCGGGGCAAGCGGGAAGCCGGAGAGACTTCGGGGGCGCGTCCTCATCAGCGCCCTCCAACGTCCGGTCGGCGTTCTCATCAGAACAACGTTGAGGTATTCCGCACGCTCATCCTCAACTTGGATGCGGCCGCAAGAATTGCAGACTCCATCCAGCCGACAAATTCAGAAGCGGGCATAGGTTTGGAGCAGACCCGCGCGTTGTTGCAGGCAGTGCAGCAGCATAATTCTGTTGTTTCTCAGTCTCACAACAGACTGCATAGCAATTCCGTCCGAGCAGATACAATTCGGTCGGTTTACAGTCCGGGTTCTCCTCAACATCGCAGAGGAGGAGATCGCCGAGAAGATCGGTATAGATACTAGGGGCGGAATTCGCTTCCCCCTCGGTTCAATTGCGACGATCACCATCGTTCACGCTCTCCTCCGCGGAGTGGTTCGTAGGTGCCCCAACACTATGATGAAAGGCGATCGGTGGGTGATGAACGCGACCAAAGGCGTGATATAAGAGACTACCTCGCTTAGAAGAAAGTTAATAGAGCCGAGCCCACTGCGACGGTTACGGCGGAGATCGTTCGAGTGGAAGTGGCTCTGTCATCTCTGGTCCCGAGTGTTTCAGCCGAGCAATCCGCTCCGCTGATATTCCCCCAACTTCAGGTTGACGGCCAGAATAAGCAAGTTCACCGGAGAATCCAAGGCGGAAACATGGCTGGATGATTACCGAGTGGCAGTTCAGATAGGCGGCGGCAACGACAATGTCGCAATGAAGCACTTGCCCCTGATGCTGGATGGTTCGTCCCATGCTTGGCTGAATCAACTAGCTCCTTCAAGCATATACTGCTTGGCAGACTTGGCCCGAGTGTTCATGAAGACCTTCGAGGGAACCTGCAAGCGCCTTGCTGGTCTCACTGAGCTACAACATTGTATCCAGCAGCCGGGTGCGATTTTATCCAGCGCTGGACCACTCTCCACCACACGGTGGAAAACGTCACCGAGCATCAGGCAGTCTGCGCTTTCAAAGCAGGCGTTAGGTACCGAGAGCTGTACTTGAAGTTCGGTCGGACGGGAGACATGTCCATGAGCAAGATGATGGAGATAGCAACCTGCTATGCCAATGGAGAAGAAGAAGACCACCTCCACAGCGGCAAAGGCAAAGCAGTCGACGGAGATGCCAATTCCAACGGAAAGCAGAAGCAGAAGGTGGAGCGCACACCGCCGGTAGAAGCAACCGCTCTAGTGGCAGGAAAGTTGAAGGGAAAGGCCAAGGTTCAATTTCCCCCCAAGAAATTCAAAAGGCAGTCAGGACCAGATGTCCTTGATCTGCCGTGTGCAATCCACACGAGAATAGATAAAGAAGGCAACACTATAGTGCCTAAGCATACCACTCGATAGTGTCGGTTGTTGATCCAGAAATTCAGAGCAGATCATTCGAGTGAGAAAGACCCAGAGAAGGAGGACAACGAGCAAGAAGACCCTTTCCCAGAAGTCCATGCCACTCTCATGATCTTTGCTGACGTCGAAAGCAAGAGTCGACTGATGGTGGTCAACCGAGAAGTCAACGTGGTAGCTCCTTCCGCCCCAACATATCTCAAGTGGTCGCAGACTGCCCTCACCTTCGACCAGTCGGATCACCCAACCCACGTACTCACCCCGGGATGTCAAGCTCTTGTTGTCGATCCAGTGGTTGAAGGCGTTCGGCTCTGCAAGGTGACGAAGGGAGTGGCTTGAACATCATGTACGCCGACACTCTCAAAGGGATGGGCATTTCGATGTCCAAGCTCAGCGAGAGCAATATGTAGTTCCATGGAGTGATCCCAGGGAAGAAGGCCAAGTCACTCGGCCAGATCGCGTTAGACATCGTTTTCGGCTCTGACAAGAACTTCTGCAAAGAGAAAGTCACGTTCGAGGTGGTAGACTTCCAGAGTGCCTACCACGCCATTCTTGGTCGTCCAGCTTATGTATGTTTCATGGCCCGACCATGTTACGTCTATCTGAATATGAAGATACCAGGGCCAAAGGGAGTCATAACCATCACCGGCAATCGACAGAGAGCAGAAGAGTGTTTGCAGCAGGGCTCCAGGATCGCCGACCAGCAGCTGGCAATGGTGGAGCTCGATGAGTACGGGAAGACAACAGACCCTGCCAAACTATTGCTCTCAAAGAAGCCAGCTTCTGAGTCTGCATTCCAGTCGACAGGGGAAATCAAGAAAGTCAACATCCACCCGACGGATCCCACCGCTGCCCCGACCAACATCTCAACAACTCTTGATCCTAAATAGGAAGCCGAGCTCATCCAGTTCCTCTGTGAGAACTGGGACATCTTCGCATGGAAGCCCGCTTACATGCCTGGTGTACCCAGGGAACTGGCTGAGCACCGACTGAGAGTTGACCCCAAGGTTCGGCATGTCAAGGAACATCTGCGTTGGTCCGCCACGCAGAAGAGAAAAGCAATTGACGAGGAAGTGGCTAAGCTCCTAGAGGCCAAGTTCATTTGCGAGATTTACCACTCTGGGTGGCTTGTGAATGTCGTCATGGTGCCTAAGAAGGACAAGCCACTCCGAATGTGCATAGACTTCAAGCATATAAATCGGGTCTGCCCGAAAGATCACTTCCCGCTCCCCCGCATAGATCAGATTGTCGATTCGACTGCGTGATGCGAGCGATTGTCTTTTTTAGACGCTTACTATGGGTACCACCAGATCCGTGTATATGGCCCGGATGAAATAAAAACGGCCTTCATCACCCCATTTGGGTGCTTCTGCTACATCACCATGCCATTCGATCTGAAAAATACAGGAGCCACTTTCATGGGCATGATTCAGAAATTCCTCCTCGATCAGATCAGTCGGAACGTGGAGGCATACATGGACGATATCCTAGTCAAGTCACACAGAGGTTCCGACCTGCTGACTGACTTGGCAGAAATATTTGCCAACCTACTAATGTATGACATCAAGATCAACCCAGCCAAGTGCACATTCGGAGTCCCCAGCGGCAAGTTACTCGATTTTCTTGTTTCCAAACGAGGAATCGACGTTAACCCCGAAAAGATCGGGGCAATCGTCCGAATGAAAAGCCCCGTGCGAGTACACGACCTTCAGAAGCTTACAAGGTGCTTGACAGCATTAAGCACATTCATATCTCGACTCGGAGAGAAAGCTCTTACACTATACCGACTCATGAAAAAGTGAGATACCTTCGAGTGGACTCCCGAAGCGGAAGCTGCATTTGTCGAGTTAAAGACTCTGCTATCCACCCAGCCGGGTCTTGCTGCTCCGTACAACAAAGAGCCTCTCCTCTTATACATCGCGACTACAAATCAAGTCGTCAGCACAGTCCTAACAGTCAAGCGAGAGGAAGAGGGCAAAGCTTATAAGATTCAGCACCCAGTGTATTGTGTTTCTGAGGTATTGACTCCTTCCAAGCAGAGATATCCTCACTATCAGAAGGTTCTCTATGGGATTTACATGACTGCAAAGAAGGTGGCTCATTATTTTCAAGATCACTCGGTGTCTGTTGTCAGCGATGCCCCATTGTCGGAAATCCTTCACAATAGGGATGCATCGGGCCGAGCGTGAAATGGGAAATGGAGTTGCTATATTGCGACATAAAGTTCGAAGCCAAGAAAGCCATCAAATCTCAAGCTTTGGCGGATTTCATGGCCGAATGGGTTGAACAACAACAACCAGCTCCGATCCACTCGAGACACTGGATTATGTTATTTGACGGCTCAAAGATGCTGAATGGTTCCGGTGCAGGCGTAGTTCTCATATCCCCAAAGGGCGACAACCACAATTATGTATTGCAGATTCACTTTTATTCTTCTAACAACGAGGCAGAGTATGAAGCTCTCCTCTACGGGTTGCGTATGGCCATCTCACTCGGCGTCCGACGCTTGATGGTGTACGGTGACTCGGATCTAGTAGTTAATCAAGTGATGAAAGAGTGGGATGTGAGAAACCCTGCCATGACTGGGTACTGCATCGAAGTAAGAAAGCTTGAGAAAAGATTTGCAGGTTTAGAACTTCATCATGTTCCTCGATTGAAGAATCAAGTTGTTGGCGAGTTGGCGAAAATCGGGTCCACTTGAAAACATGTGCCCAGCGATGTTTGTTTAGAACACATACACGCTCCTTCGGTCCAGGAAGATCCATTCACTGAAGAACCTCCTCAGCCTGCAAGTACTTCAGATCCGACTGAAGTTGAAATCCCAGCAGTTATTGATCTGATCATGGAGATTCGAGTGGTCAAGCCCGAGTGGACAGTACCATATATCGCATACATCCTGAGGAAAGAGCTACCAGAAGATGAAGTGGAAGCTAGACAGATCGTCCGCATGTCAAAGGCCTTCACAGTCATGGGAGATCATCTTTATAAGGAAAGTTTGACTGGCGTAGCTTGGCGGTGCATTTCCCGTGAGGAAGGCCGACTGATTTTGGAGGAAATCCACTCGGGAACCTATGGTCATCATGCGTCCCTTAGGGCCATCGTTGCCAAAGAATTCCGAGCTGGATTTTTCTGGCCACGAGCGAGTGAAATGGCCAAAGAAATTGTGGATCACGGCGAAGGCTGTCGATTTTACTCCAACAAATCACACAAGCCATTGTCTGCTCTGAAGACGATCCCCCTCATATGGCCATTTGTTGTCTGGGGCTTGGACATGGTTGGACCCTTCCGAACAGGGCAGGGTGGATTCACTCATTTAGTGGTTGCAGTCGACAAATTCACCAAGTGGATAGAAGCCAAGCCAATCAAAAAGCTAGATGCACGTACTACAATCAAGTTCATGAGAGAAATCACTTTCAGATTTGGAGTCCCGCACAGCATCATCACGGACAATGGATCGAACTTCGACTCGGATGAATTCAAGAGGTTTTGCTACAACCAAGGAAACCGAGTGGATTACGCATCCATTGCTCATCCCAAACCAACGGCCAGGCTGAACGGGCTAATGGACTCATACTTAAGGACTAAAGCCTCGTCTCATGTGAGAAATTGGACATGCTGCACGCGCTTGGGTCACCGAGTTGCCTTCTGTGCTCTGGGGTCTTAGAACGACCCCGAACAGGTCGATTGGGCGGTCTCCGTTCTTTCTCATACACGGAGCAGAAGCTGTCCTTCCGAGTGATTTGCTCCACAATTCTCCCCAAGTCGAACTCTTCTCAGAAGCTGAAGCTGAACAAGCCCGGCAGGACGGAGTTGATCTTTTGGAGGAGGAGCACGAGATGGCCTTGATTCGGTCGACGATCTACTAGCAGGACTTGTGGCGGTTCCATTCAAGACACGTCAGGAGTCGGACATTCCAAGCAGGTGATTTGGTGCTCCGAGTGCATCAGCAGAGGCCACACAAGTTAGCCCCCGCCTGGGAAGGACCCTTCATCTTCTCCAAGGTGCTGAACAACGGAACCTACCGACTCTACAATCTCGAGAAATAGATCGACGAGCTGCTGGCGTGGAATGGAGATTTACTTAAGCATTTTTATGCTTGATGAGCGACGGTTTTGATGTAACAAACAAGATTCCCTAGAGCAATATACTTGTCAGAAGTTATGATTACCGCAATGTATCGGTTTACTCCAGTCTAAAAAAAACTTCTCCGAGTGAAGAGCTACCCTCTCACTCGGAGGCTTAGCCGCGAACCAGATTCGCCTAAGTTAAAAAACTTCTCCGAGTGAAGAGCTACCCTCTCACTCGGAGGCTTAGCCACGAACCAGATTCGCCTAAGTTAAAAAACTACTCCGAGTGAAGAGCTACCCTCTCACTCGGGGGCTTAGCCGCGAACCAGATTCGCCTAAGTTAAAAGACTTCTTCGAGTGAAGAGCTACCTTCTCACTCGGAGGCTTAGCCGCGAACCAGATTCGCCTAAGTTAAAAAAACTACTTCGAGTGAAGAGCTACCCTCTCACTCGGAGGCTTAGCCGCGAACCAGATTTGCCTAAGTTAAAAAACTACTCCGAGTGAAGAGCTACACTCTCACTCGGGGGCTTAGCCGCGAACCAGATTCGCCTAAGTTAAAAAACTTCTCTGAGTGAAGAGCTACCTTCTCACTCAGAGGCTTATCCGCGAACCAGATTCCCCTATGTTAAAAAACTACTCCGAGTGAAGAGCTACCCTCTCACTCGGGGGCTTAGCCGCGAACTAGATTCGCTTAAGTTAAAAAACTTCTCCGAGTGAAGAGCTACCCTCTCACTCGAGGGCTTAGCCGCGAACCATATTCGTCTAAGTTAAAAAAAAAACTTCTCCGAGTGAAGAGCTACCCTCTCACTCGGGGGCCTAGCCGCGAACCAGATTCACCTAAGTTAAAAACTTCTCCGAGTGAAGAGCTACCATCTCACTCGGGGGCTTAGCCGCGAACCAGATTCGCCTAAGTTAAAAAACTTCTCCGAGTGAAGAGCTACCTTCTCACTCGGAGGCTTAGCCGCGAACCAGATTCACCTAAGTTAAAATACTACTCCAAGTGAAGAGCTACCCTCTCACTCGGGGGCTTAGCCGCGAACCAGATTCGCCTAAGTTAAAAAACTTCTCCGAGTGAAGAATAATCATCTCACTCGGAGGCTTAGCCGCGAACCGGATTTGCCTAAGTGATGAAACCCAGCGCAACTGTGAATCAGACTTCGCTTAGCTAGCCCCAACCCCACTGCGAGTCAAGCTTCACTTAGGTGGGAGACTTTGTGTATGCCCAGAGCATTCCCAAAAAGAAAAATCCAGTCGACAAAGATAAATTCAAATTCAATCGAAACGAGCAAATTTATGATACTCGGCATAGATAAGGGTTATCCGCGTAGGACAAAAGCACTCGGGTTACTACCCAAATGAAGTTTAAAGTGTTTACAGGACCACTCGGCATACCGAGGAAAATCAAAGTTTTTCTCACGAATGTTCGTCTTCCTCATGGCTCACCTGGATTTGCCGATTCGACGAAGGTGTCGAGGTCGATGACGTCGACGATGCACGTGGCAGTATTGATGAAGGTCTCCATAAAGTCTTCAAAACGAAGCTTCTTTGTGTTTGCAACCTGTAGCGTCTTCAGCTTCTCCTCCCGAGCCTCCTTACAATGGACCCTAACGAGTGGCAAGGCCACGTCAGCCCCACACCGAGCGGTAGACTTCTTCCATGCTTGAACCCGTAGAGGAATCTGCTCCATACGGGTCATCATTGCCTCTAGGTCAGGCTGGAGATCATCCTCTGGCCATAGCTCCTTGTCGATCTTGCTCACAGCCGCCCTTAGTCGCGTAACGTACTTCTCCACCTTCGTCAGTCGGGAGTTCACGCGGAACAGATCTAGAGTCGGGCCATCACCGAGTGGAGTATTAATAGGGTCAAGCGAGGGCTCGAACTCTTCAGTTTTCTTCCCCAAGTCCTGACAGAACTCTGGGAGGGAGAAATTTCAAGGTCAACATCGAAATAGCAAACAATCAATCACAACATTCACTCGACAAGACACTTACCAGTGAGTAACCCCAGCATCCTGGTGGAACAATCTCCCACATATTTTTCTTGAGCATTCAACTTCTTGTTCGTGTCCTTCAACTGGTTCATCCACTTGTACCGCTCTTTCTGCACCTTCTCCTCCTCCGTCTGCAAGCCCTTACTAGTTCCTTGGGCCTCCACCATCGCCTTGTCCTTCTCCTCCAGCGTTTTCTTCAACGCAGCTACACCATTCGTCGCCACCTCTAAGTTCGCGGCCAGTTGAGTCCTCTCTGTAGTCAAGGTAACATATGCAAAAGCTACTTCACAAGCTTTCTGAAACGACCAGAAGACAAAAATTAGTCAATGTATAACTCACTTCCAAGTGATATACGACCAAAATTAATTCACTTCCGGGTGATAAAGGCTTAATTGGATTGAAGAAAAAGGTATGTTTCGGTCAGACCCCTGCCGATGCAAGCACTCGATAGTGGTCTCGGGGACTACACCCAGTGGGTTCACTAGCCGTGACCCCACTAGTTTATCACTCGACAAGGTTTGTCCTGACGAGCCAAAAAGATTATACAATCAAGTGCTCAAGACTATTATCATTCACTAGCGATTAATAATAGTCTCGGGGACAACAACCAGTGGGTGCACTTAGCGTGCCCCCACTGGATTCAACACTCAACCAGATCCGCTTTGGTTGACCGCAATCAACAAAAAAGAATGTCTCTACTAATTAAGACCCCCGCGAGTGCAAGCACTCGACATTGGTCTCGGGGACTACACCCAGTGGGTTCACTCCGCCCCACTGGAACGAACATAACACAAGGACATTTCTACAAAACACCCACTGGGTGTGATTCGGAATTCAAACTTACTGTCGCACTTACTCGGACATTTTCTCAGAGCACCACGCTGTTGTTATACACCGAGACGATGGCATCATAGGCTCCTTTGGATTGTTTTGTCATCAGCTCCGCCTGGATCATAGCTTCCTTGGCGGCACCGGTCTGGTCCTCAGGGATATGACATGTGGTGTAAATAGTCGTGGGTGACAACAACCCTGAGGTTGCAGCAGAAACAACTGGAGTGCTCGACTCTAACCCAATCGGTGTTGTGGTGACAACAACTGAACTGATAGGAGGAGCACTCACCACAAGCATCTCTGCCACAGGCACCTCAGACACAATAGGTACCACCTCAGCGGCAGGCTGCCTGTGATCATCGTCATCCAGTTGCATGACCTCTGTTGGTGGCGCGACTGGCAGATGGAAACACCAGAGGTTACAGCCAGAAAATCATACACATGGAGGAATAACACAGAGTGAAAATTTCAATAACACCTAGCTGTGAAGTGGCTGCGTTCGCGGTATCAACCTCCATGGGGTCCTCGCACCCCCCCCCCCCGCGGCGGCGTCGTCACGGAGGTGGTAGCTGTGTCAATGCAATTCCACTCGGTCATCACTAACCAGAAAAGTTCACTCGGATTAGATGGGAAGATTAAATACTTACGCAGAGGTGACTAGCACAACGATCCTCATTCTAGGCAGAGCCTTCCGAGGTTTGGGTCCGTTGGGCCTGGATACCTTTGCAGGCTGCTCCACCGGTTCGCGAGACGATCCCCTGACACATTTGGCACTCATGTCACTCGACGCCAGAGGTTTTCTTGGAGTGCCCGCTGGGTCATGACGCTGTTTGGTCCAGGGTTCGTGGCGAGAAGGGGATGAGTCTTCCTCTTCACTCTCCTCCTCCTCCTCCTCCTCCCCCTCGGTCTCCTCATTGTCCTTGACATATTCTTCGCTCTCCATGCTGTCCTCCATGCTCCCCTCCTCGATGTCAAGTGCATTGCCGTTCGGGACCGGAGAGTTCAAATTCGTCCATGCCTGCAAGATGCGACTCACAAGTTCAGTCGAAAAAGAAATCACAACCACTCGACCGTAATGCAAAGATGTTCAACAGAGCAGAGCTAACCTTATTTGTTAGTGGGTTTTGAGCACAGAAAGGCAGGACTCTCTTCGCCCCCATTGGATTTTCGCGGGGGCTGGCTATTCCGCGGATCCACTTCGCTACCGTGTCTTCATCCACTTCCTCAGGATGAGACCGAGTGGAGTCCTCCGGGCCAGTGTAATGCCACATAGTGTGCTCCCGAGCCTGGAGGGGCTGGATGCGTCTTCCAAGAAAGGTCTCCAACAGATCCATCCCTGTCACTCTGTTGCGGACTAGACCAATCAACGCCTTTACTAAGGGCTCCACCTGGGCTTTCTCCTCCTTCGTTGACACCAACACCCACGGAGCACTCGGTCACTCTAAAGTAAAGGGCAGAAGTCCACTCGACATATTTGGGTAAGCGACGTCATTATAGTATAACCAAGTGGCTTGCCAGTTGCCGACGGACTCAGGGAAGGTCATGGCAGGATAACTACTTTTGGCTCTCTTTTGGAGTCCTAAACCCCCACACAACTGGATGACATGGGTCTTATCATCTGTCGGATTGACCTTCTTCACCGACTGGGAACGTACAGTGAAGATAGATTTAAAATGTCCCCAATGAGGAGGACATCCCAAGAAACACTCGCATAAGGTGACAAAGGCAGAAAGATGGGCAATGGCATTCGGAGGGAAGTGATGCAACTGCGCCCCGAAGAAATTCAAGAACCCCCGAATGAAAGGATGAGGCAGCAAGGAGAAACCTCTTTTGAGTGGGTCAAGAGGAGGACCCGCTCTCCCTCATGCGGCTCGGGTTCGATCTCATCTCCAGGAAGCCTCCAAGACTTGTGTGCCAGCATACCGTGCTCCACGAGATCGAGGAGGTCCTCCTTCCGCACAGTGGACCGGAGGAAATCCCCCTGGATCCAACCCGGTGGCAGAGCCTGCTTCCTGGGCTTGGCGACGCCCTTCTTCTTTGCCTTCTCCAGCTTGCTCGTTTGCCCTTTCGTCATGGCTGTGGTGTGGAGATTGGTTGCTCTGAGCTGCGCCGATGGCTAATGAGGAGGAAGAAGAAGGAGACGATGTCGTTCCAAACCCTAGCGCCGACAACTTTTATAACCAACCGATTGGGTCTCAAGCAAGTGGGCCCTCAACTTATCCCCTCATTGGACACCGTGAGATACATGGCAGAGATAGAGGCGTGAGAATCGAGGCGGTGCGACCTACTTGATTGCGAGGACGTCATCGCTGCGTAGCGCGCGACAATTGAAGTTTTCAAATCCCGGAAAGTCTGGGGCTGACAGGGTGACTTGTCACATCACAAGATACCGTCAAACGCCCCGATTCACAGATTCACTCGGATCCATAAATTCACTTAGACATTTTGTTCCAAGCAGAATTGATCCAGGCGAATGATGAAGATTTCAATCGACATCCAATTCAGCAAAGCTTTGAGGGGAATTCCAATTCAGTCTGCTATATCAAGATTTACAGCTACACCTTCACCACTCGAACCTCGATCCATTCGGGGGCTAATGATGGGGTAATAGCCCTAGGGTAGGGTCATAGGCCTCACCTATAAGTCCTACCCAAGGGCACCTCATTATTAGCTTGAAGATCATAAGATATCTACAGACTGGATTAAGACAACCTCTTGTCCACTCGGTAGGGAACCGCTCGGAGGATTATCTTACACTCGACGACTGGATTCCACTCGGTATAGACCAGAAGCCAGTCGACATCGAAGACGAGAAGCCTCCCCAGGGAGGCCAACGGGCATACGTTAGACTACTGTAGTTATTGTCATTTATGGCGTAAGTTACCTGTAACGTATGCATTCATTCTTACTTATTGCACCCTTGAAGGCTGGACACTTATGAGGGGCAGCGCACTCTATATAAGCCACCCCTCCCCTCTAGCACAAGGGTTCGCATTCTGTAACACCTATATTCCACTCGACACTAAGCTCGAGAGTACTGAGAAGTAGGGCTATTACCTCCACCGCAGAGGGGCCTGAACACATACAACCTTTCCGTAGCTAGGACTCTGTCCTCTACTTTTGTACCCTAATCATCTACTGTCAGGCTTATGCCCACGACACTGGACTAACCTGCAACCCTCTACACCCGAGACCAGGGTTCGATCCTTGTTTTCACCCCGTTTTCTATTCCTTTTTTCCTCTCTTATGCATGGGTCGGCCCATGTGCAGGTTAGGGCACCCCTGTTTAGTTCTTTTTTTAATTTCTTATTCCTGTTTTAGGATTTTCTTCTCTAAATTATCTCCAGATTTCAAGAGAACAAAAAATTTAAAAGTTGTCAATTTGAAAAAAGTAGGAAAATGATAAATTGTTTGTGTATTTAAAAAATATTTGGAAAGTCATAAAATGTTCACGAGTTTAAAAATTGCTCACATATTATAAAACAAATCACGATTTGAAATAAATTGTCATGAAATAAAAAAATGTTCATGATTTTTTAAAATGATCCGATATTCAAAGCATTTTCAGGAATTTGAAAAACATGTCTATCATCTTTTAGAAAATGTTCGCAAAAATTAAAACACATCTATAAATAATGACAAAACTAATTGTCGCTTACATAAAGGTTTTATGAGGAAATCTCTAAAGGTCGTTTTATGATTTTATTTAGTCTCTCGCGTCGGGTGAAAAATGGTGTCCGTGTTTTGTACAATGCTAAGCCCAAACAAAATTGACACTACTTTCTATGGGTTAGTTTTTGTAAGCTTTAACTATTTTATTTCCATACACAGTTATGTTTATTCTCATACCACAATACTGGTTATGGTAAACACCGCTACGCTAAGTCAAGGCGAGACACATCAATCATCAGTATAGTTTAGGGAGGGTCCACCAATGCAGTTTTCTCAACCACAAAATATTTTATTGTGACACCTTAACAAATCAAGTCGCGATGAGCATCATATTTTTAGTTTTTGAAATTACATTTTAAAAGTGCCTTATATCATCATGACATCACTCTGATATACTTTATGAAATAACATTTTAAAAATCCTTATGTCATTATTGCATTGGATTCATACTTTTTTATATCTATCACACGTGCATAACCTCATAGTTTTTCTTTGTTGCAACGCACATGCATTTTTGCTAGTATCCTGATAATTAGTATATACCTCCCATTGTTTTTAATTTATACACAAATAACACCGCGTCCGGTAATATACACTTGTAGATTTAATTTGGGTATATAAATTTACATCGAATCCAAATGGGCCTAAACAGATTTTTGTCCGAACAACCCGCTAGAAAACGGAACACACGAACGATATCATCTGTCATTTCCTTTTTCATTCCTACTTTTTCCATCCTATAATATAAGGAATTTCTACAAATTAACGGAGCTATAAAAACGTGTTACATTACGAAATGTAGGAAGTATCTTATATGTTCTCTCCTGTGACCACAATATTTTTTCCTCATCCATGCTCCACATCTTTCCTCTTCTTGATCTTTCACATCTTACGCAACACACTTCTGCCTCTCCTTCTTCCACCTCTCTCTCCAATCAAGCTCTCCCCTCCTCACTGCAACCAACGAGATGGACCTCACTTGTGTTGCCCTTTATCCTCCTTACAACATTCTGCCATGGATTCCACTCGGGTGAGAGTGTTAGCGTCCCTGTCATGACGGCCCCACCTGCAAGCAAAGCCCAAAGCAAAGAGACACGACCCATCTACACCCACAAGCCCAACCAACGTTTTGTCGTGGCCGAGTGGGTGGCGACCTAGCCGGACATACAAGAGGAGGACACACAAAAGGAAGGTATTCATAGGATCATGACGAATGGTGACGATGGCTACCTGTTACCTTAGTTAGCTAGAACAATCCATTCATGTAAGCAACGTGTAATATTGTACTACTTCGAAGAGAAGAATATATCAAATCACTAATATCCTATCAAGTGGTATTAGAGCTGGGCCCTACGCCACCCTAGGGGGCTTTCCTAAGGGGTGAGGTGTAACGAACTTGATGCTGGGCAGTGCTAGCGAATTTAGTCCCACCTCAGGTACAGGAGGGGCTAGGACCTCCTTATAAGGGAGAGTTCCTCATGACGAGTTGATGGATATACTTCTCGCCCTTCATTGGTTACCCCAAGTGGAAGGTGGAGATGTAGTCGGCAGCAGATTTCCCTTACACGGGGACTGTAAGGTTTATCGAACCAGGAGGATTCCGAGGATCAACAAGTAGGTGGCCCCTGCTCTAGCGCTAGCAGAAGACGTGGACCTGCACACACAACAAATAACTTTGCTCCCAACGAGTACAAAGAGGTTGTCAATCTCTCCGGCCTTGTAGTTTGCAAAGGATCAAAACACAAGCGGGAATAGTGATAGTGATTGCAATGGAAAAGTAAATGAAAGGAGTAAATGGTGGAGGTGTAAGCAATGGTGATGATATGGACCTGAGTCACATGATGTTCACTAGTGATGTATCTCTCCCAAAAGACGATAAACAACTATGCATGGGTAAACAAATTACGGCTTGGCAATTGACAAAATTATAAACGCACCGCAATGATAATTATGCTACTTGAAAGTTAGAGGCTCAATAGTAATGGGCAGTACGCCAGGACAAGTAGACCGTTTATTCATCAGGATCTACTTACTAATCATCCACCTTGAGATATCTATCTAGAACATCTCACTGGCATTAAGTTGCGAGCCCCACCCAAAGTGTAAACTCAAAGCAACAAACAACTGCATTAAAGAACTTTGCGTAAGGTAAATAATCCTTGCAACCATGGTACAAGCACCATTTTTTTCTCCCTCATGGCAATATCACACCCCCTAGTCTCATGTTTCTGTCACTCAAGCTAGACATCAGGGGCATGAACCCACAATCATACATAACACTCCTTCTTGGAGTTACAATCTACTACTCGGCCAAAGCAATAAAGAGCAACGTAGAACATGCATGAATCACTAAAGAAACAAAATATAAAAGGATAATCAAATATATAACTCATCACAATCTGAACATAATCTCATAATCCTTCGGATCCCAACAAACCAAGCATAGCAATAGGAGGAAAATTACATAGGTGCCTTGATCATGTAGGGCAGCTCACAAGGGCTAATCAATGAAGCACAAGATTGGAGAGAAGACATCACATAGCTACTGGTCATGGACTCATGGTCCAAGGAGGACTACTCACGGCATGTACAGGAAGCGTCCACTGCGGTGGAGAAGCTCCCGGAAGTCAATCCTCCCTCCGGTAGTGTCACGCCCAAGATGCGACCCTATCCTCAATTTGGCACGAAGGCCTCGTCAGGGATAGAAGCGCATCTCGTCGTGTCACAAGAATGGATATCGTTACAAGTACATGTACTAAAAAGAAGAGGTATATATATAGAATTGGCTTACACTCGCCACAAGCTACATCAGAGTCACAACAGTACAATACATAATCATCATGAAGAAGAGCAGGGTCCGACTACGGACGCAAACAAACGAGAAAAGAAGAACGACGTCCATCCTTGCTATCCCAGGCTGCCGGCCTGGAACCCATCCTAGATCGATGAAGAAGAAGAAGAAGAAGAAACTCCAAATGAACAATCAACGCGCTCGCGTCAAGTAGCCTTTACCTGTACCTGCAGCTGGTGTTTTAGTAATCTGTGAGCCATAGGGGGACTCAACAATCTCATTTCAAAAGGTATCAACACTAGCAAAGCTTATTAGGTGACGCATGGTTAAGTGGTGAGGTTGCAGCAGCGGCTAAGCATATACGAGGTGGCTAAACTTACGAGTACAAGAAATAAGAGGGGGAAGATCTACGCATAGCGGACGTGACTACTGATGATCAAATGAATGACCCTGATCACCTACCTACGTCAGACATAACCCCACCGTGTCCTCGATCGGAGAAGAAACTCACGAAAGAGACAGTCGCGGTTACGCTCACAGTTGGCATATTTTAATTAAGTTAACTTCAAGTTATCTAGAACCAGTGTTAAACAAAGTTTCCACGTTGCCACATAACTGCGGGCACGGCTTTTCGAAAGATTTAACTCTGCAGGGGTGTTCCAACTAGTCCATCACAAATTACCACAAGCCGCATAGAAATCCTCGATCACGACACTCGCGATCTCGTCGGATTCCTTAGAGGAAAACCTCAACTCTGAGATTACCCAAAGCATCACCGGAATCCCGATGCACAAGATATCTGGTCAAAGATAAAACTAATCCAGCAAGGCTGCCCGACGTGTCGACGATCCCGATAGGAGCCGCGTATCTCGTTCTCAGGACACGACGGATAAGCACAGCGTACGGTGGTCTGATAGAAATCTCCCGAGTTGCCCCGGGCTGGCCCCACAAACGGCTCTAGTTTTGGACCAGCACCATCAACACTGGCCCCCCTGTATTATGTAGAATTACTCCTCGGGTAGGGCTAACTCCCTATGCATTTCAAATTAACAGAATTATTATGTTGGGAAAATAGTACCAATGTTGGGCCTTGCCAGACCAGCTTTAATCTAAAACGAATTATCAAGGGGGTCCCCATAACAACCCCGATCGTGTTAGGAGCGCTCAAATATGGAACATAACACCGGTAGCCGAAACTAAGGGGGCAAAGGTGGAACAAAACACCAGGCTAGAAAGGCCGAGCCTTCCACCTTTTACCAAGTATATAGGTGCATTAAATTAAATAGCATTTAATAGGGTGATATGACTAGGAACCCATGTTAACACATGGAAGCAACTGCACCTGCAACTAGGAACGCTAATAGAGGGTTAAGCAAGCGGTAACATAGCCAATCAGTGGTTTGCTAGGTTGAACATGTTGAAGGTTTTCATGGCATTGTTGAGAGGCTGATATTTAACATGTGGTAGGCAACGAGACATAATCGATAGAAGCGATAAAACTAGCATGGCAATGATAGTAATGGTATCTGGGGAAATGGTCATCTTGCCCGAGATCGTGCTTGGAAGAAGAATGCCTCCGTGAATCAGACGAACCGACGTAGTCGAATGGGTCCTCACAATCCGGCACGCTGCGGAACTCTATCCAGACGAAGCAAACCGGAACACAAATCAACACATGGAATTCACCACACGATGCACAACACATATGATGCATGAGCAGCTGAATACATGCAAATCACGGCATGACAATTCACAACACTCAAACACTACACATTAAGTGAAGTTCAATATGCAACGAGTTGCATATTGACGAAACTCCACGTTTATTTATTTAGTTCTATCCCGATTAGGTACACAGCAATATTAAATATGGTTAAACATGGCAAGAGGTGAAGCGTAATTAAACTACCTATCTATGCATTTTAAATGAGGTCGGAAATGACATATAGCACCTCCGAGACGACCTCACATGTTAATTTACAATTCTGTCCAGATCTGAACTAACACATTAAATTAGTTGTTAAACAGCAAAAAAAATAGGTTCACATGATTCTACGCGTCATTACAAGCAATTTACACATAGAGAACATCTCCAACGGAGCTACGGTTCAAAAGATACAAGCACCGCAAGATATGATGGCATGAATGCAATATGTGTGCAACGACAGTCACGAGCACCCCAAAACATACAACCAGAAAGAGAAAATGAAACTGCTCGAGATTCTAAGCAAGTTTCATGTAGGACACGATCAAATCGGAGCTACGGATCAAAAACTACGAGCAAAACAAGATATCACTACAATCTGCCAAAAACAGCCACATAGCATTTTCTACACCCCACAACTACGAGCTACACAACTCCGATAAACTCAAGCAGGGCATGATACGAAAGAGGGCAAGAAGCACAACAACAAACAACTAACAACAACTAGCATGTAAGCATGGATCACTAGGAAAAGAAGTCACAAACTGGCTTCTCACACATAGTTTCAGACGTAGTGAAATAGCAGTTTAAGAAGCTGCAGTTTTCGACCTGAAGGCATATTGAAAGCAGCATAAGCAATAGCTACATGAATCCAAATGGCATGAAAATTTGCAGAATGCTATAGAATCACAAGGACTACAACTAACTCCATTGCACCAACCTCAAAAGAGCCATGGATCACAAGATAGAGGCAAGACAAGACAACAGCAAAATATAACAGATTTCATACTTAGAAATATTTCAGCACCTCCAAATCAGCACTATTTCTAGCAACTTGAGAGCAAGGAAACCACACCTAAACATGCATTTCTATTGCAACCAAAATTACCAGGGGCTATACAAAACATCCAAGATCAACTCTCTAGTTGACAACTCCTTCAAACGAAGCACGAAATAAATCCTACGAAATAAACAAGAGGGCAACATAGCAAAATATCACGCGAACTAACTTACTCAAAAGCTAAAACTAATTGCACAGAAAATCCCATGGATTTTTCTACCCCGAAAACATATAAAATATGTGGGGTTGCACAATATTAATTTCACCACACGTAAATGCGAGTTAAAAACCTATACACGGAAAAATAAACTAGCGGCAATCCCTACACGCAAAAATACCAAAGTCTACTCTAAAATACATGGAAAAGTGGTTCCTAAAACATGGACATTTCTACTACAGCATTCGGGCGATCCGGACATGCGCGAAAAATAACTACGGCAATAAACCTATCGAGACAGCACGCTAAACTAGGCGTTAGGCATGCTAAACGACGTCAAACAATCATGCAAGTTTTATAATCGGATTCTACGCGCAAAACTACCCGAAAACCATATACTACACGCCTCCTTCCGACACACGGTTAAAAAGATACGGGGGTTTTATTAAACGTCTAATTTCTGGAATTTATTATAATTCCAAAAATTCCTACTAAACCTATTGGGCCGAACCCATCTACGGGCCTAAACAAAGGCAACGCAAGGTAGAAATTGCTCGCCTGGGGCGAGGAAAAAGAGGCAGGGGGCGACCTCACCTTGGGCCGGTCGGGGATCTGCTGGAGATGGGCCGGTCAGGGAGCGGCGGCTGGGCCTTGCCTTGGGGGCGAAGGCGCGGCCAGGGAAGTGGGCCGTCTCGGCGCTGGGCCGCTGTGGCAGCTCCAAGCGCTGGCCTAGGACCTGGGCCGGCTCGGGGCAAGGCAGCTCCTCGTCGTGCTCCTCGAGCACGAGGGCTCCAGCGCGAGGGAGGCGACGACGCATCCCTAGAGGGTGTTCGGCAGGACGAGGAAGGCGGGGATGGCCGGAAAGGGCAGATCAGGACGAGGGCTATCGGATCTGGTGGGGAAGGCCGAGGGCGGCGGCGCCGGATGTTGGGGCGACGGCCGGCCGGCGAGGGGCTGCTGCAGAGCAGGGAACGTCACGGGGGCGGCCGGATCTGGCGACGGGACACGGGTTCCGGCGGAGCAGAGACCCGACGGCGAGGAGACGCGCTCCGGCGAGGTGAGGCGGAGCTTGCGGCGGGGAGCTGCGGAGGCAGTTGCCTCGGCTTGGGAGAGACGGTGGCTGGCTGCGGGAGCATCGGCTGCATGCGGCGGCACGGACGAACCGGGCTCGGGCGGGACCCAGATGGGCTTCGCAGGCCCGACGGTTGGAGGGGGAGAGAGAGAGGTGGGAGGCTAGGGTTTGGTGGGGATGCACGAAAAACAAGGAGGAGAGAGTGGTAGGCTATCCCAAAATAATAGGAGGGGTACTTATAGACATATGGGGGGCTAGGTTAACCGGAATTCCATTCCAGATCCAACCGCGGGATCGGATTCGAATGATTCCGCACGCGGGAACGGGTACGAGGCCGTGTAGAGGGGATATCCGGAGACGAGAGGGAGAACGGGCGGTGCGGCAACGATTTTTAAAACACCGACAACCATCCGAAGGTACACCGAATACGGTGCCGCTACGGTCGACTGTTCGGGTAGCAGACGAACTCCGATCGCGACGAAATTCGACAGGCGGCCTAGCTATAACTAATTACGACCGCATGCCAAGTTTCACCCCGATCAGAGAAATTTCTAAACACACTTTTAAAAACAAGATGTCGACGATGCCGTAGCGCGTGCGTGTGTGGTCGGGCTCAGAACGGACAACGACGAGAACCGGTAACTAACAACAGATGCAAGTTTTGAAAACTGGCGGCAACGGAGATGCGATGATGATGCGACAAAAGAAAATAGTCACACGACGAAAATGGAATAGAAGGGGAATCTTCTGGAACGTCGGCATCGGGCTGTCACAGGTAGGGTGCCGGGAAGAGGCCTCCTGACGCTCCCGATCTCGGAAGCGATGTGGCGGCGGAACGATGGAGAAATTCGCGATTCTGGATATGATGGAAGGGTTTCCGATCGGAGGGGTAAATATAGGCCAAAGTTGGGAGTCACAGGAGGTGGGCCCCACCCAGGCGACCTGTGGGGGCGGCCAGGGGCTAGACCGTGCAGGGAGGCCGCCTGGACAGGCCCTGGCTCCTCTCCGGCCCACCTATGGTGCTCCGAAAGCTTCTGTCATGCTAATTTTTATATATTTTTCTCGGGATTTTTGGGGCTCTGGAAATTTGAGTAAAAACCCTGCAAAAAAGAAATCACAAGACAGAAACTGGCACTGGGTGCACTGTGTTAGTAGGTTATGTGGGAGAACGTCGCATGGGAAACAAAATTTTTCCTACGCGCACGAAGACCTATCATGGTGATGTCCATCTACGAGAGGGGATGAGTGATCTATGTACCCTTGTAGATCGTACAGCAGAAGCGTTAGTGAACGCGGTTGATGTAGTGGAACGTCCTCACGTCCCTCGATCCGCCCTGCGAACAATCCCGCGATCAGTCCCACGATCTAGTACCGAACGGACGGCACCTCCGCGTTCAGCACACGTACAACTCGACGATGATCTCGGCCTTCTTGATCCAGCAAGAGAGACAGAGAGGTAGAAGAGTTCTCCGGCAGCGTGATGGCGCTCCGGAGGTTGGTGATGACCTTGTCTCAGCAGGGCTCCGCCCGAGCTCCGCAGAAACGCGATCTAGAGGAAAAACCGTGGAGGTATGTGGTCGGGCTGCCGTGGGAAAGTCGTCTCAAATCAGCCCTAAAACCTCCGTATATATAGGTGGGAGGGAGGGGACCTTGCCTTGGGGCTCAAGGAGCCCCAAGGGGGTCGGCCGAGTCCAAGGGGGTCGGCTCCCCCCAAACTGAGTTGGACTTGGTTTGGTGGGTGGGAGTCCTTCCTTCCCTTCCCACCTCCTCTTTTTTTTTCTCTTTGATTTTTTTCCTAGGTGCATAGGGCCCTTTTGGGCTGTCCCACCAGCCCACTAAGGTCTGGTGTGCCACCCTCAAGGCCTATGGGCTTCCCCAGGGTGGGTTGCCCCCCCGGTGAACTCCCGGAACCCATTCGTCATTCCCGGTACATTCCCGGTAACTCCGAAAACCTTCCGGTAATCAAATGAGGTCATACTATATATCAATCTTCGTTTCCGGACCATTTCGGAAACCCTCGTGACGTTCGTGATCTCATCCAGGACTCCGAACAACATTCGGTAACCAACCATATAACTCAAATACGCATAAAACAACGTCGAACCTTAAGTGTGCAGACCCTGCGGGTTCGAGAACTATGTAGACATGACCCGAGAGACTCCTCGGTCAATATCCAATAGCGGGACCTTGATGCCCATATTGGATCCGACATATTCTACGAAGATCTTATCGTTTGAACCTCAGTGCCAAGGATTCATATAATCCCGTATGTCATTCCCTTTGTCCTTCGGTATGTTACTTGCCCGAGATTCGATCGTCAGTATCCGCATACCTATTTCAATCTCGTTTACCGGCAAGTCTCTTTACTCGTTCTGTAATACAAGATCCTGCAACTTACACTAAGTCACATTGCTTGCAAGGCTTGTGTGTGATGTTGTATTACCGAGTGGGCCCCGAGATACCTCTCCGTCACACGGAGTGACAAATCCCAGTCTTGATCCATACTAACTCAACTAACACCTTCGGAGATACCTGTAGAGCATCTTTATAGTCACCCAGTTACGTTGCGACGTTTGATACACACAAAGCATTCCTCCGGTGTCAGTGAGTTATATGATCTCATGGTCATAGGAATAAATACTTGACACGCAGAAAACAGTAGCAACAAAATGACCCGATCAACATGCTACGTCTATTAGTTTTGGGTCTAGTCCATCACGTGATTCTCCCAATGACGTGGTCCAGTTATCAAGCAACAACACCTTGTTCATAATCAGAAGACACTGACTATCTTTGATCAACTGGCTAGCCAACTAGAGGCTTGCTAGGGACGGTGTTTTGTCTATGTATCCACACATGTAAATGAATCTTCATTCAATACAATTATAGCATGGATAATATACGATTATCTTGATACAGGAATTATAATAATAACTATATTTATTATTGCCTCTAGGGCATAATTCCAACAGGTTAGCCCAAATATGTGTAAAAATATATAAAAGTGTAGCAAAACATATAACAATGTCACCCAAAAGATCATGGAACAAGCAGAAATTATAGATACGTTTGGGACGCATCAACATCCCCAAGTTTAATTCCTGCTCGTCCTCGAGTAGGTAAATGATAACACATATAATTTCTGTGGTGACATGCTAACACACATATAAGAATTTCAAAGTAAAGTAAGTAAGATATGCAATTCAAGTCAAGAAAATAACAAGCAAGAGTCTATATTTAGTATCTAAATTAGCAAAGTAAGAACATAAAGGTGCAAAAGCTCTCGCTGTCCGTGACTCAAATGTCTCCAAATGGTGTTTGCGTGCAAGAAATGGGAGATGGGTTTAGAGCATAAAAATATATTTTTAATTGAGAACTCAATCTACTAAACTTCACACTTGGTTTCCTTCAGAATGTTATTTTGACTCATCCCGAGACCACTAGTGAGGCACAGGTCAAAATGATCCTGTCCCTTTCGACTTTGAGCACTCATGCAATGGATGAGCACAAGCAAGATATGTTGGCACTTAGGATGGAAAATATAATAATGATGGGGAAGGAAGACAAAAAAGTGTGAAAGGCTCACATCAATGAGGACAACCATAGGGGAGAGAAAGCCAAATGATAGATATGATGTGAGGAGTAGTGATTGTTATGCAAGGGATGCACATATGAGCTAAGGTAATCTCTCCAATGGAACTAGTGGGGGTGCATCCAACATGCTTGCTCATGAAGACCTAGAGCTCATTTGAGGAGGCTCATCATTGGAATATACAAGCCAAGTTCTATAGTGTAAGGGTCCCCACATAGTTATGCATGAATGATAATCTCTATGTACTACAAATATAACAATGGAGCACGAGTGTGGATCTTTCAAAAGGAATAGTAGTGGTGCCCCCTTCTCTCTTTTTATTTCTTGTTTTTCCTTTTTTTTGTGGCCTCTTTGGCTCTTTCTATTTATCTCTCATTTCCCCTCTTTGGGATCTTTTCATTTGTCCTCTTTGGGATCTTTCAATTTGTCCTCTTTGGGATCTTTTCCTCACTTAAGGTCAACACTCTATGTTCTACAAGAATAAAAAGAAGATCTTCACACTTTATAAGATGTACTCAAATAAATACAAATGAAAACTATCATGATGTATGCAAATGTATGCCTCTGCCAGTGTAGCAGGATATGCAATGAAACTAGCGTCATGTAGCAAAAATAAGGGCAAGGCCCAACTAGCATGCGGCTCCTCGATCAAGCAAAAGCATGTATGACATGAAGATCAAGTCATGAGATGGTGGATGTTGCATGGCAATGTATCTCGGAAAGGCTATGGAAATGCCTTAATAGGTAGGTATGGTGGCTGTTTTGAGGAAAGATATAATGAGGCTTATGATGACAGAGCGTATCATGCCAAGGGTTTGGATGCACCGGCGAAGTTTGCACCAACTCTCAAGGTGAGAAAGGGCAATGCACGGTACCAAAGAGGCTAGCAAACAATGGATGGCGGAAGTGCCAACAATCGAATACTCGCATTAGTCCGAGGAACTCATACACTTATTATCGGTAACTCTCTATCTAGTTAGGAGATTCATAAAGAGACAAGTACCCCGAGGAGGAGTGTTTGGGGGTTTGGTTAGCCTTGCGCATCCTCGACCCATGGTAACGTGAGGGTACTCTATATATTCCAACCCCTCCAGAGGTTAGCGATCTGTCTAGTAGCTAGAGTTCTCAACTAATTTTTTGTTTTTGAAAAACACACAGATTTCCCAAAATACGACACCTATCACTAATAGGCTCAAGCTCTTGGCACCAATAGTCCAAGCATTACTCAAATGAATACCTCGACACTATTGCAAGTTACCACTATACTTAAATAGCAACCTCAATTACCTACTCATGCAAGACACACAACTCAGTGCAACGAGCCAACTCTCTAAACAAAATAAGCATGATAAATCAAGAGAGTTCCAAAAGCAACCTAAATAAAATATCTTAAAAAGATAAAGCATGTATACTAAGAGCTAAGCATGACAGCAACTATGAAAAGATAAAGAACACACAAAAATATAAGCATGAAAACCTATGTTGTGTTCTAGAGTGGAATGGAGTGTGTTTCTCTCCAAGCAAGGAAGGCTAGGTTCTGACTTGTTATGAACAACAAGAAAAACTAAAACAAACTAAAAAAGTAAAGAGCGAGAACTCCAAGAATAGCACATAACATATGAAGTGATAAAAATATAGCATGGAGATGGACGAACTGATGATTGTTGATAGAGAAGGGGATGCACGGGGGCATCCCCAAGCTTAGACGCTTGAGTATCCTTGAATATTTCTTGGGGGTGCATGGGGGCATCCCCAAGCTTGAGTACTTGACACTCCTGGATCTTCTTTCATCATCTTCCATCGCATACTTGAAAACTCCCTTCATACGAAACTCATCGTAAGATGATTAGAGTGGTTTGTACCCATGATAAAATAATTCATTATCTACTGGAAATAAAGATTTTCATGAAAAAGATACAGTTTCTCATGATTGCCAAAAGGTTTTTGCAAAGGAAAAGCAAGCTTAAGATTTGCAAAATGATGAAAACGCAAAACGTGGCAGAATCTGTGAAAAACAGAACAACAGGTAGTAAATAATATTTTTCGGGGCACTTCTTCAACTCAAACCAAAACACTCAGAACATATTCTAGAAATATCATTATATAGAGCATACTGTCAAAAAAATTCAGATAAAAAAAGATGATCTGGTGATTTTTGGCGAATTGTTCCCTCAAGCAGACAGAATCTGTTTCTGGACAGCATGTCACAACTTTTGAACTTTCTTGCAATCAGAGGCTAAAACTTGGCACAAAGCTTGAAAATAAAGATACAATGATGTTGCTATAGTAGTAACAAGCATCAAGACCACTAAAACTGAAAGTAAAAACAAATTGGGTTTCCTCCCAACAAGCGCTTTCTTTTATGCCTTTGAGCTAGGCATAATGCAAGAAGATCAAGTGTTATCAACTCCATAAGAATAACTTACCCAAATAACGGACTCATAAGGCAACTCAATCTTCTTCCGAGGGAAGTGTTCCATTCCCTTTTTAAGGGGAAATTGGAATCTAATGGTCCCTTCTTTCATGTCAATGATAGCACCAATGGTGCAGAGAAAAGGACGTCCCAAAATAATAGGATATGAGGGATCACACTCAATGTCCATAATAAGAAAATCAACGGGCACATAATTATCGTTGACAATAATAAGAACATCATCAATTCTCCCTAATGGTTTTTTATGGAAGAATCAACAAGACGAACACCAAAAGAACATTTATCATAAGGTTTCAAATCAAGCATATCATACATTCTTTTGGGCATAACGGAGGCACTAGTTCCAACATCACATAAAGAAAAGCAAGATATATTATTCAATTTAATCTTGACCATAGGATCCCAACCATCTTCTACTTTTCTAGGAATAGAAGTCTCTAGCTTGAGCTTCTCCTCCCTAGCTTTGATAAGAGCATTGGTAATATGCTCGGTGAAGGCAATATTGAGTGTACTAGTGTGGGGGTCTTTAGCCATTCTTTGCAAAAAAAGTGATAACTTCGGAAAGACTACAATTATCAAAATCAAGATTACTACCATTAATTAAAGTTGTAGTGATTTCATCTAAGCTCATTCTTTTGGTAGCCTCTAAGTTCAAAGGATCTTCTTGTACTATAGTTGAGGTATTAGCATCACCATTAATAGGTCCATTGGGACTAGGGGTGTGATGGGTGCTAAAAGTTTTGAGATCCTCAACAACTCGTATAGTAGCAATGGTAGTGTGGATAGGAAGGCTCTTAATCCTATCTTCCTCTTCTTTTTCTATAGCACATCTATCCTTAAGTTTGGCTAGCATTCTTATGTTCTCATTAATTTGGGCTTGGATAGCATTCATGGGTGTTGTGTTCCTTTCCTCAAGGGGGAGTTCTAATTTTAAGCGTCTCTACATCATGAGCTATGTTGTCCACCTTCGAAGAGAGACTATCTAATTTTTCTAATTTCGCTTCTACACTCTTGTTTAAGGCTTTTTGAGAAGTGATAAAGTATTTAAGCATGCTCTCTAATTCAGAAGTGGAGTTTTTGTTGCTAGGATAATTGCCGTTGTTCCCATAGTTGTTTGATGGGAATGATCTAGGATTGCTAGCAAAATTACTCCTATAAGCTTTATTATTAAAGTTGTTCCTAGAGATAAAATTAACATCAACTTGCTCTCTTTCTTGAGCAACCAAAGAATTTAAAGGAACATCATGAGGATCAATAGGAGCTTGCTTAGTAAGTAAAGTCATGATCATGTCAACCTTATCATTAAGGGAGGAGATCTCCTCAACAGAGTTTACCTTGCTACATGTTGGAGCTCTCTCGGTGTGCCATTGAGAATAATTTGTCATCATCTCATCAAATAGCTTTGTGGAAGCACCAAGTGTAGTTGATATAAAGGTTCCTCCCGCGTCCGAGTCTAACAGATTCCACGAGGTAAAGCTCAATCCTGCATAGAAAGTTTGTATAACCATCCAAGTAGTCAAACCATGTCTAGGGAAATTCTTAACAAGAGGTTTCATACGTTCCCAAACTTGAGCAACATGTTCATTGTCCAGTTGCCTAAAATTCATAATGTTACTTCTTAACTGGATAATCTTAGAAGGCGGGTAATACTTCCCAATAAAAGAATCTTTGCACCTATGCCAAGAATCTATGCTATTCCTAGGCAAAGATTGAAGCCATACTTTAGCTCCTCTCAAGGAGAAAGGAAAAAGCTGAAATTTAACAATATTACCATCTACTTCTTTATATTTTTTCATATCACAAAGCTCAAAAAAATTATTCAAGTGCAAAGCAGTATCATCTCCAGCACCAGAGAATTGATCTTTCGTTACAAGGTTCAGTAAAGCAGGTTTAATCTCATAGGAAGTAGCCCAAGTGACGGGAGCAACAATAGGACTGCAGATAAAGTCATTGTTGTTGTGACTAGTGAAGTCACACAACTTGGTGTTTTTAGTGGAACCCATAGCAGCAGCAACAAGCAAGAACAAAGAAACTATTTTTTTGTGGTTTTTGGTATAAGACTCTAAGGCAAAAACTAGAAAGCAAACTAACAAGACTAAAAGCAAAAGTAAAAGATAGTGTGCAACTACCCTATCTTGAAGACTGGAGTCCCCGACAACGGCGCCAAAAATTTGCTTGATGACGAGTTGATGGATATAGTTACCGCCCCTCGCTGGTTACCCCAAGTGTAAGGTGGAGATGTAGTAAGCACCAGATTTCCCTTGCACGGGTACTGTAATGTTTATCGAACCAGGAGGACTCCGAGGATCAACAAGTAGGTGTCCCCTGCTCTAGCGCTAGCAGAATACGTGTACCTGCACACACAACAAATAACTTTGCTCCCAACGAGTACGTAGAGGATGTCAATCTCTCCGGCCTTGTAGTTTGCAAAGGATCAAAACACAAGCGAGAATAGTGATAGTGATTGCAACAGAAAAGTAAATGAAAGCAGTAAATGGTGGAGGTGTAAGCAATGGTGGTGATATGGACCTGAGTCACATGATGTTCACTAGTGATGTCTCTCTCCCAAAAGACGACAAACAACTATGCATGGGTAAACAAATTACAGCTGAGCAATTGACAGAATTATAAATGCACCGCAATGCTAATTATGATACTTGAAAGTTAGAGGCTCAATAGTAATGGGCAGTACGCCAAGACAAGTAGACCGTTTATTCATCAGCATCTACTTACTAATAATCCACCATGATATATCTATCCAGAACATCTCACTAGTATTAAGTTGCTAGGCCCACCCAAAGTGTAAACTCAAAGCAACGGACAACTGCTTTAACAAACTTTGTGTAAGGTAAACAATCCTTGCAATCATGGTTACAAGCACCATTGTTTTCTCCCTCATGGCAATATCACACCCCCTAGTCTCATGTTTCTGTCACTCAAGCTAGAGATCAGGGGGCATGAACCCACAATCATGCATAATGCTCCCTCTTGGAGTTACAATCTACTACTCGGCCAAAGCAATAAAGAGAAACGGAGAACATGCATGAATCACTAAAGAACATAATATAAAAGGATAATCGAATATATAACTCATCGCAATCTGAACATAATCTCATAATCCATCGGATCCCAACAAACCAAGCATAGCAATAGAAGGAAAATTACATAGGTTCCTTGATCATGTAGGGCAGCTCACAAGGGCTAATCATTGAAGCACAACATTGGAGAGAAGACATCACATAACTACTGGTCATGAACTCATGGTCCAAGGAGGACTACTCATGGCACGTCCGGGAAGCGTCCATGGCGGTGGAGAAGCTCCTATAGGTAAATCCTCCCTCCGGCAGGGTGCCGGGAAGAGGCCTCCTGACGCTCCCGATATCAGAAGCGCTGCGGCGGCGGAACGATGGAGAAATTCGCGATTCTGAATATGATGGAAGGGTTTCTGATTGGAGGGGTAAATATAGACCAAAGGAGGGCGTCGGAGTAGGTGGGCCCCACCCAGGCAACCTGTGGGCGCGGCCAGGGGCTAGACCGCACAGGGAGGCCCTGGCTCCCCTCTGGCCCACCTTTGGTGCTCCGGAAGCTTCTGTCACGCTGATTTATATATATATATATTATCGGGATTTTTGGGGCTCTGGAAGTTTGGGTAAAAGCCCGTGCAAAAAACACATCAGCAGACACACACTGGTACTGGGTGCACCGAGCTAGTAGATTAGTCCAAATATGTGTAAAAAGATATAAAAGTGTAGCAAAACATATAACAATGTCACCCAAAAGATCATGGAACAAGCAGAAATTATAGATATGTTTGGGACGTATCAGTTCCACACTCGCTTCAAGCTGGTCTTTTGGGATGTTATGGGCTTTCCGCTTGTAGTGGAGTTCTAGATGCGCACCGAAAACGTGTGAACATATGTCGATGAACCATGAGATCGACCTAGGCTGCTAACAAGTGGTATTCGAGCCGCCAAACACCACCTTCTCCTCATCTCACTCTGGCTCGATTCATCGAGATCAGAGGCGTACGCCACGGCCGCCAACTCTTGGAAGTCATGGATCCCGTCGTCAAGACCTACCTTGACTCATTGAAGAACTACCTCGACACCAACTGAGGTGTTGCATTGATAGTCTCTTTAACAGAAAATAGGCGGATTGAAAGAATTATTTCAAAAGGTCAAGAATCCAAAAGAATGATAATTCAAACTGAGACAAATAAACAAAAGTAAGGAGAATAAGAGATGATTTTTTTTATAATACACACATATAGATGAGAGTGGATGGTTCTAAGAATGTGAAAGATCAAATGTGAAGCATACGATGTTCTCCATCTAGATGTGGGGCGTTGACTAGGTCACCTATATTAGAGTATTTGAGTTCTGGAGTGAAGCAAGAATGCTTGACCATAGGTCATACACATTGTTAAGCGTGAAATGAGGTTGCCATTTTTCAATTAAGCGTTTCAATGTCTTCATATCACTTGAGTTACTGTACACCATGAATTGGTGTAGAGCTTTATCAAGGATATGATTACATACCTTCAAATGATGTTGATGACGTAGCATGTAGGTGAACTTGTTGTGGATGCTCAATGTTGATGATGATCATCTTGAGTTGGGAGCTATCCATGATGTTTTGGTTCACTTTTCACCTACAATGGTTAGTCACGCAAGGAAGAACATAATATATCCAAATGACATGAGTGAAATTCAATATCATAGAATTGTCAAGGATATGATTTCGTTGTCTTCTTCCTCCATCTCCGAAGAAAAGGTTGTTGATACTTGGCCATGTCAAGATTGCTTTTGATGTGAGTTGATTGCAATCTTGTGGACTGTATTTCTTCCAAGTACCTACAAAAGGTTAGATGCAATACAGGGGAGCATAGTTTCGAAGACATAAGATAGTCATATCAATGGCATCAAGGAACGGTCAGTCAAGCTCATGTCCTTGCATGCATCCGAGTGAGCCTAGCTCAAGTTTTAAGAATCAATGATGTTCAAGTCACTCCTCAAATGACAAAATACTTTCTCATTAAGTGGTTTGGTGAAAATATCAGCTAGTTGTTTGTCAGTACAAACATGTGTGAGATCAATATCTCCTTTGGCAACATGATCACGGATGAAATGATGTCGCACTTGGATGTGCTTGGTTTGAGAGATGAATGTACCTTCTCTCGATTGTTTGATTTGCAATCCAAGGAAGAACTTCAGTTCACTCATCATGGACATCTCGTACTTCTCTAACACCATGTTTCCAAACTTTTCACTAAAATGTGGGTTAGTAGAGCCAAAGATAATATCATCCACATATATTCGACAAACAAATCATTCTCCATTTACTCTTTTAGTGAATAAGGTCGCATCAATGTTGCCAATCTTCAAACCCTTTTCAATGAGAAACTTCGTAGGCATTTGTACCAAGCTCTAGGTGCTTGTTTAAGACCATATAAAGCTTTACAAGTTTGTAAACATGATCAAATTTCTTAGGGTTCACAAAACCAGGAGGTTGTTTAACATAAACTTCCACTTCAATTTCTCCGTTGAGAAAGGCACTTTTAATATCCATTTGGTAGAGAGTTATATCATGTTGATTGTCATAAGCTAGAAGAATATGAATGGCTTCAAGTCTAGCAACAGGAGCATAAGTCTGACCATAGTCCATACATTCGACTTGCGTGTATCCTTGGGCTACGAGACGTGCTTTGTTGCGTACAACTTGTCCGTCGTCATCTTGCTTGTTTCGAAACACCCATCTTGTACCAATGATATTCTGCTCGCCTTCTGGTTTTTCAACAAGTGTCCATACTTTGTTCCTCTTTAAGTTGTGTAGCTCTTCATGCATGGCATTCACCCAATCTGGATCTTGGAGAGCTTCTTCTACCTTCAAGGGTTCAATGCTAGATATGAAAGAACAATGCTCACCAAAGTTAGCTAGTCGAGTTTTAGAGTGAGTGATTCTCCCGTTGTTTATGTCGCTGTAGATTTGTTTCAACAGATGATCTCTGTTCACTCTTGCTATTGGATGGAAGAGCTTCTTCTTCTTCATCTTCATCTTGAGCATTGTCGTTGGCATCGTCTTCTCCTTGAGGTGGTGGCGAGGAAGTTTGAGGTGGATCATCAAGATGTTTCTCTTCCTCTTCTTCATCATGTCGTGTACCACTTGTGGATGCTTCCATGTCACTTTGCGGTTTGCCTTGATACAAAGTAGGAGTTCCACTTGAGTTGATGAAGTTCTTTCCTTCACCTCCATGGGACGAATCTTGCCAATGGACAAATCTTGATAGCTTCCGAAGGTTCCTTATATCCTATATCAATTGGCAATTGTTCGACTTGCGAACCTTTAGTCTCATCAAACTTCACATCTACCGTCTCTTCAACTTTTCGAGTGAAGTTTTGTAGACATGGTAAGAGTGAGAGTTTGATCCTTAACCAAGAAGGAAACTTCATAAGATTTAGGTGCAAATTTAGATCGATGATGCTTATCAAGAATCTAGAACTTAGAGCCGAATACTCGAAAGTATCCAACTTGGGGTTTGTTACTGGTGAGTAGCTCGTATGCCATTTTACCGAGAATCTTGTGCATGTAGAGTCAGTTTATGGCATGGCAAGTTGTTTCCACGGCTTCTGCCCAAAAGTGTCTTGGAGTCTTGTATTCGTCAAGCATCATTCTTGCCGTCTCTATGAGCGTCCGGTTCTTCCTCTAAACAAATCAATTTTTTTAAGGTGTGTACGTCGCTGAGAACTCATATAAGATACCTTCTTCAAGAAAAGTATCCACATTAGTGTTCTTGGACTCCGTTCCGTTGTCACTCCGAGCCTTCTTGATCTTCACTTCAAACTGGTTTTGAGCTTTTCGAGAAAAGTTCTTGAAGATCATTTGTACCTGGGACTTATAATTGAGAAAGAACACCCACGTAAATTTGGAAAAATCATCAACAATAACTAGACCATAAGAATTTTCACCGAGGCTCTTATAAGCGTTGGGACCAAAGAGATCCATGTGAAGCAGCTCGAGGGGTCTTCTTGTGGTCATGATGTTCTTCACGGGATGACTTCCTCCAACTTGTTTTCCTGCTTCACAAGCACTAAAAATGTCTATCTTTGTCAAAGATAACATCTTTAACACCAAGAATGTGATCACCTTTGAGCAGTTTGTCAAGATTACGTATACCAACATGTCCAAGCCTTCTATGCCATTACCAACCCTTAGAAGATTTGTCAATAAGGCATGTATTGGGTTTGGATATCTTAGAGAAATCAACAATGTATAGATCACCTCTACGGAAACCAGTAAAGACGATGTCATGATTGTCGCTACAAAACACTCGGCATTCAACTTTTGTAAATAGCACAACGAAACCGAAATCTGCTAGTCTAGATATGGAAAGTAGATTGTAGCCAAGAGATTCTACTAGCATGACATTCTGAATGGAACTGTCATGAGATATGAGCTGTCTCCAAAAGTCACATACTTCCGAAGTCCACGGTTTGGTGTAATCGCATGGAACATGTCTTTATCTCTGGTCATGTGATCGGTGCATCCACTGTCAACAACCCACTCATTTCCATCGTCTATGTAGTCTTTAAGGTTAGCCATAAGACTAAGGTTCTTCATGGTCTTCTCATACTCGGTGTCGAGGTTCTCATCATCATCGTAGTAGCCACGTTCCACATAGTCATCATCGGATGAAGTTTCCTCGTAAGAGACAAACGTTTCATCATAAATTTGACTATTACAATGTTCAAGTTTATGCATTCGAATGGCTTCAACAATGATGCTGTTGATAGTAATGAGATTTCCTTTGGCAGGCATTAGGTCACGAAGCTCAAATAGGCATTTATCGAAGTTAGGATCGGTTGGCTTCATCTTCTGGAAAGCAATGTATTTGTGAACAATGATATCAAGATTTTCGAAGGAATAGTTTGGATATCTTTTCTCTAAGTCTTTCCACAAGGTATGAGCACACTCAAAGTTTTGCAACTAATTAAGCACATTTTTTGCTAAACCTCTAATGATAAGATTGACGGTGTTGAGGTTACCAAGCATGTTAACTTCATCATCATAAGAAGGATGTATGGGGTCAATGGGAGGCGCATAGGGATATTCAATATACTTGCGCAAATGGAACTCATCGAATATATCAAGCATTTCGTATTTCCATTGTCTAAAGTACTCCCCATCAATAATAGGCACTGTACAACTAAAAATTTGGGAACTAGTCACATTCATCTTCCTCCAATGGCGGTTAAACCATGGTTTTGGAGACTTTGCTCTGATACCAATTGAGGGATCGGTAGAAGATGTGTCTAGAGGGGGGTGAATACACTACTTGTGAAGATAAAAATTCTAGCCTAACCTAATATCTAGGAGGGCAGAAATCTAGCAATTCTAACAAGTCTAGGTCACCCTACACATGCAGTTCTAAGAGTATAACAACGGGAAGTAAAACATGCAAGTGTAATGTAGAGGGGTAAGGTAGGGAGATCAAACGCATGAGGTTGACACGGTGATTTTTGGCATGGTTCCGATATGTGGTGCTATCATACGTCCATGTTAGTGGAGACTTCAACCCACAAAGGGCAACGGCTGCGGGAGTCCACGAAGGGTTCCACCCACGAAGGGTCCACAAAGAAGCGGCCTTTTCTATCCCACCACGGCTTCTGTCCGTGGAGGACTAGCCTTACTCATGGTAGATCTTCATGAAGTAGGCGATCTCCTTGCCCATACAAACATCTCGGTTCAACTCCACAACACGAAGTAGGAGGCTCCCAAGCAACACCTAACCAATCTAGGAGGCACCAGCTTCCAAAAGGTAATAGATGTGGTAGATCAATGAACTCCTTGCTCTTGTGCTTCTAAACATAGTCTCCTCAACACAAATCACTCTCTCACAGAATATGCATGGGTAGGAGAGGTTGATTTGGTGGAAATCACTTTAGGGAGGCTAGAGATCAAGTTTCAAATGATTGGATTGGAATATGTTGGTCTCAACACATGAGTAGGTGGTTCTCTCTCAGAAAATGGATCTAGAAATGAAGGTGTGTTTTGAGTGCTTCTCCCACGAATGAGAGGTGGGTGAAGGGGTATATATTGGAAGCAGCAAAAATCCAACCGTTACACACAAAAGAGCAAACTCGGTGACACAGAAGTTGGAAACTCGGTGGTACCGACTAGCACTAACGGTGTGAACTTCTAAATCTCGGTGAGACCGATATATACAACTTAGTGGAACCTAAAAGGTGACTAGCGGTCCGATGGCCAAACTCGGTGGCACCGATACTCAAACTTGGAAATTCCAATTTTGTGTATCTTCGCAACACAATGTTGGTCACCCAAACTCGGTAGCATCGATGTAGTTTCGGTTGCACCGATTTGGTGGGAATGGCTAGGGTTCTTTCCGAGGTTGAAACTCCATGGGTTCGATATGGAAATGTTGGTGACACGGAATGTGTGAATGTGGAACATGACAGAGTGGATATGTGGGAAAAATGACTGAGTGTTTTGGTGGCTAACTTTGAGCATTTGAGCAATCAGTTCATTTTACTACCTCACCCCCTTTTAATTGTGATTGGCTTTCCTATGGACTCAAAAAGTGATTTCTAACGAATATAAAATGAAGAGTATTCTAGCTTGAAGCTTGAGCCAAAACTATTCCTTTCTTGCATCAAGGGGTATCTCCACATAAACCTTAAGCCATAGCTCTCCATGGACTAATCCTGAAATATGTAGGTAAAAGTGTTAGTCCAAGAGACAATGTATGTTGTCATGAATTATCAAAATCACCAAGGGAGCATATGTGCTTTCACTTGCCTATTGGTCCGCCTCATTCCAACGAGAAGGAAAATGGTTCTATTCGTCCCCGCCCTTGGTATCGACGTTGCTACCAACATAACTAACAAGCTATCGTGTGACATGTCTTGCTACCAAGACCGTGCAAGGTGTCACCGCTCTGCCAACTCTTAACCCACTTGGTGGACCCATAACCCAAAGTTCCACAGGATCGAAACTGACTCTCCTGTACATATTTGACTCCAAAGTTTCCTTTGCACGTTGCTTCGTATGAAAACTCCTGAGCCACCTTCCTATGTGACGATCTATCCTTGTATCAGACATAATGTTTATTTCATTGCTCTAAACCCCCTTTTAATATATGTTTAGGCATCAAACGAGTGCCTAACTATTTGAACGAATTCTGTGAGTTAAAACTTGAGGAATAATTCATATCCTCTTCCGTGAGTTTGCCGTTAGATGCCCAACTTTGTGTAACTGCGTTCTTGCAAAGTTTTCCCTACTACCGCATTCGTAGGACGATGAAGATCTCGAAGGAAGGATGACGAATTCATGAGGATGACCTAAGTCAGAGAATTGAAGACTTCAACGAAAAGGATAAATTTCTTCGGGAAGATCAAACAAAACCGATAAGATTCGTTTGAATTTCATAACCAAACGTTTCCCCCTTACCTCTACCTCTTAATTCCCGGGAAAAGAATTTCTTTTAGTGGTGGAGAGTTGTGACATCCCCGGATTAGGCTACAGTAACCCGTAAAATCAAGCTACAGTAATCACACGCTAATGGTGTCGTCTCATCAAGATTAGCTGAGCCAAATTTCCACTTGAAAAAACCAAAACAAAATTAAAATTAAAATTTAAGTCAAATAAATTATTTCCTCAAACCATAAAATAATTAATTTTCAGAATGTTACAAATATTCCTTAAATAATGGTGGGGTAGAAATCAACCTTTTATAAAATATTTAAGTACCCTTGACCTTTTTGAAACAGGCCCAACAACATTAAATCAAGTCTTTTCAAAATAAACAAATACTTTGGTATTTCAAAATAAATTGAAACTTTGTGTGCCAACTCAAAATATTGCCTATTGATTATGTGCTAACTTTCAGGAGGAACATAAACCATTAGGTATTAAAACTAAAACTAAAAAAGAAATTGTTATAAAATTAATAATAAAAAAGTATTATAAAACAAAAGGGGTTAAAACAAAAAAGAAAAAAGAAAAAAAACCTCCCCACTGGGCCTTGGCCCAACTAGCCAACTGGCCGGCCCACCCCACCCTAGGCGGCCCATCCCGGGGGCTATACCCCCCACCCCACTCACCGACACCCCCACCAAACTCCCCACTCGCTCCCCAATCCCCCTCTCTATTGGATCTAGATTGGGGCAACTGCCCGCTTCGATGCCGATGCCCCACCACGCCCTGCCCTGCCCCGACACCGGCGCCTCCCATCGCCGACGCCCCTCCGTTGCCCCCGTGCCGCCCCATCGCCGCCGGTCATCCCCGCCGGCACCACGTCGCCACCCCGTTGCGCCGCTTCTTGCCGGCAGCCGCACCTCCTCACCGCGCCTCTGCGTCCAATTCATCGGAAGGGAGTATCCCCCTCACATCCCCCCTTCGACAACCACTCCGCCAAGGCCTTGCCATGCTCACCCCCACCCCCCGCGTTGGCCGCACGCTTGCCTCACTGCGTATTGCCACTCCCGCACCCATGTTGCGTGCGCCTGCTCCCGTGCTCACCTCCGCCCCCGTCGCGCCCTCGCCTTGCTGCCGTCGGCACCGCCCGGATGACCATTTCCCGCTGCGCTGCCTGCACCCTCCCGGCCACCGTGCCGCCCCACAGCCTCCCCCTCATTCTCTCACCCGAGCCAGAACGCGCGTTGCCCCCCGTGTTGCGCGCGCACACCCCCACCCTGCGCCCTCGCTGCTACCGCCGCGCACGGCTGCCACCCCCTCGTGCCCCTTCTCGCCTCATTGCTGGTGGCGGCCGCCGGCGCTGCCCCGTCGTCCACGCCGTTGGCATAGTTTCGGGTGGCTTTGGCTGGCCTCGGCCGGCCCTAATTACGGGTGGGGATACCCCCCCTAGTGGGGCTAATCCCCCTTTCCCCACTGATTGACAAATGGGGCCTAGCCCTTGAAACAACAACAACAATAATAATAAAGGAAAACGTTTAAAAATAAATAAATCAATAATAAATAAAGTAATTAGTTAATTAGTATAATTAAGATTAATTACTTTAGTTAACCTGTTGTTAATCTAAATACCAATGACATGTGGGTCCAGCAGCATTAACAACTAATTAAACCTGTTGATTTAATTCTGTTAATTAAATTAACCTAAGCAGGATGACTGATGGGTCCCACGCCCCTAAATTAATCTGATTAATGTTAATGAAACTTAATTAAAAATGTGACTATGACAACTCGAAGCGAGTGGTTAGTTTTGACGAGTCAACTAAAATTGTTGACTGCTCATGTGAGCATGACATCATGTTGATGCCATAAATGTTTTTGACTAAAATTAAATCTCTTTAATTTCTGAATATTATTAAAACTTAAAAATTAATATAAAATAATATGTAAATATTTTGTACATGAAAGTTGATCAGAAAAATAAGACGAACCCGAATACGCTATCCGTTCGTTTGTCATGGGTCCCTAGCATAGCGAACATGGAACTTTTACATCGTTATCGCTTGTCCGGTAGTAGCCACACACCCAAGAAATATTGTCAGATATTCTCCCACTCTGCCTATGGTGTATAATACTGCGTTAGCTCATGCCTAGCCCTGCATATTGCCATTCCATGCATCGTGTTGCATCTGAGCTTTATATTTATTATTTCTTCCCCCTCTTCTCTTCGATAGACCCATAGACGCTGTTGCCGTGTACGACTACCCTCCTGACGACCAGCCCTTTGTCGCAGAGCAACAAGTCAATCAAACCTCCTTTGATTATTCCTATATCACCTATTCTTTCTCCCTCATGCTTGCATTAGATTTTGCTACTGTTGTAGATAGCTCCTATTCTGATGCGTAGCGTGTTTTTCATGAACTGCTACTATACTCTACCGAACTTTAAACTGTTTAGTATAGGTGGAGCAGTGATCCCCATTGACCCCTTAGTCGAGTTGCCCCATTTTAGCATCAAAGTTTCGATCAACTTATCGACGAGCCATGACCCGTCACAACACTCACACCCCCTTAGTTGTACGACGCTGCGGAGCTACTATTGAGTACCGAGGGTGACTCCTCGATACATACTCCTGATGTTAGCTCTGCTGTGTAGTTAACTGCGGTGGTTCTCGGAGGGTGATTCCTCCTTCACCACCTCCAGTAATGACTCTATTGTACAACCCATCAAGCGTGGTCCATCGAGGGTGATTCCTCCCTGGCCACCTTGACGATTACATTGTTCGGAATACATCAAGGGTGATACCTCGGATCCCTGTGATGTTACAACCACACAGTTACTTGACCGTGCTACTCGGAGCATGAAAGGTGTGTTGTGGGTGGATTCCCGCATGGATGTGACTGGGCGTGGCTGGGCATTCTTGCCCTTGCCACACATCCCCACAATTAATAAAATGCTAATGGCTTGGGTATTTGATCTGAGTTGGTTGGGAGACCTTTTCGCACTAAACTTCACGTGGGAGAAGTTATGGGTACTCGACGCCGTGGTATCAGTTGAAGCTCTTCATACGTCAGCAATGGAGCAGCGCATGCCCAAGTGGCCCAGATAAGCATCGTTCTTTTATAAGAGGTGCCAGGACTGACATTGGCCGCCCTTGCATCATGCAGGAGCGCAAAGGGTGATGAGCCCATGACCCGTGCATGCTTAGGATTTAGACTAGCAGGCTGGCCTCTCTGTTAAGCCTAGGTAGAGCTGCGACGTCTTGATGTTCCGAGGCGGGGCCTGACCCAAGAAAATGTGTCTGGCCAGAGTTTATCAAGCGTATTGGGTACTGTGGTGCACCCCTACAGGGATGAAAAATAACTATTCGAATAGCCATGTCCACGGTTACAGGATGACTTGGAGTTGTGCCTCGATCTTATACAACTTAAACTGTTACTTAACTGGAATGTTTTCTTCGGGATTGCTTCCTCACTGGGAGTCAAGGAAGAATCTCGTGGAGTGACCGTAATTAAAATTGCTGCAACAATAGGACTATTAATTGTGTTACTTTCTCTATTCTCGTCTATTGCTGCAAGATGCTGAAGATGTTAGTCTTTCTTAGGACTATCTCCTCTCTCTATTCTCACATTACTCCTGTCAGTCCACATATAACCCCATTCCTTGATACTAAGGCTTTTCCATGTTTTATGTTTGTACTCAGATATTTGTTCCTTCCGCTGACTCATGTTTTTCTCGAGCTTCTGTATTCGAGCCTTCGAGGCCCCTGGCTTGTAATATGAAGCTTGTATGTTTTTATTTGTGTCTAGAGTTGTGTTGTGATATCTTCCTGTGAGTCCTTGAGCTTGGTAATACGCATTTGCGTGTATGATTAGCGTATGATTAAATCGAGGGCGTCATAGGCGGTCATGGCTATCTCTCATCCAACACTATTTGGAGGCATCACTCCCAAAGCTTTCCAACTGTGGGCGTGGATCCAAGGGCGTGAGGTTCTAATGCTGGTTGACTCGGGAAGATCCACATCTTTCATCAATTAGGACCTGGCCAAGATGATCGAGGGCACATAATAACTACCTCTCCTTGCAAGGTGCGTGTCCTGGATGGAGGTGAACTGGTCTGCACAGCTCAGGTGCCCCAGTACACATGGAATACCCAATTAAGTGAATTCCACAGGGACATGAAAATCTTGGCCCTCGGCACGTACGATGTCATTTTAGGCATGGACTGGTTGGAGGCTCATAGTCCCATGATTATCGATTGCTGTGCCAAATTCATTCAGTTTGCAACACCAGCTGGAGTCGTATGTCTGCGTGGTCCTGAGTCTACTTCTAGCACTTGCCACTCCATAAATTTCACGTAGTTATAGAGTATGTGCAAGGTCGGAGTTGTTTCATATATTGTTTATCTATGTTGTGAGAGCTTGACATTTAACAAGGAGTACCTATACCAACCTGCATCCAAGAAGTACTTATAGAATTCCTAGTAGTTTTTGACAAGCCGGAAGGGCTACCATGAGGCATGACTTTGATCACCACATTCCTCTTATCCTGAGAGCTCAGCCAATCAACATTCGGCCTTACAGGCATAAACTTGACCATAAGGATGAAACTGAGTGAGAAGTGGAAGAATTGTTGAAAGTAGGGATTATTTAGAAAAGTTTAAGCCCATTTGCTTCATCGGTAATTCTGGTCAAGAAAAAATATGGGATGTGTGGAAGCACAATTGCTCCCTAAGGTGGTTTTGGTAATTAATCACAACATATGCGTCATTGGACTAATGAGTTTATTCTAGTATATTTTATAAAAGTTCAAAGATGCTTTGGCTATAGGATTGTGTGGAGATGCCCATTTGTTGCAAGGAAGGAATAGGATTGGCTCAAGATTCAAGCAGGAAGACTCTACATTTTATATTTGTGGGAAATCACTTTGAGTCCATTGGAAAGCTGGTACTATTAAAAGGGATTGAGGTACTATGATGAATTGGTTCCTCAAGTGCTTAGACATAGGCACCAAGAATACTCAGCCATTCTCCCACAAAATATATCTGTCCCAAGCCACAAAAGTAAAATCAGTGCCACCAACAATCCTAACTTGGCCCCACCGATTTCACACTTACATATATCCTATGCCAAACCCACCATCTCGGTACAACCAACATTCTGTGACCAACTTTCTGTTGAGAAGATTTCAAGTTTCGAAATTTCCGAGTTTGAAATCGGTCTCATTGAGATTTGGAAAGCAGTCTAGGTCATTGTATCGTTCCACCAAGATTCTATATCGGTCTCATCGAGACTTCAAAAGTTGCCACATTTAGTGCAACTTGGTACCACCGAGATGTATTTCGGTGTCACCAAGTTGGGCAATAATGTTGTAACAGTTGGGTTATGGGGGATGCCTATATATAACCCTCCACCTACCTCTCACTCGTAGAGAAAGCACTCAGAACACACTTAAACTTCCCAGATCCATTTTTCTGAGAGAGAGCCACCTACTCATGTGTTGACATCAAGAGATTACATTCCAACCATTTAAACCTTGATTTATAGCCTCCCCAAGTTCCTTTCCACAAGATCAATCTCTCCTACCCCTACCATATCTGAGAGAGAGAGATTGATTGAGTGTTGAGGAGACTATCTTTTGAAGCACAAGAGTGATCGAGTGTAAGTACAATGGGGTTTTACACCAAACTGCGGGTTGTGGTGTTCTTCACAGGGACTAAGCAAATCAGCGACTATGCTTGGCTAAATCTAGGTAACAACATATTTGGAATGATTGCGAGGAAATAAACCTAAATTTATCTAACATCATTCTGGAAAATCTCGATCAAGAAAATGCAAAACAAGCAAAAGGGTGGTTCAAATTTTTCTCACTTTCTTTTGGTATTTTCATTTTAATAGAGAAATAAAATGCTAACACAAGCAAACAACAACGAATTAAAAATACATGAACATATATATATATATATACATATATATATATATATATATATAACTATTTAGTCTTTAACTGAGGGAAGAAACAACACTATATATGACAGGGGATAGATGTTTCACATCACAAACACACACACACACACACGTATATATATAACAAGTACACGAGCTAACAAAAGACTACAAAATGTAACAAGGTTCTTAAGCAAGAATTACACAGGGAATATATATATAGCCAATTATCAAGCATACAAACTAGTGACACATGTCACGGTCCTGTTGAGAGATCACCAATTTAACACTACAAGCACAAATCTGAAGCTGAACAAATCACTTCATTATGCAGTACTAGTAAATTTCGGAGATAGAGAGATGGAGAGAGAGAGAGAGAGAGAGAGAGAGAGAGAGGCAGCTGGTTGAAAGAAGATGACCAGAGGAGGAGGTGCGGGGCAATAGGGATGTTCAGAGGAGGAGGTGCGGCAGCAGGGGGTGTGGTAGAGCATATCTTCAGCAGTTTTGGTTCAAAGGGGAGCAACAACAATTTCGTAGGAGAAGAAGCAGCAGCAGGGGGGAGGTTGAGAGTAGGAGGTGCAGCAGCGAGGAGTGGAGAAAAGCAGCAGTAGGGGATGGGGATCAGGGATAGAGCACCAGCACAAGTTGAGAGAAGGGCGCCACAAGCTTCAACAGAGAAAGGAGAGAGTCGCGCGGGTATCAAGACACCATCTGGTCGAGCGCGCTGGCTGAAGAGAGTAGCGCCCAGAGGATGACACCCTTGCCGTTGGTCTGATGGTGGGCGCAAGGTGGTACAGGTGGATGGATAACGATGTTGATGATGGATGGTTGGCTCGCTTGCGGGCACGGTGGACAGATGGATTGAGATGGTGCTACAGGGTGGTGCTGTCGGCGCACCTACCACGTCGGCCTGGCCGTGGCGGCGGCCAAAGGTGGAGAAGGAGGGGTGAGGGAAGAAGATGGTGGTGCTCTAGGGATTTTGACCCCTCACGGCTCATTTCCTCCTTTGCAATTTGGCCCCTATACTTTTCTTCTTTCTACACAAATTGATCCTCCGCTTCTTTAGTTTGACCCCTCGGTCTCTTCTTTCCTTCACCCTTCCAAACCTTGAAGTTTATAGTGCCTTAGTGCACTTTTCTGCAAAATAAACAAGGGTCGAGTAAATGATCTTTTATATGATTTTCATTCAAATATGTCATATTTCATAGCAAGAATGGAGCAATATATCACAACAAATGCTCTATTTGAGTGCGAAATTATATATGTGAAATGTACTTATCATAGAGCAATGAGTTCATTGTTCTACCTCATCTAATACCTTTTGGAAGGTGGTGCCTCCTAGATTGGTTAGGTGTCGCTTGGGAGCCTCCTACTTAGTGTTGTGGAGTTGAACCAAGATGGTTGTAAGGGCAAGGAGATCACCTACTTTGTGACGATCTACTGTGAGTGAGGCTAGTCCTGTATGGATGGAAGCCGTGGTGGAATAGACAAGGCCGCTTCTTCATGGACCCCTTGTGGGTGGAGCCCTCCATGGACTCTCGAAGTCGTTACCCTCTGTGGGTTGAAGTATCCACTAACATGGACGTACGATAGCGCCACCTATCGGAACAATACCAAAAATCTCAGTGTCAACCTTTGTGTTTGATCTACCTACCTTACCATCTACTTTACACTTGCATGTTTTACTTTCCGCTGCTATACTCTGAGATGTCCTTGTGTTGGGTGTACTTGACTAGTCATAATTGCTAAAACTGACCCACACATGAAATTGGGAAAATGCTAAGTTTTTGTCTTGTGAAGTAGTCTAATCACCCCCTCTAGACATACTTTTGATCCTACAATGTGGCGTCTGTGCATGGATTAACGTCATGTCAACGCACTCACATTCTGAAAAGACCTCGATGACGCCTAGAGGGGGGGGGGTGAATAGGCTATTTAAAAACTTCTTCGGGTTTGGCTTAAAATAATACGGAAATAAACTAAGAGGTACTTGTCAAGCACAAATCCTAAATGCACTAGGCACTGCAACGCGTAACAACAACACGATCTACCAATATGGACACAATACAGTTACTAACAAGCACAAGTAAGTTACACAAACTTACTTGAGCTATATCACACGACAAGTAGGTGAACGACACAAGATACTAGATCACACTATAGCACACGATATATCAAAAGCTGCAAGTGTGAACGTGTGGATATGGAGGGTATGCTTGAATGATTAATCTTGTACAAGAAATAGCCAACACAATATAATGAGCACAACCAATATGCAATGTATGTATGCTCAAGTAACATAAGTAAACCACAAGTAAGGAGATAGGGTTAAGGATAACCAAGGTCACTGAGGCGAAGATGTATCCCGATGTTCACTTCCTTGGAGGGAAGCTAGTCACCGTTAGAGAGCTGGATGTTACCACGAAGGCACATGAACGCCACGAAGGCTCACCCTATTCTCCCTTTGAGATAACACCACGAAGGCGTTTCTCAACCACTAGTGGTAAGCCTTTGAGGTGGCTTCCAAACCCTCACAAACTTTTCCGGGGGGTAATCACACGGATTGATTCCTCTCCGAAGAACTCCTACCGCCTAGGAGTCCCCAACCTCAAAGAGTAACAAGATCACGGGGAATGCTCAAAACTTGCTCAAATCTCAAATAGCTTGGGTTGAGAGAAGGAGAGGGACACGATCTATCTTTTGATTGGAACAACTCTCAAAGGAGCTCACAAATGCTCTTGGGATCTAAGATTTGGTGTGAGCAAGTGTGTGTGAGATAGAAATGTGTTCTTATGAGGATATGGCTGTGTTGGACACCCTCTCACGAAGTGGGAGGGGGGTATATATAGTGCGGAGTGTAAAACAGCCGTTGGGGACACTTTAAGTCACACACGGTTCGGACATCCGGCAGTTCACGGATGTCCGGGCGTCCGACAGGGGTCGGTCGTCCGAGGGCTGTAGATATATCTGGAATAACTGTGAGTTTAATAGGGACCGAACGTCCGGAGAAGGCCGGAAGTCCGAGTTATTCGACTCAACTTCTTCTGGTGCAAGACTCCGTATTTCCGAAAGGGAACGGAAGTCCGGTCCTCGGACGACCGGAGGGAGCCGGAAGTCCGAGTTATATGGCTCACGTTCTTCTGGTGCAGGGCTTCGGATTTCTGAAGCTGGTCGGTCGACCGGCCCTCGGACGTCCGGAGGGAGCCGGAAATCCGAGTTATATGGCTCAAGTTCTTCTGGTGCAGAGTTCCGGATTTCCGAAGCTTGTCGGTCGTCCGACACTCGACCGGCCCTCGGACGTCCGGAGGGAGCCGGAAGTCCGAGACATTAGTCCTGTTTTGAGGTAAGAGCAGAGTAATGAAGATGTGGTATTGAGCAGAATAGTGGATATCTAGTTTGAGCAAGTTCATCACAAAACCTATGATCCCCTCTTAATAGTGCGGGATCCCTAAAGACTCAAGAATTGTAAAAGGGGTACCGATGATCCATACTTGAGTGTATACTTTTATTCGCTGATCATCACTCCGCACCGCTAACTTCAAAGGAACTGATACCTTTGAGTTAGCCCTTTCACTTGAGCTTGATGTTGTTGTTCCTTCTTGGCTCAATGTTGAAAGCAAGACATGATGAAGTCTTCAAGTAGCTCTCCCATACACAATGTGGAAAGCCTAGCTTATATATTCATCTTCATTTGTCCACCATGTGAACATCCACAAGGATCAAGCATGTAGTGCTCAGGAATGCTTATCTTGATCTTGTCCTTGTTAGCACATGAGCTTGTCCTTATCAACACATGATCATTCACAATAGCTTAAAAAGGGATTAGTGATTAATTATCTATATGTGTGTTGTGAGCAACACCAAAACACGATTAAGGGCATGACTGCACTTTCAATCTCCCCCTTTTTGGTAGTTGATGACAACATACATATAGCTCTCTAATAGTAATATACATGTGTTGCTTAGAAGAGATTTGTTACGATGCTTATGAAGCTCCCCCTTATTATATGCATAGTAAAATAGGTAAGTGCGGGAGCTCCCCCTTAATGTGTGCATAGTAAAATAGGTATATGCATTGAAGATAATAGCATGATATAATACCATAGTAGTTCAAGAATACATAGCATATCATATGAATCAATAGGATAACATAAAACTCATCATCATATGACACAACGATAGTATCGTGATATCTCATCACCACATGATAGTTCAACAATACATCATCCATAGGTGATGGCATAACACACCATCCATAAGTATCGTTACATGATGACACATCATTAAGTTCGACATGATACATCATACCATACATTGTGAGAGGAACTAAAATCGAAACTAAGATAAGATAATGTTCTCCCCCTTTGGCATCAAGGACCAAAAAGGAGGGAAAACCGGCAATGCTATCACATACTCAAGGATCACCCTCATCAATATCATCATTAATCAAGCATCATCCTCATCATCAGGGAAACCACAGCCACCAGCCTCGTCAAGAAAATCAGCCCACTCAGGACCAGATTGGAAGCCAAAGTCAGAAGAAGGAGCAGCAGGAAGGGCCTCATCGTCACTCACATCAAGAGCGCCCGAGTCTCTTAGACGAGCCTTGAGGGCATTCTTGGAGGTGATGAGGCGAGAAACCACATCATGAGTTTGACCACACTGGAAAGAGACGGCCTTCATCATAGCAGAATGTGCCTTGCCAATGAATTTGGCAAAGCGACCGAGAGGAGCTGAGCTGGATGAAGGGGTTGCTGAACGGGCAGCAGTGCGGCGAGTGGAGGTGGAGGATGGGGTTTTCTTGGGAGCATAGTTATCCGCCATGTGAGCGGGAATGACCCACTTGTGATGTGTGTGAGTGACAGCAACAGTGAAGTCAGCAACATGGTTAATAAGAGCCTGGATGAAGGGGGCATGAGGGAAGGCTCGCTTGTATTGGAAACTAGCAAGCCGAATCTCATTCCATAGAAAGTGAGGCACACTAATTTTGCTCTTGGGGTGCTCGTACAAGTGTGACATGATGTCAATACAGTAGCCACTTCAGGATCCCTTATCACCCATCTTGGGATAGATGGTGCGGATAAGACACTGAAAGATGATAAAGTAGGGAGAACGCCAGATGGATACCTGGTTAAGATCCTTCATTCGTTCGTCGGCATCAAGTTCACTGAGTGGTTTGAGAAGATACCCACACGCCTCAATTGGCTGATGTGCATGGTTAGGATCATTCTTATGGATTTTGAAGCTAGAGTTGGGGAAACCAAGTGCGGCAACAAACGTATCATAAGAGGCTGTGAAGTGAACGTCTCAGGTTATCCAGCTAACAGTGTTGTTTGGACCAAAGAAACATGTGGCATAAAACTGGTGAATAGCAGCAGCGTTAAAATCGTGATGAAAAGCAAAGGGGGCAGCAAGCGCCGATGACTCAATGAGCTCAATGGCACCCGGGTATTTCGCCGGGTGCGTGCGAATATGCTCAAGATCTATGAAGTGATGAACAGAGAGACCCTTAGGAACTATGACTGTAGTAAAGATGTCCGCCTGGACGTTTGTGCGGAAGCGTGAGTCCATAGAGTCACGTACGACAGAGAATTGATCAACGTCGCGGCGGAAAGTGAGATATGAAGACTTGGCAACTGTGGTGAAGTTCGTGACTTCACGACCTAAGGTAGCAGGGGGTTCAAGTGAGATGCGACGAGCTTCACCTTCGGGCTGTGTAGGAGGAGGTGGTGGCATATAGTAGGGCCTGCGAGTCCCGAGCTTTGGCATGGACCTCTGAATGGCGGGCTGGTCAGCACGGTCCTCGGCAGCAAGCTCATCCTCAAAGTCAGAGCCATCAAGCGACGAGGGGAGCTGTTGAGACGGAGGACGCCGGGAAATCCGTTTGAAGGGACGACGTTGCCATTCCGAGTCCGACCCCCTGCCAGTAGGGACACGAGCGGATGAGCCAGCAGTGTCCTTCCGGGCGGCATGCTTAATCCTGGGCATGATGAACAAAAGCCTACACGGATGGAAACCCAATGGGGAACGATCATGGTCAAACCATATGAACGAACACATGGACTTGGGAGAAAAGGGAACCAAACGCGAGGGGAACGGAGGGGATACCTGCAGATCGAGAGAGGAGAGGAAGAAGAGACGGATCCCGCGGAGGAGATCGGATCCCGCGGAGGAGATCAGGCAGATCTCGGAGGTGGCGGCACGGGCGAGTTCTCCTGGTGCTGGCGGCGGCGGCTGGGAGAAAAATGAGACGCGTGGGGGCTAGGGCAAAGCCCAGCCCGCGCCCTTCTATTTATAGTGCCCCGATGTGTCGGACGTCCGAAAGGCGTCGGACATCCGGAGTGGATTTTGCCGTCGGACGACCGACACTGGCCGGACGTCCGGAATGATTTTAGCCGCCGGACGTCCGAGACACGTCGGACGACCGAGAGAGGAGGAGGCAGGGGCAGATACTGGAATTTGGATGATGAGGTGAGAGTATTCTCGCATGTGTAGCAACCAAAAAAAAGGAACCTCTGAACTAACATATTTTGGACATGGTATGATGTAAGTATTTTAATACGATTACTACGATAAGTGTGGGTCCAAAATACCGTCAAACTCATGAGTGCATAGAATCATGCACAAGTTATCCTCTTATAAGAGCAAGGCACATGACACAAGGGTCATGGCACAAATTTGTCTCATTCATATGACCATGAAGAGCTAAGAGAACACCAACACTAAGCATTTCATCAATGTGATTGACACGGACATGCAGGGAATTACAAAGTGGAAAAAGTAGTATGTTCATGCCATGATGCAACCTACACAGTGTTGACTCTAATGTTGTACATGCATGAAGTAAATACTTGTTACCGGAAAAGCATTGGTATGGCGTAGAAGTAGCCGACTCCTGTCTTGACTCTAATTTCTTCGTGACCAACACTATCTTCTTCTGAGAATAAGTCAAGATAGCAATGCTTCTCCAAAGTACCTAAACCACCAATTAAGCACAATATGGTCCCCAAACTTATGGGGTCCGAAGTAGTTAGTCCAACTACAATATATATATGGTAAGATCACTCAATTATGTGCATATAGATATAAGTTTTACTTTCAAGCACACCCTAACCTTTTAATGGATACATATGATTTACCATATACATTTATTGGATCGAAGATACGATAGACACGTCATGTGCATCTACACATAGTAGATATGCCTACACAATCCTATCAAAATCCAAGGATATACAATTTGGACAAATGAACACATAATTTTCTATTACAGAACATTCATGTCGTCCAAAATGGATCAGGGTGTCAAATCAACATATGGTAGCACCCCAAGTTCAACACATGAACCGGTCAAGGCATCAAACCATGTAAGGCTTGCATTTTTCACAACCTTTCATGCATGTCTCACTCCAGTAGATGTATAAGTGTAAGTAATATGATTATAACTCCCACAACATTATGAAATAAATAGTGCGAGCTCTACCGGGAGACACATGAATTTCTCGGCACGTTATGTAGGTAAACTGAAGATAAAGCCGAAATAAAATGACCACGAAAAACACTACCAAGCCAGAGATACCATGTGTGAGAGAACACAATGACATTTAGAGTTATCAGTGGTGGCAGGTGCCAAACAAGCACAAGGATCGTTTTATACTCACACAAGTGTGATATGGGAGTTCAACCATAAGCATAATGTTTAGATGACATACGTTAACATCCCAATTAGTTAGATCATAGTGTGGAGGATTAATTCGAAAGGCATGCATCAACAATGCCCTTATTTTAGATACGATCTAGCGGCTAAGCCATGAGCATTGGTGTAGTAGGACATTATACTCACGCACATCTAAGGGATTTAGATACCAACAGGGCTTATTATGCGAATTAAGATATGTGGAGCATGACACGCCACCCAGTTATAGGATAACCCCATGTGGTAGATACTGCGTGGCATACATCGGATGTTTTATCTTACCAGGGGATGTGACATGCACAAAGCATGTCATACTCCCATAATGTGGTAATCCATGTATTTATAATACAAGGCAATCAATCATCCAACTGAGGTGATAAGTGGATACCAATTTAACCTTCGGATGGCTTTGACATCAAACTAATTGATTGGATAACCTAGCACCGAATACTACATGGAGTCCAATACATATACACACATTTTGGGTTAGTGGTGTGCGTAGAGCAGAACACCCCCCTTAATGTGATGAGCTATTAACGTCTGAAAAGACCCACACAACGGTGCAACTAGGATGCAAGTAATGATCAGGACTACACACAACTATATGACATACATAACAACCTACACATGATAGATAACATATAACAATCATACTAGTAGGCGCAACATTTCAAAGTACATGCTAGGTATCAAACCTAGACATGAGAAGGAGTGGGGCAGGCAACTTTCAATGTAAACAATTTAAGTACAAGTCACCACAAAGAGGCACATTGGATATGGGATATGGGCTCGATAATCGAGGTGACTTGGCTTGAGATGATACGAATGATGAAGAGTCCTCAAATCTTCATTGTATATCCAAGTCTCCAATGTCCTCCATAGTCACCTATTGATCAAGTTTGAGCTTGTTGGTCCCCAACTACGTTGGGTCCTAAGAGGTTAGTCACAATAGGCTTGGCAACCCAAATGGTTCTTTTCTTGACACCATTTTGAGTTCCAACAAACTTGGCAAACACATTGCCAACCTTATCCTTCCCAAGGGAATAGCTATCATCAATAGTGATTGGGTTGGATAAGTTACCTCTCATGAAAGACGAAGCGACGTGACCCTTCTCACGACATAAGTATCAACATCTACCCTTTGTTTTCTTCCCAGTTGATTTCTCACCTCGGGGAGTGTTGGCTTGGGTCTTATTGGGAAGAGGCCTTCCCTCAACTTGTAGCTGAGTGTGTGATTGAGTTTGTGGCCGCTTCCCTTGTTGCTTGTGACTTTGAGACTTCGTCTTCAGAGGGCAAGATATAACATGGTGCCCTTTAACTTTGCACTTGAAGCAAATGATTTTGGCCGAATTCTTAAATCGTTCTAGGCCACTCTTGTTCTTGTTTCAGTTTACTCCAACATCATTTTTGTCATTCGGAGATGTTTGCTCACACAGGACGTTGTTGAGTGTGGACATCCCTTCATGACACTGTCCCAAGTATTTCTTCAAAGAAATGACTTGGGCCTTGAGCTCTTCGATTTCCTCTGCACGGTTAGTGTCAATGCAAGTACTAGATGAAGTGTAAGCTTCATTGTTAGAGCAACAAGGCAAGGAAAGTAATTCATCACACGAGGTAGCAACATTATGAGTAGACGAATTACGAGGACTGGCACATGGGGATATAGTACTTTGATTAGAAGTGGTGCCATTGTCCACCTGAGGCTCACTTGATGTTACCTTGGTGATGATAGCCTCATGAGCTAACTTTTGCACATTATGGGATGTTAGAAAATCGGCATGAGAGCTTGTGAGCATTACATGGTTTTCTTCCAACTTCCCATAATTGCTAGTTAGTAAATCAAGTTGAGCAGAGCACGTAGCTCAACATTCTCCTTCAATATTGATTCTTCAAAAGAGAGAGGGTTAGATATACAAGTATCATCAACAATATGAGAGGAGTAAGTAGCGATTAGAGACTTCTCATGAGTAGATTGAAGCTCCTCATAGATCTTAGATGTTTTGATGAGCTCTCCCTTGACATTCTTGCGTTCAAGGAGAAGGACCTCAAAATCCTTTTTATGTTTATCATGAGCAACTTCAATCTCTCCTTTTGAAGATCTTAAGTCTCTACATGCTTGATGACTCTTCTCAAGTTCATGTTCAAGTTGTTCACTTTTAGCTTGTTCATGATTAAGTGAATCATTACAATTTTCAAAGTAAGCAAGAACATCTTGGAACCTTTGAAGAGCATTATTTTTAGCTTTATGAAGAATTTTACTGATCACATAGATATTTTCAGTCAAGTCATCATCATCATCCTCATCGCAAATATCATCGTTATTGCACAGGGAAGATGATACCTCATTATTACGTCTTGCCATGAGGCACATGTGAACTAGAGGAGTTGATGATGATTCTTTTGGTCAATCAGATTCTTCATTAGTCAAAAGTACTTCATATTTCTTGATTTCCCCTAAATGATTAGTCATAGAACAACTAGGGAGAAACAAGATATTTTGATCAAGAGGACACGGGAGAGCAGGCATATCACCACAGACATTTGTCGAGGGATCTTTAGGTGAAATGCATGACCTATCAGCACAATAATTTACACTATGTGTGGTGGTAGATATGCTCATGTACATAGAGGCTATGACATTTTCATCAACATATATTTCTTCACTCACCATGTCATTACCTTGTGAGATTGAAGATGCTGAGGTGTGCAAGCAATCGGATATGGAAGTAGTGGTGGACTCTTTATGATCAAGAGTGAAGAGCTCATGCACCAACTCCTTCATCATAATATCGTCTTCATCAAGATTGGACCCACCATATATATCTTCAAGTTTAGTCCAAACTTCATGAGCTGACTTGCAAGTCGAGATAGACTTAAACACTTTAGGACTTATGGTTCCATGAATGGCAAGAAAAGCTTCACAATCAAGATACATTTCATTAGTAGATGAAGGTGCATCATCCCTTTTGTCGGCAATCCCTACAAGAACAATTCGTAAAGTATTTGGGCCCATGGCCCGAAAGTGATGAGGCATATGAGTTCTCCATAGGGTATAATTTGTGCCATCAAAGTCAAAGGTGTCATTGTGCACTAATCCAATAGTCGACATCGATACTCTCTAGGTCGTGAAACCTAATTAAAGAGAGACCTTGCTCTGATACCAATTGAAAAGACCTCTATGACGCCTAGAGGGGGCGGGGGTGAATAGGCTATTTAAAAACTTCTTCGGATTTGGCTTAACCTAATGCGGAAATAAACTAAGAGGGTACTTGTCAAGCACAAATCCTAAATGCACTAGGCACTGCAACGTGTAACAACACGATTTACCAAGATGGACACAATACAGTTACTAACAAGCACAAGTAAGTTACACAAACTTAATTGAGCTATATCACACGACAATTAGGTGAACGACACAAGATACTAGATCACACTATAGCACACGATATATCAAAAGCTGCAAGTGTGAACGTGTGGATATAGAGGGTATGCTTGAATGATTAATCTTGTACAAGAAATAGCCAACACAATATAATGAGCACAACCAATATGCAATGTATGTATGCTCAAGTAACACAAGTAAACCACAAGTAAGGAGATAGGGTTAAGGATAACCAAGGTCACTGAGACGAAGATGTATCCCGATGTTCACTTCCTTGGAGGAAAGCTAGTCACAATTAGAGAGGTGGATGTTACCACGAAGGCACACCAACGCCACGAAGGCTCACCCTATTCTCCCTTTGAGATAACACCACGAAGGCGTTTCTCAACCACTAGTGGTAAGCCTTTGAGGTGGCTTCCAAACCCTCACAAACTTTTCCGGGGGGTAATCACACGGATTGGTTCCTCTCCGAAGAACTCCTACCGCCTAGGAGTCTCCAACCTCCAAGAGTAACAAGATCACGGGGAATGCTCAAAACTTCCTCAAATCTCAAATAGCTTGGGTTGAGAGAAGGAGAGGGAGACGATCTATCTTTTGATTCGAACAACTCTCAAAGGAGCTCACAAATGCTCTAGGGATCTAAGATTTTGTGTGAGCAAGTGTGTGTGAGATAGAAATGTGTTCTTATGAGGATATGGCTGTGTTGGACACCCTCTCACGAAGTGGGAGGGGGTATATATAGTGGGGAGTGTAAAACAGCCGTTGGGGACACTTTAAGTCACACAGGGTTCGGACATCCGGCAGTTCACGGATGTCCGGGCGTCCACAAGGTGTCGGACGTCCGACAGGGGTTGGTCGTCCGAGGGCTGTAGATATGTATGGAATCACTGTGAGTTGAACAGGGACCGGATGTCCGGAGAAGGCCGGAAGTCTGAGTTATTCGACTCAACTTCTTCTGGTGCAAGATTCCGGATTTCCGAAAGGGAACGGAAGTCCGGCCCTCGGACGACCGGAGGGAGCCGGAAGTCCGAGTTATATGGCTCACGTTCTTCTGGTGCAGGGCTCCGGATTTCCGAAGCTGGTCGGTCGACCGGCCGTCGGACGTTCGGAGGGAGCCGGAAATCCGAGTTATATGGCTCAAGTTCTTCTGGTGCAGAGCTCTGGATTTCTGAAGCTTGTCAGTCGTCGGACACTCGACCGGCCCTCGGACGTCCGGAGGGAGCCAGAAGTCCGAGACATTAGTCCTGTTTTGAGGTAAGAGCAAAGTAATGAAGATGTGGTATTGAGCAGAATAGTGGATATCTAGTTTGTGCAAGTTCATCACAAAACCTGTGATCCCCTCTTAATAGTGCGGGATCCCTAAAGACTCAAGAATTGTATAAGGGGTACTGATGATCCATACTTGAGTGTATACTTTTATTCGCTGATCATCACTCCGCACCGCTAACTTCAAACGAACTGATACCTTTGAGTTAGCCCTTTCACTTGAGCTTGATGTTGTTGTTCCTTCTTGGCTCAATGTTGGAAGCAAGACATGATGAAGTCTTCAAGTAGGTCTCCCATACACAATGTGGAAAGCCTAGCTTATATATTCATCTTCATTTGTCCACCATGTGAACATCCACAAGGATCAAGCATGTAGTGCTCAAGAATGCTTATCTTGATGTTGTCCTTGTTAGCACATGAGCTTGTCCTTATCAACACATGATCATTCACAATAGCTTAAAAATGGATTAGTGATTAATTATCTATATGTGTGTTGTCAGCAACACCAAAACACGATTAAGGGCATGACTGCACTTTCACATTCATAGGCAAGTACCTAGTGCCCGTCATCAAGGAATTGCTAGATGAATTGCATGGCTCTTCCTAGTTCTCAAAGCTTTATCTCCGAGCAAGATACTATCAAATCTGGCTTTCCGAAGGAGAGGAATACAAGAAGGTGTTCCAAACACACCACCATTGCAAGTTTAAGGTGGTTTTGTTTGGACTAGCAGGGGCGCCAATCACTTTCAACGATGTGATGCATGGCACTTTAAGCCGACTGTTACGCCATGGGGTGCTTGTTTTCTTTGACGACATATTGGTGCACATTGAGATATTATATGAGCACAAACTGAAGCTTCGCAAATTTGTGAAACTTTTGCAGCGAGATCAATGGAAAGTCAAAGAGAGTAAATGTGCATTTGGTCATATCATCAGCGCACATGGAGTGGTAACTAATGACAACAAAGGGGTACGCAGTTTCCTTGGTTTCACTTGATACTATCGCAGATTTGTGAGCAATTTTGGCGTCATCGCAAGGCTGATGTTTAACTTTCTGAAGAAAGGGATAAAGTTTGTTTGGACCAGCTCCAATCAAAGTGGTTTCCAAGCTCTGAAGGATTAGTTGATCTCAACATTGGTGTTGGCCTTGCCCAATTTCAAGCAGACTTTTGTTGTGGAGACACACGCTAGCAACAAAGGTATTGGCGCAATACTGTAACAGAATAGCCATCTCAAAGGATCCATATGGTTGACTAGAGGCGGGTGAATATGCAACTACCAACTTTTAGCTCTTCTTTAGCAAATTAGGTTTAGCAACAAATAGGTAGTCTAGACATGCAACTAGGTGATAAACCTATATGATGCTAACAACAACAATAACAAGCAAGTAATAAACACAAAGTAAATGTAAGAGGTAACCACGAGTGGAACCGATGAAGACAAGGATGTGTTACCAAAGTTCCTTCCCTTTGAGAGGAAGTACGTCTCCGTTGGAGCGCTGCGGAGGCACAATGCTCCCCAAGATGCCTCTAAGGCCACCATATTCTCCTCGCGCCCTCACACAATGCGATATGTCATGATTCCACTAGTGGTTCCCTTGAAGGCGGTGACTGAACCTTTACAAACAAGGTTGGTGCAATCTCCACAACTTATTTCAAGGCTCCCAACAACACCACAAAGCTTCACCACAATGGAATATAGCTTCAAGGTGACTGTAACGCCCAAGATGCGGTCCTATCCTTATTTTGGCGCGAGGGCCTCGACAGGGATAGAAACGCATCTCGTCGTTTCGCAAGAATCGATATCGTTACAAGTACATGTACATAATAGATGAGTATATGGAATTGTCTTTCACTTGCCACAAGCTACATCAGAGTCACATCGACACAACAATATAATCAATCACCATGCGGAAGAGTAGGGCCTGACTACGGACGAAAAACAAACTATAAAAGAAACAACGTCCATCCTTGCTATCCCAGGCTGCCGGCCTCGAACCCATCCTAGATCGACGAAGAAGAAGAAGAAGAAGAAGAATAAAGTCCAAATGAACAATCATCAAGCTCATTTATTAATATCCTTTACCTGTACATGCAACTGGTGTTGTTGTAATATTTGAGCCAGAGGACTCAGCAATCTCATTTCCAAAGGTATCAAGACTAGAAAATCTTAATGGATGAGGTATGGTTAAGTGGTGAGGCTGCAGTGAGCGACTAAGCATTTATTTGAGGTGGCTAACTTACGAGTACGAGAATAAAAGAGGGGGAAGATCTACTCATAACGGACGTGAACTACTGATGATCGAATTAATAATCCTAAACACCTACTTACGTCACACATAACCCCACCATGTCCTCGATCAAAGAAGGAGCTCACGAAAGACACAATTACGGTTACGTACTCAGTTGGAAAGTTTCAATTAAGTTAACTTCAATTTATCTAGAACCGGATGTTAAACAAAGTTTCCATGTTGCCATATAACCGCGAGCACGGCTTTCTGAAAGATTTAACTCTGCACGGGTGCTCCAACTAGTCCATCACAAACTACCACACGCTGCGACAGAATGACCTCGATCAGGGAAACCTGTGATCTCCTCGGGTTCCTATTGGAAAACCTCAACCTCGAGATAACCCGAAGCATCCTCGGCATCCCTCGCACAAGACGCTCGAGAAAGGTAAAACAAGTCCAACAAGGCCGGCCAGCGTGTCGACGATACCAATAGGAGCCGCATATCTTGTTCTCAGGACACAATGGATAAGCACAATGTACGGTGGCCTGATAAACATCACCTGAGTTTCCTAGGGTTGGCCCCACAAACGGCTCTGTTTTGGACCAGCACCATCAGCACTGGCCCTCCATGTATTATGTTGAATTACTCCTCGGGTTCATGACGCCGTATGTTTTTTAGTATTAGCAGAATTATTATGTTGGGCAAGTATAGTACTAATGTTGGGGCTTGCCAGACGAGCTTTATCCTAAAATGAGAATCTAGGGGGTCCCCATAACAACCCCAAGCATGTTAGGAGTGCTCATTTATGGAACATAACACCGGCAGCTGAAACTAAGGCGACAAAGGTGGAACAAAACACCTGGCTAGAAAGGCCGAGCCTTCCACCTTTTACCAAGTATATAGGTGCACTAAAATTAAATAGCATTAATATGGTGATATAACAAGGAACCCATGTTATCACCTGGAAGCAACTTCACCTGCAACTAGCAACGCTAACACATGGTTAAGCAAGCAGTAACATAGCCAATCAGTGGTTTGCTAGGTTGTAGAAGGTTGAAGGTTTTCATGACAATGTTGGAAGGCTCATATTCCAGAGGTGGTAGGCAGCGAGACATAACGATAGAAACGAAACAACTAGCATGGTATCTAGGGAAATAATCATCTTGCCTGAGATCCTGCTTCGAAGAAGAACGAATCCACGAAGGAGATGAACCGACGTAGTCGAATGGACCCTCACATTCTGACATGCTTGCGGTACTCTATCGAGACGAAGTAAACAGGGAACAAGAATAAACACAGAATATTCACCACGGCTCATGCATGACACGATGCACTTCACATATGATGCCTGATCAGTTTCAAATTATGCAAGGCATGGCATGGCAATTCACATCACGCAACACTACACATTAAGTCAAGCTCAATATGCAATGAGTTGCATATTGACGAAACTCCACATTCAATCATTTAGTTCACTCTCGTTTATTTACATGGCAATATTAAATGTTGTTAAACATGGCAAGGGGTGAAGCACAAATAATCCTACCTCTCTAGGCATTTTAAATGAGGCCATAAACGACATATAGCATCTCCGAACTGACCCCACGTGTTAAATTCTAAATCTGTCTAGATTTGTCCTAATCACCTTTGATGTTTGTTAAACGGTAAAACAAAGTGGTTCACGTGATTCTACTAGTCGTTCTAGTCCATTTACATATATGGCTCATCTCCAATGGAGCTACAGTTAATTAACTACGACCTAAACCATTTCTAACACGTCGACACGCAAACCGATGCAAACAACACACTAACAGTTTTAAATATGCATGGGAGTTAGACAATATTAATCTACGTGAAATTCTAGCCAAGTTACATATATAATTCTCTGCGATCCGACACACGAATTTGAATCTACGGTTGTTTTAAAAATAACCATTTTTCTGAAAATGAATTAAATCCGAGGATCTAGAAAAAATGCTAAACGGGTCGAAATGCATACGGGCCAAAACAGAACATGGGCGCCATATAAGTATACTACGCACGAGTGGGGCTTAGCGAGGGCGATGCGCACATATGGGCTCGAGGCCCAGCTCGGAGGTGGGCTGACGGAGGAGGCCGGCTGGCGCGGGATGGGCTAGCACGCTTGGTGGAGGGGTTGGCCAGCTGGGACGGGAGGAGCTGAATTGGGCCTCTGGCGGCTGGGGCATGGAGGCAGGACGGTGGCTGGGCCTGGGCCGCGGCCCATGCGAGGTGACAGCCCAGCAGCCACGCACGCATGAGCGTCGTGCTCCCTGCTCACCTCGAGCTGGGGCAACCGGCAGCGCATGGCTGCAGGCACGAGGTGGCGGCGGCCGGCGGAGGCCTCAGGGCGGCCAGGAACCACACACAACGATGGGGACAGGTGGGGTTTCGGCCAGATCTGGCGGCGTAGGCATGCAGCCAGATCGGGGCTCGATCTCGGGGCCGGTGGCTGGCAGTGCTCCGGTGAGCAGCTGCTGGAAGCGGGTGCTCGGGGCTTCGGATCCGGTTGTTTTGCGGCAAGCTCCGGCGACGAGGCGCGATGGGGGGTCGACGTGGTGGTGGCAACTCTCGGGCAGCGAGCTCCGTGGGGCTGCGGCTACGGGATGCTGCTCAAGATTGGATCGGTTGGCAGTACGGACACCCGGACGTGTCCGGTTTGACCGCGGACATGTCCGGTAGGTGGGGAATTCGGGCGAATTTGGGTCTTTGGATGGATATCCAATGGTCCAGATCTGACCTAAGATTGGATTTCCGGGAGAGAGGAGGTGGAGCTAAAAGGTGTTTTTTTCTAGGGGGTTGGCTGCAAAATGGCTAGGGGAAACTCTAGTGGAGTGAGAGAGCTCCACCATGGGGTGGTTCTTATATAGGGTTGGGCTATGGTGGGGTGGACCTCGTTCGTCCGATCGCGATCCGACGACCACGAACGGAGGAAGTGGCTAGTTGGCTCTAATGGGCTGTGTAGATGGGCTATGTAGAGATGAGAGGGAAATCGTGCGGACCGTGAGAGAGTTTTAAAACACCGAACGTCCGACAATTAAACCGGCTATAGTGCTGCTATATATATTTAACGTTATGGGTATAAAATGAACGCCGACTGCGACGAAATTTGGCAGGCGGCCTACCTACATTAAAATAAGACCGCACGCCAAGTGTCAACCCAATCCAAGAATGGTTTATACACACTTCTAAAAACAAGATTTTAACAATGTCGCGGGCGCGTTCGTGTGTGGTTGGTCTCAGAATGAACAACGACAAACACGGAGGGAACCGACAACTAATAACGGATGCATGTTTTGAAAAATGGCGGCAAGATAGTTCCGATGCAATGCAGATGATGCGCATGATGCGATGATGAATGCAACACCCAATCTAACAACACGGCGACAACAAAATAAAAGGGGAATCTTCTGGAGCATCAGTCTCGGGGTGTCACAACTCTCCTACACTAACAAGAGATCTATCCCCGAGATGTGAGAATGAAAGGGGGGGAGAGGAAGAGAAGAGCAAGAGGTAAAACTTAGTCGCTTCTTTGACAAACGAGTGAAACCAATGAATCTTGAAGGTTGCAAAGAGATGAGGAATGATATGAGAAACAAGCAAGAATTCACACGAAATTTCGGCAGCACTTCGGTAGGAAAATAAGGACAAAATTTGATAAGACGGAAGATCAAGATTCACAACAAACCAACTAAATGAACAAGCAAGGAGAGAACATGATCTTGACAAGAAGATATGATTGACTCAAAAGAGCAACATCACAAAGCCTCTAGAACAAAAGAATAGAAACTAGATCATTGGGAAGAAGGAATGAAGAAGAGAATGACAACTACTTCTCCACAAGTGGCCACCTAACTCATCATCACCCTCGGGCATTAGTGGCACCCGATGGGCTTTTCGTAAAACCTTTGATATTTACCATCATCATGCTCATGCTTCTACTATGCGTAGCACTACTGTCAACTTGTCAATGTAATATTAGCCTGACCCTCATAGGTGGTAGGATCATGCTCAAATGCCACTACTCCGGAGGAGCTATCGGTAACACCATACCGATGATTTACCGAATACTCATGATCATATGCAATGGGAATAATAGCTCCACTTTGCATGCAATATAATATTTTTCTCAAACATGGTCAAAGGGCTGCTTGCCTTGGTCACCTAGGTGTCCGGGGTCTTTGAGTCCAACTCCTTCGTCAAACGTGGAATCTATCGCCGTAATAATAGTAAAAAAATAAGTAGCTCACTCAAAAACAGAACACAATCTCACTTTAAAAATGTTATACTATTATTCTAAATCTATATTATAGTTTTAAAAAATATCTGTCTCTGGTTTTGGTGAAAAGATTATTTTTAAAATCAATTTAACAGGAGCTAAAATATTCAAAACAAGCCTTTTAATTATAATTATAAAGAAAAGTTGTCATAAAAATTTGTATAACAGCTCTATTAAATTCTACTCATTTTTAGAAAACTTGTGGTGGAAAAATAATTAAATTCAATTAATTAGCAAACTCTACAAAAATCTTTTAAAACAGAAATAAAACAAAAATGAAAAAGGGCTCAGCTGTGGCCTGGCTCGGCAAGTGGCTAGACTGGCCCAACTGGCCAACTGGCCATCCAGCCAGCCAGCCCAGTTGCGCGTGCCGACAGGTTCAAACCTAACGCGCGGGCCCTACGGTCAGTGGCTGAGAGAGGAGAGAGGGGGAGAGATGAGCCACCGACAGGTGGGGCATGCCTGTTGGGTCGTCTTCCTCCTCTGGACAGAGGGGAGGGGAGGCACGTCGGCGGCGACACCGACGCCCTCAAGCCTCAATGACGGTAGGAATGGACCCAACACGTCGCCGCCTACCTGCTGGTTGTTGAATGGACGACGGGGAGGCCCTGGGTCACCGATGACGAGGTGACAGTGGCGGATTCAATTCGGGAGGTGGAGGAAGTGGGTGCTACGGGCAAGGATTCGCTCAGGGAAGAGGTGGAAAAGCTCCATGAGCTCACTACGGACATGGAGGAGGTGAGAGGAGCGCGAGAGCTGGCCTGTAGCCCGAGATCGACGGAGCTCCGAAGCGGTGGGGCCTCGATCGATCTCGAGCACTGGAGCTCTCTGTGCTCGAATGGGGTGGCTAGGGGCTCTATTGGGGCTCTAGAGGAGTGGAGTGAGGGTGCTGGAGCAAGGGGGAGGCCTATTTATAGGCCAGCGATGGTGCGCCGAGCGAGAAGCGCTGTGGTTTCATCGTGGCTCGCAGGAGAGGCAGAGAGAGCTCGGGGTCAAAACCACGGTATTGCGGACGTGGTTTAGGACCCCAGGGACTCAATGAGAGGGAGAGAGAGCGAGGAGCGCGCGTGTTGGGTGGCCCCATTCTTTTGGCCAAATCTGGCGCGCGCAGGCACGCGTCGCCCTTGCCAACATATAGGGGGAGGAGGGGCCATGAGGCTGCCTTGATTCAGGTGGGTTGTCGGGGACGTGGAGAGGCACCGAGGGGAGGCTTGAACCAGCCGGGGCTGGCTACCTTTACCTTGGGTGCACCCTGTAGCGCGCCCAGAGCGCAATTTTGGTATGCCACGGCAAGCTGATGCGCTTTGGGTGGTTTGGCTGTCTTTGGTGTGTCCTGGGGTTGGGTTAGATGATCCCTAGCCGTTTGAGAGCCGAGGTACTCACTGTTGGTCAAAGGGAGTGGTTAAAGAGGTGATGCCAGACTTGAGACAGAAACTAAAATGGAGATTTTGGCTCGTATGTAGTTGAGGAGTGGTTCTGGCAGCTTGGACTAAGAGTTTGGTGGAAATGGTGTGGGTGTAGAGTGAGTTAAGAGCTGATTTACCAAGCTGGCAGAAGGTGTTCAACAGGTGTTTGAGGTAGCTACACTCCACCACTGGTGATGAAAGTTAACAGGATTGGGTTTGATGCAAAAATAGGATGCTCCACCAAATTTGAGCTTCATTGGACAAGTTTGGCAGTGCAAACTTGAAATCACCCCCAAATGGGTAGTTCTGCCTTTTCAAAAGGGAAAGTGGGTAAATTAATCCCCACAAATCCAAGTTTTAGGAGGGTCTCCTCATTTGGGGTGCTGAGCACCCGTGCAAAGTTTCAAGCCATTTGTACTTGTCATTTATCCCCATGGCTTGGATTCGGCTGAGTAACTCGTTTAACAACGAGATGTTTGTGGATTCCATGCTCTTGGAGTGTGCAGGGTCAATTTGCAGTATTGCTGTTCCACGGGCGTTTGAAGCCGCGTCGATGCAATATTCGGTCAAAAATGATCCGAGTGTATCGACTAGTCCGGGCCCTAAGGCCGGACCCAGGGCAGAAGTCGCCCAAGTGACATGATCCACCACTCCCTTCGGTAGGGCGACGGGACTCGCGAGATCTTCGAGGGGAGTCGAAAGCTTCGTTAGAATAAGATCTCTCCAGGAGTCGGCGATGATATCTAGGTTCCCAAACCAGATGTGCTATAGATATAACTACTCATGATTAGAGGAGCCATCAATCCGACCAATGTTGATGGAATTCTCAATGAAAGCACCAATGTCGGTGGCAAAACCAGCGGATCTCGGGTAGGGGTCCCTAGTTGTGGATCTTGGATCAATGTGGAACACGAAAACACATGGATTGTATTTACCCAGGTCCTGGCCCTCTCGAAGAGGTAAAACCCTACGTCCTGCTTGATTATATTGATGAGTGTATGATGGTTAAAGAGTGGATCTATCAGGAGATTAGTTGGACTAAACCCTAGATGATTGTCGTGGTTTTGTCACGGAAAATGTACTCGTGAAAGGACAAAGTCTGGGAGCCATCAAACTTAGGTGCCGACTTGAAAGGGTTAGTCGGGATACGAGAGACGCAAGTTTACCCAGGTTCGGCCTCTCCAATGGAGGGAAAAGACTACATCCTGCTTTTGCATCTATTGATGATGATGATCTCAATTACAAGGGTGTGGAACTGCTAACCTTGCTCTTGAGTCTTTCTTACCTGTCCTTTCTACCTCAAGGGCTCTCCTTTATGTATGTAGGTGGAGGCCTCGAGATTACAATAGAGCACATGTTGCATTGCAACCCATGTCCTCTTCTACTTCTTACTAATTTTGGACAGGGAGAGTCTCCACATTTTCCTAAATGAGCCGGCCTCCATGTGATGGGCTTAAGCTGGCCTTTTGGCGAGTCGCCTCTTCGGCCTATGTGTACCGGGCCTCCTACCCAATGTGTAGGCCAGGTGGGTTATCCCCATGGGCGGTTAACCCGTGGGGTATATCCCCAACATTAGCCCCCAATTTAATTTGAATTTATTCATGTTGAACTTCATTCCGAATAAAGAGAAAAGCCCAAAGTCTAGGATTAGATTGAGTCGCCTTTTGAGTTGGCAATTTCCATCTAAGAAATATATTTGCCCGGGTCAACATTTTTGCTGGGTCGTCTATCTTGTTCAAGACATGGTATTTTCTTAAACTATCATGGTTATGACACCATCCTGGTCACTGCCGACATCATCTATTCATGATGGCGAATATTCCCCAAAAAAAATCAAATCTCTATCAAGCATGAAAATCGAGGTACGCTTAACCACCAATTACTCCATTTTTTACGGTGCCGTTTTAGGTCTTATTATTATAAATAGACCGGTCTAGTCTTCTTTTCCACTTCTTCTTCTTCCTTTCTCCCACAACACTCTCTCGAACTCCGCCGGTGCCGCTCTTCTCAGGCGACTTCATCTCTTTGCACACGTTCATTGGTGTTCACCTCTATTGACGGAGGTCTTTCGAGCGCAACCGACCGCAACCTTCTTCTATAGCAGATCTCTGTGAGTCGACCACTATCACTTTTTAGGTTGCTACCATCGTTCATAGTTCATCCAAAGTTCATCATGCAAGTTGTAGATTGTAGCCATGGATCTTCGACTTTGTCTTATGCGCATTTGATGCGGTCTCACCATCACTATTGTCCGACAGCTCTTATAGATCTGTGGTAGATTCATCTTGTTCTACCATAGATAGTTTGTCTCGGTAGTTCCCCTACTTTAGAAAATATTTTCCTTCTTTTTTATGCATCGCGTAGATCCAATCCTTCAACTATTTAGATAGGAAATCAGTTCGTGGCTTTTCCAGGATTTCACTAAGCCTTGATAGTGTATTTGAGTTGTTCATGAGCCGATGTTAATATAACCAAAATATTTTGTTTTGCACCAATTACCTAACTTACTTAGAATCGGAACAATGTTTTGCTATATGACCTGTAGTCCATGAAGTTTCAAATCCTTCCATTTGATACTGGATCTTCTTCGATTGTGGATGACCTTTACCACTTTGTTACCGGCTGGAAATCTGACTCAACATAGTTTTTCTCTATGCGTTGTAGTTTTGCGCATTGCAAAATCACCATGCCTCCCAAGACTAGCAAAATCTGTGATTGACACAGATCCCAAGAATCCGTTCTCACTTTAGGGAACCTCGTTATGGAAGGTGTTTTGCTCGCTCAGGTAATAATCAGCTAGCGAGCGCCCGAGGAAGAAAGTTCCCCCCAACCAAGGCAAGGGTAAATAATCTGCTTTACTAACCATGTAAAGAGAGGATTTAGGCCGCCCGACTCAAAGTTCTTGAGGGATCTCCTTCATTTTTTAAACCTCAAGCATGTGGATATTTGTCCCAATTCAATGACCAGCATGTGCCAATTCCAGGTGCTCTACAAAGTGTACCTTCAGATTGAGCCGTGTGTGAATCTTTTTGGAAAGTTCTTCTATCTGAACGGCCAAACTCAAGTTAAAGATGACCCTAGCATGGAGCTTGACGGTGTTTCCATTCAAAAAGGGGGAAATAGTCCTTTTCCTGAAACCAAGGTGGCAACTCATTCGAAAGGATTGAATAAGTCTTGGTTCTACTGCAAGAATACTTTTCCTATGGACCAAAACCCACTGTCACGATACAGATTGGAGCGACTTGGTTCTGTTGTTGAATTCCTGGGTTGGCCAACTCATGAAGAAAGGAAATTACTGGCCCCTATGCTTTTGAGGTTAAAGGCCCTCAATTCCAATGGCTTTACTGGGCTTGACCTAATCCCATGTTGGATCACCTCGTGAATCCAACACGTCAGCATTAGAGGCAACTTGATGTGTAATTACACGGGCGATTCAAAAGATGCGCAACAGTTCAACAAGAAAAACTTGTTTGATAAAACCATAAATAGGCTATCCAAGACATTCTTTTCTCACTCCAAAGAGAAATGTAGTGCGACTTGGTTGGCCCTGTTCTTCTTGAAGAATAGAGTCCCTCCGGTATGTAATTTGTTACTTTTTCTTTCATTTTGCCCGTTCATCTTTGTTTTGGTACTCCATGCTTATTATCTGACTTGTATTTCTGTAGGCTAATTTTGACTTCTCGAAAGTTGTTCCCAAAGCTTTTGCCCCTTCTTCAAGCCGCTAGAAAGAGAAAGCTCCTGAATCATCTTCAGGAGAGGAATATGAGGTAGAACCTAATTCTCTTAGTCGTTTGTCTATTGAACTTGTCGATACATCATTTTATGAGGATAACACCGAGACTAGTCAAGCCGACGATGTTGAGGTAATTTAGATCTCATCTAGTTCTTCAAAAACATGTGTTGTGAAGAAAACAAGGCAAGTCGTCAGAAATGTCAAGTTTTCACATCCAATTGCTTACTTATGTGCCAACTTTCTTTTGTAGCGGGATCAACACGCCATTCAAAAACGCAAAACCCGGAGTTGCTCCGGAGAGTTGTCTACCGGCTTAGAGCCACAACTCGCAAGCAACACCAAGAGGTGCCACATAGTCAAGCATTTCTCATCCTCAAGCCGGTCTCTTCAATCAACAAATTATTCTACCTAATTCACTTTATTTCCACGAGTCGTCTCCATCATCTCATGATTTAACCGCGACTCAACTTCCAGTTTTCACCATCAATCGTCGGCAAGCTTTATATTTAAGCCGTCCTTTGTCAACCACACCATTACTATTTTGATGATCTGTAGATCCAAAGCCTTTGTTAGGTCAAAGGCGGGTGAACCTTCTTCCACTGTTGGGGAAGAGAATATTCAAAATCCTTCTTCTGCTGAATGTGATGGCTCAGATCGATCCGCCGGTTCAAGGTGACCCGTCTTTGACTGTTGAGCCGGTTTTTGATATTGAGATGACTCCCATTACTGAGGTGGCTACCAAGTAAGCTCCTAGTGATAAGAAAGGCGCTTTCAATGAGCTAGTCGAGTAGCCTTATAGCTCAAACGCTCCTCCAAGTCTGGTTCCTTGTATGGATGATATTACTCCATCAACCGGCTTGGACAATGCAGATGTAGTTTTTACAGGCGAGTATTTTCACGTTGTTAGCCCGTCAACCATTATAACCAAGGTTGTGTCCAGGAATGAGTCAACATATGAAGAGAAAGGGACAACAAAGCTTGAGCTTCCCGAAACTGAAGATCTTGACCTCCAAGGTTTATATAAGCAAGATGTGACCCGGCTGTGTGAGAGCTGGGATGTTGAAGTAAACTTGGTCTATATCATGAAGACATGAGTTAATATTTTTGCTCGTTACTCATTGTATATACCTCCATAGCCCTCAAGTGTTAATTTAGTACAGACAAGTAGTTAATTGGATCTTTGTAAAATTGTGTGAAGAATCATTAGTAGCCCCCAAGGGCCAGGTCATTATTATAATCAACCGGTACTTCCTTTCGACACATCAATCATTGTTGAACATAGCCTCAAAGGTCCAACTTGTCTCCATGAGACAATCTGGTCTTTAATGTAGACCTTTAAATTTGTTAATCCAGCTAAATGTCGTAGCCGCCAAGTGCCGGGTCGCGTGCGTTCAACGACTCGAGACTTTTATATGTACTTCTATGTTTTGAAAAGAAACTCACATGATGTAGCCCTCCTTCTACGACAACTGACCTTCCCTCGCAACGCCGCCAGGAGTCCTTCTGGCACGGGCTACGCCTATAGGGACTTCCTTCGCAAATATGCAAAGGATTTCCCCGCGGCCTTGGAGCCTTGCGTTGGTGTTCCCTTGAATAGGAAAGGGTGATGTAGCACAGCGGCGGTAAGTATTTCCCTCAGTTTGAGAACCAAGGTATCGATCTAGTGGGAGGCGCTCGTCGAGTCACAAGTACCTGCACAAACACAAAGAGCTTGCACCCAACGCTATGAAGGGGTTGTCAATCCCTTATAGATTGTTTGCAAAGTGAGAACTGAAAGCAAAAAGTAAACAAAGCAAAGTAAAAGAGAAAGTGGAGAAGATAGTTGTGAATAGACCCAGGGGCCGTAGTGTTCACTAGTGGCTTCTGTCATGAAAGCAAGTAGACGGAAGGTGAATGAATTACTGTCGAGCAATTGATAGAACCGCGCAAAGTCGTGACGTCATCTATGGCAATGATTATATCTATAGGCATCACGTCCAAAACAAGTAGACTGATACTTTCTGCATCTACTACTATTACTCCACAGGTCGACCGCTATCCAGCATGCATCTAGTGTATTAAGTTCATAAGAACAGATTAACGGCTTAAGCAAGATGACATGATATAGATGGACAATCTCATATCTACGATAAAAGCCCATCTTGTTACCCTTGATGGCAACAACCGGATGCGTGCCTTGGTGCCCCTTCTGTCACTGGGAAAGGTCACCACACAGTATGAACCCAAAACCAAGCACTTTTCCCATTGCAAGAATCATAGATCTAGTTGGCCAAACAAAACCCAAGCCTCGGAGAGACTTACAAGGATATCAAATCATGCATATAAGAAATCGGCAAAGACTCAAATATAAATCATAGATAATCTGATCACAAATCCACAATTCATAGGGTCTCAACAAACACACCGCCGAAGAGGATTACATCGGAAAGATCTCCATGAAGATCATGGAGAACTTTGTATTGAAGATACAAGAGAGAGAAGAAGCCATGTAGCTACTAACTACGAACCCGTAGGTCTGAAGTGGACTACTCACGAGTCATTGGAGAGGCGATGATATTGATGTAGAAGCCCCCCAACTCCAAAGTCCCCTCCGGCAGGGCGCCAGGAAGGATCTCCAGATGAGACCTCGCAGAAACGGAAGCTTGCGGCGGCGGAAAAGTGTTTTCGTGGATGCCCTGATTTTTTTCTGGATTTTAGGGAATATATAGGCGAAAGAGCTAGGGCAGGGGAGCGCGAGGGAGGCCACAAGCCTGGTAGCCGCCGGTCCCCTGGTGGCGGCTACATGGCTTGTGGGCCCTCTGTAGCTCTCCTGCCTTGGTCCTCAAGTCCCCCGATCTTCTTCTGTTCTGGGAAAATTTATTTCGGGGATTTTATTCCATTTGGACTCAGTTCCAAAATCAGACCTGAAAAGAGTCAAAAACACAGAAAAACAAGAACTGGCCCTTGGCACTGAATTAATAAGTTACTCCCAAAAAAGATATAAAAGGTACATAAAACATCCAAAGTTGACAGGATAACAGTATGAAACCATCAAAAATTATAGATACGTTTGAGACGTATCAAGCATCCCCAAGCTTAACTCCTGCTCGTCCTCGAGTAGGGAAGTGATAAATAATGAATTTTTGATGCTTTCATGCTACTTAGCATAGACGTCCTTTGTAACTCCTCTTATGTGACGTGAATGTTCAGATCCATTAGATTCAAAACAATAGTTTGCTATTGATGTGGAGACAATAATAATTCAAGCAAACTAGCAAGGTAATCATGAACTTTCAAAATAAGAAGGCCAAAAGAAAGTTATCCGTACAAAATCATATACTGTTCTATGCTCTATCATCCTTGCACAACAAATTCAAATCATGCACAACCCCGGTATTGGCCAAGTAATTGTTTTGACGCTTTTACTTTCGCAAACCTTTTCAACTCTCACGCAATACATGAGCGCGATCCATGGTTTTAGCACTAAGTGGAATGGAGTGTGGTGGAGGTTGCAAGACAAACAAGGAGAAGATGGTCACATTAACTAGGCATATCAATGAGCTATGGAGATGCTCATCAATAGATATCAATGTGAATGAGTAGGGATTGCCATACAAATGATGCACTAAAGCTAAGAGTATGTGAAAGCTCTTAAAGAAAACTAGTGGGTGTGCATCCAACTTGCTTTCTCACGAATACCTAAGGCAAATTTGAGGAAGCCTATCATTGTAATATACAAGCCAAGTTATATAATGAAAATTTCCCACTAGCTATATGGTGGTGACAAAATGAGAGACTCTCAATCATGAAGATCATGGTGGTTAATAAGCACAAGTGTGGAAGGATAATAGCATTGTCCCTTCTCTCTTTTTCTCTCATTTTTTTGTGGGCTCTTCGACCTCTTTTTTTAATTTTTTAATTTTATTTTTGGTGGGCATCTTTGACCTCTTTTTGTAAATGGGCTTCGCTGGCCTCTTTTATTTCCTCACATGGGACAATGCTCCATCAATGATGATCATCACACTTACAACTCAAAACTTAGAGCAATGATGACTATATATGAAATGCCTTCGGTAGTGTACCGTGACAATGATCTAGCATGGCATATACATTAATGGAAACATCATGCTAGCTATCTTACGATCATGCAATGGCAATGTAGGAGCTATGGCACATGTCATGGTGGTAGTTGCATGGCAATATATCTCGGAATGGCTTTGAAAAAGCCATAGTAGGTAGGTATGGTGGCTCTTTTGAGGGAGGCTAATGGTGGGTTTTGTGCACCGGCGAAAGTTGCACGACACTAAACAAGATAGTGATGGTGAAAGGTGAAAAGTGCATCTAAACCACGGTCTCAACATTAGTCATGAAGAACTCATATACTTGTTGCAAAAGTTTTAGTAGTAATCGAAACAAAGCATTCAACGGATACTCCTAGGGGAAGGGTTGGTAGGTATAAACCATCGCGCGATCCCGACCGCCACACAAAGGATGACAATCAATAGACTAATCATGCTCAGACTTCATCACATAGCGGTTCACCATACGTGCATGCTACGGGAATCACTAACTTCAACACACGTATTTCTAGATCCACAACACCATAGTAACATAACTTAAATATTACCGCAACCACATCTCAAAACTAATTGAGAGGAATCAAACTTCTCTAACTATTGAATGCACATGGAGATGGAAGTTTTCATATCCCTTTGGATAACTACCCCTTTTGAGACTACTTTCATAGCATAGATCAACTACAAAGCCACGCGCTTCCGTGCTCTAAAAGATATAAGTGAAGCACATAGAACAAAATCAACTAGCTCAAAAGATATAAGTGAAGCTCGACAAAATCACGGTGAGTGCATGTCTCTCTCTCTAGGTGTGCAGCAAGGAATTTTGTGACACAACAAAAATAAAAGACTCCTACGATACAAGATGCTCCAAGCAGAACACATAACATGTGGTGAATAAAAATATAACCCCAAGTAATGTTACCGATGGATTGAAGACGAAAGAGGGGATGCCTTCCCGGGGCATCCCCAAGCTTAGGCTTTTACTGCATCCTTGAATCAACTTGGGGTGCCTTGGGCATCCCCAAGCTTGAGCTCATGCCACTCTTTATCTCTTTGTCCATAAGAACTTCACCCAAAACTTGAAAACTTCACAACACGAAACTTAAACAAAAACTCGTGATATCATTAGTATAAGAAAGCAAACCACCACTTCCTTAGGTACTGTATCAAACTTAAATTCTACTTATGTTGATGTTGGGTTACTATATTTTCAATCTTCCATGGCTAATACCCCCGATACTATCCATAGTTTCATCAAAATAAGCAACCAACTCAACAAAAACAGAATCTGTTAACAGCAGACCAGTCTGTAGTAATCTGTATACTTCGTACACTTCTGGTACTTCAAAAATTCTGAAAAATTTCGCCAGTCTGAAGAATTGGTGTTGCAATCAGCAGCAAAAAGAATCAACTCAAAAGCTCTTACAGAAAAAAAATTGAAAATTCTTTTCGTGAGCAGAAAGTTTCTGTCTTTTCCAGCATGACCAAATGATCATCCCCAAGACTAATCATAACGGTTTTACTTGGCACAAACGCAAAAAGAAACACAAGAAACACAATCATAACAGAATTTTAAAAGTGTGGAAAACACAAAACAGAAAGAAAAAGGATAGATTGGTTGGGTTGCCTCCCAACAAGCGCTATTGTTTAACGCCCTTAGCTAGGCATTGATAATTCAATGATGCTGACACAAAAGACAAGAATTGAAGCACAACGAAAGCATCATAAAGAATGTGAAAATCACATCTAAGTCTAACATAATTCCTATGCATAGGCATTTTATAGGAAAACAGATTATCAAGACAACCAATAGTTACCAAATGCAAGGAAGAAGAAAGAGACAATAGCAATCTCCACATAACGAGAGGTAATTTGGTAACATGAAAGTTTCTACAACAATATTTTCCCCTCTCATAGCAATTACATGTGGGATCATAATGAAATTCAACAAAATAGCTATCACAAAGGATATTCTTATCATGATCCACATGCATGCAAAGTTGACGCTCTTCTAAAATAGTGGGATTATCATCAACTAAAGTCATGACTTCTCCAATCCCACTTTCAATATTATTGCAAATATCATATTCATGATGAGGCTTTTCAAGATCATAAGAAAAATTATCACCCCATTCATGATCATTGCAACAAGTAGTGGACATAGAAAAACTAGCATCCCCAAGCTTAGGGTTTTGCATATTTTTAGCATGATTGTCACTAATAGAATTTATAGTGAAACCATTGCAATCATGCTTTTCATTCAAGGAGCCCTCGTGAATCACTTCATGAATTTCTTCATCACGATTTTTAGATTCACGCATCTCAAGCAAAGCTCCATAAAGAAAGGCAAGTACACTCAACTCACTAGAAATTGGATCAACATAATTGGATCTCTTAAAGAGATTAGCAAGTGGGTGAGGATCCATATCACTAGATTTTCAGCAAACGAAGATGAAAGCATATTGAAGGCACATGGCACACAAGCGAACAGAAGGCAAGCGAGAAAAAGGGCGAACAAAAAGGCGAACGGAAAAAGGCAAACGAAAAAAGAAAATAGGAGAAGTGGGGGAGAGGAAAACGAGAGGCAACTCGCAAAAAAGGTAAATGCAAGAGATGAGTTTGTGACACTTACTTGGATAGATCTTGACTTGATCTCTTCTTCCCCGGCAACGGCGCCAGAAATCCTTTTGCTACTGCGACAACAGACCTTCCCTGGCAACGGCGCCAGGAATCCTTCTATCATGGGCTACTCCTATAGGGACTTCCTTGGCAAATATGCAAAGGATTTCCCCGCGGCCTTGGATCCTTGCATTGGTGTTCCCTTGAAGAGGAAAGGGTGATGTAGCACAGCAGCGGTAAGTATTTCCCTCGGTTTGAGAACCAAGGTATCGATCCAGTGGGAGGCGCTCGTCGAGTCACAAGTACCTGCACAAACACAAAGAGCTTGCACCCACCGCTATGAAGGGGTTGTCAATCCCTTATAGATTGTTTGCAAAGTGAGAACTAAACGCAAAAAGTAAACAAAGCAAAGTAAAAGCGAAAGTGGAGACGATAGTTGTGAATAGACCCGGGGGCCGTAGTGTTCACTAGTGGCTTCTCTCATGAAAGCAAGTAGACGGTGGGTGAATGAATTATTGTCGAGCAATTGATAGAACCGCGCAAAGTCGTGACGTCATCTATGGCAATGATTGTATCTATAGGCATCACGTCCAAAGCAAGTAGACCGATACTTTCTGCATCTACTACTATTACTCCACCGGTCGACCGCTATCTAGCATGCATCTAGTGTATTAAGTTCATAAGAACTTATTAACGGCTTAAGCAAGATGACATGATATAGATGGACAATCTCATATCTACGATAAAAGCCCACCTTGTTACCCTTGATGGCAACAACATGATGCGTGCCTTGCTGCCCCTTCTGTCACTGGGAAAGGTCACCACATGGTATGAACCCAAAACCAAGCACTTCTCCCATTGCAAGAATCATAGATCTAGTTGGCCAAACAAAACCCAAGCCTCGGAGAGACTTACAAGGATATCAATCGTGCATATAAGAAATCAGCAAAGACTCAAATATAAATCATAGATAATCTAATCACAAATCCACAATTCATCGGATCTCGACAAACACACCACCAAAGAGGATTACATCGGATAGATCTCCATGAAGATCATGGAGAACTTTGTATTGAAGATTCAAGAGAGAGAAGAAGCCATCTAGCTACTAACTACGGACCCATAGGTCTGAAGTGGGCGATGATGTTGATGTAGAAGCCCCCCAACTCCAAAGTACCCTCTGACAGGGCACCGGGAAGGGTCTCCAGATGAGATCTCGCGGAAACGGAAGCTTGCGGCGGCGTAAAAGTGTTTTCGTGGATGCCCTGATTTTTTTTCTGGATTTTAGGGAATATATAGGCGAAAGAGCTAGGGCAAGAGAGCGCCAGGGAGGCCACAAGCCTGGTAGCCGCTGGCCCCCCTGGTGGCGGCTACATGGCTTGTGGCCCCCCTGTAGCTCTCCTGCCTTGGCCCTCAAGTCCCCCGATCTTCTTCTGTTCTGGAAAAAATTATTTCGGGGATTTTATTCCGTTTGGAATCCGTTCCAAAATCAGATCTGAAAAGAGTCAAAAACACAGAAAAAACAGGAACTGACACTTGTCACTGAATTAATAAGTTAGTCCCAAAAAAGATATAAAAGGTACATAAAACATCCAAAGTTAACAAGATAACAGCATGAAACCATCAAAAATTACAGATACGTTTGAGACGTACCAAGGCCCCAAGAGTTGGCTTTTCTCTTTGAGATGGCCGGGTCTTGTAATTGTAGGACAAAGAAAGTGGTGCATTAGCTCCCAAGTGTCATGTGGATTTCTTGCAACTTCATGGGACCTTACAAAATATGATCAGGTTTTCAAAATCATGTAGCCCCCAAGTATTGAGTCGCCTTTCTTTTTGGGGGCTCAAAACTTGTACTTATAGCTTTTATGATATTTTGTAGGAATCATTGCAGCATTCTGAGCCCACTTCTATCGATCTTCAAAGGCAACTTGTAGACGAAAATGAACTAAAAACCATTGAACATGAAATTGTAACCCGCCTTGAAGCTAAGAAGAAGCAGGTGGTAGATATCCTTAAGCATGGCAAGGTTGATTTTGATAAGAAAAAGCTGCCTTGCTGCAACGTGCCTTGGATGAGGAAAACTGGCTGGAGCCTGTTATACAAGATTTGCTGACTGTGACGAAGCAACTTAATGACATGATCACTGCAATCTTTGGTATGATGCATGAACTTTTCTCTTAAATTCTGGATCGAAAGATTGTCCAACTTATCTTCTTGTTCATTGTTTTGCAAGATGAAAGGATGGAAATCAGGTCCAGCCACCTATTGTGAATTTGAAGGCTATCTTCACTTACATCGAGCAACCTGTTAACCAGGTGGCTTTCTGCCATCAAGGCGACCAAACATTTGCTTGGCCCGCCTTTGAACATAAACTACATGCTTAAGAAACTGTCAACAATTCCTCAATGAATCGATGAATATAAAAGATCGACGGCTCCGAGAGGAGCAAACTTGACTCTTGCTCGTGCCAAGGCCTATATCCCGGAGTTTGATATTGATGCTGCAGCCCACAGCTTCTGAGGCTAGTTTACATAAGAGGATTTTGTTAAGTGTGTGAAGCAGACTCGCTTTCTCGCAACCCTACATGCGAACGATATGAATATCAAGAAGTACCATTTGTCTTATGATATGGATAATCATAGCAGAAGTGCACCACAGAACCAGGCATATGAAATTATTCCACCTTGTCCTAAGAAACATCTTTTCCCTGATGTTGATTCCTGCGTAATCGTTCCTAGCACTTAGGAATTTCCATCTCTTTGCGCACTTGGATGGATTGACAAGGACCAACAAGTTGATGTCGGTGAGATGGCTGCTGCAGACCCTTGCGCAGATTATCAAGACAAGCTGATTTAGGGAGTAACCGCAGAAGGCGCCGACGAGGAGTAACTTTGACCTACCTGTTATGCCATCGTGCACGAGAAAACTTAGGCTTTTAAGTCTGTTTGATCATACTTGTCAATCTGCCTTTGCTTTGCTTGATTCTATCATAAGTTGCCCCTTTTTTTATATTTGTATGCGATAAGCTACAAAAATCAATATTCCTATGATATTTTGATTAGGAAAATAAGTGTCTTCTTTGGACCCAGTAGAATAACCCGGTAATCTGTGAATAACCCGACAATAATTTTGTCCAAGAAAACAATTGATCATCTTTGTGAAACAGTGTAATAGCTTGGTTGTCAATTTATGACTAAAATTATATTATTCCTGCAATAAGAATTTCAAATAATGTATATGTATGAGTCGACTTTATAAGATCGGTGATGTAAATCAATTTGTGAGACTAGAATATTACTTCAATGAAACTACCATGATAGCCATTGGTTTATCCTCGTTCTCTTTAAGCCGGCTCTCACATGACCCAATCGATGTTTTAACCTGGATAAGTTTGGATGCAACTTATCCTACAGTACACGATGTCGGAGTAGCCTGTTAGGAACAGGCAGGTCAAACCAAGTTTCAAAGAAGGCAACTCGTGATGCCATGGAGTATCCTAACTTTCTGATTTGCCGGATCTCACGTGACACAAGCGTGTTTGTTCAGGGTCCCTAAAGATTGACTTATCGAGAGTACACGGGGTCGCCTTATTCGTAGAAGCATCTTGCAAATAGGCAGGTTTAACCATAACTTTTTGTTGTATTTATCTTATAGCCTGGTCAAGAGGGAAATTATCACTCGCTAACTGCTTGAGCCACGAGCCCCCAAGTGACCCGTGTTTCAAAGAATAAAGACTCAGGCTACTTTTGTAGCTGAAAAGACAGAGATCCTGAGTTTTGGGGGTGCCGGCTTTATTATATTGAACACAAAGATTGATACAAGGATATGTACAATGTTGAGTAGCCAATGGCTCTAAGTGTAGTAAGGCCGAAGATGAGCAATGTTCCAAGGCCTATCTATTTCCTCCTCTCAGGTACATGAATTCTTGTGATCACGTATTTCAATAAGATAATATGACCCATTGTTGAGGTTTTTGATGATGAAAAAGGGCCCTTCCCATGCTGGTGATAGCTTGTGCTTGTCTGTTTGATCTTGAATCAAGCGGAACACTAAGTCGCCTTCCTAGAAAGTTTGGTTGCATATGGTTGGACAATGAAGCGGCGAGGCTAAAGGCTGAATTCTACGGTTGTCATAGCGACATTGATCTTGTTGATATGGGTGGACCGTGAAGCGGAGAGGTCACGTTCTTCTTTCCATGCATGAAAGGCGTCTTGGCGAGCTTGTTCATTGTTTGCTTCAACATAGGCTGCAACTCTAGGGGAGTCATGTTTGATATCACTTGGTAACATGACTTCTGCTCCATAAACCAGGAAAAATGGCATATAGCCTGTGGATCAATTGGGAGTAGTGCATATGCTCGAGAGTACCGAGGGAAGTTCTTCAACCTAGCAATCCAGTGTTTGCTCCATAGGGACTATGAGCCGGAGTTTGATTCCACCCAAGATTTCTTGGTTGGCCTGCTCGACCTGTCTATTTGATTGCGGATGTGCCACTCATGCAAGATCGAACCGATATGTGCTCGCTCGAAAAACTCCTCCATAGAATGTTTAGACAGGTTTGTGCCGTTATTTGTGATGATGCTATGTAGGTAACCGTAGCGATAAATCAACTTTTTAACGAACTGCACCGCAGTCTCAGCATCACACTTACTGATCAACTCTGCTTCAACCAACTTGGTGAATTTGTCCATTCCAACCAGAAGATGTGCCTTTTTATCTGACGGCACTTTGAACGGTACCACCACATCAAGCCCGCAGACTGAAAACAATCAAGTTATTGGAATCATTCATAATTTTTGAGCTGGAACATGAGCCTATCTTGCAAACTTCTCACAGCCATGACAATTTTATACGATGTCCTCTACATCAGCATGAGCGGTAAGCTAGTAAAAACCATGGCGATAAGACTTTGCCATCAACGACTTGGAGCCGGCATGATGGCCACAATCTCCAGCATGTATTTCATTAAGAATTTCTTGGCCTTCAGCAGGAGAAACATAAAGTTGAAATATTCCAGTGACGATTCGACGGTGTAACTCACCATTGACTACGGTCATGGACTTGCAACGTCTGACAATTTGCCGGGCGATGATTGCCTCATCAAGAAGCTCGCCTAATATCAAGTATGCCAAATATGGTATGGTCCAATCAGGAATTGCTGAAGAGCCACCACGAGTTGTCCCTCAAGATATGGAATAGCAATATCCTCCCGTGATGACAATTTGACTCAAGGATTCTAAATTACATCAAGGAAAACATTAGGGGGCACCGGCTTACATGGAGCGCCAAGTCTATACAAGGCGTTTGCAACTTCATTGAGCCGACTTTCAATGTGATCAACTTGATAACCTTGAAATTGACCTGCAATAATTGTGACTACTGGTCGATAAGCCGCCATGATAGGTACCTTGGAACCCCAAGTCCATGATACTTGTTGAGCCACCAAATCCGAGTTGCCCAAACATCTGATCCGGCTAAGGTTCATCTCCTTGGCCATAAGTGGACCATGAAGGGGAGCTTCATAATGAGCCAGATAGTTAGTGCAAGGAAAAAGAAGCTGTAAGGCATAAAAGAATTAGTCACCTCGAGAGGAAGATAAGATAACTCTAGCCCCACAGCCTTCCAACTGCCTTGACCAATCAAAGTGTATTGTCTAGTATGTGTTATCTGGCTTTTCCTTAGGAATTTGTAATTAGTCCAATCATTGATGAAGTCCACGAGAGGTTGAGACTTAATGGTTGTCCAAGGCACATACTTCACCTAATGTGGTCCAAGCTCGATCGCCCATTTAGCAATCTGACCTATGGCCTCGCTGTTTCGGATGATAGCACCTAGGGGAGCCGAATTGACCACTGTGATTGGATGTTCCTCGAAATAATGATTGAGGTTACTACTAGCCATGAAGACACCAAACATCAGCTTCTGCCAATGTGGGTATCGCTATTTTGATAAGGTCAAAACTTGACATAATAGACAAGTCTATGCACTGGATATACCTTCCCAGCATCCTTACACTCAATGACAACTTCAACACTCACTTCTTTATTATTTGCAACAATTTACAAGAGCATAGACTGTTCATTAATGGGGGCTGTAACGCCAACTTTTTAATTTGGATTTCTTGGCTTTTGAATTGTTTTCAGACTGGATTTTTAAAATTTGAATTTAATAAAAAGCTTTAAACTTCTTTGAAAACCTCTTTAAGAAAACCTTTGGAACTTTCTTTTCTCAACCTACCTGGTTTGAAATAGATTCTTTTAGCCTCTTCTCAAAATGAATTGGTTTGGGAGAATCTTTTATTCCTTTGCAAAATCTTAGAATTAATTTCTAGAGGTTCAATTGCCAATTTCCTTCAAGATTTATTTTTCCTCCATTCTGATTCAAACCCTTTGGCCCTTATCTAACATCTAGGTCTTCGTTTTCATTGATTTTCCAAAGTTTTAGAAGGGTTTAACCACCTTTCATATGTTATTTCAAATAAAGTATTTTCTGTAATCAGTTTTGACCCCATCAAATTTACAAAGGAACACAGTGATTCCTTTGGAATTTGAGACCCAAACTCCTACCCTTAGAAGGCCTTAGTACCCTCAATCCATTTCACCAAAAACCTTGGAGTCACAGGTTTGAAAATTTGAAATTTCATTTGACTCAAGTTTGACAAAAAGGACTTTGTTTTCAATAAAAACCTAACTAATTTTTTTTCAAAAATTCTATAAACTTGTAGGCAGTCTCTGCACTCAATGAGAGATCACCCCAAAAATTTCAGCTCAAAATATTTTAACCACGTGCCGCTTTCATTTGGCCAAACACCTAACATGCACTGCAGCCCCTGTCTGTGAACTTGATTGAGTCAACCATTCAGAGTTCAGTGTTTCAGTCTTTGTGCAATGTCAATCACGACATTATCGACAAGAGCTGCTTCATCCTATGCCCGAGCTTATCCATGCGCCGCGCATAACCTTGGACGCTTGCTGGCGTCGGTGGTGAGCTGGCCGAGCTAGTCAGCTTCGGGAGCAGCACCTCCAGCGGCTGCCAGGGCCACCAGCGCCTCCCCTGCTGCAGCCCCGCTACGTCCGGCACCACCCCTTGCACCTGAAGGCTTCTCATGCACGCCACATTTTCCATCGCCACGCCCCGGGCAGCATAGAGCATGAACTGTGCTGACGCCGTGCACAACATGACCCGCATCATAGAGCCATGTTTTGCGTCGATGGCTTGTCGATATTTCACCAAAAATGGAGCCCCCGTACTGAGTAAGTACTGACCCGACCACCTAACCGCCTGACTAAGCTCCTAGATCACCAGAATCACTCGCCGGAGTTAAGACCCGCGTCACCTCTCTCGGCCCCGTGTAAATAGATCCCCCTCCGAGCTGCTGAACCCATCAACCCCTCCACCACACTCCATCCCCACTCCAAAACCTTGCCCAAGACTACGAAGGGCCTCAGAGAGGCCTTCTTCTCCGACTCCGGCCACTCCGATCCGCCACTGATCTCGACAGGAATGGAGCAAGGTGAACGGAGTTCTGAGTCCGTGAGACGTTTTGTGGCTTCCTAGTGACCCCCTACTCCTAAGCCCCCTCCAATTTGATCGCGGGTGAGCCCCTCGGTGAGACCCCGTGGTGTCCGAAGCTACGGTCCGCAGGAGCAAGGTAACGGCCAACGTAGATCCTCCCCCTCGACCCAATCCACCTCTCGCCGATGCGCGGGAACACGTCGAGTGCGTAGGTGCCCTCGGTTGGCTCTCCCCCTTCGTGTGTCGCCACTGGCGACCACCGCACGCCTGTGGCGCTTGTGAGTTCGAAGTTGACAGGGTGGGACCCCTCTGTCGGTGCATTAAAGATTAGGGTCCCTAGTGCCCTAGACTTGTGCACGGGCGCGAAGAGCCCCTGCCGGTAGGGCATGGCAGGACCCAGTCAAGATGCAACCCCCAAGATTATCAAGGCCCCGGCAAGACTGCCTTGCCGGGAATATGACCAAGGCCGTGCCCATTCGATGGGCATGATGAACTCACCAAGTACAAGACCCTGGCAAGCTCCCTTGCCGGGAGGACAACTGAAGCCCCCGACAAGCTTCCTTGCCGGGACGAGGACTCAAGGCCCCGGGAAGCTCCTTGTCGGGATACGGGCCTGGCCTCGGGTGGGCAACCGCCCTTGCCATAGTGCCACCGCCCCCAAGTGCCAGCGCATTCCACATGCGCCAGTGTAGCGTCCAGGTGTCGAAACACCTGGATACGTGTGTTCACCAACACATCGCTGACAAGGACAAGACGTGCATTAAATGCACCTAACAGCGGTAGATGGATAAACACCGCCTTAGGTTCACTGTAACTCCTCGTGAACCTACCACCAAGCACTGTAGGTGATCCCTTTGCCTATAAAAGGAGGCCCTTAGCTCATTTCGAAGGGGTTAGACTATTTGGACATCGACCCATAAGACAGTTATCAACGGTCACTGTAACAATCACCAACGAAACACTTAATACAACCAGACAACCAGGACGTAGGGTTTTATACGTAAGCGGCCCGAACCTGGGTAAAAAGGCTTTCCAGGTGGTGATTGTTAGCTCTGCTCTTCATGTCACCTCTCCCCGCCCTATGATCACAAGGGTTTCACGTTGATTCCCATAAGTGTCGACCTCGCATCGTCGACATCTTCAGCGTGCCAGGTAGGGGGATGTGAGTCTTGCACGAATATGAGAAAACTCAGCACCAGATTCTTGGAAGTTTGGGCGCTGCGTCACGGTCCCCACGGAAACGGGGTACCACGGCGGCCGCTCTGTTCATCTATGGCTTCCCAAGGCCTACGCGAGCATGTTACTGTGCGAGCGTGAGGCAGGGAGGCGGAGGCTCCAAAGGCGGCGCCGTCAGGCTGATGCGTCGCTCGGGGCCAACGCACAGCTGTCGAGGGCATGCGTGGGAGCGTCCCAGAGGCCTCGGTGCATCTCCGCGGAAGCACCTCTGCAGAGTGATGCATAGTCATTGAGGATGCGCCAAACGGTCCCGAAGCCCCGACGTGCACTCTGGCGTAAGATTGTGCCCTAAGAGCGTCGTATCGTTGCCCAAGATGCGCTCGGGGCCTCCGCCAGCACAGACTAGCAAGAGAAAAGCAAAGGGGTTACACCCTGGCAAGATTTTTCTCCAAACGCTGGTCGCGGACTGTGGGCAAGAAGTCTTTGCCGAAGAAAAATATGACGGGAGTGGTAATTTTCTGCTTGCCGGGTACTCCGATGCCCCAGCAAAATATTCAAGCGCCATGCAACCACGGTGTGAGGAGATAAGTTTTAAGTTTAAGATTCAGATCTGAAGTAGTTAGATTCTCTGTTTTTCCCTTTAAAAGTTTCCAACTTTTGTGTGTGGAGTCTGCGCATACTGGGACCTTTCCAAAGATCAGTGCACATTGTCTTTGTTTCGAACTCGTTCAAATGACCTGAACGTCCACAGAGCACCTTCAAACTGTTTCGAACCTGCTTACTAGAGAAAGCGGCTACGTAGCGCATGATTTCGTCTCAAGCTGCACTTGGCGATTTCTATGGTTGCACTGAACACGGCAAGGAGCCTTGCCGGCAAGCTCCCAGATAATGCAAAGACGAATCATACACAGAATAGAATCAGGAAAAGGGAAAACGGTCTTTTCATTCATTTAAGTGGATACATGTGACTCCACTTACAAAGCGTTGTAATCCTAACCTAAAGACTCTGTCTTTTCACGAGGATCGACCTACGCGGAGGATCGACCTCGTTCATGAAAACGAGGCGCGGCAAGGCCCGCGGTACATCCATGCCGGCTACCCCAATGCTATACCGACGGAAGCGGACTCGGCCCGTCAAGCCGCAGGAAGGGGGCGACAGATCCAGTTGAGATCCCCCTTCCAAGTAGAGGGAGGGGCGTGACTGGGCCGCTCCAGTGCAGGAAGCACACAGTCTCAGCCGGGGGAATCACCATCCGGTTCAATTCCCCCGGGCTTGGGGCTAGACCCGACACCGTCACCGCCGCCGTTCCCCTTGTCATCGTCGCTCGAAGCGGAGCACTCAATGCCGCTCGAGCCCTCTTCGTAGCAGCCGAGAAGCACACGTGGGCGCCCCTAAAGTTCGACGGACAACATGTCCGCCTCCGCTAGCTTGGGGCGGAGGGCGTGCCAGTCCTCGAGGAGATGGGCGCGGGCGAAGGCCTTCCGGCCGCGCTCGAGCAGCATGGAGTACCGCCACAGAAGCGAACCTCGGGGAAGGCGGAGGTGATGGAGTAGCGCTCTGCCTCCCCCGGCCTCGACCTCCACGACTACCGCGGCCCCTCGCCCTTCCTCCGCCACGGGCGCTCGGGCCGTCTTCCGCTGCAGCGCCCCCGGAAGTTGTGGCATGATCCGAACGGGATCCTCTCGCTGCCCTAGCGGCCGACGATGGCCGACCCCGTCCCCTAAACATGGTTAGGGGTGAGCGCCACCAGCAGACAGAAGAAGACTCTGAAGACCAAGGCTGAGGAGTTGGTGGATTCAGGAGGAGTTGGGTGAGCAAAATCCCTCGCAAACCCTCCAAATTTATAGGACGGGGCGCGGGGGTTAGCCTCCCCTGCTCCAGAAGCCACCACCCCTCTCGCCAAATCGCCCGAGCTCACGGGCGAACAGGGAACTACCCTGCTGGACCAATGCATGCACGGGCGGGCCCAGCCACTACTGCGCATTTCAAGGCCACGTCTTCCACCTATCCATGCATAACTGTGCATGCCACGCACGTGACAGAGCCATTTCAGGAGTGGAAAGGCCACTTCGCGTACGACCCTCCACTTCGCGCGTCCAAGGCGCGACGTGGGGAAAAGCAACCGCCAGCGGATCCAGCCACGAAGCCCGTGCACCTCTTTGGGCGTGGCCCAATAACGCTTCGCATGCGTGTGTGGCCCAGGCCCGGGGGCCCATGTCGGTGCACTAAAGACTAGGGTCCCTAGTGCCCCAGACTTGTGCACGGGCGCGAAGAGCCACTGCCGGCAGGGCATGGCAGGACCCAGTCAAGATGGTACGCCGAAGATTATCAAGGCCCCGGCAAGCCTGCCTTGCCGGCAAGATGACCAAGGCCGTGCCCATTCGGTGGGTGTGATGAACTCACCAAGTACAAGACCCAGGCAAGCTCCCTTGCCGGGATGACAACTTAAGCCCCCGACAAGCTTCCTTGCGGGGACGAGGACTCAGGGCCCCGGCAAGCTCCTTGTCGGGATGACGGGCCTGGCCACTGGTGGGCAACCACCCTTGCCACAATGTCACCACCCCCAAGTGTGAGCGCATTCTGCATGCGCCCGCGCAGCGTCCAGGTGTCGAAACACCTGGATACGTGTCTTCACCAGCACATCACTGACAAGGACAAGACGTGCATTAAATGCACCTGACAGCGGTAGATGGATAAGCACCGCCCTAGGTTCTCTGTAACTCCTCGTGAACCTACCACCGAGCACTGTAGGTGACCCCTTCGCCTATAAAAGGAGGCCCTTAGCTCATTTCAAAGGGGTTAGACTCTTTGGACATCGACCCATAAGACGGTTATCAACGGTCACTATAACAATCAACAACAAAACACTTAATACAACTAGACAAGCAGGACGTAGGGTTTTACGCGTAAGCGGCCCGAACCTAGGTAAAAATGCTTGCCGGGTGCTGATTGTTAGCTCTCCTCTTCATGTAACCTCTCCCCGCCCTACGATCACAAGGGTTTCACGTTGATTCCCATAGGTGTCGACCTCGCATCGCCGGCACCCTCGTTAGGGTTGTTTCTTTTTGAAACGTTTTTCCCAATGGTGTTTTGTCCAGAAGACGTCTTCGACGAAGGTTAACGTATTTTTCTTTCGGGCCTTCTGAGTTTCTCAAACTAGCCCGTGGACAAATTCTATTGTTTTTACAGAATGGTCCCTAATTTTGTTTTGATTATAACTACTAATCTATAATAGATTTTGATTTGATTCTTTTTGCAAAATCTTCCAATCAGGGTCTAGTTTATTTTCGGATTTATTTGAAAATTATTTGGAGAAAGTATCTAGGCCTCAACTGTTACGACGTTATGTGTTATGTGATGTAGATTCCGACGGGGGAGACACCAACTATAACTTCGCCGAGCTTGATCCCGACTATGTGGAACCACACAAGCATGTTTGAACTTTTGATGTGTTGTTTTCTCACTAAAAAAATTCACATCCATCCATTGCATTATCCAAGCATATTGCATATCTCATAAACAATATTAAAACATGGCTATGACAAGTGATGGTTATGAGAGGTCGTGGATAAGCTAGTCACGTGGAACGTGATAGGTTATGGCCTGGACATGACAAGTGCATAATTGTGATGGGAAGAAAATGATAACTCCAGTATCGACCTAGATTGAGTCTTGTCATTATCTTACTCTCATTATCGTGCTACCACAGTTTCCTGAATGAGGATTTAGTATAGTCGGTCGTAGGCCTATTATCAGTCGCACACCAAGTAGAGGGGTCGGGATGAAGGTATCCATGGCTTTGGAGTAAATCCAGTCATCCGATCAGGGGGCATTGGTGTTTTCGGTCAGGGACCCAGAGGGAGGGCACTACCTTGTAGCGCGCGGTATAAATTTGATCCCATGCTAGTCATTCAAAGCCTCTCCGTCTTATGGTTTTGCCCTGGCAGTGTAGTCCGGGTGAAGCTGGGCTTCGTGGGGGTAAAATGGGTGTGTGCTGATTTTTGAGTTTCTGCTTCTAAAATACCATACACGGGATTAGTCATATAGACTATCGGAACCCGTGAGCTATGTGTAAAGAGTACACCCTATGTAGAGTCAAAACTATTCGAGTAGCCGTGTCCACGGTTAAGGACGGTCGTTTAACAGGTCAAGTGTCGGTCTTAGAGTCGGTACTTGGTGTAGAAGTTGGTTGAGCAATAAGGGTTGTGGATATCTATCAGTATTGTGGGAAAATTTATTACTAACCTCTTGGTTCTAAAATTATCCTGAAGGTTGGTTGTACCACCTGGATAATTCTTATTATTTTGATGCCCTTTCTGTGGTGTTGCTAAGATGCCCGACTGCGTCTTGTTATTTTATTTTACGCCCTTTCTGTGGTGTCGCTAAGACGCTCGACTGTGTCTTGTTATTCATTTTTATGCCCTGTATGAGGTGCCGCTTAGATGCTTGACGGTGGTAAATTAATACTTGTTAACCTTTCGAGGCATCGCTCCAGACACCCGATCGGTGCATTTTTTTCCGGTTAGGATATCTCAGGAGGATTACCGCCCGATTTATCCACTAACTTAATTTATTTCTAACACCTCTATATGATGAATTATGATCTGAACCATGCATATAAATATTTAACTGCATGCATACCATCTTTTGTGCAAACTGTTTGCGAGTACTTTTCGAAGTACTCACTAGCTTGTTGATGTAGCCAGATATGGATGAAGGAGACCTCATGGATGAAGATTTCGATAGCGAGTCCGATGTCTAGAGGAGTCCCAGTCAGTCTTGCGCTCCTGGAATCTGCCGCTGTATTATATCATCGCTTCTGCCACCATGAATAAATCGTCAAGCCTCACTCTAACGCTTGGCTCGCAGTAGTACTTATCATGTCATATTACTCTGTGACGTGCCCCTTTTATTACGAGAAGTAGAGTTATCCTGTTACCACTGTAACATATCCGTCTGTGTGACTTTGGACATGTTGTAATAAATTGTGGAGCAACCTTTGCTCTACTCTGTTTAGTATTAAGTACTACTGGTTTTCTGTATCAAGATGAGTCTATTAGTGGGAAATATTTTTCTACACGAGTTACGCACATGGCTAATTTCCAATAAATTATTTTATTTGGAAACTGGTCGTGACAACCTTTGTATCAAAGCCAGGCTGACTATAGGAAACCCCTAGGCACGATCGCTAACTGTATTAGCAATTTTATTATTCTGCATGTTGTACATATTTCCTATTAGTCAACATATATTTATGTTATGACTATATGAAATTTTTGTCTAGTGTGTAGATGGCTGGCAGCGTTTTCCCGTCTCAGGTGTTCGCCAATGAGCCAGTGGGATCTTCACGACTTCTTGCCGTCATTACCGAGATCGCGATTGTAACGACGACTCGCATCGAGTACACGTTCTACCGCCACAAGACTAGCGACTCTATGACTATGCATCAGGCGTCGGTGCATTTTATTGGTGGGCGACCGGAGGCCCGTCGTCTTTGTTTCGTCTGGAAAGACATGCCTATGGAGAGGCAGGCTATTCAGATGGCAGCCAGGGAGGCGATTCCCCATCTTAGGGACACCCTCCCAATGATGAAGACTCGTCCTTATCACTACCTGCCATGCCACGTGTCGTACACGAGTCACTATGATTTTGCCTACCCCAAAGGAGAGGAAGACGATGCTATTGGGATGCTCGTGCAGTACCTCATAGCCTTGGAGTCAACTTTTGATGGCTTAGTGGATGACTTGGTGGCTGCTCGCATGGAGACCCTTACTTGTCCTCACAACAGGACCGAGCTCGTTCGCCCCACACCACCTCGGTCATGCCCATCTTCCTCTGCTTCATGCACTCCGCCAGCTCAGCTTCACCGCCAGCTGCCTTCGATTGAAGAGTTCAATCAAGTCATTGCTCCTGCCCCCATTAGAGCTGCTATGCCTGCTAGTCCAGTTCGTACTTCATCGTCTCGTGCAATCCGCCTAGAGCCCATGCTAGAGGAAGTGGACTCCCCAGCTCCTCATCTAAGACTTTCCCTAGGCCAGCCGATCCAGGTCCCTTCTGACTCCTCCTAGAGATGGTGCAGCAGAACGTCCGTGCGCTTGTATGATATGTATGATGGTGTCCTCCTAGACTAAAGGGAAGTAGTCGTGTTTCGTCATGTAGGACCAGGAGAAGTGCACTAGCTTAAATAACATGTGAGGCACACGAGAGTACGACCCGAGGGATATGTATATGCGCGATGTAAGATGTACCTTAATCCTTCTCCAATCGCGACGATTTTTTTATGAAAAAGACATTTTGTAGTGTTTCCTTGGATAAAATTTTAATTTTATTTTTCCTTGAACTTGGATTTCTCATTTGGTTTTTGTGACATTAACCCAGCTTTGGGAAATAAGGCGTCCGTGGCCACGCTCCATGCCAAGAATGCAGGGAGAAAATCAATCTGCTAAGACAGGAAATGATTTCACTCAAGGATAGTCAAGCCGACATGAGAGTGACCCAACATCTTCGGAAGATTGTCATCTTTATGAGCAGAGCCAGCAATGGCATCACGAGATGATGAGCCAACTGATGAGTATGGGAAATCAGCGTGGGACACACCCACAACACTCCAGATTAGCTGAATTACAGAAGACACGTCCGCGAACTTTTTCACACACCAAAAAACCAATGGAAGCAGCGGATTGGCTACGTAATATTGAAAGGAAGCTTATTATTGTGCAATGTTCCGACCATGAGAAGGTACTCTACACACCTCACTATCTGACTGGAGCCGTAGCCTCGTGGTGGGAAAATATCCTCCGCGTGCACCCTAACGAGAACAACATCACATGGGCCGGATTCAAGGAGAGTTTCCATGGGGCACATATTCCTAATAGCGTTATGAAAATAAAGAAGCATAAATTTGAAGACCTCAAACAAAGGAGTTCCACTATAATGGAATACTTGGACCTGTATAATCAATTATCCTGTTATGCAAGTGAAGACTATAACATAGAAGAGAAAAGAATGGAGAAATTCATCGATGGACTCGCTCCGGCATTGAAATCCTAGCTGGTCGTTCACACCTTTCCAGACTTCAAAACACTTGTGGACAAGGCCAACATGCTTGAGGCCGAACGTCGCAGCCTAGACGACATTCATAAGCACCGTCATAATAACTCGTCACCAACTCGCAACACAAAGCACAAGACTGTGGACACAAAGAATCAACTCCTCGAGCCCTAACTTCAACCAATAAAGTCTACACCCACTTTTATGCAAGGAACAACGATTTTACTCCCGCCCCGGAATCACATGTTTCGCGTGCGGAGAGGCTGGACACTTCGCCAGACAGTGCCCAAAGGCCGGAAATGGTGCAACTAAGACCAACCCTCCCAGCTTTGACCCAGCACCAAAGCGCAAGAACTTCAACCCCAACAACAATCACACGAAGGCTCACGTGAATCTTGTCGCCAAAGCAGATGCTATGAACGCGCCAGAGATAGTACTCGGTAAGTTTCCTATCAACAAAACTCCTGCCATGGTTTTGTTTGATTCTAGAGCATCCCATTCGTTCATTTCAGAAATAAATGCCTTGAAACACAGTTTTTCAACCCTCCCCTTGGAAAATTCGATGACCATCAAGTCCTCGGGAGTACAACAAATTACACAAAAATATTGCATGGATGTTACCATTGAGATCGAAGACTTGACGTTTTGGGCAAATCTCATTGTGATCAAAAGCAACAATTTGGATATTATTCTTGGAAAGGATTGGCAAAATACCAACAAGGGATTTATTGACTGCTTCAACCGAACGGTCACAATCGCCCACCATCGGCGTAAAAGAGTAAAAGTTGCAGCCTTAGAAAAGAAGAAGTCAGCTCAAGCATGATTGAATAAAATGGAAGCTATTGAGCTGAAGGACGTCCCAGTGGTCTATGAATTTCCGGATGTATTTCCTGACGAGCTACCATCTATGCCACCAGACCGAGAAATATAATTCGTTATTGAGCTTGCACCTGGTACCACCCCAATATACAAGAAACCAAACCGCATGGCACCTACCGAGTTAGTCGAACTCAAGAAGGAAATAAAAGAGCTGTTGGACAAAGGATACATCAGGCCCAACTCTTCGCCTTTGGGATCGCCACTATTATTCGCCAAAAAGAGAGATGGGACGCTAAGACATTGCATCGACTACCGAGCCCTCAACATGGCCACCATCAAGAACAAGTATCCACTACCTAGGATAAATGATTTGTTTGACCAGTTAGCTCAAGCAAAAGTATTCTCAAAAATTGATTTGCGGTTAGGGTATCACCATCTTAAGATACGTTCCAAAGACATTCCGAAGACATCATTTATGTCACGATACGAATTATATGAGTTTACCGTAATGCCTTTCGGACTAACAAATGCGCTGGCTTACTTCGTGCATTTATTGAATAAGGTATTCATGAAGTACATGGATAAGTTTGTCGTAGTCTTCATCGACGACATACTTCTCTACTCCAAGAACCCCGAAGAACATGCAGAACACCTAAGGATTGTGTTGGGAGAACTGCGTAAGCATCAGTTGTATGCAAAATTCAGCAAATGTGAGTTTTGGCTGAAGCAAGTCGGATTTTTGGGACACGTAATGACCCAGGAAGGCATAGCCATGGATCCTGAGAAGGTCAAGGCTGTAAGTGAATGGCCGCAACCAACAAACGTGACAGATATACGAAGTTTCCTCGGAATGGCGGGATACTACCGTAGATTTATTGAAACTTTTTCCACCATTGCCAAGCCCACGACCCATCTACTCAAAAAGGACAAGAAGTTTGAATGGACTGAAGCCTGTGAGAATAGCTTCCATTAAATATTATGTTGTGGGCATTCATTACCATCCTGGTAAGGCTAACATGGTAGCCGATGCTCTCACCCGGAACCCCACCTCAGGCGAAGGCCATGTACCAAAACTAAGACATGAAATTGCCAGAGAGTTCGCTCTGCTAAACCTGCTTCAAGTTCTAGAAGGCACCGTGGCACAACTAGAGGTACAACCCACTCTGGACGAGAATATCACAAAATCTCAAAAGGAGAACCCCAACAATGAAGGCATAAAGAAAAAGAGGAATCTTAGAAAGGCCCCCGAATTTATTATGTATGAACAAGGGATACTATGATACCGAGACCGAGTATGTGTCCCAAACCAAGAGGACCTCAAAGCTCAAATTTTGGAAGAACCTCACAAGGTGCAATACTCAATCCATTCGGGAGGTACAAAATGTTCAACGATCTACAAGGAAAATATTGGTGGCACGGGATGAAAAGGGATACTGCTTCTTTCATTGCCCGCCGTGATTCATGCCAACGAATCAAGGCAGAACACCTCAAGCCAGCGGGATTGTTGCAACCAATGAAAGTACCCCGAGTGAAGTAGGATGAGGTAGGCATGGACTTCATTATAGGACTATCCCAGTCATGACACGGACACGGTCCTATATGAGTTATCACAGATCGACTCACCAAGGTGGCTGATAACCCACAAGTATAGGGGATCGCAACAGTTTTCGAGGGTAGAGTATTCAACCCAAATTTGTTGATTCGACACAAGGGGAAGCCAAAGATTATTCTTGAGTATTAGCAGTTGAGTTGTCAATTCAACCACACCTGAAAGACCTAGTATCTACAGCAAATTTTCAGTAGCAGAGTAGTGTGATAGAAACAGTAGCAATGACAACAGTAGCGGTAACAATAGCAGTAGTGATAGAAGTAGCGGTAACAGTAGCAGCAGTGATAGTAGTGACATCAATAGTGGCAAAGTAACGTAGCAAGGACCAGTAGGAAAAGCTCGTAGGCATTGGATCGGTGATGGATAATTATGCCGGATGACATTCATCATGCAAAAGTTATAACATGGGGAGATATGTAACTAGCTCCAGTTCGTCAATGTAATGTAGGCATGTATTCCGTATGTAGTCATACGTGCTTAGGGAAAAGAACTTGCATGACATCTATTGTCCATCCCTCCCGTGGCAGTGGGGTCCTAATGGAAACTACGGGATATTAAGGTTCTCCTTTTAATAGAGAACTGGAACAACGCATTAGCACTTAGTGAATACATGAACTCCTCATACTATGGTCATCTCCGGGAGTGGTTCCGGCTATTATCACTCCGGGATTGCCGGGTCATAACACATAGTAGGTGACTACAACTTGCAAGATGGGATCAAGAACACACATATATTGACGAGAACATAATAGTTTCAGATCTGAAATCATGGCACTCGGGCCCTAGTGACAAGCATTAAGCATGGCAAAGTAGTAGCAACATCAATCTCAGACCATAGTGGATACTAGGGATCAATCCCCATCAAAACTAACTCGATTACATGATAGATCTCATCCAACCCATCACCGTCCAGCAAGCCTACGATGAGATTACTCACGAACGATGAAGAGCATCATGGATTGGCGATGAAGGAAGGTTGGTGATGACGATGGCGCCGATCTCCCCTCTCCGTAGCCCAGAACGGACTCCAGATCTGCCCTCTAGAGGAAGAACATGTGGTGGCGGCGCCTCTGTATCGTAAAACGTGATGAACTCTTCTCCTTGATTTTTTTCCGAATGAAAGGGACTAAATAGAGCTGGAGTTGGAGGCGGCGGAGCCCCGAGGGCCCCACAAGCCTGCTAGGCGCGGCCAGGGGGCCCCGCCCCTGGTGGGTTTGTCGGCTCCTCGCTCCACTCCTCCGGTTGATTCTTGCGCCAGTATTTTTTATATATTCCACAAAAAATCCTCCTAAATTTCCAGGTCATTCCGAGAACTTTTATTTCTACGCAAAAAAAATACCATGGCAATTCTGCTGAAAACAGCGTTAGTTCGGGTTAGTTCCATTCAAATCATGCAAATTAGAGTCCAAAACAAGGGCAAAAGAGTTTGGAAAAGTAGATACGATGGAGACGTGTCAGTGGCTCACTTCATTACAGTAAAGACTACATACTCCACTCAGAAGCTAGAAAATTTATACCTCACCCGTATTGTCTGCTTACATGGGATACCTAAAACTATTGTATCCGATAGAGGCACCCAGTTTACATCCAGGTTTTGGGATTATTTGCAAGAAGCATTGGTAACCAAGTTAGTGTTCAGCACAGCATATCACCCTCAAACTAGAGGACACACCGAACATGTAAATCAGATTCTCGAAGACATGCTAAGGGCTTGTGTACTCACATATGGAAACAATTGGGAGGACAGTTTGCCTTACGCCAAATTTTCGTATAATAATAGTTATCAAGCAAGCTTACAAATGTAACCTTTTGAAGCCTTATATGGAATAAGATGATGTACGCCCCTAAATTGGTCAGGAACCGGAGATAGCCGTATCTTCGGCCCGCAACTACTTCAAGAGGCAAAGGACAAGGGAAAACTCATAAGGGACACACTCAAGACAACCCAAAGCCATCGGAAGATCTATTAGGATCAAAAGACCATGACGTCGGCTTCGATCCAACTAATTATGTATATCTAAAGGTATCACCTACGAGAGGACTACAAAGGCTCAAGTTCAAGGGCAAGCTTGCGCCCCACTTCATCGGACCATTTCGTGTAATTGCTCGAAGGGGCCAAGTTGCCTGTCAACTCAGCCTACCAGCAGAACTGTCAGATGTGCACAACGTATTCCATATTTCTCAACTAAGGAAGTGCATAAGGAACCCCGATCAATAGGTAGACCATGACAGTATAGTAGTGCAACCAGACCTATCTTATCAGGAACACCCATGAGAATATTAGAGGAGGTAGAAAGGAGGACACGACATAAGGTCACCAAGCTATTAAGGGTACATTGGAGTAACCATTGAGAGGATGATGCCACTTGGGAAAGGGAGGATTTCCTGCAGAAAGAACCATCACAACTTCTTGAGGACTGGCTAAAATCTCGGGGACGAGATTTTTCTTAAGGCCTTGTTTGGTTAAGGGGGATTAGGTAGGTTGTGAGAGGGAGGGCTTTCAGTGGAATGGGTGAATCCCTTTGTTTCACCCATTCCTCTCGAATCCCCGGGGTTTTGCTTCCACTAGTCCCCCGAGGAGGGTTTTGAAACACATGGATAGGAAGGGATTGAAGGGGAACGGAGGGGATTGGGCTAAGCAAACCCCTCCTACCAAATGGGCGCCCGAGGATCTGTGGGGTTTCTGCCCCCCCCGGAAATTTTCCTTTCAAACCCTCCCCAATCCCCCTTAACCAAACGAGGCCTAAGGGGGTAGGTGTTGTAACACCCAAATTTTTAATTTGGATTACTTGGCTTTTGAATTGTTTTAAGAATGGATTTTTAAAATTTGGCTTTAATAAAAAGCTTTGAAGTTCTTTGAAAACCTCTTTAAGAAAACCTTTGGAACTTTCTTTTCTCAACCTACCTGGTTTGAAAAGGATTCCTTTATCCTCTTCTCAAAATGAAATCATTTGGTAGAATCTTTTATTCCTTTGCAAAACCTTAGAATTAATTTCTAGAGGTTCAATTGCCAATTTGCTTCAAGATTTCTTTTCCTCCATTTTTATTTAGACCCTTTGGCACTTCTCTAACATCGAGGTCTTCATTTTCATTGATTTTCAAAAGTTTTAGAAGGGTTTAACCACCTCTCATATTTTATTTCAAATAAAAGTATTTTCTGTAATCAGTTTTGCAAATTTCAAAGGAACTCAGTGATTCCTTTGGAATTTGAGACCCAAACTCCTATTCTTAGAAGGGCTTAGTACCCTCAACCCATTTCACTAAAAACCTTGGAGTCACGGGTTTGAAATTTAAAAATTTCATTTGACTCAACTTTGACCCAAAAGACTCTATTTTCAATAAAGACATGACTAAACCATTTTCTAAAATTCGAAAAACTTGTAGGAAGTCTCTGCACTCAATGAGATATCACCACAGAAATTTCCAGCTCAAAGTATTTTGGCCACATGCCACTTTCAATTGGTCGAACACCTAGCATGCACCGGAACCTTTGTCTTTGAAATTGATTCAGTCAAACATTCAGAGTTTAGTGTTTCAGTCTTTGTGCAGCGTCAATCACCACAGTATCGACAAGAGCTGCTAGATCGTGTGCGCGAGCTTATCCATGCGCCGCGCATCACCTTGGACGGTTGCTAGCGTGAGTGGTGAGTTGGCTGAGCCAGTCAGCTCCGGTAGGAGCACCTGCAGCGGCTGCCGCGGCTACCATCACCTCCCTTGCTGCAGCCCCGCCTCGTCCGGCATTGCCCCTTGCACCAGAAGGCTCCGCGTGTCCCCGTCCCCAGTGCACGCCGCGTTTTCCATCGCCACGCCGCGGGGAGCGCAGAGCATGAACTCTGCTGCTGCCGTGCACAACGAGACCCGCATCACTGAGCCGCGTCTTGCGTCGATGGTTGGTCGTACTGAGTAGGTACCGACCCGTACTGAGTAGGTACCGACCCGACCACCTAACCGCTTGAGTAAGCTCCAAGATCACCGGAATCACTCGCTGGAGTTAAGACCCGCGCGACACTTCACTCGAGCCTATATAAATAGAGCCCCCTCCGAGCTGCCGAACCCATCAACCCCTCCAACGTACTCCATCCCACTCCGAAACCTTGCCCAAGCCTGAGAAGGGCCTCAGAGAGGCCTTCTTCTCCGACTCCAGCCACTCCGATCGGCCACTAATCTCGAGAGCATTCGAGCAAGGTGACCGGAGTTGTGAGTCCTTGAAATGTTTGGTGGCTTCCGAGTGACCCCATACTCCTAAGCCCCCCTCCAATTTGATTGCACACGAGCCCCTCGGTGAGATCCGGTGGTGTCTGAAGCTACCATCCACCGAAGCAAGGTTGCCGTCGAAGTAGAGCCTCCCCCTCGACCTAATCCACCTCTCACCGATGCGCGGGAAGATGGTTAGTGCGTAGGTGCCCTCGGTTGGCTCCCCCTTTTGTTTGTCGCCTCCGATGAGTTCAAACCTGACAGGGTGGGACCCCTTGTCAGGGTTCTTTCTTTTTGAAACATTTTTCCCGAAGGCGTTTTCGCCAGAACCGTCTTCGAGGCAGGTTAACGTATTTTTTCTTTCGGGCGTTTTGAATTTCTCAAACTATCCCCTGGACAGATTCTGTTTTATTACAGAATATCCCTAAATTTGTTTTTCTTATAACTATTAATATATAATCTCTTTTGAATTGACTCTTTTTGCAAAATCTTGCTCTGAGGGTCTAGTTTATTTTCAGATTTATTTGAAAATTATTTGGAGATAGTAGCAAGGCCTCAACTCTGATGACAATATGTGTTATATGACATAGACTATGATGGGGGAAACATCGACGTTAACTTCACCGAGCTTGATCTCGACTATGTGGAACTAGGCAACCATGTTTGAACTTTTGATGTGTTGTTTGCTCACTAACAAAAATTTAACATCCATCCATTACATTATCCAAGCATATTGCATATCTCATAAACAATATTAAAACATGCCTATGAAAAGTTATGGTTATGAGAGGTCATGGATAACCTAGTGACACGGAATGTGATAGGTTATGGCATGGTCATGAGAAGTGCATAATTGTGATGGGAAGACAATGATTACTCCAGTATCGACCTAGATCGACTCATTATCGTGCTACCATAGTTTCATGAATTAGGATTCGGTATAGTCGGTTGTAGGCCTATTATCAGTCGCATACCAAGTAGAGGTGCTGGGATGAAGGTATCCATGGCCCTGGACTAAATCCAGTTATCCGGTCACGGGGCATGGGTGTTTCCTGACTGGGACCGAGAGGGAGGGCACTCCCTTGTAGCGCGCGGTATAAATTGGATCCCATGCTAGTCGAGGTCAGAGCCTCCCCGTGTTATGACTTTGCCTTGGCAGCATAGTCTGGGTGAAGCAGGGCTTCGCAGGGGTAAAATGGGTGTATGCTGATTTTGAGTGTCTGCTTATAAAATACCGTACGCGGGATTAGTCGTATAGACTATCGGAACCCGAGGGCTATGGGTAAAGAGTACACCCTCTGGAGATTCAAAACTATTCGAGTAGCCGTGTCCACGGTTAAGAACGGTCATTTGGCAGGTTAAGTTTCATTCTTAGAGTCAGTCCTTGGAGTACAAGTTGGTTGAACAATAATAGTTGTGGATATCTATCGGTATTGTGGAAAATTTTGTTACTAACGTCTTGGTTCTACAATTATCTTGAAGGTTGGTTGTACCACCCGGATGATTCTTTTTATTTTTATGCCCTTTCTATGGTGTCGCTAAGATGCCCGACTACGACTTGTTATTCATTTTTATGCCCCTTCTGTGGTGTCGCTAAGACGTCCGACTGCGGCTTGTTATTTATTTTTGTGCCCTTTCTATGGTGTCGCTAAGACGCCCGACTGCGGCTTGTTATTTATTTTTATGCCCTTTCGGTGGTGTCGCTAAGACACCTGACTGTGGCTTGTTATTCATTTTTATGCCCTGTATAAGGTGTCTCTTAGACGCCCGATGGTGGTAAATTAATTCTTGTTAACCTTTCGATGTGTCGTTCTAGACACCCGATCGGTGCATTTTTATTTTTCGGTTAGGATATCTCATGAGGATTACCGCCTCATTTATCCACTAACTTAATTTATTTCTAACACCTCTGTTTGATGAATTATGATCTAATCCATGCATATAAATAGTTAACTACATGCATCTCATCTTTTGTGCAAACTATTTGCGTGTACTTTTCGATGTACTCATTGGCTTGTTGACGTGGCCAGATATGGATGAAGCAGACCTCATGGATGAAGATTTCGATAGCGATTCTGGTGTCTAGAGGAGTCCCAGTCAGTCTTGCGATCCTGGAGTGTGCCACTGTATTATTTCATCGCTTACGCCACCATAAATAAATGGTCAAGCCTCAGTCCGACGCTTGGCGCGTAGTAGTACTTATCATGTCACATTGCTATGATGTGACGTGGCCCTTTTATTATGAGCAGTAGTGTTATCCCATTACCACTGTAACATATCCGTCTGTGTGAGACTTGGACATGTTGTACTAAATTGGAGAGAAACCTCTACTCTACTCTGTTTAATATTAAGTACTGCTGGTCTTCTGTATCAAGTAGAGTGGGAGATATTTTTCTACACTCGTGTTGCACATGGCTGATTTCCAATAAATTATTTTATTTGGAAACCGGTCGTGACAGGGGCCTCTACCACACGCGGCTCAACCAGTTGGTTATTCAATGCTTCATATGCGTCATTGGCGGCATCTGTCCAAACAAAATTATCAGTCTTTTTGAGCAGTTGATAAAGAGGGATCACCTTCTTACCAAGGAGGCTTATGATCCGGCTCAGGGCTCCTATATGACCCGCCATGTGCTGGATATCATTGATGTTTGCTGGCTTCTCCGGGTTGGCTTCGATGCCATGCTGTGAAACCAAGAATCCTAGTAACTTGCCTGTAGGTACGCAAAAGACGCATTTCGCTAGATTAAGCTTCATCTTGTAGCTACGAAGGTTGTCAAATAGTTCCTTGAGGTCGTCCAGCAGAGTGTCTTTCTTCTGGGACTTTACCATACTATCATCGACATAGGCATGAACGTTGCACCCAATTTGGTTGTGTAAACAACTCTGAACGCAACACTGGTAAGTAGCCCCCATGCTTTTAAGCCCAAAAGGCAAAGAAACCTAGCAAAAAGTGCCAAAGGGGGTGATGAAGGCCGTCTTCTCTTGGTACTAAAGAACCATCTTGATCTGATGATAACTAGAATAAGCATCCAGAAAACACACGTGCTCACATCCGTCTGTGGAGTCAATGATCTGATCAACGCGAGAAAGAGCAAACAAATCATTGGGGCAAGCTTTGTTGAGACCTTCATAATCAACACACATACACCAAGTTTCGTTATTTTTGAAAACAAGCATTGGATTTGCCAACCACTCTTTGTGAAAAACTTCAACGATGAACCCGACAAGTAGGAGCCGGGCTACTTCCTCACTGATAGCTTTCCACCTCTCCTTGTTAAAAGAACATAGGAATTGACGAACATGTTTCATCTTAGGATCAACATTAAGGTGATGCTCCGCGAGTTCCCTCGGTATACCAGGTATGTCAGAAGGCTTCCACGCAAAGATGTCCCATTCTCACGGATGAACTCGATGAGCGTGCTTTCCTATTTGGGATCCAACCCTGTCCCAATAGTGAACTGTTGAGAAGAATCCCCAGGAGTGAAATCCACTTGCTTGGTATCTTCAGCTGGCATGAACTTTACGACGGGTTCAGATTATGTGGTGGGCTTCTTAAGAGAATTCATGATGGCCGGGACAACCTTAGCCTTGTAGTACTTTAATTCCTCCCCAGCACAAGTTGTCTCCGCATAAGCTGCGTCCTGTTCCTCGCACTCCTGGGCGAGTTTTTGACTCCCGTCGACTATATGGAACCATATTTCCTAGGCATTTTAAGCTTGAGATAGATATAACAAGGCCGAGCCATGAAATAAGCATATGCCAGCCGTCCAAAAAGGGCATGATATAGACTCTTAATTTTGACCACGTGAAACATCATAGATTCACATCTGTAGCTGAACTCTAAGCCGAATGCAACATCTAGTTTGATCCGGCCAATTGGATATCCAGATTTCCCAAGGATGATTCCATGGAAAACCATGGAATATGGGTGCAATTGTCCTTGGAAACCTTCATGCGTCGGAAGGTATCGTAATATAAGAGGTTGATATTGCTTCCCACGTCCATGAGAACTTTGTTGATGTTAGAGTTATAATACAAGTCATGTACCCTTTTGTATTTATCTCAATATATAAGGGGTTTTCCTGCATATAGTCCATCACCTGTACATGTATATATATCGGCCTATGGCCTCATGGGAATACAAGTTGCTTTCCTAACATGGTATTAGAGCCCTAGGTTCTTTTTTCGCACGCGCAACTCGTGCTTTTCCTCCTTCTCGATGCTCTCACTGCAGCCTCTCTCACCGACGCCCCTTCCCACGTCGTGCTCGTGCTGCAGCCGTGTCTCCAGCTCGTCCAGGATGTCTCCAACCCCCGTCACCGCCGGATCCCTCTCCATCCCGCTGCCCGAGTTTGGTTTCCAGATCGAACTCAGATCCAGATCGAATTTGGTCTCGGCCGGCTACATCTAGCTGCCGCTGGAACTCGGGCTGGGGTACCGGATTGATCTCGCGCCGGCTCCCGCTTGCATCCGCGCCGCCGCCGCCCGCTCGCGTCTAGTCGCCCGCAGCAGAAGCCACCGATCGCACACCGCACCGTCAGTTCTACACCCGCAGCCGTGCAGTTGCTGCTGCTTCCACTCGTGGCGGAATCCTTTGTTGCTGGTGGCTGCCTCTCCTGCAGCTGACGCGGATTCTGCTCCCATCAGGAGGTTCCCACCAGCCCGTGTCCCAGCAGCAGAGCCAGATCGCACCAGCCCATGACAGTTGTTCCCACCATCCAGCGAGATCGCGGACGCAGTTCCCATCAACAGAGGCCCTCGACTCCATCATGTCACATCCCTGACCCCTTAACCAAGTTAGTCTTGTGCTCATGTCTTCTTTGCATTGCATCTAAGAATTTTTCAACAAGAACAAGAAAATGGCAAAGGGAAAAACTCAAACCATAGCCACTTCTTTAAACAAAGGAAATCTCAAATTAGTTAAAATCAATGAACCCAAAATGGCCTGAAGAAATGTTCAAACTTTCTGATAAATCATGAAAGTAAATGAGCATTAGAGAAAACTATTTTCTTGACACTTTAAGCATTCTAAATTAATGCAAAAAGCCACTTGTTTCAAATTTTAAATTTGAAATCAGAAAATATAAATTTTCACAAATGCTGAAAACATTAGGAATGGTTGGAAATATTCCAACAAATATTCTAGGGTGCTTAACATAGTTTTTGCAATTTGTTTTGGAGCTGAAATAAATAGAAAATCAATGTCAGAAATTAAAACGGAAATAAAACAGAAGGAAATGGAAAAGAGGTTACCTGTCGCCTAGCCTGGCCCGGCCCATCACCCTGAGTCGTCTCCTCCCTCGTGCCAGTAGGAGCAGGAGGTGGCCGCCGCCTTCACCGGCGCGGCCACGCACCTGTGCGCCTGCCTGGCCGCCACCTCGCGCTGGCAAGGCCGGGGATAAGCTCCCCGAGGCCACCGCTATCCATTCCCAGCGTTAGTTCTTCCCCTCCTCTCGGATCTCTCCTCCCCCTTCTGCCGCCATTGGAGCCGAGCAAAGCTCGAGCTGCCCGTGCCCCTAGCCATAGGATCCCCTCTCAGAGCACGCCGTTAGCTCCGCCTCGTCGGTCTGGTCCTCCCTGCAGAAGACGAAGCTTCCCCGAGCCCTGCAACGCCCACGGCACCGTCGTCTTCAACCTTCGGCCGTCGGCGAGCTCTGCTCGATTCGTCGCCCCCAGGCCTTCCCTGAGCCGTCTAAGCCCTGCTCTGCCCTCCCTATGAGCATGCGGTCATTTCCCCTAAGTTTTCCCCGTCGATCCCCTCCTCTAGCCCTAGTTTCACCGGAGCCCGACAAGGACCGCCGCTGCAGCTCGTCGCCGGTAACCCTCTGGTGAAGTGTTGGTCCGTCTGAGGCTACCAACAGCCTCAGGGCGTCGTGTAGATGCGATAGGTGCCCAACCCCGAGCGTTTTGACCCCGTATCCGATGGCCTCGACGATGACCGAACTTGGTCGCCGCAAAGCTCGTCGCCGGCGTTGATTCCGGCCACCCCAGTCCCTGGGCTTGTCCCATCGTGCGCGCCATCGAGTGGCCGTTCCTTCCAGGGTCTCAGCCGTGTGTTTGGCCCCCTGTGCGCCATTTCTGAGCCCCCCCGAGGTTCTGGTGCTCGCGGGAGGCTCCCCGCTGGCGAGGACGACCTCGCCGCCGGTGGATCTCGGCTGGCCTGAGCCACTGACCGGTGGGGCCAGCCTCTGGCACGTTTAAAGTTAATAAAAATAAATCAAATAAATTAATCAGTCACTGACATGTGGGTCCAGTAAGGTTAATGAGTTAATTAAGTTTAAACTTAATCTAAATTTGACCAGAGAGACTGACCAGTGGGTCCCACTGGTCAGGTTTGACTTTCAACGGCCAGATGGACCTGCTGATGTCATGTTGATGCAATAAAAGTATTTTCCTGTATAAAAATAATTCCAGAAATGTTTAAAACTTCAAAAATTCATAGAAATTAATCTGTAACTCCAATGAAAAATAATTTATATATGAAAAAGTATCAGAAAAATTCAAGGAATCTGAATATGCTATTTTCAACCATGTTTGAAAAAGTTAGAGAACCCTAACATGTAGAATAAGGAATAATTCAACTCTTATAATTACTTTATAAATGGAATTTGGAGAATATTCAAATTTCATTATGAATGCCATGATCACACACTGTCCTAATTACAAATCAGTACCTTAACATGACATCTCATGCATGCCAACATCAAGTTGATCTGAGCATCAGGTCGAATCAATTAAACCGGTATCCGAGACTTCCTCATTTGAATTGATATTCGAATGTGATTCAAATCAACTCTAAACCTAATACATATTGATTATAATAACTTATCACCTTGCATTCTCATGCCATGCTCATGCATCATTTTGATTGCATATGATTGTTATTGAATGTTGCCATTCATTTCGGTAGGCTCTGCACCCCCGGATTCCACCGAATATCCGTCTGACGGATATTGTCCCTCCTCTGAGCAACAAGGCAAGCAACCCTTTTGATCATCCCGATAATTCCCATGTTCTTGCTCCTGCACTTATTTATTGCATTAGGATCAAATGCTACAACTGCTTTTGCCACGTTAGTTGAACCCACTTCCTTTGCATGACCTAACCTTGTCACAGTAAATAGCCGAACCTTGCAACCTAGCATACCTGGTAGTTGCCTGAGCTATGATGTGCCTTATCCTTCTATGCATGCTATCCTTAGAGTTGTGTATGGTCTGTCATCTGGGAGATGAACAGAATTGTGAGAATGTGTTTGGTAAGTAAAGGTTGTGTGTTGAACCTGATTTGGTAAAGGTACCGGTGAAAGGCTGTGTAGGAGTACATGGCGGGTTGTTTCATTGGAACCGTCCTTAGGAACTGAGTTCCATGTATGTAATCCAAGACTAGATACTACCACATGCTGGGCCCTGAAATATGACCCCGCTCGGCCTATTAACCGCGTAGTACTCAGTCCAGGAGTTGCAAGTAGTTTCTGGTGTTTATAGTAATGCTGGAGGCCGTGCATGGTGCTGACCTGAGAGGTGGGCTGTGATGTGGTAGGCAGTGGCACGGTGTACCAAGTGGCACCCGGATGGTGGGCTTGGGAACCCTGCGCACATCGTTTGAGGCCGTGGCGGAAACCCCGGCCGGACTTTCGTATGGGTTACTCTCAGATAGGCGATAAACCTCGACTAGGTACTAGTGTGGTTAACGGTCGTGGCCGACTCCCTCGCTGGGCTTCCGCTTGAAGGTTGCCTAGGTGCATGACGTGCACATGGCGATAAGTGGCGAGAGCGTGTGTGACGAAGTACACCCCTGCAGGGTTATGATCTATTCGAATAGCCGCGTCCGCGGATATGGACTACTTGGAGACATCTGTTGTTCATAGATAACTTAAATGGCTACTCATAAAATTGGCAAGATAAGTGTGAGTGTCGTGGACGGCATTTCCGTACGAAGACGGAATGATTCCACGATAGTGTATTGTTGTGGTGTTAGTGGACTCGTGTGCGAGAAATCAAGTTGTCAAAATTATTTAAAAATGCAAGCTGTCTAGCTACGAGTCAAATGCTGGCTTTTCGCATGAAACCCCACAATACCTTTTGATACCTTGCATGAGTAGTTAGTTATCCTAAAGTCTTGCTGAGTACCTTCGTATTCATGTTTGTTTAATAAATGTTGCAGAAGTTGCTAATGACCCTAATGGAGGGTTCTTCGTAGACATTGATGACGACGAGTAGCTGGTGTCCGAGCTACAATCTGGCCCTACGTTGGATCTGTAGTATAGACAGGCCATGTGCCTTCTAGTTGCCCTGTCTGTACTCAGACAGTTTAAACTCTTCCGCTGGCTTGTAACTGAATGACTGCTATTATGGGTCGTGAGACCCTTAATGTGTAATATTATATGTGTGGCTCTTCCGAGCCTTTTAAATAAAGCTTGTATGTTTATGGTTATGTTGTGATGCCATCGATGTATCTATACATATCGGTATGCCATGCGTACGTGTGTCATACTTGATATGTATGGGGTTCGATTACTTAGTCGTGAACTTTAGTAGCACTCCTTACAAGGAAATGCCCCTTTGTGATCCAATAAGCCTTGGTAGTTCGCTACTGCTCCGGATACATTGGTTGACCGGCATGTGTCCTTCTTAGCTGCTGTGTCTGTCCCCTTTGGGGAAATGTCACGCGATGTAATGGAGTCCTTGTAGCATGCTACGACTCGTCTACATTCGCTGATGACCGACACCTGCTTTGTTGGGTCATGTATGCCTGTCCTTCTGCGGTACTGCCACTTTGGTTTATGACTAGACATGTCGATCCGGGTTCTTTGACATTGGAATGCTAGCAACACTATTGCATACGTGAGTCAAAAGACGCAAACGGTCCCGGCTAAGGTAAGGCTGCAGCCGTGGAGTTAACCGTGCGTGAGACCGCAAAGGGATGCGATGTGTTACAGGCTGGATTCCTATGGCTTAGGATCGGGGTCCCGACAGCGTTGGTATCAGAGCCTGACTTACTGTAGGATTACTAAGCCAAACTGGTCGAAGTTGAGTCTAGAATTGCTTTAGTTATATATAAGGGAATTGTTTGTGGAAGGGAACGTAAGACTCTTGTTCTCTTCTCAAGTTATTCTATTCTGGTCATCCTCGTCTTTTCTGCGGGAATTAAGGACTAGGTTACTCATCTTCTCCTAGGCTCGTGTTTCTGATCGGTAGCTTATAGGACTACGGGTCAAGTGATATTGAGTTTCTTTTATTCCTAGGAAGCAGGAAGTAAGTTTGATGATCAGAGAGTTGAACTTAATAGTTGAGTGGTTACGCTATTCCATTTTTGGGTTGTCTCAAAATTTGTTTTTGAGCATTTACAGCCGTTATGCTGCCCAATTTTTCATTCGGAGCTCTAATGCTTTTGCATTACTCTCTAATTACAGATGCCTGGCCGTCCTTCTCGTCAGGTGGTACGTTTGACCAGGTGCATTGATGTGCCGGGTCATACGGCCATGCTGGTCAGGGTGATGTCGGTGTGCGGTTACCGCTGGTACCCCGAGTACACAGTGGAGGAACAGTACCGAGACTTCAACCAGAGCCAGTACATCTGCACTGTTAGGGTATTTCCAGACTACCCTGGAGCTGAGGAGCCAATCCATTGGTCCTATGGGTTGGGAGTCACTTTTGACATGGTAGTACAAGATGCTGCCTATTCAATGCTGACCATTATGAGAGCGAGACATGCACTGCTGCAGAATTCAGAGTTCTGCTATGTTTCGGCCTCTCAGCCTGGTGAAGAGGGATACCTCAGTGGAGTCTATTTTGATTCTTCTATGGAGGATCCACTACTGCTGTCCATTGTTGAGATGCTAGAGAACAAAGACAGGGATGCTCGTGCTCTCCGCATGGAGCTTTATGCTACCCGTGCCCGTCTGTGGACAGCTTTGATGCAGCTGGCACTGGTAGTCTAGACAGGGTATGGAGAGATGGAGATGCTGAACCCTGTTAGGACCCATCTTCCGACCCACGTTGACTGGCCAGCTATAGGAGGAGTCACACCTCTTCGGGGACCCCTCTTACCACCAGTCAGGGGACCAAGGCCACATCCGTGTCCTTATGGATCCCAGGGATCTCAGGCTAGAGTGTTTCCTGATCCGCAGGTTGAGCTTCCAGGTCATGGAGGTAATCTCTATGAGATGTTCTATGCGGATGCCTGAGCTGTGAGCGGAAGGATAGCATGGTAGTAGCCGTACGTCCACAGTCCTGCGTGACTTGTGAAGTATGTATGTAATGTGAAATGAACTCCGGAGGCCTAGATAAATAATGTATAGGCAGCTTGTAAGCCTCTGATGAGTAGTTTCACAATTTCAGTAGTTTGCTCTTCGAGTAAGTTTGTACTGAACCATGTAAGGGTGTGTATGAACCATGGTGTATATATAGCAGTTGCTTGTTACCATGCTGTACGGATATTCATTTCCGCATTCCGTGTGTTCAGTACATTCTTAATCCATAGCTAGTATTGATATGATGTTGGTCTAAGCTATGAGTTTGATTTTCAGGATGGTGTTCACCAGGTTGAACCGTGCCCCTGCTCATGAGCAAGGCGAGGGTAGTCAAGCGTCGCAGGAAGACCTGCCTCACCCGCCTTCTCTGGTGGAAGTGATGCTTGAGGCAGAAAGAAACAAAAGGGAGACCAATCGACTGTTAGAGCGTATTGAGCAGAATACGGCTCGTCAGCCTAGGAATGCTGCAGTGTCCCTTAATGACTTTGTGAAGTTGAATCCTCCAAAGTTTCATCATTCCGTCGATCCCCTCGACGCTGATGACTGGCTATGCAACATCTCACGCAAGATTCGCTCTGCGAATGTGTCTAAGGCCGACAAGGTGAGCTTTGCGGCGTATTTCCTGGAAGGACCCGCCAATCTATGGTGGGAGAACTTTGAAGCTATGCGTCCCGCTGAACCAGTGGCCACATGGGTAGACTTCAGTGCAGCTTTTCGTTTGCACCATATTACAGAGGGCCTGATGGACAGAAAGAGAGAGGAGTTATGTGCCTTCACTCAGGGCAAGTTGTCTGTGGATGCCTATAGCCTCGAGTTCGGTAACCTCGCCCGCTATGCAACAGAGGAGGTGTCTACTGACGCCAAGAAGCAAGCAAGATTCCGTAAGGGTCTGAGCCCTGAGTTGCGTCGTGATCTGCGCCTCCATGAGTGTGCAATCTTTCAAGCCCTGGTCAACAAAGCGATCAGTGCCGAGACTGGTCATACTGACTTCGAAGCCACAAGGAAGCACTCCCGTGACTTTGGCTCGTCTTCTAGTTCCGCGTTTCCAAAACGCAGGCTGTGGGTTCCAAACAGTTCTCTGCCGCCAAGATATACTCCGAGGCCATCCTACGTGGCGCCTCAGACGAATCAGGCCAACCCTCCAGCAAAAGCTTATGGTGGTCCAGCTAGCAATGCTGCACCACGTGCCAACCAGGTGATATGCTACAAGTGTGGTGAACCAGGGCACTATTCCCGTGAGTGTCCTCAGAATGTGGGTGCCAAGCAACCCGGAAAGTCCGTCGGGCAGGCCAAGTCGGGCAAAGCGTACTATGTGAAGCCAACTCCTGCACGTGGCCGTGTGAACTATGTGTCAACAGAAGAAGCTGCACAGGATCCCTACGTCATGCTGGGTACGCTTCTTGTTAATCATCACCCAGCGTCCGTTCTCTTTGACACTGGGTCTTCTCATTCCTTCATTTCAGAAAGTTATGCACAGTTGCATAACATGTCTTTTTGTGATATGCCAATCCCATTGGTTGTCCAAACCCCTGGTAGTAAATGGCAAACCTCTAGGATAACCTATGACAATGAAATTCTAGTAGACAGGCTAGTTTTTCTAGCCTCATTGATAGCTTTGAAATCTTCGGATATTAATATCATCTTGGGCATGGACTGGATGACAGCTCACTATGCCAAGATTGATACTCATTCTAGAAATGTCCAGCTTACCCATTCCTCGGGTGAGATAGTAAATGTCTCCACTCGAGTTGCCAAATGCCAACTCTATTCCCTAAATGCCAACCCTCTTCCGGAACTTGAAGACATTCCGATAGTCCGTGATTTCCCGGATGTTTTTCCAGAGGAACTGCCAGGAATTCCACCTGACAGAGATGTAGAGTTTGTAATAGATCTTGTTCATGGAACTGTCCCAATAGCCATAAGACCATATAAGATGGCACCCCTGGAGCTAGCCGAACTTAAGAAGCAATTAGATGAGGCCTTGAACAAGGGTTTCATTCGTCCTAGCTCTTCTCCTTGGGCTTGTCCCATCCTCTTCGTCAAGAAGAAAGACAGAACGGATCGGATGGTTGTAGATTACCTACCAGTTAATATGGTCACCATAAAGAACAAGTATCCGCTCCCCAGGATCAACGATCTGTACGATCAGCTCGCTGGATCCTCAGTCTTCTCCAAAATGGATTTGAGGTTGGGATACCATCAAATCAAGATTAAGAACGGGGACATTCCAAAAACGGCCTTTGTTACTCGTTATGGCCAATATGAGTACACCGTTATGTCCTTCGGTTTAACCAATGCCCCAGCCACCTTCTCTCGACTCATGAACTCAATCTTCATGGAGTATTTGGATAAATTCGTCGTGGTATACCTCGATGATATTCTCATCTACTCGAAGAATGAACAAGAACATGCCGAGCATCTAAGGATGGTATTGATGAAACTTCGAGAGCATCGCCTTTATGCCAAATTTTCAAAATGTGAATTTTGGTTACCAGAAGTGACCTATCTAGGACACGTAATCTCTGGTAAGGGTATTGCTGTCAATCCCGAGAGAGTTCAAGCTGTCCTTGATTGGACTCAACCTGAATCGGTTAAGCAAGTTAGGAGTTTTCTTGGTCTAGCGAGCTATTGTCGCCGCTTTGTCGAGAATTTCTCCAAGGTTGAAAAGCCTCTAACTGAACTCCTCAAGAAAGATAAAAAGTTCGAGTGGACACCACAGTGTGAGCATAGCTTTCAGGAACTGAAAAGACGCCTTACTTCCGCACCCGTGTTGCTACCACCAGATTTTTCTAAGGACTTTGTTATCTATTGCGACGCCTCGCGACAAGGATTAGGTTGCATTCTCATGCAAGATCGTCATGTGATCGCATACGCATCTCGACAGTTGCGTCCACATGAGGATAATTATCCCACACATGACCTTGAGCTTGCAGCTGTGGTTCATGCACTAAAAACCTGGCGACATTACCTTCTGGGTAATCGTTGCGAAATATTCACTGATCACCAAATTCTGAAATATATCTTCACCCAGCCGGATTTGAATCTCAGGCAAAGACGGTGGGTTGAGTTGATCTCGGATTACGACTTAGGGATAACTTACACCCCGGGGAAGGCCAATGTTGTGGCCGATGCGCTAAGTCGTAAATCTTATTGTAACAATTTGATGCTACAACAAGGTCAACCACATCTCCATGAGGACTTTCGAAAGTTGAATCTTCATATTGTTCCTCAAGGATTCCTTTCTACCATAGTGGCGAAGCCTACTCTTAAGGATCAAATTATAGCTGGCCAAAAGCGTGACAAGGGTATATCACGGATCAAGGAGAATATTTTTTGCGGAAACGCTAAAGAATTTTCCATGAACGATCAAGGTGTTGTGTTCTTCCAAAATCGTTTAGTGGTTCCTAAGAACCCACATCTAAGGCAGTTAATCCTTAAGGAGGCTCATGATTCTCCTCTCACCATTCATCCCGGTAGTACTAAGATGTATCAGGACCGAAGCCAAAGGTTCTGGTGGACTAGGATGAAGAGAGAAATTGCTGAGTTCGTTGCTAACTGCGACGTTTGTCGTTGAGTTAAGGCAGAACATCAAAGGCCTGCTGGCACCCTTCAACCTCTAGCTATTCCTGAATGGAAATGGGATAAAGTTAGCATGGATTTCATTACCGGATTTCCCAAGACCAAGAAAGGGAATAATGCTATCTTTGTGGTCATTGACCGTCTTTCCAAAGTGGCTCATTTTCTTAATGTTCGTGAGAGTATAAAAGCTAGCCAGCTCGCAGAGTTATATATCTCTCGAATAGTGTCTCTTCATGGTGTTCCCCTGGAGATTAACTCGGAACGTGGAAGTATCTTTACTTCTCGCTTCTGGGAAAGTTTTCAGAATGCCATGGGGACTCACCTATCTTTTAGCACTGCTTTCCATCCCCAATCAAGTGGTCAAGTAGAAAGAGTGAATCAAATTCTAGAAGATATGCTCCGAGCTTGTGTTATATCGTTCGGGATGAATTGGGAGAAGTGTCTTGCATTCGCCGAATTCGCTTATAGTAATAGTTACCAATCAAGCTTGGACAAAGCCCCTTTTGAAGTTCTCTATGGACGAAGATGTCGAACACCTCTAAATTGGTCAGAAACCGGAGAGAGGCAACTCTTTGGCCCGGATATGATCCAGGATGCAGAAGAGCAGGTTCGCATTATTCGTGAAAAGTTGAAAACAGCCCAGTCTCGTCAAAAGAGCCAATATGATCGTCATCATAAGGCTGTGACCTTTGAAGTTGACGAGAAGGCTTACCTTCAGGTTACACCTTTGAAGGGTACCCATCGATTCGGTATCAAGGGCAAATTGGCTCCTCGTCACATTGGTCCTTTTCGCATTCTTGCCAAACGAGGAGAAGTTGCCTACCAGTTGGAACTTCCTCCGCATCTTTCCAAGGTTCATGATGTTTTCCACGTCTCGCAACTCAGGCGTTGCTTTTCGGATCCTATCCGCGAAGTGGACCACGAAACGCTTGATCTCCAAGATAACCTTTCATACCGAGAATACCCCGTGCGTATTCTTGATCAAGCTGAGCGTACCACTCGACGTCGAAACCTCAAGTTTCTTAAAGTTCAATGGTCAAATCATTCCGAAAAGGAGGCAACTTGGGAAAGAGAGGATCGTCTCCGACTTGAATATCCTGCGTTATTCCCGACGACTTCTAAATCTCGGGACGAGATTCTTTTGAGTGGGGGTGAGTTGTCACATCCCTGACCCCTTAAGCAAGTTAGTCTTGTGCTCATGTCTTCTTTGCATTGCATCTAAGAATTTGTCAACAAGAACAAGAAAATGGCAAAGGGAAAAACTCAAACCATAGCCACTTCTTTAAACAAAGGAAATCTCAAATTAGTTAAAATCAATGAACCCAAAATGGCCTGAAGAAATGTTCAAACTTTCTGATAAATCATGAAAGTAAATGAGCATTGGAGAAAACTATTTTCTTGACACTTTAAGCATTTTAAATTAATGCAAAAAGCCACTGGTTTCAAATTTTAAATTTGAAATCAGAAACTATAAATTTTAAAAAATGCTGAAAACTTTAGGAATGGTTGGAAATATTCCAACAAATATTCTAGGGTGCTTAACATAGTTTTTGCAATTTGTTTTGGAGCTGAAATAAATAGCAAATCAATGTCAGAAATTAAAACAGAAATAAAACAGAAGGAAATGGAAAAGAGGTTACCTGTTGCCTAGCCTGGCCCGGCCCATCTCCCTGAGTCGTCTCCTCCCTCGCGCCAGTAGGAGCAGGAGGTGGCCGCCGCCTTCTCCGGCGCGGCCACGCACCTGTGTGCCTGCCTGGCCGCCGCCTCGCGCTGGCAAGGCCGGGGATAAGCTCCCCGAGGCCACCGCTATCCATTCCCAGCGTCAGTTCTTCCCCCTCTTCTCGGATCTCTCCTCCCCCTTCTGCCGCCATTGGAGCCGAGCAAAGCTCGAGCTACCCGTGCCCCTAGCCATAGGATCCCCTCTCAGAGCACGCCGTTAGCTCCGCCTCGTCGGTCTGGTCCTCCCTACAGAAGACGAAGCTTCCCCGAGCCCTGCAACGCCCACGGCACCGTCGTCTTCAACCTTCGGCCGCCGGCGAGCTCTGCTCGATTCGTCGCCCCGAGGCCTTCCCCGAGCCGTCTAAGCCCTGCTCTGCCCTCCCTGTGAGCATGCGATCATTTCCCCTAAGTTTTCCCCGTCGATCCCCTCCTCTAGCCCTAGTTTCACCGGAGCCCGACGAGGACCGCTGCTGCAGCTCGTCGCTGGTAACCCTCCGGTCAAGTGTTGGTCCGTCTGAGGCTACCAACAGCCTCAGGGCGTCGTGTAGATGCGATAGGTGCCCAACCCCGAGCGTTTTGACCCCGTATCCGATGGCCTCGACGATGACCGAACTTGGTCGCCGCCAAGCTCGTCGCCGGCGTTGATTCCGGCCACCCCAGTCCCTGGGGCTTGTCCCATCGTGCACGCCATCGAGTGGCCGTTCCTTCCATGGTCTCAGCCGTGTGTTTGGCCCCCTGTGCGCCATTTCCGAGCCCCCCCGAGGTTCTGGTGCTCGCCGGAGGCTCCCCGCTGGCGAGGACGACCTCGCCGCCGGTGGATCTCGGCTGGCCTGAGCCACTGACCGGTGGGGCCAGCCTCTGGCACGTTTAAAGTTAATAAAAATAAATCAAATAAATTAATCAGTCACTGACATGTGGGTCCAGTAAGGTTAATCAGTTAATTAAGTTTAAACTTAATCTAAATTTGACCAGAGAGACTGACCAGTGGGTCCCACTGGTCAGGTTTGACTTTCAACGGCCAGATGGACCTGCTGATGTCATGCTGATGCAATAAAAGTATTTTCCAGTATAAAAATAATTCCAGAAATGTTTAAAACTTCAAAAATTCATAGAAATTAATCTGTAACTCCAATGAAAATAATTTATATATGAAAAAGTATCAGAAAAATTCAAGGAATCTGAATATGCTATTTTCAACCATGTTTGAAAAAGTTAGAGAACCCTAACATGTAGAATAATGAATAATTCAACTCTTATAATTACTTTATAAATGGAATTTGGAAAATATTCAAATTTCATTATGAATGCCATGATCACACACTGTCCTAATTACAAATCAGTACCTTAACATGACATCTCATGCATGCCAACATCAAGTTGATCTGAGCATCAGGTCGAATCAATTAAACCGGTATCCGAGACTTCCTCATTTGAATTGATATTCGAATGTGATTCAAATCAACTCTAAACCTAATACATATTGATTATAATAACTTATCACCTTGCATTCTCATGCCATGCTCATGCATCATTTTGATTGCATATGATTGTTATTGAATGTTGCCATTCATTTCGGTAGGCTCTGCACCCCCGGATTCCACCGAATATCCGTCTGACGGATATTGTCCCTCCTCTGAGCAACAAGGCAAGCAACCCTTTTGATCATCCCGATAATTCCCATGTTCTTGCTCCTGCACTTATTTATTGCATTAGGATCAAATGCTACAACTGCTTTTGCCACGTTAGTTGAACCCACTTCCTTTGCATGACCTAACCTTGTCACAGTAAATAGCCGAACCTTGCAACCTAGCATACCTGGTAGTTGCCTGAGCTATGATGTGCCTTATCCTGCTATGCATGCTATCCTTAGAGTTGTGTATGGTCTGTCATCTGGGAGATGAACAGAATTGTGAGAATGTGTTTGGTAAGTAAAGGTTGTGTGTTGAACCTGATTTGGTAAAGGTACCGGTGAAAGGCTGTGTAGGAGTACATGGCGGGTTGTTTCATTGGAACCGTCCTTAGGAACTGAGTTCCGTGTATGTAATCCAAGACTAGATACTACCACATGCTGGGCCCTGAAATATGACCCCGCTCGGCCTATTAACCGCGTAGTACTCAGTCCAGGAGTTGCAAGTAGTTTCTGGTGTTTATAGTAATGCTGGAGGCCGTGCATGGTGCTGACCTGAGAGGTGGGCTGTGATGCGGTAGGCAGTGGCACGGTGTACCAAGTGGCACCCGGATGGTGGGCTTGGGAACCCCGCGCACATCGTTTGAGGCCGTGGCGGAAACCCCGGCCGGACTTTCGTACGGGTTACTCTTAGATAGGCGATAAACCTGGACTAGGTACTAGTGTGGTTAACGATCGTGGCCGACTCCCTCGCTGGGCTTCCGCTTGAAGGTTGCCTAGGTGCATGACGTGCACATGGCGATAAGTGGCGAGAGCGTGTGTGACGAAGTACACCCCTGCAGGGTTATGATCTATTCGAATAGCCGCGTCCGCGGATATGTACTACTTGGAGACATCTGTTGTTCATAGATAACTTAAATGGCTACTCATAAAATTGTCAAGATAAGCGTGAGTGTCGTGGACGGCATTTTCGTACGAAGATGGAATGATTCCACGATAGTGTATTGTTGTGGTGTTAGTGGACTCGTGTGCGAGAAATCAAGTTGTCAAAATTATTTAAAAATGCAAGCTGTCTAGCCACGAGTCAAATGCTGGCTTTCCGCATGAAACCCCACAATACCTTTTGATACCTTGCATGAGTAGTTAGTTATCCTAAAGTCTTGCTGAGTACCTTCGTATTCATGTTTGTTTAATAAATGTTGCAGAGGCTGCTAATGACCGTAATGGAGGGTTCTTCGTAGACATCGACGACGACGAGTAGCTGGTGTCCCAGCTACGATCTGGCCCTACGTTGGATCTGTAGTATAGACAGGCCATGTGCCTTCTAGTTGCCCTGTCTGTACTCAGACAGTTTAAACTCTTCCGCTGGCTTGTAACTGAATGACTACTATTATGGGTCGTGAGACCCTTAATGTGTAATATTATATGTGTGGCTCTTCCGAGCCTTTTAAATAAAGCTGGTATGTTTATGGTTATGTTGTGATGCCATCGATGTATCTATACATATTGGTATGCCATGCGTACGTGTGTCATACTTGATATGTATGGGGTTCGATTACTTAGTCGTGAACTTTAGTAGCACTCCTTACAAGGAAATGCCCCTTTGTGATCCAATGAGCCTTGGTAGTTCGCTACTGCTCCGGACACATTGGTTGACCGGCATGTGTCCTTCTTAGCTGCTGTGTCTGTACCCTTTGGGGAAATGTCACGCGATGTAATGGAGTCCTTGTAGCATGCTACGACTCGTCTACCTTCGCTGATGACCGACACCTGCTTTGTTGGGTCATGTATGCCTGTCCATGTGCGGTACTGCCACTTTGGTTTATGACTAGACATGTTGATCCGGGTTCTTTGACATTGGAATGCTAGCAACACTATTGCATACGTGAGTCAAAAGACGCAAACGGTCCCGGCTAAGGTAAGGCTGCTGCCGTGGAGTTAACCGTGCATGAGACCGCAAAGGGATGCGATGTGTTACAGGCCGGATTCCTATGGCTTAGGATCGGGGTCCTGACACATCATCACCAGATCACATCCGAGGTTGTCCCAGATCGAGTCCTGCTGTGTGACGCGGTTCGTTGACTGAGTAAAAAAAAGAGAGAAAAAAATGTCTGCTTCATCCGGCTACGTTGCTGTTCCTCGTTGTCTGGTGATCTTTGATGGCACTAATTACACCGAGTTCATTGGCTTCATGCGCATTCACATGCGTGGCATCCGCCTATGGGGTTTTCTTTCTCGCGAGGTCTATTGTCCGCCATGCCCGGTTCCTCCCGTGGCTCCCACTCCGCCGACCCCACCGGCTCTTCCTGCGGATGCTTCTTAGGCTGCAAAGGATACGACTAAGCTTGCTGATGAGGCCGCTATCCGTACTTATGATGAGAAGGCTTTGGCTTATGAGGAGGCCCTTCAGATGTATCATGGTGCTCTGTCTGCTTACACCCAATGGCTTGCCGATGATGCTCGTGTTGCAGCTATTCTCACTGCTAGCGTTCTGCCTCAGTTTGCCTCTGAGTTTCTGGGCCTCCCTATTGTGTTTGAGATGTGGACTCGCCTTCGTCAGTGCTATGAGCCCTCGGGTGATGCCTTATACCTCTCTATGGTCCGTCAGGAGCATGCTCTTCAGCAGGGTGACTCCAGTGTTGATGACTTCTATGCACAGTGTTCTGCTATCTGGCGCCAGCTTGATTCTCTCCGCAGTGCTGGTTGTCGTACTTGCCCCTGTTGCCAGGCTGTCCAGGCCGATTTGGAGTTTCATCGCGTCTACGAGTTCCTGTCTCGGCTCCGTAAGGAGTTCGAGCCCCGGCGTGCTCAGTTGTTTGCTCGTGGCCATATCTCTCTCATGGAGGCGCTTTGTGAGATTCGTGCTGAGGAGACTCGCTTACGTGGTGCTGGTTTGCTGGAGGTTCCCTCGCTACTCGCTTCTCGGGCTACTTCTAAGCCATCTGCTGCACCGACCCCTTCTCGCTCGAGTGCTCCACCGCTCTTGCCCAAACCTTCTAGAGGCTCAGGTCGGCCCCGTCCACATTGTGGCTACTGCAACATGATGGTCACATTGAGTCCAAGTGCTACACGAAGAAGAAACACTTGCGCAAGGCGCGCTCATCATCTACAGAGACCTCGTCATCTACCTTGACAGCTTCAGCCATCGCTTTGACTGAGCAGGATATTCTGAGACTTAAGCGTCTGCTCGCTCCTTTGGGTTCTTCCTCGACGGGTACTGCTGGTTCTGTGACTGAGGCTTCCCGCACTGAGCAACCACCTTCTACACAGTCAGGTACATCCCCATGGGTTCTGGACTCTGGAGCTTCCTTCCATATGACTTCTAATTATTCCACTCTGTCCTCTCTTCAATCACTTGATTCTCCTCTTCATGTCCTAACCGCTGATGGTACTCCCCTTCCTGTCGTTAGTAGAGGCACTCTTACCACTCCTTCTTATTCTGTTCCTAATTTTGCTCATATTCCTCGACTTACCATGAATTTGTTTTCCGCTGGTCAACTTGCTGATTGTGGTTGTCGTGTCATCCTTGACCTTGACTCTTGTTCTGTTCAGGACCGTCGCACACACACTTTGGTTGGGGCTGGTCCTCGCCGCCGTGATTCTGAGGGTCTTTGGGAGTTGGACTGGCTTCATGTTCCTTCCGCTGCCCACTCTATCGCCAGTTCTTCCGCTTTTGTCGCCTCGGCTACTGGTTCCTTCTAGCAGTGGCATCATCCACTTGGTCATCTATGTGGTTCTCGTTTGTCGTCGTTAGTTCGTCGAGGTCTTCTGGGGTCTGTCTCAGGAGATGCCTCTTTAGAGTGTCAGGGTTGTCGTCTTGGCAAGCAGATTCAGTTACCATATCCACATAGTGAGTCAGTGTCTAAGCGTCCTTTTGATTTAGTTCATTCCGATGTATGGGGTCCGGCTCCCTTCGCTTCGAAAGGGGGTCACAAATACTATATTATTTTCATAGATGACTTCTCTCGTTACACATGTCTTTATTTCTTGACTTCTGTAGTGAGGTGTTGTCCATTTATAAGCGTTTTGCTGCCATGGTTCATACTCAGTTCTCTTCTCCCATTCGTGTGTTCCGTGCTGACTCCGCTGGCGAGTATATCTCTAAGATGTTGCGTTGTGTTCTTACTGAGCAAGGGACTCTCTCTCAATTCTCTTGTCCTGGTGCTCACGCTCAGCATGGCGTGGCCGAGCGCAAGCATCGTCATCTTCTTGAGACGGCTCGTGCATTGATGATTGCTGCCTCTCTCCCACCTCATTTTTGGGCTGAGGCCGTCTCCACCTCCACCTATCTCATCAATTTCCATCCTTCCGCTGCTCTACAGGGTGGTGTTCCTTTCGAGCGTCTTTTTGATCGGTCTCCCGATTATTCGACGCTTCGCTTGTTTGGTTGTGTTTGTTATGTTCTTCTTGCCCCCCGCGAACGCACCAAACTGACCGCTCAGTCTGTTAAGTGTGTCTTATTAGGCTATAGTGATGAGCATAAGGGCTATCGTTGTTGGGATCCTATCGGTCGTCGGATACGTATCTCTCGGGATGTGACTTTTGATGAGTCTCGTCCCTTCTACCCACGCTCATCTTCCTCGACTTTTTTAGTGGAGGATATCTCTTTTCTCACTTTTCCTGACACGCCTATCACACTTGTCGAGCCTTTGCCTACTCATTCCGCTCCCTCTGCTTCTCCACCTCCAGTCGATTTGTCGCCACCATCTTCCACGGTCTCCTCGTCTAGCATGTCACCGGATTCTACACCTTCATCTCCGGTGACTTCTTCGTCGCCACTCTCCGATTCTATTTTAGCGATTCCTCCTTCCATTGTTCCATCTTTTCCTCAGTGTTACACTTGTCGTTCACGTTCTGTGGATGCCTCTCTGGTTGTGCCGTCATCCTCGTCTCAGCCTACTTATGGCTTGCGTTCTCGTCCTCGTCCGCGTGTTGATCGCTTAGGATTTTCCACCGCTGGAGCTGCTGTTCTTGAGCCGACTACTTATCATCAGGCTGTTGTTCATCCTGAATGGAAGTTTGCGATGGCTGAGGAGATTGCTGCTCTTGAATGCATAGGTACGTGGGATCTTGTTTCCCTTCCTCCTGGAGTCCGTCCCATCACTTGTAAGTGGGTCTACAAGGTAAAGACTCGCTCCGATGGTTCTCTTGAGCATCACAAAGCTCGTCTTGTGGCTCGTGGTTTTCAGCAGGAGCATGGTCGTGATTATGACGAGACTTTTGCTCCTGTGGCTCATATGACCACTGTTCGTACACTTCTTGCCGTGGCCTCTACGCACCACTGGTCTATCTCTCAGCTTGAAGTTAAGAATGATTTTCTTAATGGTGAGCTACGTGAGGAGGTGTACATGCAGCCTCCACCTGGGTATTCTGTTCCTGATGGCATGGTATGCCGTCTTCGTCGCTCTCTCTATGGCCTTAAGCAAGCCCCCCGAGCCTGGTTTGAGCGTTTTGTGTCTGTGGTGACTGCCGCTGGTTTTTCACCCAGTGTTCATGATCCAGCATTGTTTATTGACCTTTCTCCTCGTGGTCCGACTCTTCTTCTTCTTTATGTTGATGACATGGTCATCACTGGGGATGACCCTGAGTATATTGCCTTTGTCAAGGCTCGTCTTAGTGAGCAGTTCCTGATGTCTGATCTTGGACCTCTTCGCTACTTTCTTGGGATTGAAGTCTCTTCTACCTCTGATGGCTTTTTTATATCCCAGGAAAAGTGTATCCAGGATCTTCTTGCTCGTGCTGCTCTTACTGATGAGCGCATTGTTGAGACTCCTATGGAGCTCAATGTTCACCTCTCTGCTACTGATGGTGATCCCCTGCCTGACCCGACGCGCTATCGTCATCTTGTTGGCAGTCTTGTTTATCTAGCTGTCACTCGTCCGGATATTTCTTATCCGGTTCATATTCTGAGTCAGTTTGTCTCTACTCCCACATCGGTTCACTATAGTCATCTCCTACGTGTTCTCCGATATCTTCGGGGCACAATCTCTCACCGTTTATTCTTTCCTCGCTCCAGTTCTTTACAGCTTCATGCCTATTCGGATGCTACGTGGGCTAGTGATCCTTCAGATCGCCGTTCACTTTCTGCTTACTGTGTTTTTCTTGGTGGTTCTCTCATTGCCTGGAAGACGAAGAAACATATTGTAGTTTCCCGTTCGAGTGCAGAGGCTGAGTTGCGAGCGATGGCTCTTTTGACGGCAGAGGTGACTTGGTTACGGTGGTTACTTCAGGATTTTGGTGTTTGTCACTACACCGACTCTGCTCTTATCTAGGAGTACATGTGCTATTAGCATTGCGCACGATCCTGTGAAGCATGAGCTCACCAAGCATGTTGGTGTTGATGCTTTCTATGTGGGCGCTGCTGTGCAGGATCAGGTTGTTGCTCTTCAGTATGTGCCTTCCGAGTTACAGTTGGCGGATTTCCTCACGAAGGCCCGGACTAGAGCACAACATGGCTTTTATCTCTCCAAACTCAGTGTTGTTCATCCACCATGAGTTTGAGGGGGGGGGTGTTAGAGTTATAATACAAGTCATGTACCCTTTTGTATTTATCTCAATATATAAGGGGTTTTCCTGCATATAGTCCATCACCTGTACATGTATATATATCGGCCTATGGCCTCATGGGAATACAAGTTGCTTTCCTAACAGTTGAGAACATAACGTCCCACTTGAGGCGCCACCACCATAGCCAAGACAACCGGACTATCAACCTGGGATTTATTATCGTCTCAGCTCCATGTGATTAGGTATTCAGACCAATTAAAATACCTGGGGGTTGTCGGCTCAACCATATTGATGGCCCTCTTTTTGACCTTACTTTCCCACCTGCACGTACTAGTGGTGAACACATGATACTGTTCGCTGCTCATTTGCCTGGGATTACTTTGAAACCATGTTGATTATCATTCTATTGACTTCCGTGTCTTGTGCATTGCTGACTATTGTTATTATCGCCAGAGTGTTAATAACCTACAGCTGAGCTACCCGGCTCATCAGAGCTTGGATCTACAAAGCCCCTACACAAGCCGCCACTAAACCCGCCAGAATGACTCCTTGAAAGTGCTGGAAAACTTGATCATGGTACACCCGCATGAAGTGGCATTTTCCCCACAAATGAGTGGATGGTTTATTGGGGAAACTATGTTTTGGACAAGGGGCCTTGAGTGGTTCTTCAAAATTGTGTGGTTTCCCTGTATATTCCCTACCAGGGTTGTTGTTTCGTTGCTAATTTTTGAAACCAGTTTTGGTGTTAACAACAAATTCTAACCCGCCTTCTGAATTCTTGCATTTTCCACCATTGCCCTAGTTATTACGATTTCCCTGATGCCAAAAATTGTGCTGTTGATGACCTTTTCCATTGTCGTGCTTCTTCCCTTTGCCAGATTTATCCTCATCTGAACCAGGATCTTTGGTGCTATTGGGCTCAGCATACCTGGTAAGGACATTCATCAGGTCCCACATATCCTAGACCTTCCGCTTGAGGCACACAAGCTTTTGGACAAGAGGTTGAAAATGGCCATTTTCTCCACAATCAAAATGGCTTGGGCAGTTGTGATACTGTCAGACGAGTGGATGATCTCCGCGTCTCATCAAGTTCAATGGTGAGCCAACTCATCTGTACATTGCACACAATGCTGTCAGTCGACAATCGTCATCTTCCTCTTGCACGTACATTTACAATTCTTGACGAAGCGTTCCTTCAACTCTGACCAAGAATTAATGGAATTGGGGGGAAAGTTTTTAACCATGTAAGAGCGGACCTGCCAACATCAAAGTCAAGTACTTAGTACACACACCATCGCTAACATCAAGCATGTCCATAGCTAGCTCATAACTTCCAATCCATGCCACAGCTCGAGGTTAGCCGTATAATTGGGAACCTTGCGAGGACTTTTGAAGTCCTTGGCATATGCTTGTTGCGTAGAGCTGGAGATAAGCATGAAACTCCAATCGTCCTACTATTTCAATCCTCCATTGAAGAATTAGGCTGGGTCACGGAGCGTGGCTCTTGATCCGCCGTCACCGCTGCTGATTGTCCTTCTCGTAATGCTCGAGTAGTGTCTACTATTGCTAGGGCATCCGAAACCACATTATGGTTTGGGGAATTCTACTGCTGTTGTCTGCGTCCACTACTGGACACCAATAGTGAATCACGGCGAGTCTTGCTACGGCTTGCGTAAGGTGTAGAGTCAACCCGGTCTCCACTTTAGGAATACTACGCCTGTTGGGTGACTGTTGTTTTCAGCATGTTAACGGTGTCCGTAGCTTCAACTTGAATTGGGGTGTTTCCAGTAATCGGAAGAGCCTCAAGGTGGCGAAGCACAGCGAGCGTGTTATCCACCGGGTTAGGGAAGTGCCCACCGATGTATGGAAACGGCATGGTGATGGCTCAACCCGTGGTGTTTGAGCTGCTGGGGGTTGCTGAGCCGACTAATGGGGCTACTCCGCCTGAGGTTGCCCAGTCCCTAATGTGCACTGCAGAGCATCTTAAAATCGAGAAGTCTAATTGTTAAGAGACCCGTGGCTCTCATGTATCCTCTGGTGAACAACTTCCGAGGCATTTTGACGGAGTCCCATCTGGCATGTTTCTGCCTTTAAGCACTCAATTTCACTATGGATGTGATCGTGTAGCTCCGCCATGTGAATGCTCTCAGCATCGATATCTCCGTAGAACAGGGAGCCTAGTCAGCTCTGTGTTACGCTCCTCCTGATTTTATGATGTATCCGATGATGCCACAAGGTTTGATATCTCTACAATAAAGTGCCCCAATGCTTGAGCTCGCATCTTGCCCACTCTGATGGCTCCTAAAGCTGATGCTAACCCGCCAGTGTCGTTGGCTGTTCCCGTGATGGTGGAATTTTGAGCGGCAACGGTCCATGCCATGTAGATGGCGTCTTGGCGCAATGGTTCGATAAACTCCAAATCATCTGTGTAGCTCCCAACCCGGTCATCGAAAAGTGGGTTAATCGACTGAGTGTCACCGGTTGATGACTTGCCGTGTTCAGAGTGGATGAAAGTATCCCCGTTGGTCACATAGTTGTCCAAAAGTTCAACCCCTTGAGTAAAACCAATGAAGACGTGCTTCCGATCGAGTGGAATGTGGCCGGTTGCTTGCATCAAGCCGGCTCTGTCGGTGCAGATGTGTAGCTCGGGTCCTGACACACCGATCTTGCCGACGAACATGTTGATCTTGCCGAAGGGGACCCGGTACCCATACTGGATTGAGCCAGCCTCGGGACCCCAGTCTGAGTCGCTGATGTAGAGCTTGACATGGTGAATCTTGGTCATCTCGCCGATCGCATATCCCTTGATCCCTGGAAGAGCTCCCTTCAAGAACTCAACTCCACTGTGAGCTGACCCCATAGTGGGTGCCAACTGTTGTATTTTGGCACGGAAGATATCCTCGTTAAAGGACTAAGTCTAGGAGCCATCGCACTTAGGTGGCGACCTAAAGGGGTTAGTCGGGAGACGAGAGACGCAAGTTTACCAAGGTTCGGCCCCTCCGATGGAGGTAAAAGCATACGTCCTACTTTTGTGTCTATTGATAATGATGGTCTCGATTACAAGGGTGCGGAATCGATAACCTAGCTCTCGAGTCTTTTTTACCTGTCCTTTCTACCTCAAGGGATCCCCTTTATATATGTAGGTGGAGGCCTTGAGATTACAATAGATTCCAGGTCGCATTGCAACCCGTGTTCTCTTCTACTTATTACTAACTTGAGAGAGGGAGAATCTCCACGTTTTTCTAAATGAGCCGGCCTTCAAGTGATGGGTTTGAGCCGGCCTCTTAGCGAGTCGCCTCTTGGGCCTCTGCATCCTGGGCCTCCTGCCCAAAGTGTTGGCCACGCTGGTTATCCCCATGTCGGGTTAACCCGTAGGGTATATGCCCAACAATGATGGTTTGATCGATGTCTTCTACGAACTAAAACCCTCTGGTTTCTATAGACACCAGGTGTACCTAGGGTTACATTTGGTTGGTTGCATCAGGGAATAAGCATGCCGATATTATTACCTTGATTTGAAGCACACACGAGGGCTTCAGAAGTTTCCATCCTTAATACAACATCGTCATGTAGTCTCGCCCCTCGATGATAGTCATAGAGCGGCCCATGAGTCCGCTCCGTGGATATAGGCTGGCAGCCCAAGGACCCCTTAGTCCCAGATTCCGTCACCTCCTCTTTCGAGAAAATTCCATCATAGTTTGCAAGTAGCAGGAAGGATTTTTGGCTCCGTTGCCAGGGAGACTTCATCAAATTCTTATCACGTACCTACACACACATTATAATTCACTTGTTCTATTATCAACTTTCTTAGACGTGCTATCTTTATCTTTGTCACACAAACACAGAAAGAAAAAGAAAAAGTCTGAGATAAATGGATCCTTATTCACTTGCTAATATTTTCAAAATACCGGATTATGTTGAACCAATTGATACTGAGTTGAGTGCACTAGATTATCTTAATGAGGTCTAGCTTGAAAATCTTGAATCTAAAAATTGTGATGAACTGTGAAAATAACTTTACAAAGTGAATATAATTGTTCCTTGAATGAAACACATGATTTCAATGTTGCTAGTATAAATTCTATGAATATAAGTTATGCTAATGATCATGATTGGGGTGATAATCATGATGTTTCTTATGATCTTGAAAACCCATTTGAGCTTCGTGATGAATATATTATTGATAATGATATTTGAAGTACTACTAAAAGTGGGTTTGGAAGAGTGTGAACTTTAGGTAATATTGATCCCTCTACTTTGAAGAATGATCAATCTTTTGCAATTTGTGATAAAAGTGGGTGTGGAAAGGTCATGACTTTAGTTGATGTTAATTCCACCATCTTGGAAGATTATAAGATTTGTATGCATATGGACCATAAAGGGAATGTTTTGCATCATATTTATACTATTGAGTTTGATTATTTTCCTATTTGTAACTATTATGATAGAGGGAAATGTGTCTATACAAATTTTCATGTTACTTATTTACCTCTATTGATGTTCAAATTGTTAGTGCTTCATTCTACCTACTTGCGTATGCTAGACACTTCTTGTCTTGATAAATTCTTTTCTTAAAAATTCCTTGGCATAGCAAGTATGTTAGACTTAAATGTTCTTGTCACATGTTTTATGATGCTCTCTTTTTTCTTCAAGTCATGTATTTTATATGAGCATCATTATTATCCCAAGCCAATCTTAATGGCTATAAAGAAAAAGCTTGTTGGGAGACAACACAATACTTTTTGTGTTTGAATGATCATTACTACTGTAATGATTGTGTTTTTATGTTTTAGTTAGTGTTTGTGCCATGTAAATCCTTTGGGATGATTTGGATGATAAGTAGATTCGATCCTGTGAAAAAATAACAAACTTTTATGTCTAGTGTAGAATTTCTGTGATTTTGCTGGAACGTATTTTTGATCTGAACTTTTTACACAACATTGACATACAAATTAACGAGGATTTGTAATTTTCATAAATTTTCAAAGTTAAATAAGTATGGTTTTATTGTTGAGCATTACAGACTGTTCTGTTTTAGAGAGATTTTGTTTTTGCTTGCATAGTTTTTTTTGTTTTGGTGATGATATGGATTGTATTGTGGGGTATAAGCCATGGAGAAGTTAGAATACAGTATCTTCTGTAATAATTTAATATGAATCAATTTATAACATTAACTAAATATTGTTATTTGCCTATTGTACTAACGGATCTCACAAGGTTTCGGTTGAGTTTTGTGTGCTAAAGTTTTCAAGTTTTGAGTGTGATCATGATGGATGAAGGAATAAGGAGCGGCAAGACCCTAAGCTTGGGGATGCAAAGGAATCGAAGGTAATATCCTAGGAAGACTCAACCATCTAAGCTTGACGCTGCCTTAGAAGACATCCCCTCTTTCGTCCCCATTCCATTGGAATGCCACTTGGAGCTATATTTTAATTCATCACATTATATGTTTTTTGCTTGGACCGTAGTGTATTATACTTTGCTTTTTCTTAGTTTTCCACAATCATTGTTTTTTGGACGCACCTATTTGAGAGAGACACATGGTCACCATGATTTGTTAGAATACTCTATGTGATTCACTTATATATTTTGATCTAAGAAGTTGCTCTAGTACGTCAGTTATATCTTATAGAGCATGGTTGAATGTAGATTTTATAGAAATAATTGCACTCTCGTTTTTCACATATATTTGTTTGACAATATAATAGGGGAAATAGTAATCTGCATGGGTTATAAAACTAGTTCAAAAATGATATGATATAATAAAAACTTACATCTAGCAAATGAAAGAGAAATTATGGGTTAATGATATTAATGTGGTAATATAAAAGGGCATGAGTGCATGGTTATTGGTTAATACAAATACCGATAGTTAAAGGGTGTTAACTTGCTTTTAATTTAAATATTTCTTATGGCATGGTGATGATGTGTGAGCATTCTTATTCCTCGTTGAAATCCTAGAGTTGTTCACATGAGGGGCGCGCGATGGTTAAATCCTACCAACCTCCGCCCTAAGAGCATGTGAGTAGTATTTGTCGTGGTAACGATTCCGACAATAGAAAGAGGGTAGGATAACGGAGCATGATCTATCAAGATGCACATGGGTGACACGGTGGTTTTAGCAAGTTCAGGCCTCTCGCAGTGGAGATAACAACCCTACGTCTCATGCTCCGGAGAGGCTTCGTTTTATCTGTCATGGACCTGAGTTACATGGTATAGAGAGAGAGACAGAGCTCCAGGGAAAGAATGAGCCCGAAGGAGGAGAAGAAGAAGATGTCCCTAGCTATGTGGAGGGGGGTGGCTTATATAGAGTGCGCCACCTCCTGACCTCTTATGTTACAAGATGGGGCATTGATGCCATAATGTCAGCCCACTACAGATGTCTTGCCGACTGTTGGTATTTGCATGACCGAGTGAGTCATACGGACGAGTGGTTGACTGTCATCCGAGTGGATGGAATGTACTTGTCTGAGTGGATCCGTACCGAGTGGATTAGATGTTGTCACGATCCAGTAGGAATTTCCCTTGTAGTCCTTAAACTAATAATGAGGTGCCCTTGGGTAGGACGTATTGGTCAGACCTATGACCCTATCCTAGGGCTATATCCCCGTCATTAGCCCCCGAATGGATCAGGGTCCGAGTGGTGAAGGTGTCGATGTAAATCTTGTAGTAGCAGACCGAACTTGAACGTGCTTCAGGGCCTTGCGAAATTATGTGTTGATTGAAGTCTTCATCATTCGCCCTGATCGATTCCGCTGAGTGGTACATCCGAGTGAACTTAAGAATTGAAGTAGATCCAAGTGACCAACAGGATCTTGAGACTCTGACTGACTGCTGGTAGTCTGTTGGAATCTGTTCAATCTGTTGGACTTGGATGTTGTTGGTGGACCTGACCAAGCAGAATGTTTCTTTTTTGTTTTTCTCTTCTAGTGGGGGCACGCTAAGTGCACCCACTGGGTGTAGTCCTCGAGCCTCTGTCGGACTAGATGAGTCCGGCAGAGGGTTTAAGTCATCCAATGCTCGTCATGTTGAATGTTTGTTGTATCTGCATTATATGATTTCTACATCAAAGTCAAGTCTCTAAGAGTTGTTTTTAACTTAGGCGATATGGGGTCGCAGCTAACTTCCCGAGTGTCGAGCATGTCTGTACTCGGAGTAGTTTTTAACTTAGACGATATGGAGCCGCAACTGAGCCCCCGAGTGTGGAGCGTGTCCGTACTCGGAGTTGTTTTAACTTAGGCGATACAGAGTCGCAGCAAAGCCTCCGAGTGCGGAGCATGTCCGCACTCAGAGTTGTTCTTAACTTAGGCGATACGGAGTCGCAACTAAGTCCTCAAGTGTGGAGCATGTCCGCACTCGGAGTTGTTTTTAACTTAGGCGATACGGAGTCGCAGCTAAGTCCCCGAGTGTGGAGCATGTCCGCACTCGGAGTTGTTTTTTAACTTAGGCGATACGGAGTCTGAGCTAAGTCCCCGAGAGTGGAGCATTTACGCACTCGGAGTTGTTTTGAACTTAGGCGATACAGAGTCCCAGCTAAGCCTCCGAGTGTGGAGCATGTCCGCACTCAGAGTTGTTTTTAACTTAGGCGATACAGAGTCGCAGCTAAGTCCCCGAGCGTGGAGCATGTCCGCACTCGGAGTTGTTTTTAACTTAGGTGATACGGAGTCACAGCTAAGCCCCCGAGTGTGGAGCATGTCTGCACTTAGAGTTGTTTTTAACTTAGGCGATACAGAGTCGCAACTAAGTCCCCGAGTGTGGAGCATGTCCACACTCGGAGTTGTTTTTAACTTAGGCGATACGGAGTCGCAGCTAAGTCCCCGAGTGTGGAGCATGTCCGCACTCGGAGTTGTTTTTAACTTAGGAGATACGGAGTCGCAACTAAGCCCCCGAGTGTGGAGCATGTCCGCACTCAGAGTTCTTTTTAACTTAGGCGATACGGAGTCACAGCTAAGTCCCCGTGTGTGGAGCATGTCCGCACTCGGAGTTGTTTTTAACTTAGGCGATATGGAGTCGCAGCTAAGACCCCTTGTGTGGAGCATGTCCGCACTCAGAGTTGTTTTTAACTTAGGCGATACGGAGTCGCATCTAAGCCCCCGAGTGTGGAGCATGTCCGCACTCAGAGTTGTTTTTAACTTAGGCGATACAGAGTCGCAGCTAAGTTCCCGAGTGTGGAGCATGTCCGTACCCAGAGTTGTTTTAACTTAGGCGATACAGAATCACAGCTAAGTTGAGCGGTGGCGCGTAGGGCAGCCGAATGATGAAGATGTGCTACAAGGAGTGGCGATGCGCATGGCATCCGAGTGAGGTAGACGATTCTGGCTGAGTGGCAACGCGCGGGGTGGCCAAGTGATGTATGTCGAGGAGGCGTCCGACCCACTGACGGCTCGCGGGGTGGCCGTGTCCACCACGTCATTGAAGGGGCTTCTGAACACGTGAAAAACATGAATGATCGTTGCTGCGACTGAGCCTGAGCAGCGACGAGGATGGCGCACGGATGCGTCGAGTGACCTGTGTATGAAAAATAGCACAAGCCAACATAAAAAATTATAAAAGTAATATGATCTTTTCTGAAATAGTTCGTGTAAACTGCACCCATAGACACCCGCTGGATGTGCCACGTGATTGCTGGTTCGGAACCAGCAAGAGTGTAAAAGAGTGAAGGATCCGGCAGAACTCGTTTGAGTACTGGACCCAAACGAAGCGGAAGTGAAGTGTTCCCACATAAAAATAAACAACCGAGTGCAGAGGTACACTCAGTGGCGTGGCCTCCGAGTGAACATCATGTGTGACTTCCTCGACACTCTGTAATGATTTATTTAATAGAATGTAGTCTGTGAAAAAATGACTTAGCTGCCTGACGACGCGCGGGGCGGTCGAGCGAAGTAGACACGTCCGGCTGAGTGGCGACGTGTTGGGCGATCAAGCGATGAAGACGCGTCTAGCTGAGTGGAGACACGCGGGGCGGCCGAGTGACGACGCACAGAGCAACCAGGTGACGAAGGAGCCTCCAGCTGAGTGACGACACGCGAAGCTGCCGAGTGACGAAAGAGCGTCCAATCGAGTGGCGGCACGCGGAGCTGCCGAGCAACGAAGGAGTCTCCAGCCGAGTGAGGATGGCTTGTCTTGCTGACTGGCGATGCGCAAAGCTACCGAGTGCTGACGACGGATCCGAGTGAGGGACGGCGCGCAGGGCGGCTGAGCGCTGACGACGCGTCCGACTGAGTGACAACATGCAGGGCGGTCGAGTGATGATGAGACATCCGACTAAGGGGCGGCGCGCGGGGCGACCGAGTGCTCACGACGCGTCCGACTGCGTGACGGCATGCAGGGCGGCCGAGTGATGATGACGCGTCCGACGGAGTGACGACGCGTGGGGCGGCCGAGTGTGGACGATGCGTGTCCGACTGAGCGACATTGCGCAGAGCGGCCGAGTGATGACGACGCGTCCGACCGAGCGACAGCATGTAGGGCGACCGAGTCACTACATGTTGGTCATGTGTATGCAAAATTCATCTCAGACAAAATGGTTAGCCCACGTTTACTGCGTGGAGTTGATCCTCCAGCCAATTAACCCAGCGTTGAAGGCCACCACGTCCTTCCGTTTTCGTTTTTCCTGCATGTAGTTAATTGATCGACCAAGTGGTCATGTAACGCATGCACTTACCATCGGCATTGAACGACCGACTAGTTACTCTGAACGTGACGTTTTATCCAGCATGCATGACGTGAGGTAATGTTATTTAGTCCATGCATGTGAAACTGAAGATATTTACTCCATGCATGACTGAGGTAAAGCTAGTTACTCTATGCATGCGAAACTAAAAACATTTAATCCATGCATGCGAAATTGATCGCATTCAGTCCATGCATGAAGTCTGGCATAGATAATTACTGTATGCATACAAGGCAGAAAATATTGTGTCGAATGCACGGACCTGATCACTGAGATGCCACTCCATGGGTTGCAGGAAGAGCCGATGCCACGAAACGGGGCTGCCATGTGTGGAAGCTCGACGGTGGTGTCCTAGAGGCCGAAAATGATGGGATGGATCACGTCATGGCCGTTTGTAGGGGCTCGACGATTATGTCGCAAATGAGTATGATGCATCGACGCGTCGGTGGCCGTTTGCGTGGCAACGATGAAGAAGCCTGCGCCGGAGGCCGCGCTTGGCGATGATGAAGCAGGCAACGCTGGAGGCTGCGCGTGACGACCATGATTGGGACGATGCCGGTGGCCGCACACGATGACCGAGGCGGAGGACGCCGGTGGCCACGCATGACAGCAATGAGGCAGCGGACGTCGGTGGCTGTGCACGACGACCATAAGGCGAAGGACGCCGGTGGCCGCACATGACAACCATGAGGCGGACGACGCCGGTGGTTGAAGGAATAACCATATGCATCATGGCTCGATAGACGCCATGCCCCACGGTGGGCACCAACTGTCGTGGTAATGATTCCGACAATAGAAAGAGGGTAGGATAACGGAGCATGATCTATCAAGATGCACATGGGTGACACGGTGGTTTTAGCAAGTTCAGGCCTCTCGCAGTGGAGATAACAACCCTACGTCTCGTGCTCCGGAGAGGCTTCGTTTTATCTGTCATGGACATGAGTTACATGGTATAGAGAGAGAGACGGAGCTCCAGGGAAAGAATGAGCCCGAAGGAGGACAAGAAGAAGATGTCCCTAGCTATGTGGAGGGGGGTGGCTTATATAGAGTGCGCCACCTCCTCACCTCTTATGTTACAAGATGGGGCATTGATGCCATAATGTCAGCCCACTACAGATGTCTTGCTGACTGTTGGTATTTGCATGACCGAGTGAGTCATACGGACGAGTGGTTGACTGTCATCCGAGTGGATGGAATGTACTTGTCTGAGTGGATCCGTACCGAGTGGATTAGATGTTGTCACGATCCAGTAGGAATTTCCCTTGTAGTCCTTAAACTAATAATGAGGTGCCCTTGGGTAGGACGTATTGGTCAGACCTATGACCCTACCCTAGGGCTATATCCCCGTTAGTATTTTTCTTCAAGAATGCTAATAAGGATTTGCAATAAGTGTATGAGTTCTTTATGACTAACGTGAATCCATGGATATACGCACACTCACCTTTCAATAATTTCTAGCCTCTTCGGTACCTCGAGGAATGGTGCAATCTTCACCGGTGCATCCAAACCCTGCGGCATGATACACTCTGCTGTACATAAGCCACCTCATATCCTCCTCAAAACAGCCACCATACCTACCTATCATGGCATTTACATAGCTATTCTGAGATATATTACCATGCAACTTCCATTTTTACATCATATGACTTGTGTGTTCATCTTCATATTGCTTCGCATGATCATCTAAATGACATAGTATTCATGGAAAAGCCACCATCCATCATTTTTTAAATGTTATGCTATATCATTTCACATCCTGGTACACTGCTAGATGCGTCCATATAGATTCATTTCTTCCACCATCATTGAGTTGTTATATCGAGTTGTCTGGAAATAGAAGTGTGATGTTCATTATCATTAGAGCAACCTATCAGTGAGGAAAGTATCATGGATACTATGATACACCCACAAGCCGAGATGATACTCTAGTTGAAAAATAAAATTAAAAACAAAAAAATAAATAAAGAGAAAGGAAACATAAAGAAAAAGAAAATGCAAAAATGAGTAAAAAGGAAGAAAAGAAAGATCGAAATAAATGAGAGAAAAGAGAGAAGGGACAATGTTACTACTTCTTTTTCCACACTCGTGCTTAGAGAAAGCACCATGTTTTTCATATAGAGAGTCTCATAAGTTTTCATTTTCATATGCTAGTGGGAACTTTTCAGTATAGAACTTCGCTTGCATGTTTTGATGACGGACTTCCTCGAATGCCCGAGGTCTTCATGGCCAAGCAAGTTGGATGCACACCCACTTAGCTTCTATTGTGCTTTCATACACTTATAGCTCTAGTGCATATGTTCCATGTCAATCCCTGCTCCTTGCATTGAGCTATGGGCATCGCCATAGCGAGTTGGTGTGCCCAATTGACGCGAGACTTTCTTCTCCACTTTTAGTCCTTTGATACCTACCACCATATTCTATTCCACCCATATGTTATGTCCATGGTTCATGCCCAAGTATTGAGTGAGGTTGAAAATGTTGAAGCACGTTAAGAAGTACAATCTAGTTACCCAATTTAAATTGTGGTGCTCAACATTTGCATTCATGTGGTGGAAGCAGACCATGCCATGCTAATATGATAAAATGAATGGGGACTAACAATCTTTAGGGATCGTATATTATTTTTGAATGCTGATGATTGTGTTACTTACGTTTATGGATATTACTATGTTGATGTTTATTAGTTCGTCGTTTCACAATGATCACACGTGAATAAGATTACATGTTAGGTAGCATGTCACATCAAAATTCTGTTTTTAGCATTTACCTACTGGAGGACAAGCATGAATTAAGCTTGGGGATGCTGATGTGTCTCCAACATATGTATAATTTTTCATTGTTCAATGCTATTATGTTATAAATCTTGGATACTTCATATTCATTTATATGTTGTCTTATACCATTTTCAGGAACTAACCTATTACCCTAGTGCCCAGTGCGAGTTGTTGCTTTTTGCGTGTTTTGGCTTTAGGAAAACTGTACCAAACGAGGTCCAATTGCAATGGAACTTTTTGACAATTTTCTCCTGTATAAAAATAGGACATTGAAGCTTTGGAGGGAGACCCTAAGCAACGCAGGGGTGGCACCCAGCGAACAGGGCGCGCCTAGGGGGAGGGTGGGGCTACGCCCTGATGGCTTGGGACCGCCAGTCGACGCCTCTTAACCTATCTCCACTCCTATGAATCCTAATATATTATGGAAACACCAGATATCCACCCAAAATCTTTTTCTGCCACATCAAGTCTGTGTTTCGCCATGATCCCATTTGGAGCCCTGTTCCGGTGCCCTGCCGGAGTGGGGGGGGTTAATGACGGAGGGCGTCTACATAAACCTTGCTGATCCATGGTGATGTGTGAGTAGTTTACCATACACCTTTGGGTACGTAGTTAGTACCTAGATGGCTATCTATCTCTCTCTCTCTATCTCTGTGTCTGTCTTCTGCAATGCAAAGATCACCGCAATTCCCGCGAGAATTTATCCCATGTAATGATCTTTGCGGTTTGTTTGTTGGGATCCAATGATCTATGGGTTTATGTGTAGGTTATTCATGAAAATATATTGAGTCTTTTTGGTTATATAGATGCATGATTACGATAGCTTCGTATTTCTCTCCGGGCTACCGGTTTGCTTTGGCCAACTAGATTGATTTATCTTCAACGGGAGCAGTGCATTGTAATGGGTTCAATCTTGCGGTGCTCAATCCCAATGATACATGGGAGGATGAGATGTATTTGTGATGGGGTTATAGTCCCAGGGTAGGGTCATAGGCCTGCCCTATAGGTCCTACCAAAGGACTACCCTTCATAGAGGGCAAGGCCCTTAGACAGTTCCGACTGAACTAAGGACCCCCCATCATCCAGTCGGTGACGAGCATTCGGAGCATATTTATCGTACCGACTGAATTCCACTCTGTACATCGTAACCTCCCAGGAGGGCAACGGTCATACGTTTGCATACACCATTATTAGCATTTAAGGCATACGTTACCTGTAACGTAGGCATTTATTCGCCACTACTCCACCCCTGTCCACCGGGCCGTTGTGAAGGGCAGCGCACTCTATATAAGCCGCCCTTCCCCACTAGTGCAGGGGTTGGCATTTACTGTAATCCTATATTCCCCTCGACACTAAGCTCCCAAGAGCACTGAGATGTAGGGATTTTACCTCCACCGCAGAGGGGCCTGAACTCATACAACCTCACCGTAGCTAAGGCTCTGCCCATCCTTTCGTACCCTACACATCTACTGTCAGACTTATACCCACGACAGTTGGCGCCCACCGTGGGGCAGGCATCTAAGCGACTTCCGGCGAGTTTGCAGTTTCATCTTTTCATCATGTCGTCCGGCGGAGATTTATGCATGGGTCGGGAGATCCTCTTCGGTGCACTCTCCTTCATCGTCGACGATTCGGCATGGCTTCGGGATGCGTCTCTCGATGTCGAGGCGCTCCCCAGTCGCGGGGCTACGCACTTCCATGCCGGTGCCCACGGCGTCCTTCTTCTCCAGCAGTCGGCCCCGGTGTCGACCTTCGCCCCCGTCATGCGCCGCAACAAGCGGTCCCGCCGTCCGCGGCTCCAGCGTTGGGTGCGACACGCCCAGGCGCGCCAGAACGCGTCCTCTCAAGTGACGGTCCTCGAGTCGGTTGTGGTCGCGCTGCCGTCCCAGTGCTTGGACTCAGTTCCAACTGAGTTACCTTCCGAGTACTTGGGTTGCAGGCCTGCAGCCGAAGTTCTCATGGCAAATTCCCATGAAAGTCCCCACCGGAACGAGCGCGAGGTCGGCGAATCGTCCGGCGCTCGCCGTCAACACCACCGTTCTGCCAGTCGACGCGCTCGTCAGAGCAACGTCGAGGTGTTCCGTACACCCGTCCTCAACCTGGCTGCCGCTGCCAAGATAGCCGATTCCCTCCAACCGACTGATTCGGAGGCTGGTAGAGGGATCGAGCAGATCCATGCCCTGTTGCACACGGCGCAGCAGCAGAATTTGGCGGTCTCCCAGTCGCACAACACGATCCACAATAGTTTTGTTCACGCGAACACACATCGGTCGGTTTACAGCCCCCACTCTCATCAGCGACGGAGAGGGGGCAGCCGTTCCACGAATCCCGAAGATCGTCGCCTTTCACGCACCCCTCCGCGGGGTGGGCCTTATGGGCCCCGACATAATGATGATCGGCGTTCAGTCGGTGACACGTATGATCCAAGGCCCGACGCAAGAGGGTACATCACCCAGAGGAAGGTCGACGGTAGTCGAGCCCACCGTGATGGTCACGATAGAGACCGTCCGAGTGGAAGCAGGACCATCGTCTCTGGCCCCGAGTGCTTCAGTCGGGCCATCCGTTCAGCTGACATCCCTCCCAACTTCCGATTGGCGACGGGGATCAACAAGTTCATAGGAGAATCCAAGCCAGAAACGTGGCTGGACGACTACCGAGTGGCGGTCCAGATCGGTGGTGGAGATGACCAGGTCGCCATGAAACATCTCCCCCTGATGCTCAACGGCTCGGCACGAGCGTGGCTGAATCAGTTGGCTCCATCAAGCATCTACAGCTGGGCAGCTCTGTCCCGAGTGTTCATCAGCACCTTCAAGGGCACGTGCAAACGCCCTGCTGGTCTCGTGGAGCTCCAGCACTGCGTCCAGACGCAGAATGAGCCCCTGCGCGATTTCATCCAGCGCTGGACGACCCTCTACCACACGGTGGAGAACGTCACAGAGCATCAAGCAGTCTGCGCATTCAAGGCAGGCGTGCGGTACAGAGATCTGTACCGGAAGTTCGGTCGGACAGGCGACATCTCCATGAGCAAGATGATGGAGATAGCCGCACGCTATTCAAATGGCGAAGAAGAGGACCGCATACGTAGCGGCGAGCACAAGGCAGTCGCCGACGGAGATGGGAATAGCAATCGGAAGCAAAAGCAGAAAGCTCCGTCCACTCCGCAGGCAGAGGCAGCTGCCGTTACAAATGCCAAGTTCAAGGGCAAGGGGAAAGCTCAGTACACCCCCAAGAAGAAGCAGTTCGGGAACTCCATCGTGGATCAGCCATGTCCAATACACACGAAGATGGATGAAGAAGGCAACGCCATATTCCCGAAGCACACCACTCGTCAATGTCGCCTCCTGATCCAAGGGTTCGGCGAAGGGCAGCCGAGTGAAAAGGACAACGAGCAGGATGATGAGGACAAGGGGGATCCGTTCCCCCAAGTCCATGCAACATTGATGATTTTTGCTGACGTGGAAAGCAAGAGTCGACTGAAGCTGGTGAACAGGGAGGTGAACATGGCCACCCCGACCAACCCCACGTTCCTCAAATGGTCTCAGACTGCGTCACCTTTGATCAGTCGGGTCATCCAGCACACGTGCCCACCCCGGGGAGGCAGGCTCTGGTAGTCGACCCAGTGGTGGACGGAGTCCGACTGCACAAAGTCCTCATGGATGGCGGCAGCGGCTTGAACATCATGTACGCTGACACTCTCAAGGGGATGGGCATTCCGATGTCCAAACTTAGCGAGAGCAGCATGCAGTTCCACGGAGTCGTCCCAGGACGAAAGGCCAAGTCACTCGGCTAGATCGCGTTGGACGTCCTTTTCGGCTCCGACAAGAACTTCCGCAAGGAAAAGCTGACATTCGAGGTGGTGGACTTCCAGGGTGCATACCATGTAATTCTGGGCCGTCCGGCGTATGCACGTTTCATGGCCCGTCCATGTTACGTGTATTTGAAGGTGAAGATGCCGGGTCCCAAAGGTGTGATCACCATCATAGGCAATCGGCAGCGGGCCGAAGAGTGTCTGCATCAGAGGTCGCGGATTGCCGATCAGCACATGGCTATCCTCGAGCTGGATGAGTACAAGAAGACGGCTGACCCCGCTGACTTCATACGTTCGAAGAAGCCAGCTTCGGAGTCCGCATTCCAGTCGGCGGGCGACACGAAGAAAGTCAGCATCCACCCGACGGACGACACCGCCGCCCCGACGAACATCTCCACCACCCTTCATCCAATTCCTCCGTGAGAACTAGGACATTTTCGCATGGAAGCCCGCTGACATGCCAGGTGTACCCAGGTAGTTGGCTAAGCACCGACTGCATGTGGATCCTACCGCTCGGCCCATCCGAGAATGCCTGCGTCGGTCCGCCGCGCACAAAAGGAAGGCAATCGGAGAGGAGGTGGCTAAACTTTTGGCAGCCAACTTCATTCGCGAGGTACACCACTCCGAGTGGCTCGCCAATGTTGTCATGGTGCCCAAGAAGGACAAGTCCCTCCGTATGTGCATCGACTTCAAGCATCTCAATAAGGTCTGCCCGAAAGATCATTTCCCGCTCCCCCGCATTGATCAAATTGTCGATTCGACTGCGGGTTGCTAGCGTTTATCATTCCTTGTGCCTATTCGGGCTATCATCAGATCCGTCTGTATGGTCCGGATGAATTAAAAACAGCCTTCATCACCCCATTCGGGTGTTTCTGCTACATCACTATGCCATTCGGTTTGAAGAATGCAGGAGCAACTTTTATGCGCATGATCCAGAAATGCCTCCTTGACCAGATCAGTCAAAATGTGGAGGCATATATGGACGATATCATAGTCAAGTCACGCAAAGGTTCCGACCTGCTGACTGATTTGGCAGAAACATTCGCCAACCTTCGTAGGTACGATATCAAGCTCAACCCTGCCAAGTGTTCATTCGGTGTTCCCAGCGGAAAGTTACTCGGTTTCTTCGTTTCCGAATGAGGAATCGATGTCAACCCCGAAAAGATCGGGACCATCGTCCGAATGGAGAGGCCGGTCAGAATACATGATGTTCAAAGGCTCACAGGTTGCCTAGCAGCTTTGAGCAGGTTTATCGCTCGACTCGGCGAGAAGGCGTTACCTCTGTACCGACTCATGAAGAAATCAGATACTTTCAAGTGGACAGACGAAGCCCAGATTGCATTCGACGACCTCAAAGCCCAGCTTTCCACCCAGCCTGTTCTTACTGCCCCGCTCAGTAAAGAACCCCTTCTTCTGTACATTGCGGCTACAAATCAAGTCGTCAGCACTGTTCTCATAGTCGAACGTGCAGAAGAAGGGAAAGCGTACAAGGTTCAACGGCCAGTATATTATGTCTTCGAAGTCCTGACTCCTTTCAAGCAGAGGTATCCCCATTATCAAAAGCTTATTTATGGGATCTACATGACTGCAAAGCAGGTGGCTCACTATTTCCAAGACCACTCGGTGTCTGTCGTTTCTGATGCTCCGTTGTCGGAAATCCTCCACAATCGAGACGCATCAGGCCGAGTGGCGAAGTGGGCTATGGAGATGTTATACTGCAACATCAAGTTTGAAGCCAAAAAGGCTATAAAGTCTCAAGCTCTAGCTGACTTCATAGCAGAATGGGTAGAACAACAGCAACCGACTCACATCTACTCGACTCATTGGACTATGTTCTTCGATGGGTCCAAGATGCTGAATGGCTCTGGCGCTGGCGTAGTGATCATATCGCCAAAAGGTGATAAGCTTAAGTATGTGTTGCAGGTACATTTGGATTCTTCCAACAATGAGGCAGAGTATGAAGCTCTCCTTTACGGATTGCGCATGGCCATCACACTCGGCGTCCGTCGCTTGATGGTCTATGGCGATTCAGATTTGGTGGTTAATCAAGTGATGAAGGAGTGGGATGTCAGGAACCCCACCATGACTGCATACAGCAACGCAGTAAGGAAGCTCGAGAAGAAGTTTGAAGGTCTCGAACTTCACCATCTTCCGCGACTGAATAAGCAAGCAGCTGATGAGTTGGCAAAACTCGGATCCACTCGAAGACCAGTCCCGAGTGATATCTGCCTCGAGCACCTACATCTCCCTTCGTTGAAAGAAGATCCTTTTACAGAGGAACCGGTACAACCGAAGAGTTCAACAGATCCGACTGAAGTCGAGGTCCTCACTGTGGTTGATTTGATCATGGAGATTCTTGCTATCATCCCTGATTGGACTGTGCCGTTCATTGCATATATCCTGAGGCTAGAATTACCAGAGCACGAAGTCCAAGCAAGGCAGATCGTCCGCAGGTCAAAGTCCTTCACCGTCATTGATGGCCAGTTGTACAAGGAAAGTGTTTCAGGAGTCCTTCAGCGATGCATCTCCCCTCAGGAGGGACAGTTAATCCTGGAAGAAATTCACTCGGGAACTTGCGGCCATCATGCCTCCTCAAGAGCAATCGTCGCCAAAGCATTCAGAGCTGGCTTCTTCTGGTTGCAGGAAAATGAAATGGCAAAGGATATGGTCGACCGATGCGAAGGCTGTCAGTTCTATTCGAACAAGTCCCACAAGCCAACGTCTGCGCTGAAGACAATCCCTCTTGTTTGGCCGTTCGCAGTGTGGGGATTAGATACAGTCGGTCCATTCAGAACTGGCCAAGGGGGATTCACTCATCTGTTGGTGGCAGTCGACAAGTTCACCAAGTGGATTGAAGACAAGCCCATCAAGAAGCTCGACGCCCTTACGGCCATCAAATTTGTCAGAGACATCATCTCCAGATTCGCAGTCCCGCACAGCATAATCACTGACAATGGCACAAACTTTGACTCGGACAGATTCAAAGGTTTTTGCACAGGCCAAGGTATCCGAGTGGATTTTGCATCTGTGGCGCACCCTCAAACCAACGGGCAAGCAGAGCGGGCGAACGGACTTATTCTTCAAGGGTTGAAGCCTCGACTCCTGCGAGAAGTTGGACTTGCCGCCGGCGCATGGGTCACCGAGCTGCCTTTGGTGTTGTGGGGCCTCCGCACAACTCCGAATAGATCTACAGGGTGATCCCCGTTCTTCCTCGTTTATGGAGCAGAGGCAGTCCTTCCGAGTGACTTGCTTCACAACTCTCCACGAGTCGAACTCTTCTCCAAAGCCGAAGCGGAGCAGGCCAAGCAAGACGGAGTGGATCTACTAGAAGAAGAGCGCGAGATGGCACTGACTCGCTCAATAATTTATCAACAAGATCTGCGGCATTTTAACGCGCGGCACGTCAGGAGTCGCACATTCCAAGCAGGTGACCTGGTGCTCCGAGTGGACCAGCAGAGACCTCACAAGTTGGCTCCCGCCTGGGAAGGACCCTTCATCATCTCTAAGGTGCTGAACAACGGAGCATATCGACTCTACAACCTCGACAGGGAAATGGACGAGCCGTGAGCATGGAACGGAGATCTCCTGAAGCGCTTCTACACGTGACCGCCGACGGAGGCAATGTAAAGAACAAGTATCATTGAAGTAATACAAAGCAGACTGATTTTTTGCAGGTCCAAAATTCTTCCGCGTTTGCAGACTCCGGTCTAAAAAACTCTCTCCGAGTGTGCGCTAACAGCCGCACTCGGGGACTTAGCTACGACCCAGGGTCGCCTAAGTAAAAAAACTCTGTCCGAGTGTGCGCTAACAGCCGCACTCGGGGACTTAGCTGCGACCTAGAGTCGCCTAAGTAAAAAACTCTCTCCGAGTGTGCACTACAAGTCGCACTCGGGGACTTAGCTGCGATCCAGAATCGCCTAAGTACAAACTCTCTCCGAGTGTGCACTAAAAGTCGCACTCGGGGACTTAGCTGCGACCCAGAGTCGCCTAAGTAAAAAACTCTCTCCGAGTGTGCGCTAACAGCCGCACTCGAGGACTTAGCTGCGACCGAGAGTCGCCTAAGTAAAAAATTCTCTCCGAGTGTGCGCTAACAGCCGCACTCGGGGACTTAGCTGTGACCTAGAGTCGCCTAAGTAAAAAACTCTCTTCGAGTGTGCGCTAACACCCGCACTCGGGGACTTAGCTGCGATCCAGAATCGCCTAAGTACAAACTCTCTCCGAGTGTGCACTAAAAGTCGCACTCGGGGACTTAGCTGCGACCCAGAGTCGCCTAAGTAAAAAACTCTCTCCGAGTGTGCGCTAACAGCCGCACTCGGGGACTTAGCTGCGACCCAGAGTCGCCTAAGTAAAAAATTCTCTCCGAGTGTGCACTAACAGCCGCACTCGGGGACTTAGCTGCGACCCACAGTCGCCTAAGTAAAAAACTCTCTCCGAGTGTGCGCTAAGAGCCACACTCGGGGACTTAGCTGCAACCCAGAGTCGCCTAAGTAAAAAACACTCTCCGAGTGTGCGCTAACAGCCGCACTCGGGGACTTAGCTGCGACCCAGAGTCGCCTAAGTAAAAAACTCTGTCCGAGTGTGCACTAAAAGTCGCACTCGGGGACTTAGCTGCGATTCAGAATCGCCTAAGTACAAAACTCGCTCCGAGTGCGCACCAAAAGCCGCACTCGGGGACTTAGCTGCGATTCAGAATCACCTAAGTACAAAACTCGCTCCGAGTGTGCACTATAATTCGCACTCGGAGACTTAGCTGCGATCCAGAATCGCCTAAGTAAAAAGCTTCCTTCGAGTGTATCCTCGAGATCCACTCGGAGGCTTAGCAGGCCCTCATTGAGGCTCATGTGGATGTGAAGACAACTGACAACTACATGAGTATCCACTCACTCCGAGTGCGCATGAGATGCCGCACTCGGGTACTATGTGCGATCCAGAATCGCCTAAGTAAAAAGCTTCCTTCGAGTGTATCCTCGAGATCCACTCGGAGGCTTAGCGGACCCTCATTGAGGCTCATGTGGATGTGAAGACAACTGACAATTACATGCTCCGCATGTTTGCCATTGGCTTCACCAAGAAACGCCAAACAAAAACCACGAGCCAAAATCGTGTTAGAAAATAAACTTTGCGAAAGAAGAGCAAAATATTCGATTCGAATTCAAAGTTGGATCTAGGATAGTCGGCTCGGTGTGGATCAAGCTTATCCACAACGAACCACGAATGTGACGGCCAACAGCAGTGGCCCAAGTTTGATACAGATACCACTCGGCATACCGAGGTAAAGTGTTTCAAGCGTCATCAGGACTGGCTCCAGGACTGGCAGGCTCCACAAAGGTCTCAAGGTCGATCCCGTCCGCGATATGAGTGGCTGTCTCGAGGAAGGTCTCCATGAAATCTTCGAATCAAAGCTTCTTGGTGTTGGCGACCTGCAACGCCTTCAGCTTTTCTTCGCGAGATTCCTTGTAGTGCACTCGGACCAGCGATAGTGCCACGTCCGCACCACAACGAGCGACAGACTTCTTCCATGCCTGCACTCTGTTCGGGACGTCCTCCAGCCGAGTCATCAACCCATCTATTTCCTGCCGGGAATCGTCTTCGGGCCACAGCTCCTTGTCGATCCGGCCGATGACTTCTCTCAGACGGCGGATGTAAGATCCCACTCTGCCAAGGAAAATATGTGCTCAGAGCATGTCCCGATTGGCTTCGTCATCGAGTGGAATGTTCGAAACAACCGACCGTTGAATGTCGGCTGCTTCAGCCTCAGCGTCCAGAAAAAATCTGCAAAGAAAAGAAGAGCAGAAAATAAGCGCGGAATGAATTACAAAGTCAAGAAGCACTCGGCAAAAAGCTTACCACCGAGAAGTGCAATCATCTTCCTTGCCCAGTCGTTGACATACTTCTTCTGCGAATTGCATCGATGGTTCATCACCTTCATCTGACCCATTAGTTCAGTTCTTTGCTTGCCCATTTTCTCAATTTCGGCCACCAATGCCTTGTTGGTCTCCCGGGACTCATCCAAAGACTTCTCTCGGTCAACAAGAGCCCCCTTCACACCAGCCAAGTCATTCACAGCCGCCTCCAATTCTGCAGCAAGCTGAACCTTTTCAGCCTTCAGAGTATTGTACGCGGATCCCATTTCTCAAGTCTTCTGCGAGATCAGCGCAAAGGGACGCTCAGACACATTCAACAAGGAAAACAAACAAAGCTCAAAGTTCTTCAGACCCCTGCCGATTCAAGCACTCGACAGCTGTCAGAGCCCTAGAATATAGATTGTAGTTAGTTGCATCAGTAAGCATTAATGAATGCATTCAAATCAATTTAATTGAAATTTGGATGTTCTACAAATGGGGATGACTAAACTCTAACACCAAACAACATCCAAATAGGTTCAACAAGAGAAAAGTCCTAGGTACTCTATATTCAAAACAAAACCCTAGCAACTCTATATGCAAAACAATTCAAAAGTGATGACAAATCAATGAACCAAAATGGTTTTCATAAAAGTCCATCATTTTTGATAAATGTTGGAAAGAAAATATCAAGGGTGATATATATTTTAAAAGTACTTTTGGCATTTTATTTTAAACTCAAAACCTACTGAAATCAATTAATTAATTGATTTCAAATACTTCCTAGTTTTATAAAATGTTGAAAACTTCACATGGGGTTGGAAATATTCCAAATAACACCCCAGAGTTGTTTACCTATTTTTCTTAGAATTAGTTGGAGCCAAAACAAATAAAACAAATGTTAGAAATAACAAAACAGAAAAGAATAGAAGAAAAAAAAAAGAAACGCTTACGTGTCGCTCCTGTAGGCCCAGCCCACCAGGGCCTCCCCTGCTCGTCGTCTTCCCCGAGCAGCTGCGTATCAGCAGCGCGTGCGCCGGCTCCACCTCCTGCTTCGCGCTTGACGCACCTCCTCCGTCCCTATCCGCGTATGCAGACGATGTGGATGAGCCCCTAGATCATTTCCTCCTCACCTAGCACCGTTTCCTCCTCCTGCTTCCCTCTCCTCTTCCTCCCGCCATGGCCGAGCTCTGCTTGAGCTGACCGGCGCATTTCTGGCCGCAGCGAAGCCTTCCCGAGCAGTCTATCCTCTCCAGCATGACGAGTAGCTTCTCCACGCCGAAAAAATCAAGTTGCAGCCTCCTGAAGCGTCGCCACCGCCGTCTTCCCCACCTCCGGTCACCGAGATCCGCCGCCGTCGATCCGCTGCAAGAGAGCTCCTCCAACCTCGCCGATGCGAGGAATGGAACCTCTGTGAGCCTCCGATGCTTTTCCCTCTTTCTCCCGCTCGAAATCGCCCTCCAGAGCATCTCCCTGATGAGCTCCATTTCCGGCTGCCGCGCATGCTCGTCGCCGGCACTCTCTCGGCGACCCTAGCTCCTTCTGATGGCCCTGGTCGATCAGGCGCTTCGCCAGCAACCTATAGCAGCAAACCCCGCTCGATTTGGTGCTCTGTAGTGCGTTTTAGCGCAACTCCGGTGAGCCCTCTCCCGCGGGCTTGGTCGTCGGCGACCACCCTCCGGTGGGGCCCGACGTGGCCAGCTATTAGCCACTAACCCCCCTCCCCACAGACTCTGACATAGGGCCCCACGGGTGAGTCAAACCACCATTAGGGTGGGTCAACGCGGGATTAAGCCCTGGGTCACTCACCAGTGGACCCCACTGGTCAGGTTTGACCTCGGACGGCTACTGTTGACTGATGACGCTAGTCTGACGTCGCAGTGACGCAATAAAGCTTTTCTGATTTTAATTAATTCGAGAAAATGCCTAAAACTTGTAAAAATCATAGAAATGAAAATATAACTCGTATGAAAATAATTTATATATGAAAAAGTATCAAAAAATCCAAGGAATCTGATTATGGCATTTTCATGCATGTTTGAAAAAGTTAACATCACCAAATAGGCAAAATGGTGAATAGGATAAATTTTATAATTAGTTTGGAGATGGAATTTGATATTTATTTGAATTCCACTTCAATTGTTATGACCTAACATTGGTCAATGCAAATCAGTACCTCAAAATACTAACCCCATGCATGTTGGAACAATTTGTTATGAGCATCAAGTCGAATCAATTATATGGGTACCTGGAAAGATACCCGGCTTGAAGTGATGTTTGGATCCTAATTCAAACCAACTTCGACTTAAGAAATGATAGCCACATTAGCCCTGCCACCTTTCATTTCATGTCTTGAGCATGCATCATAGTGTTGCATTTCCGTTAAGTAATTGTTGGTCTTTCTTGTTTGTCGGTGTTGTTCCCCCTCGGTAAACGATGTTTCCGACGATGTGATCGTTGACATTGATGAAGACTCATTGCTATCTTCAGACGTGTCACGCAAGCAAACCCCCATGAGCATATTGAAATAAACCCACTCTCTCGCTCCTGCTCTCTTTTACTGCATTAGGACAAACACGATTCAACTGTACATGTTATCGGTAGTTGAACCCATTCCTCCGCATGACCTGATTTTGTCACAGTAAATAGTTGAAACCACTTAGCATGAGTAGCAACTGCTTGAGCGTTGTTGTGCTTACTCATCCATGCTTATTTACAATGCCTGCTATGCTTAGAGTCGTGTCGGGTCTGATCCGTCTGAATGATGAATCGGAATGGTTGTGTTCATACCCTACAGTGTGAGAGTAAAGGTGTGAATCTGATTTGGTAAAGGTAGCGATGAGAGGCCATGTAGGAGTACATGGTGGGTTGTCTCATTGGGACCGTCCTTAAGAACTGAGTTCTGTGTGTGTTATCCAAGACAAGATACTACCACACATTGGGATACTTAATTGACCCTCTCGTCTTATTAATCGCCTAGATCTCTGTCCAGGAGTTGCAATTAGTTTCTGGTGTTTGTAGGAAAAGTGTTGGCGGCCGTGTTTAGTTCTGCCCGACGGGGTAGGCTTCACTAAGGTAGATACACAGTGGCACGGTGTACCAAGTGGCACCCGGATGGTGGGCTTGGGAACCCTGCGCGCATCGTTTGGGGCCGTAGAGGAAACCTCGGCCGGACTTCCTTGCGGGTTCAGTCTCAAATAGGCGATAAACCTGGACTAGGGTCTTGTGTGGTTAACGGTCGTGGCCGACACCCACGCCAGTGCTTCCGCTTGAAGGTTGCCGAGATGCATGACGTGCATATGGTGCTAAGTGGTGAGAGCATGTGTGAAGAAGTATACCCCTGCAGGGTGATTCAATCTGCTCGAATAGCCGCGTCCTCGGATATGGACTACTTGGAAACATTACGTGGTACATAGACAATTTAAATGGATACTCTAAAACATGCAAGATAAGTGTGAGTTCTATGGAAGGCCTTCTCGTAGGGAGATGAGAGTGGATCCATAGTGGTGTATTGAATTGGTGAATATGTGGACTCGTGTGCGTTATCCCACCTCAAAGAAAGAACTTGTAGTCGTAGTATAGGTTAGCCAAGAGTCAAAGCTGGCTTGCTGCAATCAAACCCCACAATCCTTTCATTGAAACATGATGCATATGTAGATAGTTCTAATGTAAGACTTGGTGAGTACCCTTGTACTCACGGTTGCTTTATTTATGTTTTTGCAGAGAAGACTTAGACTCATTAAAAGGTTCTACGCGATGTGTTCGATGTTGAGCGGAATAGCTTGGGAATCCCAGAAAGAGGTCTCGCTCCTTTGGTAGGGTCGTAGTAGCCTTTCAAGCTCTTCCAGCCACTTTTAGTAGATGTCTGTACCCAGACATGAATTGCTTCCGCTTGTTGTTTGTATGACTTGAGTGTCGGGTCACGAGACTCCTCTTTGTAATATCATACTATGTTGATTCTTATGAGTCTTTAATAAATGCTTGAGTCATAGAGTTATGTTGTGATGCCATGTTGTATCTACACATATCGTGCCTTATGTGTGTATGTTTGAAATGCATTATATGTGTGGGATTCGACACCTAGTTGTTTGCCTTTAGTAGTACTCTTTACAGGGAAATGCCTCTTTGTGATTCCATCGAGCCCTGGGAGTTTGCTACTACTCGGAACACATTGATTGACCGGCATGTATCCTTCTTTGCTGCTGTTTCTGTCCCCTCGGGAAAATGTCACGCGGTGTAATGGAGTGCTTGTAGCTTGCTACGACTCGTCTACACACGCTGATGGCCGACACCTGCTTTGCTGGGTTATGTATGCCTATCCCTGTACGGTTGTACCGCTGGGGTTTATAACTAGTCATGTCGACCCGGGTTCTTTGTCATTTGAACGCTAGCAACATATTCATATACGTGAGCCAAAAGACGCAAATGGTCCCGGCCAAGGTAAGGTGGCAGCCGTGGAGTTTACCGTGCGTGAGGCCGCAAAGTGATGTGATGTGTTAAAGGCTAGGTTCTTATGACTCAGGATCGGGGTCCCGACAGCTTTGGTATCAGAGCTTGACTGCCTGTAGAATAACCAAGCCAAACTGGTCGATGTTGTGTCTAGCAACTCTTTAGTTATATAAGGGAATTGTTTGTGTAAGGGAACGTAAGGCTCTTTTTACTCCTTTCCTTGTGTCATTCTTATTCTGAGTTACCCTCTTCTTTATTCTATGGGGTTTAAGAATTAGGCTTCTCATCTATTCATTAGGATGACGAGTTACTATGTTGGAGACTTATAGAAAGATTGTTGTCTTTCTGGATCAGTGTCTCCATAAGAATTCAATTGTTATGTTGTTAGTTTTCTTGCAGGTTGCCTCATAATTCATGCCCGTACAACCGTTATGTTGTCCGAGTTTTCCAAAGATCCCAAATAGTCTGATGCGATTGCAAATTCCTTCCTCTTTTCCCAATGTCTTTTGGCCGGACAAAGCACACTAATAATTGTGTTGAGGTACTTTATTACCTCGATGTTTTGTTGAAGTATTAGGAAAACATGTTACTCCGAAAACTACCCAATAGTCCAGATGTGTGGTATGTCTTCCAGTGCGATAGTTCTGGCCATCATTTTCGAAAACATCTCGTGATGTTAAATAGCTTGTAGGTACTCTATTTCTGGGTTCCTGAATCGAATGATCATTCTGCTCATCTCTGTTGGTAGTGTTGCTAGTTCCTATATAATGATTAGTAACCTTGTTGTAGCTCCCAAGGTTCATGGTATATCATTCTTCCAACACCATGAATCATCTTTGGCATAAGTTCTCCGTGAATTAAAGATCATAACAGGAGTGCTCGTGATGAGTTCTCTACTTCATATTGTGATTCTGCCCACTCCGCCCTTCTGCACGGATTATCTGGAAGAATTATGTTGAACTCGTTCGACGTGTTAATCCATGCATCCATAACTCAACAAATCATGTGCTCTTGAGTTGGTCCTATCTAGTTGTATTTTGACCTTCATCATTGAAAGGATAGTCAAGAGTAGTTGTGCATTATCAATGTCTTTTACTCCTGTGGTCTGCCAAGTAGTTCTATTCTCTAATGACTGGGAGAAGCAAACTCCAGTACCACATCCATTTCTTGGATTGGGTCAAAGTAGTTGCATTCCGCAGATCGAAATGCTAACCCATCTTTTGTTCTGTTCTATCTTGGAGTATTACCCTCTTTTTGTCAAGAGTGTTATGAGAATTGCACCATCTCTTATGAGCTCTTGATGTAGCGATACTTTTCTCTATCATTGTTCATTCCTCGGTTTTCGTGTTGGTTGTAACCGGAATATCGACAAGTGAACCATGATGTGTGAAATCAATACTCCTAGCAATGCTATTGCTTGGTAGCTAATGGACAATAATTTCACTCTTATGGTGACGGTGATTGAATCGTCATCCTAAGATTGAGAGTGCTACCTAGTCCATGTTTCATGGTGCACCTTTTCGATCGATGGGTTAGGATTGTGTCAATCCCTCGCTCTATTGATCACATCTTCTTGCCCTGAGAAGCGAGATTGTTCCCGAGCTTAATAATATATCGATGGTTCGTGATTTTCCGAATATCTTCTCGGAAGTATTACCAGGTTGTTTCCTGACTGTTATGATAGAGCTCGTGATCAAGTTGGCTTTTCTATAAACCAACCCCTTCTCCAAGAATCCGTGTTGGACCCCGAGCTAGTTGGTTAAGCTAAACAACAACTTGGAGAGTTGGAAGATAAAAGCTTTGACTAAACTTAGCCCATTTAAAAAGGATATTTTTCCTCTTGTGTGAGTCTGAAGAAAGATGATATTTTCATCGGTTGATTCGTCTGATCAATTGTTGCATATATTATCTTGTTCAATTTTGATTTGAGCATGGGCTATTGTCAAATCAAAATCAGAACCAAAAAAATTTCGTAGCGGTGTCTTACTCAGGGTTTTCCTTGAGCCTACACCATTATATTCTTTGATCTGACCAATGCTATTATCTTGCTCACATAGTTGTGGAAATCCATTTATATGGGTATCTTGATGAATTGTTGTTGAGTCCATCGGCAACATTCTAATTTGTTCCATGATCTATGTTGAACATTAAGTTAGTGTTGGAAACTTTTAAGACATTGTCTTCATGTCAATTCATGAAGTATATGTTAGGTGTAAGAAGTGAGTTCCTCTAATTCATGTGCATTGGTGCAAGTTGCTGCCACGAATTTGGGAAGGTCGTTTTGTTATCTCCAGAATCATCCCAAATCTGTCATGCATGTGCGAAGTATGCTGTGGTTTGATAGCTTTGCAACCTCTCTCTCCATATGTATTCCCTAGCACACCAAGCCACTAATTGATTTGTTCAAGGAAAAGAAGGTAAGTGCCATTCCTCAAGGTACCGGACGGACTTGCACATGGCTTCGTTATCCCCAATGATGGTTCCCAAACTAGAACGCGGTAGTGTTTTGTTGTAAGACTTTTCTTGTGGTCATCATTGTCATGGGCAGTGTGTTCACGTGGGTCTTGCGATCCAGCTCATGTTTTGGAGTTGTCTTCCGTAGTTCATTTCCTGAGAATCATGCAACGTTATCTCGTTGATTTGTGTTGCAAACTTTCTTTTCAGACATGCTGAGTGTGAAGCATCATGTCATTAACCGGAGCTGAATCTCAGGCAGTTATAATGGTTGGAATTTTCCCCAAGAATTATAATATTGATCTCTATGTAACCCGGTAAAGTGATGTAATGGCTAACACATCTAGCCGGAAGACCTGATATTACAATATCTTGTATCAGCAATCTTAGCCATCTCCCCATGAGGTTTTGTATGACTTATTTTGGAAGTTGTTCCTCATGGACTTCCTTTGATGCCCGAATTCCGACCTATATTTGATCTGCTAGATATAAAGCAAGACTTATAATTGGCTTGTGCTAGTACTTCAAGGAGAACATTAGAAGCGGAGTGCTAAATGTCTCTCGGTCGATCAACCAGATTTCGTTCCCTTGGCACAGCTAAGGTGAAATCTGAGGAAGTTTTGTCTTCCTTTGCATCTGTATCCTCCATCACTGTTCATCATGGTAGTATGTTGTGTCACCAGGATCCTTGGCACGCATGTTGGTAAACCTTGATGAATATGGAAATGCTCAAGTTCTTGAGAGCACGCTCAGACACTAGGTTATATCCTCGGTAATACTTGGAATGTGCTTTCCGTTCGCCGAGTTGTTCTATAACTCTAGTTTCTTTCCACCTGAGTATGCCATTCTTTCAAAATCCTTCAAACAATCATTTGTGAATTGCCTTACTCTGGTATGAAGAGTTTCAATGATCTTAGGATCAAAAGTAATTCTTTTTGCCACTTGAGGGAATAACTCTAAGAGTCACCTTCCTAAGGTGCCCTGTTGTGGTATGAAGGGTAACTTACTCCTCGCTACTTTGAAACCTCGTCCCCATCTATTTTAAGCGTGGGATTGTTTCCTACCAATTGAACCTTCGTCATATGCCTCATTTTCTCATCTGTGTTATGTGTTTTGTGTCTCAGCTCAAGGGACATTCCTATGTCTCATTCTATGAGTTAATCCTGAGTTGCTCGATCTTCGGGGAGATCGAATCTTATGTCGTCTCTCTGTTCTTTTGTCGTCAAGCTAGATGAAGACCTCAAAGACAAATATGTCAAGATCAACATGATGCGATGAATCAATATCCTCGAGAGGAGAAAATGGATTGTGAAGATTGTGATAGTTTAGTGCCCTTCCTCCTCTTCCCGACTACGCTTGAATCTCGGGACGAGATTCTTGTTCTGTGGGGGTGAGTTGTCACCGCCCTAGAATATAGATTGTAGTTAGTTGCATCAGTAAGCATTAATGAATGCATTCAAATCAATTTAATTGAAATTTGGATGTTCTACAAATGGGGATGACTAAACTCTAACACCAAACAACATCCAAATAGGTTCAACAAGAGAAAAGTCCTAGGTACTCTATATTCAAAACAAAACCCTAGGAACTCTATATGCAAAACTATTCAAAAGTGATGACAAATCAATGAACCAAAATGGTTTTCATAAAAGTCCATCATTTTTGATAAATGTTGGAAAGAAAATATCAGGGGTGATATATATTTTCAAAATACTTTTGGCATTTTATTTTAAACTCAAAAGCCACTGAAATCAATTAATTAATTGATTTCAAATACTTCCTAGCTTTATAAAATGTTGAAAACTTCACATGGGGTTGGAAATATTCCAAATAACACCCCAGAGTTGTTTACCTATTTTTCTTTGAATTAGTTGGAGCCAAAACAAATAAAACAAATGTTAGAAATAACAAAAAAGAAAAGAATAGAAGAAAAAAAAGAAACGCTTACCTGTCGCCCCTGCAGGCCCAGCCCACCAGGGCCTCCCCCTGCTCGTCGTCTTCCCCGAGCAGCTGCGTGGCAGCAGCGCGTGCGCCGGCTCCACCTCCTGCTTCGTGCTGGAGGCACCTCCTCCGTCCCTATCCGCGTATGCACACGATGTGGATGAGCCCCTAGATCTTTTCCCCCTCACCTAGCACCGTTTCCTCCTCCTGCTTCCCTCTCCTCTTCCTCCCGCCATGGCCGAGCTCTGCTTGAGCTCACCGGCGCATTTCCGGCCGCAGCGAAGCCTCCCCGAGCAGTCCATCCTCTCCGCCACGATGAGTAGCTTCTCCACGCCGAAGGAATCAAGTTGAAGCCTCCTGAAGCGTCGCCACCGCCGTCTTCCCCATCTCCGGTCACCGAGATCCGCCGCCGTCGATCCGCTGCAAGAGAGCTCCTCCAACCTCGCCGATGTGAGGAATGGAACCTCTGTGAGCCTCCGATGCTTTTCCCTCTTTTTCCTGCTCGAAATCACCCTCCAGAGCATCTCCCCAATGAGCTCCACTTCCGGCCGCTACGCATGCTCGTCGCCGGCACTCTCTCCGACGACCCTAGCTCCTTCTGATGGCCTTGGTCGATCAGGCGCTTCGCCAGCAACCTATAGCAGCAAACCCCGCTCGATTTGGTGCTCTGTAGCGCGTTTTAGTGCAACTCCGGCGAGCCCTCCGCCGCGGGCTTGGTCGCCGGTGACCACCCTTCAGTGGGGGCCGACGTGGCCAGCTATTAGCCACTAACCCCCCCCTCCCAAGAGACGCTGACATAGGGCCCCACGGGTGAGTCAAACCACCATTAGGGTGGGTCAGCGCGGGATTAAGCCCTGGGTCACTCACCAGTGGACCCCACTGGTCAGGTTTGACCTCGGACGGCTACTGTTGACTGATGACGCTAGTCTGACGTCGCAGTGATGCAATAAAGCTTTTCTGATTTTAATTAATTCCAGAAAATGCCTAAAACTTGTAAAAATCATAGAAATTAAAATATAGCTCGGATGAAAATAATTTATATATGAAAAAGTATCAAAAAATCCAAGCAATCTGATTATGGCATTTTCATGCATGTTTGAAAAAGTTAACATCACCAAATAGGCAAAATGGTGAATAGGATAAATTTTATAATTAGTTTGGAGATGGAATTTGATATTTATTTGAATTCCACTTCAATTGTTATGACCTAACATTGGTCAATGCAAATCAGTACCTCAAAATACTAACCCCATGCATGTTGGAACAATTTGTTATGAGCATCAAGTCGAATCAATTATATGGGTACCTGGAAAGATACCCGGCTTGAAGTGATGTTTGGATCCTAATTCAAACCAACTTCGACTTAAGAAATGATAGCCACATTAGCCCTGCCACCTTTCATTTCATGTCTTGAGCATGCATCATAGTGTTGCATTTCCGTTAAGTAATTGTTGGTCTTTCTTGTTTGTCGGTGTTGTTCCCCCTCGGTAAACGATGTTTCCGACGATGTGATCGTTGACATTGATGAAGACTCATTGCTATCTTCAGACGTGTCACGCAAGCAAACCCCCATGAGCATATTGAAATAAACCCACTCTCTCGCTCCTGCTCTCTTTTACTGCATTAGGACAAACACGATTCAACTGTACATGTTATCGGTAGTTGAACCCATTCCTCCGCATGACCTGATTTTGTCACAGTAAATAGTTGAAACCACTTAGCATGAGTAGCAACTGCTTGAGCGTTGTTGTGCTTACTCATCCATGCTTATTTACAATGCCTGCTATGCTTAGAGTCGTGTCGGGTCTGATCCGTCTGAATGATGAATCGGAATGGTTGTGTTCATATCCTACAGTGTGAGAGTAATGGTGTGAATCTGATTTGGTAAAGGTAGCGATGAGAGGCCATGTAGGAGTACATGGTGGGTTGTCTCATTGGGACCGTCCTTAAGAACTGAGTTCTGTGTGTCTTATCCAAGACAAGATACTACCACACATTGGGATACTTAATTGACCCTCTTGTCTTATTAATCTCCTAGATCTCTGTCCAGGAGTTGCAATTAGTTTCTGGTGTTTGTAGGAAAAGTGTTGGCGGCCGTGTTTAGCTCTGCCCGAGGGGGTAGGCTTCACTACAGTAGATACACAGTGGCACGGTGTACCAAGTGGCACCCGGATGGTGGGCTTTGGAACCCTGCGCGCATCGTTTGGGGCCGTAGAGGAAACCTCGGCCGGACTTCCTTGCGGGTTCAGTCTCAAATAGGCGATAAACCTGGACTAGGGTCTTGTGTGGTTAACGGTCGTGGCCGACACCCACGCCAGTGCTTCCGCTTGAAGGTTGCCGAGATGCATGACGTGCATATGGTGCTAAGTGGTGAGAGCATGTGTGAAGAAGTATACCCCTGCAGGGTGATTCAATCTGTTCGAATAGCCGCGTCCTCGTATATGGACTACTTGGAAAAATTACGTGGTACATAGACAATTTAAATGGATACTCTAAAACATGCAAGATAAGTGTGAGTGCTATGGAAGGCCTTCTCGTAGGGAGACAAGAGTGGATCCATAGTGGTGTATTGAATTGGTGAATATGTGGACTCGTGTGCGTTATCCCACCTCAAAGAAAGAACTTGTAGTCGTAGTACATGTTAGCCAAGAGTCAAAGCTGGCTTGCTGCAATCAAACCCCACAATCCTTTCATTGAAACATGATGCATATGTAGATAGTTCTGATGTAAGACTTGCTGAGTACCCTTGTACTCACGGTTGCTTTACTTATGTTTTTGCAGAGAATACTTAGACTCATTAAAAGGTTCTACGTGATGTGTTCGATGTTGACCGAAATAGCTTGGGAATCCCAGACAGAGGTCTGGCTCCTTTGGTAGGGTCGTAGTAGCTTTTCAGGCTCTTCCAGCCACTTTTAGTAGATGTCTGTACCCACACATGAATTGCTTCCGCTTGTTGTTTGTATGACTTGAGTGTCGGGTCACGAGACCCCTGTTTGTAATATCATACTATGTTGATTCTTATGAGTCTTTAATAAATGCTTGAGTCATAGAGTTATGTTGTGATGCCATGTTGTATCTACACATATCGTGCATAATGTGTGTATGTTTGAAATGCATTATATGTGTGGGATTCGACACCTAGTTGTTTGCCTTTAGTAGTACTCTTTACAGGGAAATGCCTCTTTGTGATTCCATCGAGCCCTGGTAGTTTGCTACTGCTCGGAACACATTGATTGACCGGCATGTATCCTTCTTTGTTGTTGTGTCTGTCCCCTCGGGGAAATGTCACGCGGTGTAATGGAGTCCTTGTAGCTTGCTACGACTCGTCTACACACGCTGATGGCCGACACCTGCTTTGCTGGGTTATGTATGCCTGTCCCTGTACGGTTGTACCGCTGGGGTTTATAACTAGTCATGTCGACCCGGGTTCTTTGTCGTTTGAACGCTAGCAACATATTCATATACGTGAGCCAAAAGACGCAAACGGTCCCGGCCAAGGTAAGGTGGCAGCCGTAGAGTTTACCGTGTGTGAGGCCGCAAAGTGATGTGATGTGTTACAGGCTAGGTTCTTATGACTCAGGATCGGGGTCCTGACAACAGCGGTCTCGGGGACTACACCTAGTGGGTTCACTAAGAGTGATCCCAGTGGCATGAAGCTCGAACAGGCAGGCCCTATTGAGCTACATGACAAACAGACAAATCTATGAGAATGCTATTACCCGACCTGAGTAACACTACTCTCGGGGACTACATCCACTGGATGCACTCCGAGTGCCCCCACTGGTAATATTCGGGCAGGCCAGCTCTGATCTGCTCAGATAACTGAAAATGCAGATAAAGACAACTACCGGTGCAAGCACTCGACAGAAGTCTCAGGGACTACACCCACTGGGTTCACTCCGTATCCTACTGTATCCAAGTATATCACTTAAACCCCCAGTGGGTTACAAGAGGAAAGTAAACACTTACTAGCGCACTTACTCGGATATCGTCCCGGAGCTCCAAGCTTCTCTTGTACAAAGACACGATGGAGTCGTACGCTCCCTTGGCGTCACCCACCATCAACTCCACTTGCACCATGGCCTCCTTGGCGGCTCCCACTTGGTCTTCCGGGAGGTGTCGGGCGTCGTACTGGACGGTCGACGGACCTGGCACGACAGAAGACTCCTCGGGCATCCCAAGTCCCGCTCTAGTCGGTTCCGCCGCGAGGGGCACCGCCTCAGTCGATGACATCGTCTCGGTCGGCGACGCGTCTGTGGTGGGAGCAGCAGCAGATGGAACAACCTCAAGGACAGGCGCCAAAGTTGGCCCTAATCCCCTTTGGTCGTCCTCCTCTAGATGAATCACCTCCGAAGGAAGCCCGACTGAACAACATGAGGTTAAAGAAAAAGGGCAAGATTAAAGGCAGCACTCGCGAAACAATAATGCAAACTCTCAGAGTCGTCACAACGTACCTTGCTGGGATGTGGCAGCGTTATCCAATATCCATGGGATCATCGTCCTGGCGCGGCAGAGAGGTGGCGGCGGTAGCAGCTCTGTCGAGTAAAATCCACTCGACCGATAAGCATGAGTTCAATCAAATACTGAAAGAAGATGGGAGAACAAGACACTTACGCTGAGGCAACTAGAACAGCGATCCTCATCCGAGACAAAGCTTTCCGAGGCTAGGACCCACTCGGTTTGGCCACCTTGGACGGTTGGTCCGTGGGCTCGGCAGCAGCGTCCCTGGTCCTCTTCAAGCTCCGAGCACTCGGAGCCACGGGAGGAGCTGGCGGAGCACTCGGCGCCACGGGAGAAGCAAGGCGAGTGCGAGTAACAAGGGCAGCGCAATAAGAAACCCCCGCCGGAGAGGCTTAAATAAGGTTCCGACTGGGTCACTAACAGGTGGCCCCGAAATCTTATCCCCCGACCGGCTGCTGCGATATTAGTGGAGAAGATAAAGGCGCGGTAATCGAGGCGGCAGAAACTACTCGATGACGATGTCGACATCCTCGCTGAGCGCGTGGCAACCGAAATTTGAAGATCCCAGAAAATCCGCCGCTGTCAGTTTGACCGGTCACATCGAAAGATTCCACGGAAGCACTCGGTCCCTGACGGTTCGTTTCACTGGTATATTCACTCGGATCACTGGTCGAAAGGATAAAATGGATCGAGGTAAACAACACCAAAGTCACATCCATACCAGTCGGATCCGTACTCCACGCACCACTTCGTCGTTCCAACCCCGATCCATTCGGGGACTAATGATGGGGTTATAGTCCCAGGGTAGGGTCATAGGCCTGCCCTATAGGTCCTACCCATTGACTACCCTTCATAGAGGGCAATGCCCTTAGACAGTTCCGACTGAACTAAGGACCCCCCATCATCCAGTCGGTGACGAGCATTCGGAGCATATTTATCGTACCGACTGAATTCCACTCTGTACATCGTAACCTCCCAGGAGGGCAATGGTCATACGTTTTCATACACCATTATTAGCATTTAAGGCATACGATACCTGTAACGCAGGCATTTATTCGCCACTACTCCACCCCTGTCCACCGGGCCGATGTGAAGGTCAGCGCACTCTATATAAGCCGCCCTTCCCCACTGGTGCAGGGGTTGGCATTTACTGTAATCCTATATTCCACTCGACACTAAGCTCCCAAGAGCACTGATACGTAGGGCTTTTACCTCCACCGCAGAGGGGCCTGAACTCATACAACCTCGCCGTAGCTAAGGCTCTGCCCATCCTTTCGTACCCTACATATCTACTGTCAGACTTATACCCACGACAATTTGTATTGCTGCCACTACAGATAAAAATATGAGGTTTATTAATATTATTTGAGTTTACTTTGTCTACAACATGTGATCTTGCTTCAAGCATTACTTTGTTTTTACTTAATACTCCATATGCATGCCGTATAGCGGTGGATGGGTAGAGTAATAGTAGTACATGCAGGCAGGAGTCGGTCTACTTTCTTACAGATGTGATGCCTATATATATGATCATTGCCATGAATAAATGTTACAAAAATATGCGCTTTTCTATCAAGTGCCCAACAGTAATATTTTTACCCACCGTATGATTTGTTCAAGAGAGAAGTCCCTAGCGAAAACTATTTCCCTCGGGTCTTCATAAATCATATTACGAAAAAACATCAAAATTATTGTTTCCTTTTAGTTTTTATTAATTTATTTTAATTTTATGTTATCTATCTATCACTATTTATCATTTACAAGTAACGAGCTAAAGGGGATTGACACCATTCTTGCCCGCGTTGGGTACAAGTGTGTGTTCTTTTGTGTGTAGGCGTTGAAGACGGAAATTTGCATGGTTATGTTATTGGTTCAATAACCTTTGTTCTCGCTAAAGGAAATACTTATCTCTATTGTGTTGCATCTTCCCTCTTCTGGAAAATTCCAACGCACTTTACAAGTAGCACCCACCAAGCCGATGTGTGGATGTACATATGCATAGTAAGGCTTTTAAATAATAGCATTGTTGTGTTTGCAGTCCACCCCGGGACGAACGAGATGCTGTATGCGGAGTCGGCTGAAACCAAGAAGCTTCTAAGTGCTTCGTATACGGAGGTGAAGCATGTAAAAGAATTTACCAGGGAAGCACACGGTAATCCCATATGGTATGTTTGTGCTGCTGCTGGACCTGTTTGCTTGTTATTACTTTCGTCGTATTTCTTAGAAACGAAGGTCATTGGTCAGCTGAAAACAAACTTGAGTCGGGATCTCGAGGACAATTTATTCATCGAACCTCAGAGACAGGCCGACCAACAAGTGCTAGCCGAATGGAAAGACATGGTAAAAACGCTGCAGGTGAGAAACGCCCGTCAGGCAAAAGAAATTGAGCCACTGCGAGCTCAGTTGGCTGCGGCGCAGAGGAAGGACCAACAACTTGGCAAGGCTTCAAGTGGTAAGCAGGTTGTTTGTACGAAACAAAAGTTGATTCCGGAACCCATGTGATATGCCAACGTATGTGCTAATGATGTGCAGGCCACCCCGAAGAAGCTGCACGTACCTTGTCCGAGGATATCCGCTTGCCGTTAACCTAAGAGCATGAAAAATACCAGAAGGCTGTGAAGATTGTTTTCAAGGTGTTATGGCCCGAGGAGAATAATGTGCCTGATGGGTTATCCGAGCCCACTGAGCTCCTAAAGGGTTCCCGGCACCGCATAAAGGCGTGAGAAATGTATGCCTACGGGGAATGGGCTAGGACATCTTGGTCTATGGTCAGGACCCATTATACCAAGATAAATACAACAAGACTGGGCGAAGTTGGCCCAGCCGGTCCGGATGAGAAGGAGATCCCAACTTCCTAATTGTATGAAAATGTGATGCCTACGAGCCGTTTTCCCGAGCGATATTGTAAACTGAAGTCGTTGATAGATGGCGTACAAATATTAGATAGCGTCGTGTATCTAGTGCACTTTGTTGTTTAGTAATGCATCCCTAGATTCAAACTATGTTGGCCATTCTTCGGCTACAGATTCCCAAGTCAGTGACCGAGGAGTGCTTCTTGCTTTGGTTTGAGCAAGTGGACCATATGTTTCAAAAAGCGAGTCAATACAGTTATGTGGCTTGAATAACAAGGTGACATGGAGCTTATGTTATATCTTGTCTAGGTGTAAGAATCATCTTGCATGGAAAATAGTTCCACTGACGGTTACTTTCCTGGGTGATCTTATATGATCGTAATGATCGGCCTAATCATGGCGGAAATTATGCATCTGAAGTAGGCACGAAACCGCCACGTATAATGCCAAGGTGGGTGGTAAGCCCCTGTTTATTTTATGGTAACTCATCCGTCTTTGCCGGCCAACTATTTTCTCAACAACGCTAGCTTTCGGATTTACCCGTATGAGGTGCTTCTTCGGTTAACCTGCTGTCAACAATCACAAAGGTGCTTCATTTACCCCCAAGCTGAACAATCAGGATTCTAGGGGGTAAACAGAGGAGTTGGGCAACCCAACTTGGCCAAAACTTAAGTCAAGTTGGTGCATATGTAAGGAAAAAAGTAAAAATGGGAAGATGACATGGGAATTTGTAATACCCTAAACATAAATGGTTAGTAAGAGATGAAAGCCGAGTATGTGTCATACATGTAGCATATGTCCAAAGTACTTAGGACACTTGGGTTGACCGACCATATTTATTGAGAAGAACTAGCATGAAGATAGCCTAAGGTAGGATAGTTGTGTCTAACCTTAAAAATGCAACAACAGCTCAACATTCCATGGGTTCAACGCCAACCTGGTGTGTGCAGGATCTCGGATACAATACGCCCCACCGATGAGTACTTGGTGAATGATGAATGGTCTGTCCCATTGCGGATGAAGTTTGTGTTTCGACCTCAAGGTTGAATCACATGAGCAAGTCACCTTTTTTGAATACCTTTGTCCGAACTTCCCTGCTCTGGTAGCGCCGCGTCTGCTATTGACAAATGGTGGAATGTGCTGGAGCCACACTCTGTTCTTCCTCTAGGACATCGAGGTTGTCCTGCCGATCCAACTCGTACTCCTTTTATTTTTACACACATACCCTTGGCGCATCGCCAATGATGTCACAAGGTAAGACGACCTAGGCACCATACACCATAAAAAAGATGTATAATATGTGGATCGATTAGGCGTGGAAGGCATGATCCATACTACAGAGTCGAGCTCCTCCACCCACTTGCAATTGGATTCCTTGAAGGAACGCACTAGGCGCGGCTTCATGCCGCTTAAGGCAAGGCAGTTGGCGCATTCAACATGCCCTTTCATTTGGGGGTGATAAACAGATGCATAAGCGAGGTTAATGCACAACTTCTTAGACCATGCTTGTACTTATTTGTCCGTGAAATTGCAGTCGTTGTTCATGATTATGCTGTGGGGGATTCCATATAGGTGGACCACGCCATAGATAAAGTCTATGACGTACGCAACTTTGGCGGTTGGGACAAGTTTAGCCATGATCCACTTGGTGAACTTGTCTACCTTGACAAGTATTTCTTTTGGTGAGAGCCTCCCTTAAGGGACCGAGGATCTGAAGTCCCTAGACCATGAAAGACGAGGTAATCGGGATTGTTTGGAGCACTATTGCTAGCATATGACTTTGGTTTGTGAAAACCTGACATCCCTGGCAGTGTTCATCCAAAGTTTTGGCGTCCTCCTTGGCGGTAGGACAATAAAATCCAACATGGCAAGGCTTGCTGACAATGGACTGGGCTGCTGCATGGTGACCTACCATGCCAAAGTGGACTTCGGCAAGAAGCATACGTCTACCCTCCTTGGATATACACCTGTGGAGGACACCTGTAATGTTGCGTTTACACAACTCACTCTCATGAACCCGATATGCTTTAGATTGGCGTATTATCCTACGCGCTTTGGCCAGACCATCAAGCAACTCATTATGGAGCAAATATTTGCGAGAGGGATCAGTCCATGGCGCAATGATTTCCATGATCTCGTGAGTTGAGGTTGTTTCTTCGAGAGATGACCCCCTTATTATTCCTCTAACATCCTCCGCCCACGGTGGGTTAACCTATTCTGTGTCTTGGGTGCTTGCGACGTTTGTTTCGTCTTGCCATACCATGAAAGAGGTTCAAGGAATGTATGTTCTGGAACTGGGTCGCGTTTTGCGCCTAGTTTTGCAAGTGTGACAGTGACCTGATTGCTATCCCGTTGATGTGATGGAACTCCAACCCATCGAAGCATGTTGATACTACTAAGACGACATTGCGGTATGTAGTCATCTTCGGGACCTACGCGTCTAACTTGCCATTTACTTGGGAGATGGTGAGATTAGAATCATCACAGACCTCGAGGCAATGAACGCCCATGGATACTACTATCTGAATCCCGTGCGGCAAGGACATTATTCAGCTACGTTGTTGGAGTCGGTATACATGATTTCAGGACATACTCTGTATTATCGCCTCTGGCAAGGGTCAGAAGGACCCCGGCTCCCAGACCTGTTAGCATTTTGGAGTCTTCGAAATACATTATCCAATGTGAGTATCTGTTAGTCCCGAGGGTGTTCGGCTTCCGTCCATTCAGCTAACAAATATGCGAATACCTGGGACAAGACAATTTCGAAGGGGAGGAGCTCTATCGCCCATTTGGTGATGCGCCAGGTGGTGTCTCTTTTGTTGATTATGTCCCTTAAGGGTACTTTGGATCGCACGGTGATGGAGCACTCTTGAAAGTAGCATTGCATGTTCTGAGATGCCATAAAGACTGCATTGGCAATCTTTTGGTAATGAGGGTACCTAGTTTTGCACGTGGTTAATACCTCCAAGACGGAGTACACCAGTTTTGCACCTAAAACTTATGACCGTCATAGTCACGCTAGACCACTAGGACCCCCCTCACTACCAGATTTGTTGGTGATATGTATAGAACATCGACTCGCCTAGTCGAGGTGCTGCGAGAATTGAGTTGGTAGCGAGGAGTTTATTGATCTCCTCCAGGGCATCGCCTGCCTTGCTCATCCATGTGCAATTCTTTGGTTGCTTTAAAAGTTTATATAGTGGCAGGGCCTTTTCTCCTAGCTGAGGTATGAATCGGCTAAGGTGGCTACGCAACTAGCCAATTTCTGGATGTGCTTGAGTTGGATGGGTATTGGTAGTGCAGACAGAGCTCGATTTTTTGTTGGATTGGCCTCGATTCTTCTATGGGGAACAATGAATATGAGCAATTTTCCTATTGGTACAACAAAGACACACTTCTGTAGGTTGAGCTGAATATGGTAGACCCAAAGATAGGCAAATATATCACTGAGGTCCTTTACCAGTTGGCGGACGTCTTTGGTTTTGACAACCACATCGTCTATGTAAGCTTTGACTGATTTCTAGTGTCATCTTTCACGCATGTTTGAATCATGTGGTGATATGTGGCGCCTGCCTTTTTTAGCACAAATGGCATTGTGTTGAAACAAAACAGCCTATAGGGCATGACGAATGTGGCTGCCTCTTGATCATATTATTTCATCTTTATCTCATGATACCCCGAGTATGTATACCGGAAGTAAAGGGAATCATGTTTTTCCATTGCGTTGATAATCTAGTCTATGCATGGCAGTGGAAAAGGGTCCTTGGGGCAGGCTTTATTAACATCTTTAAAAATGATGCATGGCCGCCAGGATTTGTCCTTTTTCGGTACCATCACGATATTAGCCACCAAGTCGGGGTGTTTCACATCCAAGAGGAATCCGGCCTCCAATAATTTGGCCAGTTCTTCGCCCATCGCTTGTTACTTGGGCTTGAAGAATCATTGTAGGGCCTATTTGACTTGTTTCAAACCCTTTATTAAGTTCAGGTTGTGCTCAGCAAGGTCGGTTGGGATTCGTGGCATATCCGAAGGGTGCCATGCAAAAATATCCCAGTTTTCCCGAAGGAAGTTCCGGAGTGCCTTGTCAATTTCCGGATCAACCTTTGCGCCAATGGTTATTACCCTATTTAGATCGGTCGTGTGTACCTAGAACTTGATGATTTCGTTTCCTGGTTTAAACAAGTTTGATTTAGAGCATTTTTCCAGGATGACATCATCCCTGTCGAATGTGGCCCGAAGTTCTGTTAGTTCTTCGACTGCGTAGTCATCGACCAATGACTCTAGCTCCAGGGAGGATTTTTTTCAGCCCTGAGTGCTATGTCCGGGTTGCTTGAGATGGTGATTACTCGAGTATGACATGACACCTTAAGCTTCATTCAACCATAGCGAGGATGGCATGGAAATTCACAAATGTGTACCATCCAAGGACGGCATGATAGTCACTTCGAAAAGGCACAACATGGAATTCTATTCCTCGGAACCACAGTTATCAGGAGTACCGAAGACCACATCAAGGGTGGCTTCTCCCATGCATGATGCTTATTTACAGGGGACAATCCCACATAATATATTGGAGCTTTGTTGTGGGGACCCCGACTTATGAGTCGAGATCGCCGAATGAACGTGCTGAGTGATCCGAGAGATCAATGCCCACCGAACACACAGATACTAAATATTAAGAGTCTTACATCCATACATACCGTTTGATACAACAAATGACCATTGTGGTTAAGTCTTACATATATACGGCCTTGCGGGCCAACACTCCACACTGGACAAATAGCGGAAACATTGGTCGAAAGCATGAACCATGCCATCAGGCTTAACCTACACGCATTCTGACTGGGAAGCGTCCTAGCTCGCAAGAACGTCACCGAGTTACTCTTCGCCATATCCTGTTCTCACACCTGGTCAATGAACTAAGCAGTGGCAAGACAATGAGTACTTTTGATTGTACTCGCAAACAACCCATGATATGAACAAAGCAAGTGACGGATAACAATAACATGCATCTTTGATGGATATCTCTTGGTGGAATGATCATGAATGTGCATCGAGTTAAATAATTAGTTTTGAAGAACAGGTTACAAATATCAATATCTCTCTCAAGGGCCGAACCATCCGGGTTCACCCTATATGCCAAGTCACCGAACTTGGTCATATCACTACTTCCATGATAATTTCCATGTAACACATACACACACACACACTTGGTTTATGCAGAAACAACTGGACGTAGTTTAAGCAGGATTACCCAACTATCCTTGACCGTGGACACAGCTATCCGAATAGTTTTACACTCTGTAGAGGTAGTACGCTGGACCCACGAGATCCGGGAAACTTCCGTGTCATCCACGACTCATGGTATATAACATACCCGAGGTAAGTACCCGATCAATGCCTTTTCCCTGACGATACTAGACAAAGAGGTCTAGTCGATTGGTACCCAGCTCACATGTTGCACGTCTTACGAGCACCGACTCTGGACAGTATCAACCATGCGGGGACCAACGGTGTGCCTGAAACTCATAAAAATGGCATAGTTTCCCTACCTAGCACGACCCCATCACGAGAGTGACCTCACATCACTCCCGCCACTAGTAATGTGGCTCTTTGCTAGCACCGACCAGAGTAATCAACATAGCCCCGTCCCATAAGGGGTAACGTGGTCGTACATGTAAGGTTGGGATGGTCGAAACATCATAAATATATTCCCATCTACGAAACCATACTCACACAAATACCCGGTGCACCACTTCACCAAAAGTGGCCACCTAACTCATCATCACCCTCGGGCATTAGTGGCACCCGACGTGGTTTTCATAAATCTTTGATTATACCAACAACATACTCATGCTATTTACTCTAGCATTACTTGTCAACATGATAATAGCATGATCCTCAAAATGGGTAGGATCAAGCTCAATGCATGTGCACCGGAGGAGCCATCGGTAACATCACCTTAGTGATTTACCGGCACTTATGATCACATGCAACGAAAATACTTGCTATCTTAACATGTCATGTAACATATGCTCAGTCATGGTCAAAGGGCTGCTTGCCTTTGCTCACGTAAGTCATCGGGGTCTTCAAGGTCTTCCGCTCCAACTCCGAGTACTCCTTCTACCCGTCAACTATCGTCGGGAACAACCACGGTAAGCCACACATCAGGCAGAAATAAAAGTACTACATAAGTAGAAGTTATATTTTTCTTGGACCTCTCCGGTCATGAGAAAATACCTGAAGCCCGCCATAGGAGGTTTAGATCATCAGGTATTTCTGAATGGAGGAAAGGAGGAGTAGGGGATTCTTTATGAAGCCCACAGAAATATTATGATAAAAATGAGTGGAGGCACTCATTTAACAGAGAACAACTTTAGAAATATTTAGGAAGTTGTTTCACTTGATTTGGAGTTGAAATGAATATTCTAGGAATTTTGTAATATGGAATAAATAGAAATAGGGAACTATTTATTTAGTACAACAGAATAAAGGCTGATAAAAATGTTGACCAAGGCTTCAAAAATGAGGCATTAGATAATAAGTATCTGGAAATTGGAATCACTCCATTTGGAGGTGATTTGAATCCGCTAGGATTTTCACAAAGTGGGGTTTAAATTATCCAGATTTGGATTTAAATAAAAACACCAGATAAAGTTTGCTTGGAAAAATGTCCAAAACACATATTTGGATAGCCCTGAATTTTAGGAACCTGCAGGAGTTTGAATCAAATAATTTGGGGTAAAATGAATTTTATATGGATTTATGACCTTCTGATAAAAGAATAATGGAAAAAAGTTTTAAGGCTATATTGCACGCGCAGGCGCTTGATAGGCAAATGGGCCGGCCCAACGGCTCCAGCCACGAGCACTAACTACGCCGAAGGTGCATTCCACTCCCTGCGCCTCCGTGCGAGGGAAACGCCCGCCAGCCGGGGCGCGGCCACTTAACTCACCGGGGTCGGCTGGTGTGGCTGACCAAGGGGGCCCGCCTGCACGGCCTTCTTCGACCTCCCACCTGGACAGGGCAGAGGTAGGGGCTTGCTGAGCGCGCGCCGACGCCGGCCTTCGACGGCACCGACCTCCTCCGGCAGGGGCCGTAGCCACCAGCGCGCCGAGGGAGGCGAGCCTCACCCTCCTGGGGCTCCATTCCTGCCGGGAAACCACCGGGGTGAGTGGGGCCTTGGCCGCGATGGGCAGTCGGGGGTTGCCGTGGGCTAGGAGCTTCGGTGATGGGAGGAAGAGGGGGAAAAGGGGAGGGGCTCGCACCGGCTAGGAGAGAGCCTAGGGCAGGCTGGGGGCGACGGCAAGCCCCTGGTGCACGAGCCTGAGTGGAGGCCGCCAATGGGGCTTCAGCCATTGGAGAAGGGAGAGACCTCAAGAGCTGCACTAGGATGGTCTAGGGATCAAGGGGAACTGCAAATGAAGTGAGGCAGCAGGGGAGGCTCGGGGAGAGAGGAGATATGAGAGGGAAGGGAGAGAGAGAGCTCATGAGCTCTCTGGAGTTCTCTGTGCATGGATGCCACGCACCCCACACGGATCTTGGAGGCTAGCTGATGGATGGAAACCAGTTGAGCGGTCAAAAGAAGGCTCTGAGACATACTGAGACATCTTGGACCAGCTAGAAATGGACTGGAGGGAAGAAACAAGATGCAGAGCACCATTTCTGCACTCCTGGGAGGTGGTCACCACCCCACTTGGTGTCCTGGTGTGACATCCTCGACTTTTGCAACAGTAATTATTGTAATTAAGCTACAGTGATCAACCGCTAATGATGCCACGTCATTGAATTCCCATCTCAGACCCGCGTTGATTCGAGTCTGTCCGGATTCCAAATTTGAAAACAAAAGAAAAGTATTTTATAAGTTCTTTATAGATATTTAAAGGAATATGTATATGAAAGAGAAAATTAAAAGTATGTATAATAAATTGTAAAAGAAAGTATAATAAAAGAAAGTGTTTAAAAAGAAAAATCAGTTAAAAAAATAAATAATGAAATAAAGAAATAATAAAAAAGGCAAAAGGCAAAATAAAACAGAATGAAACAAAAAAAAGAAAGAAAAAGCAACCCCCCCGGCCCAGCTGGGCCACCCACCGGCCCAACCACCCAAACCCTAGCTGCCACCTCGCTACACCCTCCCCCCCTGGGCGCCGCCAGCGCCCCCAGCCTCCCCCTCGTGGGGGGGCCCCACCCCCCCACCGACAGCGCCTCCTCTCGTGACCCCTCTCGGCCCCCCCCATCCCCCACGAGAGCCCCCACCCCACCTCCCGTAACTCCCTCGGCCACCCCATCTCGCCCCCTCCCCACGACCCTCTCTGCTCCCGTCGCCTTCCCCCTCCCAGATCCTCCCGCCGGCGGCCTTCCTCCCCCCCCCACCGGCGAGCAGCCCTCCCACCGGCGAGCCACCCCGGGGCCCCTCCCTCCATCCTCTCCACCGGCCACCACCCCTCGCTGGCCCCTCCCTCCATCCTCACGGCCACCACCTTCGGCCTCCTCCTTCCCGCCGGCGGCCCCCCTGCCTCCTCACCGAGGACCCCTCCCTTCCTCCCGCTCGGTCCAAGAGGGACCGGGCAGGGAGACCGGCCTCCCTCGACCCCTTCACCACGCCGGCGAGCCCCTCCCCCACCGGGCCTCCCCTACGCCTCTTCCTCGCCGGATCCGGCCGGTTCCCCCTCGCCGGCGCGTCACCACCATCACGCCCATCTTCACCGGAGCCGCGTCACCGTCGTCACCTTCACCTTCGTGCGAACTCCGGCTTCATCGGGCCGTCTCGTCACCGTCGGTGAGCCCCTCCTCGGGCTCCTCCCACCATGTCGATCTCCTCACCGCCCCGGTTCCGTTCCGGCAAACGGGACCTTGATCCGTCGACGGTAGACTCCGGTAGGAAGGATTGAAATTTTGGTTCTTCTAGGTGGAGTTAGCAGAGAGTTGTTCTTTGTCTGTTAACAGAGAGAGAGAGATGAGTGTTGAGAGAGAAAAGTAAATAAAAACAAATGTTGTATTCCGTATGGATGTATGTATGTATTTGGTACCCGTGTTTATGTATGTATTGCGTATATAAATATTGGAGGACGATATTTGCATGTTTATATCTATGGAAAAAATCGAGTAAATGGCCTAGGGTCACTTACCGGTGGGGCCAATGCACCCGCTGTCTATGACAGGGAGGCCCCACGCGATAGTTAAAATAAATAATAAAAAATTAATGTTTTATTAAATAAATAAATAGATATATTAGTTAAATTAATTAATTAGAATAATTAGAGTATGACACGCGGGTCCCCCACTAAATTAATCTGATTAAATAATATTTAATCTTAAATAAAACTTGTGCCTATGACGTTCAGGACCCGCAGGTCAGTTGACCAGTCAAACGTTGATGTCAGCATGACATCGCGATGATGTCATAATGGGATTTTATTAAAATATTTAAATCTGTTTTTAATTCTTAAATGATTAATAAAACTTTGAAAATTAATATTAAATAATCCGTAAGTCAGATCAAATTAATTTCAACATGAAAGTTGATTAGCAAAACGAGACGAACCCGGATACACGGCCCATTCGTCTGTCACGCGTCCCTAGCATAGCAAACGTGGAACTTTTCCATCGTTTCCAGTATAACCGGTAGTAGCCCGAGACCCGGAAAATATCGTCAGATATTCTTCCGACCCGTCTATGACGGATGTTGCTGCGTTAGCTCATGTCTAGCCCGCATCTTGCCATGTCATGCTTTGTGTTGCATCGGTGCCATTAATTATTGTTTCTTCCCCCTCTTCTTACCGGTAGACCCCGAGACTGACGCTGCTGCCGGGTACATCTACGACCCTGCCGATCAGTCCTTTGCCGCAGAGCAGCAAGGCAAGCAAACCCCCTTGATAATTCCTATATCGCCTATGTCTTTCTTTCTACTGCTTGCATTAGTATTTTGCTACTGTTGTAGTTAGCTCCTATATCTGATGCATAGCCTGTTTTTGATGAACTGCTACTTTCAGTCCTATACTTTAAATATGCTTAGTATAGGTGGAGCAGTCATCCCCTCTGACCCCGTAGATCAGTTGCCCCGCTTGTTTTCAAATCTCGATCTCTGATCGACGAGCCAGACCCGACACAGCACGTTCACCCCCCTTTTTTGTACGACGCTACAGGGATACTATCGGGTACCGAGGGTGACACCTCGCTAAGTACTCCTGATGATATCTCTGTAGTATAGCTAGTCGGTCGTGGTTATCGAGGATGATTCCTTTTTCACCATTCCCGATGACGCCTCTGTCGTGCAACCCCGCGAGTGTGGGACCCCCGAGGGTGATTCCTCTAAGCCCACCTTGACGGGTACATCGTTCGGAATCCAACGAGGGCGATACCTCGGATTCCCCCCGATGTTACAACCACACGGTTACTCGACCATGTTATTGGGATCATTGGTGATTAGTTGTAAGACGGGTGGATTCCCGTGAGACTGTGTTACTGGCCTAATTAAAAATGCTAATGGATTTGGGTATTTGATCTGGGTTGGTCGGAGACCTTTTCGCACTAACCGGCTACGCGGGAAGAATTATGGGTACTCGGCGTCGAGGTATCAGCCGAAGCTTTTCAGATGCCAGCAATGTAGCGGCGCGCGCCCGAGTGGTCCCGAGATGCATCGCGCTTGTGATTAAGGGATGCTAGGACTGACGTCGGCCGCCCACGCCACCTGCAGGAGCGTGAAGGGGAACTGGGCCCACGAACCCTTTGTGCTTAGGATTTAGACCGGCGGGCTGGCCTCTCTGATTAGTCTTAGGTGGGGCTGCGACGTGTCGATATTCCGAGGCCGGGTAGGACCCAGAAAAGTATGTCCGGCCAGAGTGTTATCGAGCGGGACGGGACATGTGGTGCACCCCTGCAGGGATGAAAATTAACTATTCGGGTAGCCGTGTCCACGGTTACAGGACGACTTGGAGTTGTGCCCCGATCTTTTACAACTGCAATTGTTACTTAACTGGATTTAGTTTGCCTCGGGATTGCTTCCTCGCAGGGAGTCGAGGGAGGATCTTTAGGCGTGACCTCACTTTAATATTGCTGCAACAATATGACTATTTATGTGTTTCCCCTGTTCTACTCTCGTCTTTTGCTGCAAGACCCTGAAGATGCTAGTCTTCGATAGGACTAGGCCTTCTCTCTCTATTCTCGCATTGCTGCAGTCAGTCCACATATAAACCGCCTTCTTTGATACTGATGCATAATTAGAATAGTTCTGATGTAAAACTTGCGAGTACTTTGGATGAGTACTCACCGCTGCTTTGCTCCCCCCTTGTCCCCTTGATCCGTTTGCTGCGACCAGATGATGGAGCCCAGGAGATGGAGGTCCCCGCCGCCGACGACTGCTACCCCGACGGTGCCTACTACTACGTGGAGGCCGCTGATGATCAGGAGTAGTTAGGAGGTTCCCAGGCAAGAGGCCTCGCCTCGTTCGATCGTTGTATCTTTGTGCTAGCCTTCTCTAAGGCACCCCATGTTTTATGTCTGTACTCAGATATTTGTTGCTTCCGCTGACTCGTGTGTTTATCGAGCTTTCGTATTCTAGCCCTCGAGGCCCCTGGCTTGTAATATGAAGCTGATGTTATTTTATTTGTGTCTAGAGTTGTGTTGTGATATCTCCCCGTGAGTCCTTGGGTTTGATCATACGCAATTGCGTGTATGATTAGCGTACGATTAAGCCGAGGGCGTCACAAGTTGGTATCAGAGCCAACTGCCTATAGGTAGCCCCCTTTCCAACTCCTTGGCCGAAGTTGAGTCTAGTGTTTGAAAAACTTTACTAACACTGATGTTGTGGCTTACGGGCCCACATCTCAATTGGGTGGTACTAGTATCTTTTACTCCTTTTCTATACTCTGGGCTCTACTTTCTCTTCTCTTTCGGGTCAAAGATTTTACTAACTCTAACATTAGGTTCTCGAATGACATCGATCCGGAGCGCTGGACTATCTACTCTTTTTCTCCTGAATATGTATTACACACACTGTCATTGACATCCGTCAATCTTATTTTCAGATGCGTCCCGCAAGACAGCACGTGCGCCTGACACAGGCCACTAAGACGACTGGGTTCCCGGCCATTTTGCTCGATCTCCTAACCAGGCTGGGATATCGCTGGTACCCCGAGTACACTGTGTTCGAGGATTTCCGCGAGTAGAACCAGTACCAGTACCAGGCTGAGGTTCACATCTTCGACTAGAGGGGCGGCGAGACCCTCGAGCGCCACGTGTTCTGTGGTATTGGAGTGTCGGTCGAGATGGTCGTCCATGATGCGGCCTACATCGCCATCACCCGCCTCCGTGGAGCGTACCCTCACCTGGAGGAGAGCCCTTTCAGATACATCCCGCATGCTCCTGCTGGGGATGAGACTGGGTCTGATCTCACTGCCTACGCTTCTGACGTTCGGGAGCGCAGCGACCGTTCCTACGTCGCTGTCTCCGCCCCCTACGTGACGCGTCGCTACGACGCGCGGATTCTGGTGCAGTATACTGAGGCAATGGATCGTGCTTTCCGAGCTCTGACTGTGGAGCTGTATGCTACGCGCGCTCGTCTTTACGACGCGTTGACAGAGCTGCAGCCATCACACTGTCCGAGGGTTCCACCTATGCGCATCCGCGAGCCGAGCCGGACAGAGCTACCATCAGCTCTTGAGTGGACTGATGTTGGGGGTAGAACCCCTGCACTTGGACCTCAGCTGCTCGACTGGATGCGGTACCCTCACCAGAGTCACAATGGGACACAGGGTCCTGTCCCTACCTTCTATCACTGCCAGCTACCAGGATTCGATCGTCCTCTCCGACGTTGATGTAGCCTTATCGCTACATCTCGTTGTGGTACTCTTCCACCGCGTGCCTGCACGCCGCCTAGTGAGTCCAGGGTATCGTCAAATGCGTCCGGGCTATCGCCAAATTTCGAATTTTTAATCGTTAGTCTGTAATCGAACTTATGTATGGGTCTGTATGTCGAACTCAACTACTATGGAGTATCTATCGCATTCCCCTTTCATTATGCTTGATTACTACATGAATGCGTGGGATGCCTTTCAATTACTTTAAGCTAAACTACCCCTGCTAAATATTTAACAGGATGGTTAGACCAGCTGGCCGCCCGCGTGCCCCTACCAACGCTGCACCACCCCCGCCTCCTGAGTATATGGCGGGGATGATCCAACAGTTTGAGCTGAACCGCCAGTTTATACAAGGGCTCATGGATCAGTTCCAAAGGCCGAACATGAACCAACCACAAGGCGTGACACTGCAAGACTTCTGCCGTCTCAACCCTGCGATCTACCGCAGCTCAACTCAGCCTCTAGATGCTGATGACTGGCTCCGTGACATTTCCTATGAGCTGGAGTCTGCCAATGTGCCCCTGGCGAGCTATGTCAACTTTGCCGCCTACTTTCTGAAGGGTCCCGCTGCTCAATGGTGGGACAGCCACAGGCGCTCTCAGCCCGATGGGACTATCATCACTTGGGCAGAGTTCAAGGCTGCTTTCCGTGCTCGATACATTCCCCAGGGAATCATGGACCGGAAGAAGCGTGAGTTCCGCAACTTGGTCCAGGGCAACAAGACTGTGGATGCTTATCAGCGGGAATTTCTGGAATTATCTCGCTATGTTGAAGAAGACATTGCGACTGATGCACGCAGGCAGGAGAAGTTCCGTGAAGGCCTCCACCCTGATATCAAGCTGACACTCCTCGTTCAGGACTATGCTGACTTCGCCACCCTGGTGAACAAGGCTATTCAGGTTGAGACTGGTGTGCAGGAATACAAAGTCAGCAGCAAGCGCAACCGTGACATGGGCTCATCTTCGGGCTCATCTGCACAGAAGCGGAAGATCTGGATTCCCAACAACATGTACCATGCACCTGCTCCTACTCCGCGACCGTCCTATGCTGCACCTCGCCTGCCTCCTCCACCGCCTAGGTAGCCGAGGCTCCCAGCTCCACCACCTCGAGTTCCTCCTTCCCGTCCTAAGGATGGGCTGTGCTTCAAGTGTGGCCGTCCAGGTCACCGTGCTAGAGACTGCAGGCAGAATCCGAATCAGCTGGCACTTCCCGCAACTGGCAGTGGCAACAACCGGAACCGCAACTTCAACGCTAAGCCTGCTTATGTTCGTGGTCAGGCCAACAACATTGATATGGGTCAAGCTCAAGACCAGCCTGCTACCGTGATGGGTACACTTCTCGTTAACTCAGTACCTGCTTCTCTATTGTTTGATACAGGAGCATCGCATTCCTTTATGTCGGAAAATTTTGCATACATGCATGACATTAGGAGCGAAGAGATGAACATCCCGATAGTGGTAAACACCCCTGGGGGCGAATGCCGAACCTCTGTGGTTTGCCCCCATGTTCCAGTTGAAATTGAAGGATTAGAATTCCTTGCCAACCCCATCCTACTAAAGTCATCCAACATTGATCTCATATTGGGGATGGACTGGTTGAAAGCTCATACGGCATCGATCGTTTGTGCCACCAAGACCGTCCACCTCCTACACCCTTCAGATGAAGTAATAAGCTACCATGCTCATCTCGTCCGTAATGCTGAGGCACGACTATATGCTTTGAATGCATTAAATGCGTCGCCTCTTGAAGGGATTGAAAACATTCCAGTGGTCTGAGAATTTCAAGATGTCTTTCCAGAAGAACTTCCGGGGATTCCCCCTGCTCGAGCTGTCGAGTTTGTCATTGACTTGGTACCTGGTACCACTCCTATTGCCAAGCGTCCTTATAAAATGCCACCACGTGAACTCGTTGAACTTAAGCAAGAAATTGACAACTCGCTCCGTCTGGGTTTCATCCGTCCGAGTTCCTCTGCTTGGGGAGCACCTTCTCTCTTTGTTAAGAAGAAGGATGGGACAAATCGATTGGTCCAAGACTATCGTCCTATCAACCAGGCCACTATTCAAAACAAATATCCTCTCCCTCGGATAAATGATTTGTATGATCAACTTGCTGGTTCCACCGTTTTCTCTAAGCTCGACTTGAGATTCGGATACCACTAGATCCGTGTTCGCAAGGAGGATATTCCAAAGACCGCCTTTGTTACTCGATATGGATCATACGAGTACACCGTCATGTCCTTCGGCTTAACCAATGCATCGGCAACCTTCTCTCGACTGATGAATTATATATTCATGGACTACCTCGACAAATTTGTCGTGCTATATCTAGATGATATTCTGGTATTTTCGAAGAACAAAGAAGAGCATGTTGAACATCTTCGTCTTGTACTGGATAAGCTTCGGGAGCATAAACTCTATGCGAAGTATTCCAAATGTGAGTTCTGGCTAGACGAAGTGACTTACCTTGGTCATGTGATTTCCAAGGATGGTATTGCGGTCAACCCCGAACGAATTCAAGCTATTCTTGACTGGACTCCCCCGAAGAATGTCAAGCAAGTTAGAAGTTTTCTCGGACTCGCCAGCTATTGCCGTCGATTCGTCGAGAACTTCTCCAAGATTGCGAAGCCCTTTAACCAACCTACTTCACAAAGGTGTTAAGTATGAATGGACTGATAAATGCCAGGAAAGTTTCCAGGCACTCAAGGACAAACTGACGTCCGCTCCAGTACTTTCTCCTCCAGATACGAAAAGGGATTTCTTCATATACTGTGATGCTTCTCGTCAAGGAATAGGTTGTGTCCTAATGCAGGATCGCAAGGTGATCGCTTATGCTTCACGTCAACTGCGTGCTCATGAAGAGAACTACCGAGTTCATGATCTCGAGCTTGGCGCAGTCATTCATGCATTGAAGGAATGGCGACAATACCTTGTTGGTAATCGCTGTGAAATCTACATCGACCATCAAAGTCTGAAGTACTTGTTCACTCAACCGGAGCTGAACCTGCGTCAACAAAGATGGATGGAGCGTATAGCAGATTTTGACTGTAGTATATCATATACCCCTGGCAAGGCTAATGTAATGGCTGATGCCTTAAGTCGCAAGTCATACTGCAACCACCTCCAGGTTCATCAGGTTCATGATCGTCTGCAAGAGGAATTCCGTAAGCTGAACCTCCACATTGTTCCTCAGGGTTACCTTGTTCCCCCTCCTGAAGAGTTTCAAAAGATGAACCTTCGTGTTGTTAATCAGGATTCCCTCAGTAACCTAGTGGTTGAACCAGATCTTGTGAGCTCCATAAATAATATACAAGACTTTGACGATGATGTCGACAGGATTAAGAGCTATATTGCGAAGGGTAAACCCTCCTTTTTCACTATTGATGAAGGTGGCGCCTTGTATTTCAAGGGTCGCCTATTCGTCGCAAATAAGAAGGAAAATCTCAGGATGACTGGGAAGGTGATGGAAGAAGCTCATGACACACCATTGTCTATTCATCCGGGTAGTACCAAGATGTACCAAGACATCCGGCAAAGATTCTGGTGGCCCAATATGAAACAAGACATTGCACGCTATGTGGCAGAATGTGATATATGCCGGCGTATCAAAGCAGAACACCAAAAGCCTGCTGGAACTCTGCAACCTATCTCTATTCCCAAGTGGAAATGGGACCACGTTGAGATGGACTTCGTCACTGGGTTTCCCAGATCTCAGAAAGGTAATGATGCTATTCTTGTCGTCATTGATCGACTGTCCAAAGTTGCACATTTCCTGGCCGTCAAAGAAACGATTAATGCTAGTCAGCTGGCAGATCTTTATATGTCAAGAGTTGTTTCACTTCATGGTATTCCGTTGGTAATCAGTTCGGACCGTGGCAGCTTGTTCACTTCAAAATTCTGGGAAAGTTTTCAGAAGGCTATGGGGACTCATCTGTCCTTCAGCACTGCATTTCATCCTCAATCCCAGGGACAAGTTGAACGAGTCAACCAAATTCTCGAGGACATGCTTTGAGCTTGTGTCATTTCTTTCGGTAAGAAATGGGAGGAATCTCTCCCGTATGTCGAGTTCTCTTACAACAATAGCTATCAAGCTAGTCTGAAGATGGCCCCTTTCGAAGTATTGTATGGGCGAAGGTGTCGAACTCCTCTGAATTGGTCGGAAACTGGGGAACGATCACTCTTCGGTCCGGATATTATTCAACATGCTGAAGATCAAGTCCGCATTATTCATGAGAATCTGAAGGCTGCTCAGTCTCGTCAGAAGAGTCAGTATGACCGTCATCATCAAGATATGGTCTATCAACCTGGCGAAAAGGCTTATCTTCGTGTCACACCAATGAGAGGTGCACACCGTTTCGGAATCAAGGGCAAGTTAGCTCCTCGTTATATTGGTCCTTTCACTGTTCTCGAAAGGCGTGGAAGAGTGGCTTATCAATTGGAACTGCCGGCGAACCTTTCTCAGGTTCACGATGTCTTCCATGTTTCTCAGCTCCGTCGCTGCTTCAAGGACCCTATTCGAGCAGTGGATCACGATATGCTTGAACTACAACAAGACCTCTCTTATAAAGAGCATCCGGTCCGCATTCTCGACCAAGCTGAACGTAAGACTCGTCGCAAGGTCACCAAGTTCCTTAAGGTACAGTGGTCAAATCACTCTGAAGATGAAGCCACTTGGGAACGCGAGGATCATCTTCGTGATGAATACCCCGGGCTCTTTCCCTCTACCTCTTAATTCTCGGGACGAGAATTCTTGTTAGTAGGGGAGAATTGTGACATCCTCGACTTTTGCAACAGTAATTATTGTAATTAAGCTACAGTGATCAACCGCTAATGATGCCACGTCATCGAATTCCCATCTCAGACCCGCGTTGATTCGAGTTTGCACGGATTCCAAATTTGAATACAAAAGAAAAGTATTTTATAAGTTCATTATAAATATTTAAAGGAATATGTATACGAAAGAGAAAATTAAAAGTATGTATAATAAATTGTAAAAGAAAGTATAATAAAAGAAAGTGTTTAAAAAGAAAAATCAGTTAGAAAAATAAATAATGAAAGAAAGAAATAATAATAAAGGCAAAAAGCAACCCCCCCGGCCCAGCTGGGCCACCCACCGGCCCAACCACCCAAACCCTAGCCGCCACCTCGCTACTCCCTCCCCCCCTGGGCGCCGCCAGCGCCCCCAGCCTCCCCCTCGTGGGGGGGCCCCACCCCCCCACCGACAGCGCCTCCATCTCCCTCTCGTGACCCCTCTCGGTCCCCCCATCCCCCACGAGAGCCCCCACCCCACCTCCCGTAACTCCCTCGGCAACCCCATCTCGCCCCCTCCCCACGACCCTCTCTGCTCCCGTTGCCTTCCCCCCTCCTAGATCCTCCCGCCGGCGGCCTTCCTTCCCCCCCCGCCGGCGAGCAGCCCTCCCACCGGCGAGCCACCGCGGGGCCCCTCCCTCCATCCTCTCCACCGGCCACCACCCCTCGCTGGCCCCTCCCTCCATCCTCACGGCCACCACCTTCGGCCTCCTCCTTCCCGCCGGCGAGCCCCTGCCCCACGGCCTCCTCCTTCCCGCCGGCGGCCCCCCTGCCTCCTCACCGAGGACCCCCCCCTTCCTCCTGCTCGGTCCAGGAGGGACCGGGCAGGGAGACCGGCCTCCCTCGGCCCCTACACCACGCCGGCGAGCCCCTCCCCCACCGGGCCTCCCCTACGCCTCTTCCTCGCCGGATCCGGCCGGTTCCCCCTCGCCGGCGCGTCACCACAATCACGCCCGTCTTCACCGGAGCCGCGTCACCGTCGTCACCTTCACCTTCGTGCGAACTCCGGCTTCATCGGGCCGTCTCGTCACCGTCGGTGAGCCCCTCCTCGGGCTCCTCCCACCATGTCGATCTCCTCACCGCCCCGGTTCCGTTCCGGCAAACGGGACCTCGATCCGTCGACGGTAGACTCCGGTAGGAAGGATTGAACTTTTGGTTCTTCTAGGTGGAGTTAGCACAGAGTTGTTCTTTGTCTGTTAACACACAGAGAGAGATGAGTGTTGAGAGAGAAAGTTAAATAAAAACAAATGTTGTATTCCGTATGTATGTATGTATGTATTTGATACCCGTGTTTATGTATGTATTGCGTATATAAATATTGGAGGAATACGATATTTGCATGTTTATATCTATGGAAAAAATCGAGTAAATGGCCTAGGGTCACTTACCGGTGGGGCCAATGCACCCGCTGTCTATGACAGGGAGGCCCCACGCGATAGTTAAAATAAATAATAAAAAATTAATGTTTTATTAAATAAATAAATAGATATATTAGTTCAATTAATTAATTAGAATAATTAGAGTATGACACGCGGGTCCCCCACTAAATTAATCTGATTAAATAATATTTAATCTTAAATAAAACTTGTGCCTATGACGTTCGGGACCCGCAGGTCAGTTGACCAGTCAAACATTGATGTCAGCATGACATCGCGATGATGTCATAATGGGATTTTATTAAAATATTTAAATCTGTTTTTAATTCTTAAATAATTAATAAAACTTTGAAAATTAATATTAAATAATCCGTAAGTCATATCAAATTAATTTCAACATGAAAGTTGATCAGCAAAACGAGACGAACCCGGATACACGGCCCGTTCATCTGTCACGCGTCCCTAGCATAGCAAACATGGAACTTTTCCATCGTTTCCAGTATAACCGGTAGTAGCCCGAGACCCGGAAAATATCGTCAGATATTCTTCCGACCCGTCTATGACGGATGTTGCTGCGTTAGCTCATGTCTAGCCTGCATCTTGCCATGTCATGCTTTGTGTTGCATCGGTGCTATTATTTATTGTTTCTTCCCCCTCTTCTTACCGGTAGACCCCAAGACTGACGCTGCTGCCGGGTACATCTACGACCCTGCCGATCAGTCCTTTGCCGCAGAGCAGCAAGGCAAGCAAACCCCCCTTGATCATTCCTATATCGCCTATGTCTTTCTTTCTACTGTTTGCATTAGTATTTTGCTACTGTTGTAGTTAGCTCCTATATCTGATGCATAGCCTGTTTTTGATGAACTGCTACTTTCAGTCATGTACTTCAAATATGCTTAGTATAGGTGGAGCAGTCATCCCCTCTGACCCCGTAGATCAGTTGCCCCGCTTGTTTTCAAATCTCGATCTCTGATCGACGAGCCAGACCCGACACAGCACGTTCACCCCCCTTCATTGTACGACGCTACAGGGATACTATCGGGTACCGAGGGTGACACCTCGCTAAGTACTCCTGATGATATATCTGTAGTATAGCTAGTCGGTCGTGGTTATCGAGGGTGATTCCTTTTTCACCATTCCCGATGACGCCTCTGTCGTGCAACCCCACGAGTGTGGGACCCCCGAGGGTGATTCCTCTAAGCCCACCTTGACGGGCACATCGTTCGGAATCCAACGAGGGTGATACCTCGGATTCCCCCCGATGTTACAACCACACAGTTACTCGACCATGTTACTGGGATCATTGGTGATTAGTTGTAAGACGGGTGGATTCCCGTGAGACTGTGTTGCTGGCCTAATTAAAAATGCTAATGGATTTCGGTATTTGATCTGGGTTGGTCGGAGACCTTTTCGCACTAACCGGCTACGCGGGAAGAATTATGGGTACTCGGCGTCGCGGTATCAGCCGAAGCTTTTCAGATGCCAGCAATGTAGCGGCGCGCGCCCGAGTGGTCCCGAGATGCATCGCGCTTGTGATTAAGGGATGCTAGGACTGACGTCGGCCGCCCACGCCACGTGCAGGAGCGTGAAGGGGAACTGGGCCCACGAACCCTTTGTGCTTAGGGTTTAGACCGGCGGGCTGGCCTCTCTGATTAGTCTTAGGTGGGGCTGCGACGTGTCGATATTCCGAGGCCGGGCAGGACCCAGAAAAGTATGTCCAGCCAGAGTGTTATCGAGCGTGACGGGACATGTGGTGCACCCCTGCAGGGATGAAAATTAACTATTCGGGTAGCCGTGTCCACGGTTACAGGACGACTTGGAGTTGTGCCCCGATCTTTTACAACTGCAATTGTTACTTAACTGGATTTAGTTTGCCTCGGGATTGCTTCCTCGCAGGGAGTCGAGGGAGGATCTTTAGGCGTGACCTCACTTTAATATTGCTGCAACAATATGACTATTTATGTGTTTCCCATGTTCTACTCTCGTCTTTTGCTGCAAGACCCTGAAGATGCTAGTCTTCGATAGGACTAGGCCTTCTCTCTCTATTCTCGCACTGCTACAGTCAGTCCACATATAAACCCCCTTCTTTGATACTGATTCATAATTAGAATAGTTCTGATGTAAGACTTGCGAGTACTTTGGATGAGTACTCACCGCTTCTTTGCTCCCCCCTTGTCCCCTTGATCCGTTTGCTGCGACCAGATGATGGAGCCCCGGAGATGGAGGTCCCCGCCACCGATGACTGCTACCTCGATGGTGCCTACTACTACGTGGAGGCCGCTGATGATCAGGAGTAGTTAGGAGGTTCCCAGGCAGGAGGCCTCGCCTCGTTCGATCGTTGTATCTGTGTGCTAGCCTTCTCTAAGGCACCCCATGTTTTATGTCTGTACTCAGAGATTTGTTGCTTCCGCTGACTCGTGTGTCTATCGAGCTTTCGTATTCTAGCCCTCGAGGCCCCTGGCTTGTAAACGAAGCTGATGTTATTTTATTTGTGTCTAGAGTTGTGTTGTGATATCTCCCCGTGAGTCCTTGGGTTTGATCGTACGCAATTGCGTGTATGATTAGCGTACGATTAAGCCGAGGGCGTCACACCTGGGCCACCCTTTGGCCAGGCCAAGGTGTCAAACATGCACGGCATGCAGGCCACAAGGCACTCGTGAAGTTTGGCCCCAAGTGGAGCTGGTTTGAATAGGTTTTGACTGTTGTTAAGTTTGCAGCAGCAAACTTAGGGCTACTAATGAGGGCACTCACAGGAGAAATAATGGGGAAAAGACATGTCTAGCAGCCTTATGCATGGAAGGACTACATTTTTGCAAAGTTTCAGCTCAAGCAAGGAAGTGTAGCTAGCACTTGCCGTACAAAGCTAGTTTTCAGCCAGAAATCAACTTGAGGATGTGCTACTCATTTTCTCCACATGAGAATGCCATCTCTTAGCTTGAACCAATGCCTTGGGATGCTAGGAACTCTCTGGCAAGAGGTGGGGGCTTTGGCTTAAACATAAGTGGGGCAAGAGGGGTAAAAATAGTGATTCCAAGGGTGAAATGAGGAATAGTTACATGGAGCCTCTCTCCAATAATTGACCAGTGGCCATAGAAATGTTGCTGGAGGTAAAATGTAACTATATGAAGCTGTGGTAGAAAGTTGAGCTCAAGGGTTAAAGTGGAAGGGGCCAAAGTAGCCAATAAAGTAAATGCACACAAGGTGTTTGATGAGTGGAAGAGCAACCAGATGAACTTCAATGGATATGAAACTTAACATGATCAAATAATAGATAAAAATAAGCTTGGACACCAAATTTGGGATTTGGTAGACAAGGTTTCCAATGTAGACTTGGAAAACCCATGAAATGGGCAGAAATGGCTTTCTACTTACAAAACTATGCAAATCAATTCCCACAAAACCAATAATTGGTGTGCAGGCATTATTTGAGCATCAAGGCATGCACAAAAAGTTTGGGGTCAATTGGAGAAACTATAATGTAAAGTTTCGCGAAGTCACAAATCAACAAAGAGGGTTTTGAGGGGCTTGGGACAAGTTATTCTATTCTCCTTGATGCACCACTTGGTGTGGATGCATTATTGGAGTATCAGATCATGTCCATCAAATTTGAGCACAATTGGAGATACTTGACCATGAAGAGTTGCTCAAATTTGGATTTGAACAAATAGGGTTTTAGAATAATTAGGGGAGACAAATCAACATGGATTGAGATGAAACTTGGCAAGATCATCAAACATATCATAGGTGACATGCTGGAATTTTACTGGAATTTATTGAGAATATTTCAATATTCCAAAAGATTGAAATAGGCAGGTCTGGTTTTGGAGGGGTTTGCCCAATATTTTGAACATGACCATGTGTTGAAACTCATATATATGGAATAAATATATCCACTGAGTTTCCCTAAATTTTCGTAAATTTTTTGAAAGCAATAAAAATAAGTTTCCTTCATAAAGACCATTTCTGGCCTCACAGGAAGGCATTTAAATAAATTAGTAAAATAAATTTGAAAATAATAATATGGTGGTTTTGGGAAGTCATTTTGATAATGGGTTTCAAGTAAAATAACTGGTGCAAAATAATTTCCCTAATTTGAGGACTTGTAGCACAAATCTCATCCCAAGGGTTTTGAAAGCTTAATTCAAAGAAATGCTTTTTGGTGAAAATAATATTTGGTAAAAAATGATTTCTGGTCCTAAACACATGGCATGGTCATTAGGCAGGAGTTTTCGGCTAAGGAGGTGAGTGTGGAGTGTAGCAAAAATTATTGAGAATCAACACAAGCATACGAGCAAGCAAGCAAACAATACTCACTTCAAACATCACAATTTTTTTTAATTGGTCCTAATGTTTGAAATAAATTAATTAGTCAGGAAAGCTAAACACAGGGTGTTACATTCGTTGAATATGAGTTGTATCCAACTCCATTTTTTCGAGCGTGCCCGTATAAATGTAGGCAGCATTCGTCAATTATTGGGTTGAGAACCAAGGCGGTTGGGAGTCGGCTAAGATCCTCCGTTAGTAAGTGAGTTTGCTAAAATGTGATTAGCATGTCTAGCCATGCGGCCGATGGTGCTTCAATCTTTCGAGGGCCGAGGCCCCGTGGAGTATGTTGTCCATGGTTGCCCGATGTGTATGTTTGATATATCGTCATCACTTCGGCTTCATCCGACATGTTCATCCAATGGCTGTCAGTGTCATCAGAAGGGAGGAGAGGTTTTCCGTACTTGGTTATATGCTTTACGATCCAGCAAGCTCGAAGGATATGGTTTGGGTTGTGGTTGAGCAGTGTTAAATGCATATGACATGGTCTGCTTAGCAACGTGTCTAGGGTGGTCGTGTCCCTGTTTTCTTCCTCTTTGGAGATGGTGCAATTAGGGTATAGCTCTTGGAAGTAGTGTTGCATGGGGCTTTGTATGTAGGCTGCTCGGGTCTGGTAGGTTGTTCGGCCAGCCAAGTATCTTCCATGATGCAAAATTTTTCTACCAAGTCGGAGAGTTCGACGAATGTTTGGACTCACCATCGAGCAAGGGCAATTAATACCCCTACGTCTCCATGGTTATGGCCGAAGGTAGTAAGCAGTTCGACATCCTAATAGTTGGATATTTTATTTCTAGTAGATAAGAATTGCCGGACGGTCTCTCCAACTTGTTGTTTTATGTAGATGAGGTCCCAGATATTGGTAGGTCCCAAATTTTCTAGGAATACCCGATGTGGGCGGTGGATGTGATCAAATTTTTCAATCCAATCGTGGGGGACTCCATCGTTCTCCCATGTTTGTTGTAGGGAGGTTGTATGGGGTTTGGCTCAACGTCCAAAATATCCATCTTCCTAGACAGATTGGTACGACATTTGTTCCTTGAAGGAGAGTTCAGATCCAGGTTTTCCTCGAAGGGAGAACCGGTGGCCGAATAGTTCGAAGAACCAAGATGCTCTGGGCTGGTCTCCAGATCGTGTCCTGCCACCTCTACGTGGGAGTGTCCTCTGGGTTAATTGTTTCTTCAGGTGATCCGTCGAAAAAGGATATGGGGACGACAAAAGCCTCAAATGGATTAAAATCACCGATTGGAGAAGCCATCAATCCCAAGGATCACACGATGGCCTTTCAATGAAAGCACCAATGTTAGTGTCAAAAGCGACATATCTCGGGTAGGGGGCCTAAGCTGTGAGATTGGATCGAAGGTAACAAGAGACAAAGGACACTACATTTTTACCTAGGTTTGGGCCCTCTCGATGGAGGTAAAAGACTATGTCTTGCTCTTGTTGTATTGACATTGCAGCAATTACAGAGTTGGTCTACCTCAAGATCGTGAGATTGTGAGCTAAAATAATAAGGGTTATGATATTGTGTATATGTGTATCTACAAGCTAAACCCCACGATTTGTATAGGCACCGTGGGTATATAGGGTTACATGAATGTCGGTTACCATCTATGCATTACATATCGAACGAATCATCCTTTCCCTAGAGTGGATGCCATACCTTTGATAGAATCCAGAATATCCACGTTTCCTCGTAAGGCCTCCGAAGTCCTTATCCTTGATGGCCCCTAAGTCCTACCCATGGACTAAAACATCTCGACTGGGACTCCTTAGTCTAGGACTCTATGGCCTTATGTGGCCACGCACACCGGACCCTTAAGACTGATGCGCCCAGGGGAGGGGAACCCTAAGGGGGAGGGCCCTCCACTTGGCTTGGAGGGCACTCCTCCCCCTTTGTTCGCATCCCCGTGATACGTCTCCAAAATAAATAAAAAATGTTTATTGTTCCATGCTATTATATTATCAATCTTGGATACTTTATATGCAATTATAAGCTATTTTATATAATTTTTGGGAACTAACCTATTAACCGACTCCCAAGTGACACTTGTTGTTTTCTATGTGTTTTTGCCTTTTCAAGAAACTAGTACCAAACAGAGTCCAAATGCTATGTAACCTTTTCATGATTTTTCTCGACTAAACAAGGACCTGGAAGCTTCGGATGGAGACTAGACAATACATGAGGAGATGACAATGCAACAGGGCGCACTGAGGGTGTTATGCGCGCCCTGATGACTTGTGGGACCCAGGTGGCTCCATATGACCTAATTCCACGTCCATGAATTCTGTGCAAACATGAAAACAACAGAGAGCCACCCGCAACACTTTTTCCACCGCCAGAAATTTCTGTTCCGATGGGAGGCCATCTGGAGACCTTTTCCGGTGTCGTGCCAGAGGGTGAATCGATCATGGAGGCCTTCAATAACAACCTTGCTGCCTCCATGATGATGTGTGAGTAGTCCACCGCAAACCTACATGTCGATAGCTATTATTTAGATGGATCCTTCCCTCTCTTTAATCTTCAATACAAAGTTCATTGCGACTACCATGGTGATCTATTCGATGTAATCCTCTGTTGCGGTGTGTTTGTTGCGATCCGATGAATTATAGGTTTATGATCATATTATTCATGAGTATTAATTGAGTCTTCTCCGAATAGTTTTATACATTATTGTTATATCTTCCTATTTCTCTCTGTCTATCAATTTGGTTTGGCCAACTAGATTGATTTATCTTCAGTGGCATTGGTGCATTTTGATGCATTCAATCTTGTGTTGCTCAACCCCAATGATAGAAAGGGAAGGGACATGTATGTATTGCTGCCATTAAGGATAAAACTACGGGTCCTGAACATATTGCTTGTCTTACTTTGTCTGCGTCATGTCATCTTGCTCCAAGCATTACTTTGTTTCATACTTAATATTCTAGATGCATGTTGGATAGCAGTCGATGAGTGGAGTAATAGTAGTAGATGCAGGCAGGAGTCGGTATTCTTGTTTATGGACAAGATGCCTATATACATGATCATTGCCTTGAACAAGATATCATAACTATGCGCTATTCTATCAATTGTCCAGGAGTAATTTGTTTTCCCACCATATGCTATGTTCAAGAGAGAAACTTTTCCTGAAAACTATGACCCCCGGGTCTACATAAACATAATAACAAAACTCCAAAATACTTTTCTTAAATTTATTAACTACTATTTACTTTTGTTTGTTTCTGTTATCTATCTACCACTCTTTAATCCTTGTAAGTAACTAGTTCAATGGGCTAGACATCCCTCTTGCCCACATTGGGTGCTGCTAAAGGAGGTTTGCATCGTTGTCTTATTTTCTCTATAACCTTGGTTCTTACTGAGAGTAATACTTATCTCTACTTTCTTGCACGTCCCCTCCTCTTCGAGTAAATTCACAACACAGTTTACATGTTGAAGTTAAAATTTGTACCACCGTTGCGGGCAAGACATCATTAAATTCTCACGAGGTTCCTTGACACAAATTATGATTCACTTGTTCTACTTTTTATTTTCTTTTATATTTTCTTTCTTAAAAATGTCAGAAAGACAAAAATATTTATCTTTTCTAGTTTACTTGTTTTGCTTGTTAGTTACCATCATGAATGAATTTGATAAGGTTAGTGGCATTCCCACCACAAGTGCGGAACACTTTGGTCATCAAGCTTCCCCAGATAATGAGAGTACGAAAAGAAGCTTTAATGAAGTTGTTAAGGAAAAACTTGATAACATTTCATATGAGCATTCTTCTAAACAAGAACCTACAATTATGCAAACGAAGACATTTCAAATCGGTAGCGGTAATATTATTGGGAAAAGTGTAATTCAAGATTTTTTCACTTGTGGTAGCTCATTAACATTGATAGGATGACCCTTTCTTGCTAGAACTACTAGTTATGAGTATGTTATTACTTTGCTTATAGTTGAATTGGAGAGACAATTTGTGGACATGCATCCTCGTATACAATGGTTGTTTCTAGAATTCTATAATATTCCCGATGCTTCTACTAAGCGCTTAACCGTGATATTTCTCATTCATGAGTTCAGTCATATTATACAATAAGCTAGGGAGTTATTTGCTCATTATATAATCAATGGTGAGTACCCACCTATAGAAGGTATTCTGTGTGACTTTGAGGAAATAAGAAAATTGAGATCAACAGATTATGTTGCTTATGATGAGAATCTTAGAAAAAAGGTTCCACCTAATGTTTTGGTCGAAAATATTCAAGAACGCAATGATAAATTTGTGATAGAAAATCTTGGTTTGGATCTTGTACTTTATAAAGAATTAAGGAAGTACCTTTATCAAAACTTATGTAATGAAGAGTTTTCTATTGCTTACGAAAAGCCTAAGGAGGAACCTTCTCGTCGTGAAATTGATCTCACGGACCCTTATGTGGTAAAATATAACATTTAATTATTTTTGCTTACCGTTGAGGAAAATTGCTGCTCGAAGAAGGGAGTATGATTTTAGTAAAATGGATTTTTCCCATGACAATCACACTTGATACTATGCATTATGCCTAGCTTGCGGCATAAAACAATATTTCTTGTTTTTTGACCCAGATAAAATAATATCTCTTGTTGGGAGGCAACCCAATAGTTATCTTAATTTTTTTGGTTTTAACTTCAGTTTTGATGTGTTGACATGATTATTGATACTTTAATGATTGTGTTTTTATGTTTTAATTTGTGTTTGTGCCAATTAAAGCCTTAGGGATGATATGAGTGATAATAGAATTTATGCTGTGCAAAAACAAAAACTTATACATCCATTTCATAATTTCTCCAATTTTACTGGAACGTCTATTTGATCTGAATTTTTTTACATTGTATTGGTATAAAAATTCCCCAGGTTTTACTAATGTTTCATAATTTTCGGAGTTAGAGGAGTATGGTTTTAGTGCTGATCACTACAATCTGTTCTATTTTAGACAATTTCTTTTTCTGCTTGCAACATTTGCTTGTTTTGATGATGCTATGGATTATATTGAGGGTTATAAATGATGGATAATTTAGAGAGCATTATATTATGCAATATATAAAAATTAATCAATTCATAATAATACCTAAAGTTTATGATTTGCATATTATACTAACCGATCTCATGAGGTTTATGTTGAGTTTTGTGTGCTAAAGTTTTCATGTTTTGCGTGAGAAAATGATGGATAAACGAATAAGGAGTAGCAAGAACGTAAGATTGGGGATGCCCAAGGGACCCAAAGGTATTATTCAAGGAAGACCCAACCGTCTATGCTTCGGGATGCCCAGCAAGGCATCCCCTCTTTTGTCTCCATTCTATCGGTATGTCACTTGGAGCTATATTTTTAATCATCACATGATATATATTTTTCTTGGAGTGTCGTGTATTATAGTTTGCTTTTATTCTAGTTCCCCATAATATTTGTTTTCTGGACACACAATTATGAGAGAGACACATGTTCATCACAATTTGTAAGAATTCTCTATATGCTTCACTTATATCTTTTTTGCTAGGTAGTTGCTCTAGTGCTTTACTTATATCTTTTAGAGCACCGTGGCGTTCATATTTTATGGAAACAATTATACTCTCATGTTTAAATTATATAATTTGGATATTCTAATAAATAGTAATGGAAACATGCACGGGTTACAAGACTAGTCCAAAAAGGATAGTTATCCAAGGGGATATAATAAAAAACTTTCATTTGGCTCACTAAAGGAGAATCGTGGGTTAGTTATATTGAAGTAGTAATATGCAAAGACATGAATACATGATTATTTGTTAGTATAAATATCAGTATTAAATTATGTTTTTCATTACTCGTCTAAATATTCCTTATGGCATGATGATGATGTGTGAGCATTCTTATGTCTGATTGAAATCCTATGTTATGTTCGGGTCAAAGGCACGCGATGGTTAACTCCTACCAACCTTCTCCCTAGGGGTATGTGGTAGTACTTTGATTCAAGAGAGCTAATATGATTTACAATAAGTATATGAGTTCTTTAGGGCTAATTTGAAGCCATGGATATGCGCACTCTCACCTATCCATAATTGCTAGCCTCTTCGGTACCATGCATTGCCCATTCTCACCTCGTGGATCGGTGCAACCTTCCCAATGCATCAAAACCCCGTGATATGATAGGGTCAATCACAGCTAAAGCACCCTATATCTTCGTTAAAACATACACCATACCAACCTAGCATGGAATTTCCATAGCCATTTTGACATATATTTACATGCAACTTCCACCGTTACATCACATGTCTTGTGTTTTCATCATCATATTGCTTTGCAGGATCATATACCTCACAGAATATTTGTGGAAAAGACACCGTTCATCATCACCTACATGTTACACTAGATTGTTGCACATCATGGTACACTTACATAGGCATTCATATACATTCATCTTGTATAGTAGTTTTTCATACCGAGTTGTAAGTAAATAAAAGGGTGATGATGTTCATTATTAGGGCACTGTCTTAGTGAGGAAAGGATGATGGTGACTATTATTCCCCACAAGTCGGGATCAGACTCCAGACAAAAACAAAAGAAAAAATAAAGAAAGGAAAAAGGAGAGAAAAAGGCAAAAACAAAAAATAATAAAATGAGAGAAAATAGAGAAGGGGCAGTGCTACTATATTTTTCCACACTTGTGCTTAGAGGGAGCACCATATTCTTCATATAGAGAATCTCCCGAGTTGTAGTTTTTTCATATGCTAGTGGGAATTATTTATCATAGAACTTGGCTTGTATATTCCGATGATGGGTTCCTCAAATGCTCGAGGTCTTCATAAGAAAGCAAGTTGGTTGCACACCCACTTAGATTTCGTTGAGATTTCATACACTTATATCCCTAGTGCTTCCGTTGCATGGAAAATCCCTACTCCTCACATTGATATATATGTGTGTGCATGTCCAAAGCCCGTTGATCCGCCTTGTTGATGTGAGACTTTGTTTCCACTTTGTCTGCTTTTGATCTCTACCACCATATTTTATTCCACCCATATGCCATATCCATGGTTCACTCTCATGTATTGAGTGAGGTTAGAAATGTTGAAGCGGGTTTGAAGTATGATCCAATTGCGTGACTTGACACTGAGGTGCTCACGGTTTATACATATGAAGTGAGGACGCAGTCATGCCATGCTAATATGATAAAATGAGTAGGGAATAACATTCTTGAAGGACCATATATTTTAAATATGAATGATTATATTGTTTTCTGCATGTTTTTGGCTTTTAAGGAAACCAGTACCAAACCAACTCCAAATGATACAAAGCTTTTTGATGAATTTTTCTGGACCAAAATAGGACCTGGAAGCTTCAGAGGGAAACCAAACGACACACGAGGAGACGACAAGGCAACATGGCACACCCTGATGCATTGTGGGACCCATGTCGCTCGATCTGGCCTAATTCCACCTCCATAAGTTCTCTAAAATCGTGAAAGCAACAGACATGCACCCGGAACACTTTTTTTGCGGCCGCAAGCTTCTGTTCCATCGGAGGCCATCTAGAGACCTTTTCTCTACCCCGACGAAGTGAGAATCGATCACGGATGTCATCTACATCAACCTTGATCCCTCCTTGATGATGTGTGACTAGTCCACCATGGACATGGAGGTCTATAGCTAGTACCTAGATGGCTTCTTCTCTCTGTTTGATCTATTCGATGAAATCCTGTTTCGTGGTGTGTTTATTGGGATCGATGAATTGTGGGTTTATGATCAGGTTATTCATTAATGTTAATTCAGTCTTCTATGAATTATTTTATGCATAATTGTTATAGATTCATATTTCTATCCGATCAATCGGTTTGGTTTGGCCAATTAGATTGATTTATCTTGAGTGGGAGTGGTGCGTTGTGACGGGTTCAATCTTGAATTGCTCAATCCCAATGACGTAAAGGGACATGACACGTATTGTATTGATTCCATTAAGGATAATATGATGGGGACAATCTTGTGTCTGTTTGATAATTAATAATCCAAATGCATTTTGGATAGAGGTCGACGAGTGGAGTAGTAGTACTAGATGTAGACAGGAGTCAGTCTACTTGTTTATAGACATGATGCATATATACATGATCATTGCCTTGAATGGATGTCATAACTATGCGCTATTTTGTCGATTGCACAACAATAATTTGTTTACCCATCATTGCTATGTCAAGAGAGAAGCCTCTAGGGAAAAATATTGCCCCTGGGTCTACTTAATCATAATAACAAATGCTCCAAAAATACTGCTGTAGTTTGTTTACTATTATTTACTTTTGTTTGTTTCTATTATCTATCTACTAGTATTTAATCCTTGCAAGCAATGAGTTCAAGGGTTAGACAACCCTCTTGCCCGCACTGGGTGCACGTGTTTGGTTCTATGTGAGTAGGTGCTGCTGAAGGAGGTTTGCGTGATTTTCCTATTGGTTTTGATAACATTGGTTCTCAGTAAGGTAAATACTTATCTCTACCGTGTTGCATCACCCTTCCTCTTCGGGGAAAATCCCAACACATTTTACAAGTAGCACCCCTCCCTTGGAGGAGGGGCTAGGGCTGGCCGGTCCCTCCACTCCCCAACATTAAAGGTGGAGGGATAGGGGAGAGGATCACCCCTTGCCTCTTGGTGCAACGCCCTCCCATCTCTCCCATTCTTATCTTGTTTGTCATCCTGACTCCGCTCAACGAGGCCCTGCTGGCATTGCACCACAACATTCGCCGCCATGCCATCGCTGAAAGCACAAATGCTCCACTGGTTGTTTTGATGTTTAATGACGACATACATTAAATCTTGGACTAACAGTTTTATCAAGTATGTTTCAGGAGAAGTTCAATGACAAAAATAGCTAGGACATGTTGAACAACCCCTTGTATGCAAAAGAATCATATTGGCAAAAGTTCAAAGATTCTACATTTTACTTTAAGTGATTTTATCACATTGAGTCCATAGGAAAGCCAATACTACTAAGAGGGGATGAGGTACTAATGACGATCTGATTGCTCAAGTATTGAGAGATATGCCACCAAATGCCTCAAACACTTGCTCACGAAGTATTCTGTCCAAAACCCTGAACTGCCAAATCGAGGTAATCCAAGTTTTCCATTTTGATCTCATCGAGTTAGACCAGACAGAAATCTAAGCCGAACCTAATTTCTGCGTGCAACCAAGACTGCATTCGGTGGAACCGAAAAGTAGTGACCAAGGATCGGGGGTCGAGATTTTGAGTTTCGGAATTTTGAAGTTTTCATTTTCGGGGCCAACAAAGTGACGGAACTCTCTAGGTTAGGACGAATCGGTCTCACCGAGAAGTACCGTTCGGTCTCACCAAAAATACAAAAGTTGGGACTTTTTGCACTAGTTGTAAGCACTGAGATTTCTCTTCGGTGTCATCGAGTGGGCCAATAATGTTATAATGATTGGATTTTTTATGAAGGCTATATATGCCCCTCCACCTCCCTCTCACTCATGCAGAGAGAACTCAGAACGAGCAAATATTTCCACCATTCATTTCTTGAGAGAGAACCACTTACTCATGTGTTGAAATCAAGAGATTCCACTCCAACCAATAGATCCTTGATTTCTAGCCTCCCCAAGTTGCTTTCCACCCAATTGTTCTCTTCTACAAGACAAATTTTGTGAAAGAGTCATTGATTGTTGAGGAGACTATATTTTGAAGCACAAGAGCAAGGAGTTCATCATCGTGCAACATCTATTACCTTTTGGAGTGTGATGTTTCCTAGATTGGTTAGGTGTCTCTTGGAAGCCTCCAAATCATGTGTATTTGAACCAACAAGTTTGTAAGGGCGAGGAGATCGCCTAGTTCGTGAAGATCTACCTCGAATGAGGCTAGTCCTTCGTGGACGTTAGCCATGGTGGAATAGGAAAGGCAACGTCGTGGACCCTTCGTGGGTGGAGCCCTCCGTGGACTCGTGTAACTGTTACCCTCCGTGGGTTCAAGTCTCCATCAATGTGGACGATGATAACACCACCTATCGCAACCAGACGAAAAATCTTTGTGTCTTCATTGTGTTTGATATTCCTATCTCGACCATCATTTACCTTCTTGCACTTGCATGGTATTTATTTTTCGCTGCTCATTCTCTAGATATGCATGTGTAGGAATCATAGTATACAACTTAACTTGTGCAAAAATCTGCCTAAAACTCAAGCAAACTAAAAACTGCTCATATGAATTGTTAAGTGTCTATTCACCCCTCCCCTCTAGATGCAACTTCTTGATACCATAGTCATGCTGGTTACAATCGCATCTACTTCTCCGCCCTCTCTTTCTGGATCAAGGAATAGGAGAGCCTCCGAGCCGTACATGTGCTGAACGCGGAGGTGTCAGCCATTTAGCGCTATATTAGATTGGATCACAATTGGATCATGAAGTGTACGATTACATCAACCGCATAATAGATGCTTCGCTTAACGGTTTACGATGGTAAGTAGACACACTCACTCTCTAGTTTCTATGCATCTTCGTAAAAGATCTTGGGTGTTTGTAGGATTTTTTTCATGTTTCGTTTCCCAATAATGACATCATGATCTAGGTTTATGCATAGATGATATGCACGAGTAGAAGCACAAAGAAGTTGTGGGTGTTGATGTTCAGATTGCTTACCTCTATTTTGTATTTTGGAATTAGCGGTATTATGGGATGGAGCAACCTGGACCAACTTTACTTGTCCTCGTACAAGACACCGGATCCACTGACACACATGCAAATTGTATTGCATAAAGTGGATGACGGGTGTTTGTCTCTCTAACTTTTGTTGAATTTGATTTGACAATAGCGGTCCTTGTAGAAGGTTAAAAGGCAACTTGAATATCACTATTGTGGCTTTGCGTACATAAGAATGATTCTTTCTAGTTACCCGACTAGCCACATAAAATTTGCAGCAATTAAGTATGGGACATTTGACTTGTTTTTGCACGACATGTTGTGATATGATACAACCAAGATGTGATTTGATATATGTTGATCTATGAGATGACCATGTTGTGCAACAGTTGCTACTTGTGAGCTGTGTTGGGGTTTCCCCGAAGTGGAAGGGTGAAGCAACATAGTAGCGATAATTATTTCCCTTAGTGAGAACCAAGGTTATCGAACCAGTACTAGAATCAAGTAAACTCTCATCGTCACCACCTACAGACACAAAATCAAACACTTGCCACCAACACGGGCAAGAGGGTTGTCAAGCCACTTGAACTCGTTACTTGCAAGCATTAATTCTGATAGATATAGATTTAAAAGAGAAGGTAAATAAATAATAATAATACTTTAGGAATGTACTTTTCGTTTTAGGAATATGATTAAGTAGACCTGTGGGCCATTGTTTTATGTAGAGGCTTCTCTCTCGAACATAGCATATAGTGGGTAAACAAATTACTATTGGGCAATTCACAGAATAGCGCATAGTTATGCCATGTTATTCATAGTAATGAGTATGTGTATATAGGCATCACATCAGTAAACAAGTAGACCAAAATGATCCTGCGTCTACTACTATTACTCCTCTTCGAGAGTGCTTCTATGCTTACTTCTCTAGGTATTAAGTTCATGACAAATAGAGTAATGCTTGGAGCAAGATGACATGATGTAGACAAGTAATACAAACAATATGTTTAGACCCCGCAAAAAGAGTAATGCTTGGAGCAAGATGACATGATGTGGACAAAATAGTACAAACAATATGTTTAGATCCCGCGTTTTATCCATATTAGCAATTATACAATACACGTCTTGTCCCCTTTTGCCACTGGGATATAGAGCACTCCAAGATTCAACCCACTACAATGCACAACTCCTTAAAGAATAATCATTAATATTCTAAATATATGATACCTAAATAATATTATTCCCTACTCATTTTATCATATTAGTATGGCATGACTCCGTCTTCACCGGATAAGTATAAATCATGAGCACCTCGGTGCCAACCCAAGCAATTGGATCATACTTCTAACGCGCTTCAACATTTTCAACTCCACGCAATACATGGGCGTGAACCATGGATATAGCATATAGTTGGAATAGGGTATGGTGGTACATATTAAAGGAGTCAAAAAGGGAAGAAAGTCCCGCACCGAATAGGCGGACTAGTCGGCTATGTATATGCCCCTCAATCGATATAAATGCAAGGAGTAGGGATTGCCATGCAACAAATGCACTAGATCTATAAGTGTATGAAAGCTGAAATTAAACTAAGTGGGTGTGGATCCAAATTCCTTGCTCATGAAGACCTTAGGCATCTGAGGAAACCCGTCTAGCATATGAAAATAACAACTCAGGAAAGTCGCTATATGAAGAACATGGTGCCACTCAGCACAAATGTGGTAAAAAGATAGTAACATTGCCCCTTCTCTCTTTCCCCTCTTTTTTTTCTTTATATTTTTTTCGTGGTGGGATTTCTCTTTTATTCTCTCCAATATTTCTCTTTTTTATTTTTTCGTCGGGAGTCTCATCCTGACTTGTGGTGGTATTATATCCGCCATCATCCTGTCTTCACAAGGACCATACTCTAATAACGATAATCATCACACTTTTATTTACTTACAACTCGATAAATATATACAAGATGACTCTATATTAATGCCTCTCGCAGTGTACCAGGATGTGCAATGATCTAGCATAACATGTAAATAATGATGTACAGTGGCTTTGCCACAAATACTATGTCAACTATATGATCGTGCAAAGCAATATGATGACGAACACACAAGTCATGTGACAGAATGGGGGAAGTTGCATGGTAATGCAGCTCAGAATGGCTATGGTAATGCCATGATAGGTAGGTATGGTCGCTGTTTTGAGGAAGATATAGGAGGCTTATGTGTGATAGAGCATATCATATCACGAGGTTTGGGTCCACCGCCGAAGATTGTACCAACTCTCGAGGTGAGAATGGGCAATGCACGGTATTGAAGAGGCTACCAAAGTGCTAAAAGGTGGGAGTGCGTGTATTGATGGATTCACATTAGTCATAAATAAATAATATACTTATTGTAAATCATCATTCTCTCTCTCGAAGCAAAGTACTACCACATGCCCCTAGGGAGGAGGTTGGTAGGAGTTAAGCACCGCATGCAACAAATTATAACAACATACAGGATTTCACTAAGACATATTAATGCTCACACTTCATCACCATGTAATGACCAGTATTTAGATGAGAAGTAAATAACATGATTTAATACCAATATTATTACTAAACAATGATCATGAACCCATGTCGTTTTATATTACTATATCAATATAATTACCCCGCACGTCTCTTCTTAGGTGGGCTACATGACAGTTTTTGTTATATCCTCGTTGAATACCTATCCTTTTTGGACTAGTCTTATAACATGTGCAAGTTACCATTCCTATTCTTTAAACTATCAAAAATATTTCAGTGAAGCATGAAAGTACAATCGTTTCACTAAAATATGACGCGTCGTGCTCTCAAAACATATAAGTGAAGCACTAGAGAAAGTACCTAGCTCAAAAAATATAATTAAAGCACATAGGATATTATAATAAATTCTGATGAACATGTGCCTCTCTAAAAAATGTGTGTCCAAAAAAGAATGACTGTGGAAAACTAAAAGGAAATCAAACTATAATGCACGACACTCCATGCAAAACTCATATCAATGCTCAAAATATTGCTCTAAGTGACACACCGATAGAATGAAGACAAAATAGGGGATGCCATCCGGGGCATGCCCAAGCTTAGATGCTTGGGTCTTCCTTGAATATTACGTTGGGCGTGCCTTGGGAATTCCCAAGCTTAGGGTCTTGCCACTCTTTATTTCTTCATCCATCGTTGTCTCACCCAAAACTTGAAAACTTTAGCATAGAAAACTCAAGAAAAAACCCCGTGAGATCCGTTAGCATAATAGGCAAATTGTAAACTATAGGTACGGTTCTAAATTTATTCAGATTTAATTATTGCATAAGGAACATTATTCTAACTTATCCATGAATTATACCCCCAATATAATCAATAGCATCATAAAAATAAGAAAACTATGCAAGCAAAAACAGAACCTATCTAAAACAAAACAGTTTGTAATGATCAGAACCAAAACCATACTTAATGATCAGAACAAAAACCGGAACCAAAAACAAGCAAACTATCCAAGGAAAAACATATTTTGTCTAAAATAAAACAGTCTGTAATGATCATAACCAAAGCCATACTTTTTAAAATTCAAAATTCTGATTAATTAGGACATCCTAGGACATGTTTATATCAAAACTTCTAAAAATATTTAGCTCGAAAAGACGTTATGGTAAAATCAGAGAAATTCTGCACTCGACATAAAAGTTTCTCTTTTTGCACATGATCAATTCGACTGTCTTCCAAATCATCCCACAGGCTTTAATCGGCACAAAAACTTAAAAACATAATAATTACAGTAGAAGTAATCATGTCATCACACCAACAAATAAAATCAAATAAAACAAAATAACTATAGGACCCACCAAGTGCTTTGTTTATACCCCTAGCTAGGCATACTACATAGTATGAAGTACTATCATCCTTCATGGTCAGTCCATAAGTGGCCCTCATGATAGACTCATAAGGTGGTTTAATTCTCTTTCTAGGTAAGTGTTCCATCCCTTCTTTAATAAGTATTGGAATCTTATATTTCCTTCCTTCATATCAATAATAGCACCATAGTTCGTAGGAATGGTCTACCAAGTATTATAGGACAAGATGGATTGCATTTAATATAAAACACAATAAAAACCACAACCACATAATTTCTATTAACAATAATAAGAACATGATTTATTCTACCCAATGGTTTCTTAATAGTGGAATCTGCTTAATGCAAGTTAAGCGAACATTCATTTATATCGGTGAGACCTAGAAAATCACATAAAGATCTATGTATAATAGAAATGCTAGCACCAAGATCACACAGATAATTGCATTCATAATATTTAAGATTAATTTGTATAGTAGGTTTCCATTCATCATGCAATTTTCTAGGTATTGAAACCTCCAATTCAAGTTTCTCCTCATGAGCTTTTATCGTAGCTTCTACGATATGTTTAGTAAAAGCTTTGTTTTGTTCATATGAAGTAGGTGAGATAATCATGGATTGCAACAAGTAAATACATTGAACCAAAGAACAACTTTCACAATTAAAGACCTTGTAATCCAAAGTAGTGGGTGCATCACTATGTAAAATCTTGACCTCTACAAACCCACTTTTTTCATTTTTACCATTAGGATCATCACCCTCCAAACAAACAGGAACAATTCTAGCTAAAGTTGACTCATCTCCAGTACTTTTTTCATATATTTTTGGATTAGTTAACAAAGATTCAATAGGAGAAACACCGCTCATTTTAATATCTTCATCATGATTACGATAAAAATCGTGTGGAATAGTCTTTTCTAGGAATTCTTGCTTAGATCTCAATCTATTGTTCCCCTCCTTACTTTCATTAATAGAGACTTGAATAGATTGACCAGACTCATTAATATCATGCTTAGGTGGCAAAAAATTAATTTTAAGAGTATCCACATCATGAGCAATCCTATCCATGTTTCTAGCCATATCATCGACTTTATGTAGTTTTTCTTCTAACATAGTGTCACAGCCCTAGCTTTCATTTGTTTGCCAAGAATTCATGCATGCATTATAAGAACTCTGATGTTGAAATAGGAAGCGATCAAAACCCCAATGATTGAATTTTTTTTGACAACAAGGCAATAAAAATTAATACCTTAAAAGGGACCAAGAAAATGTTCCAAATACTTGGTAAAATAGTGACATAAAATAAATTTGTGAAACCAAAATTCTAGGTCACAGGAACTTTTGAAAAAGGATTTTGAGTTGACCAAATAGCTATTTGGAATGGAATTATTTTGATTCCTTCTATTTTAAAGTTTCAAAAATGTTGAAACTTTTATGTGGCATTGGATATTATTATCTTTGTCACATAATAACATTTTAGGGTTTTATTTTTGGTCAAAAAATTTATTTTTAAACCTAAATCTAAATGCCAGAAAGAAATAGAATAGAAAAAAAAGAAGCTTACCTGTCGCCCCCTGCAGGCCCAGCCCACCAGGGGCTCCCGTGTCACCTTCCTCCTCCTGCTAGTAGGCAGAGGAGAAGATGAGCACGGGGCTGGCCGCGCCACCTCCTCCTCGTCGTGGCAGCCTCTCCTCGCCTCCTCCGCGCCAGCAACCCCCCCCCCCCCCCCCCGTGCCTCTCTTTTCTACCTCCCCCGAGCCCCTCCCTCTCTCTCCCTTATATCTCCCCTCTGCTCTTTTTCCTCTTGCCATGGCCGAGCTCGGCTCGAGCTCACCGACACCTCCGACCACCCGAAGTCCTCCAAAGCTCCCCGGTAGCTCTGCCGCATCGCCCTCAACCTCACCGCCGAAGGAATCGGACCGCAGGGCCTAGAGACGACGAGCGCGAGCGCCCTCCCCATCTCTGGCCGCCGGCAACCTCGAGGCAGATTCGCCCTGCCCCGAGCTCCTCCTCCGTCGCTCTTGCCTCCTTTGGAACCGCCGTGAGCTCCTGCTCCTCCTCCTATGTTCTCCCCCTCCGTTCCTGCCCTCTAGCACAAGCCCTACCATGGCCGACTCCGGCCACCGCCCAAGGTCGTCGCCGGCCTCATTCCGGCGACCTCCTGGCCCGTGGCTGGGTTGGACTGGATGCTGCGCTTCATCAGCTATCCGTAGAACTCAACTGCGTGCAAATCCGAAGCCTATAGCGCAAAATCAAGGAATTCCGACGAGCCCCCGTTACTCTGTTGGTCGCCGGCCTGAGCCACTGCCATGTGGGCCCAGCCGGCAGGTGTTTAATTAGCGCCTAATAACTATTTAGTTAAACAATGACTCACTCACACTGGGCCCTACGGCTCTAACATAAGAATTAAGATTAACCTAACTCTGTTAATTTAACTCTATCACTGACGTGTGGACCCCACACGTCACGATTTACCTGACCCAGGCCAGTTGACTGCTGACGCAATGTTGACGCAGTGCTGACGCAGTAATTGATTTTCTATTATAAAATAATTCTAGAAAATACCTAAAACTTCTAAAAATCATAGAAAATAATATGTAAGTCAAATGAAAATAATTTATATATGAAAAAGTATCAGAAAAATCCAAAGAATCAAATTATGGAATTTACATGCTGGTTTGAGAAAGTTAACAACACCAAATAGGCAAAATGATGAATAGGGTAAATTTAATAAATAGTTTGAAGTTGGAATTTGATTCCTATTTGAATTCCGCTTCAATTACTATGACCAAACAATGATCTAGGAAACTCAGCACCCCAAAATGACATCCTTATGCATGTTAAAAACAAGTTATACCTGAGCATCAGGTCGAATCAATTAAAAGGGTATACCTTGTTGAAGTGATGTTCGAATCCTGATTCAAATCCAGCTTCAACCTAAGAAATGGTAGCTATATTTTCCCTGTCACATTTCGTCTCCATTTCTTGATCATGCATGATAGTGTTGCATTTCCGTGAAGTAATTGTTGTTCCTTTCTTGTTTGCCGGTGTTGTTCCCTCTCAGTAGACGATGGTTCCGACGATGCGATCGTTGACATTGATGAAGACTCATTGCTATCTTCAGATGTGTCAGGCAAGCAACCCCCCCCCCCTTGAGCATGTTGATATAAACCCACTCTCTCGCTCCTGCTCTCTTTTACTTCATTAGGACAAACACGATTCAACTGTACATGTTATCGGTAGTTGAACCCATTCCTCTGCATGACCTGATTTTGTCATAGTAAATAGTTGAAACCACTTAGCATGAGTAGCAACTGGTTGAGCCTTGTTGTGCTTACTCATCCATGTTTGTTTACAATGCCTGCTATGCTTAGAGTGGTGACGGGTCTGACCATCTAGATGATGAATCGGAATGGTTGTGATCATGTCCTCCAGTGTGAGAGTAAAAGTGTGAATCCGATTTGATAAAGGTAGCGATGAGAGGCCATGTAGGAGTACATGGTGGGTTGTCTCATTGGGACCGTCCCTAAGAACTGAGTTCTGTGTATGTTATCCAAGACGAGATACTACCACACATTGGGATACTTAATTGACCATCTTGGCTTATTAATCGCCTAGATCTCTGTCCAGGAGTTGCAACTAGTTTCTGGTGTTTGTAGGAAAAGTGTTGGCGGCCGTGTTTAGCTCTGCCCGACGGGGTAGGCTTTTCTGCGGTAGATACACAGTGGCACGGTGTACCAAGTGGCACCCGGATGGTGGGCTTGGGAACCCTGCGCACATCGTTTGGGGCCGTAGAAGAAACCTCGGTCGGACTTCCTTGCGGGTTCAGTCTCAAATAGGCGATAAACCTGGACTAGGGTCTTGTGTGGTTAACGGTCGTGGCCGACACCCACGGCAGTGCTTCCGCTTGAAGGTTGCTGAGATGCATGACGTGCACATGGTGATAAGTGGTGGGAGCGTGTGTGAAGAAGTATACCCCTGCAGGGTGTTTTAATCTATTCGAATAGACGCGTCCTCGTATATGGACTACTTGGAAGCATTATGTGGTACATAGACAAGTTAAATGGATACTCTAAAACATGCAAGATAAGTGTGAGTGCTATGGAAGGCCTTCTTGTAGGGAGACGAGAGTGGATCTATAGTGGTGTATTGAATTGGTGAATATGTGGACTCGTGTGCGCTATCCCACCTCAAAGAAAGAACTTGTAGTCATAGTACAGGTTAGCCAAGAGTCAAAGCTGGCTTGCTGCAATCAAACCCCACAATCCTTTCATTGAAACATGATGCATATATAGATAGTTCTGATGTAAGACTTACTGAGTACCTTTGTACTCACGGTTGCTTTATTTATGTTTTTGCAGAGAAGACTTAGACTCATTAAAAGGTTCTACGCGATGTGTTCGATGTTGACCGGAATAGCTTGGGAATCCCAGACAGAGGTCTGGCTCCTTTGGTAGGGTCGTCGTAGCTTTTCAGGCTCTTCCAGCCACTTTTAGTAGATGTCTGTACCTAGACATGATTTGCTTCCGCTTGTTGTTTGTATGATTTGAGTGTCGGGTCACGGGACCCCTGTTTGTACTAACACACTATGTTGATTCTTATGAGTCCTTAATAAAAGCTTGAGTCATAGAGTTATGTTGTGATGCCATGTTGTATCTACACATATCGTGCATATTGTGTGTATGTTATGAAATGCATTATATGTGTGGGATTCGACACCTCGTTGTGTGCCTTTAGTTGTACTCTTTATAGGGAAATGCCTCTTTGTGCTTCTATCGAGCCTTGGTAGCTTGCTATTGCTCTAGACAGATTGATTGACCGGCGTGTATCCTTCTTTGCTGCTATGTCTGTCCCCTCGGGGAAATGTCACGCAGAGTAATGGAGTCCTTGTAGCTTGCTACGACTCGTCTACACACGTTGTTGATCGACACCTGCCTTGCTGGGTTATGTATGCCTGTCCCTGTATGGATGTACCGCTTGGGTTTATAACTAGTCATGTCGACCCGGGTTCTTTGTCGTTTGAACGCTAGCAACATATTCATATACGTGAGCCAAAAGACGCAAACAGTCCCGGCTAAGGTAAGGTGGCAGCCCTGGATTTTACCGTGCGTGATGCCGCAAAGTGATGTGATGAGTTACAGGCTAGGTTCTTATGACTCAGGATCGGGGTCCCGACACATAGTGTTGAAGTTATTTTGAGAAATAATAAATTATTTAAGGGTGTTCCCAAGGTCATAGAATATGCTATTATTATTAGATTAATTACCATAAGAATTACCATAATTATTATAGGAATTAGTGGGATACAGTCTAGGATTGAAATTCCCTCAATAAGCATTGTTGTTGAACTTATTTCTAGAGACAAAATTCACATCAATAACAACATTATTTTGCTCAATCAAGGTAGATAGTGACACATCATTGGTATCAACATGAACATTCTTATTGGCAAACATATTAATAAGATCATCCATTTTATCTCTCAAGGTAGTGATTTCTTTGACAGAGTTTGTTTTCTTACTAGTTGGAGCTAGCTCCGTATGCCATTGATATTAATTTGTCATGATATTATCTAGAAGTCTCGTAGCATCTTCCAATGTAATTTCTATGAACGTACAACCTATGGAAGAATCTAGGACGGTAACATCCATTGCAATTTGGAATGTTTTACAATTTTACCCAAGCATCTATTGCACCTGATTGAAATTGTGGTGACATTTGAAATTTGAGAGGCATTTGAATTTTCTTTTTGAATTTGACTTCAATTCAATTGGTATTTGAATTATATTCAAACATCCTTGACATAAGTAATTTGATAAAAAGGTATGAGAGTAGGTAACATGACCCTCGAAAAGTCAAAAGAAATAACGCCAAAAATATATGAATGTCAAATTTGGGTCTTCTTGGAATTATCAAAAAATGTTTTGTTATGAAATAATATTTTGCCTCTAAAAAATTGCCCATGGTTTAGGATTAAGTTTTCTGATCGTTTTGGTATATAATGCCCTATTTTATTTCTACTACAAATAGAGAAAGAGAGAGAGCGAAAAGCAAAGACATAAAGTTACGCTGGAGGGAGTGCAATCTGTGTCGCACGTTATATGTTGGGATACGCGCATGTTTGTGTGCATGTGAGAGAGAGAACCTTATCTACAAGAAAGTGGGAATCTCGATGCAAACAAACGGTTCAGATAGCAACCATCCCAGCTAGTGTTGATAGCAAATCAATGGCCTCACCCGAAATAACAAACGAAAGGGCCAACATGCCGCCCAAGCCAGCCCACCCCAGCCACGTGCGACTAGGGCACATGGGCGCACACACGCACGAGCCAGGATCAGCCACAGCTCCTAGCTTTGCCGCCATCTTGATCTCTCTCTCGAACTCTCTCTCTCTCGCACTGTGACCGCTGGTCCAACCATCTTCTTGCTCCTTCCACACACAAACAAGTTCCTAGCAGAAAACTAACCCATTTCACTCCGTGCCCTTAATTCTCAAGATTCGATCCTCGAAGTTCACCCTACCCCCAAGAAGGTGTTATATAAATAGCCCAGGACTCTCTCATCCAATTCGCCCAAAGCCTAACGCCCAAAACAACCCGCGTAGCCCATAGCCGTTGTTCGCATCTCGTTGTGGCCGAGGTAGTTCGTCGTTGTTTTCGACACCAGTGAGCAACTTCAAAGCTCCTCCTTTCTCCATCTACTTTTCCTAGCCATCGAGAATCCTTTTGACATCTTCTTATTGCATAAAGCGCGTGAGAGCCTCGCCCGAATCATCGGAGCACTGCAGAGCACCGAACCTCAGCAATCTCACCCCACTCCCCTGGACAACCCGCTCGCCCAACTTCACTAAAAATTAGACGCCCTCGCTACACCGCATCCGCAGCACACCTCCATCACTCCCGCCAACGGCCGGAGCTCTCATTTGTGTTGGCGCCCTGAACCTCTCTGTAAGCGCCACCACCCCTCCGTTCGTTCGATGTAACGTAGATCGAAACATTAGGTTTTATTTTATATTATTTATTAGATCGGTTTTGTTCATTTTACTATAGTTTAGATCCAACGGACCACTCAACTTTTTTATTTAAGCCACTTGCACCAAAACAATTATTTAGCGGTCATCCATATATTATCCCAACCAGCAAAAATCCAGAGTGAACAGGAGATCACGAGGCGGCACTCGGCCACAATATAAAATTTTCAGAAAATTCAAGTTTTTCAGTTTTAGATGGAATTTTGTTTTTTGTATCTTGAAATCTACAACTCCAATTTTAGCGATTCTTTGTCCCAAGGATTCAAAAAATCCCATCTTTCCACATAAACCAACAAAAAATATTTTCGAAGTTTCTAAGTTACAAGTTCAAACAGATTTGTATCAAAAACTATTTTAGGTATAACTTTTATTGAAAAATGGTTTTTGAGTAATCATTTTTTCTACTGATTTATATATGTTATACCTATCTAGAGGACAATTAAAAATATATTTTGTTTCTACAACTTTTCGATCTGATTAGATTTAAGATCTATTTTTAATAGGCCATAACTTTTCATTTACAAAACCTTTTTAATTGATTCTTTTTTACATAGAATTTGTAGGCAATTTTATTTGTGTTATTATAATAAAACTTCTATCTTATTGCTGTTCAAAAAAAATAGTTGGAGAAAACTATTTCTAGATGATTTACTCTAGTAAAACTTTTTATTGGAGTTTTGGTAATATCTTTGGGTTTTTTCGTTATGCTTCCTTTGATTGTTGTATTAATGGTTTTACTTTCTGTTATATATTGTTTGTGAATATGTTTTCTTATTATGTGAATTCTTTGTTTCGTTAGATCATCCGGAGTGTGCAGTTTGCTATTTAGAGTGGCTTGATTTTCAAGACCGTCAGCAAGGCAAGTCATTTGATCATGTATTTTATTTACCTATGTTTTTATTGCATGAGTAAGTCTTCCCACCATGATCAGTAGGATATTGAGATTGAACTTGTGGTAGTATGATGAGGTTGGAGAAACCCAACACACTGTTACGATTGCCCGAGAAGGGACATTACATCATATTTGCTATGCTTTAGTAGATCGGGATTGGTTGTGAGATCAGGAGTGGTGTGAGGTTAAGTAATTCAAGACATGTTTGATGATCAAGACTTCAAGACTTCAAGACTCAATATACCTCTGGGTGGATTGGTTTGCATCTGGCAGCCTCATATCTATCATGGTTGTGCCTGGAAATCCAAGTATCTACGTGTGATCATCCCGATGTAATGCCACCCGGGCACAAAGAGATAGATGACTTCAAGGATGGAAAGCTTACGTGTGCAAATGCAAGTCATTATGGGCTCTAGCTTGGTTTACCTTAGTCATGACTGTGGTAGGTCAGATTGCTAAGAGATGTAGAAGAATGGTAGGATTGGATGGGAACTGTCTTTCTACCGGAGGATCGCTTTGGAAGACCAGTTTTGACCGTCCCGTTCTCAAACAACACGTAGTGCAAGGACATAACGGGAGGGATCGAGTCTTGCGGGTAAAGTCTACATTACTCTGCAGAGTAAAAAAATCTAATCAATTGGTCGTGTCCCTGTTTACGGACATCATGAGCACCAGAAATGGTACTATAAGCCAATCTCAACACAAATAATTATAAGGAGTGGGTTTATTGATTAATTTTGGGACATGAGAATTGGTTGACGGAACCATCTCATTTAACAACAACTTTGTAGTAATATTTGCTTTTGCCTCCTTTTTTGTACAGAAAAATCTGCTTTTCGTTGAAAATTTAACTTACAGCCCCACCTGCCATATATGCATTTTGTATAGAGGATGATTTTACTAGTACTCTCTTGCGACCCGTTGGCATATTAAAAATGCTTACCTACATGGCTCCAACGTCTCTTGTTGCAGAGTATTATTCTGACTAGGAGTGAGGACACGTTCTATGCTCGGAGATATGCAATTGGAGTCGGATGGACTCGCTATCGTCTACGTCTTTCACAGTAGTTTATCTCATGAGTTGACCTTCAACCAAATTTATGATAATAAAGTCTCTATATGATATTTCATTATAATAAAGCAATTATGATTGAACTTTGATATATACATTGATGTACTGTGTGTGCCATCGTGATCTTGGGATGGTACAGATACATAGAGACTTGACCGTTTCGGGCCGGGTCACTAAAATATGGTATCAGAGCACACCCTAACCGTAGAACGTAACCACTAGGATTGGAAAAGCCATAGGAACAAAAAACTTATTTTTGCAAATTTCCTATTTATTCGATGGTCTATACTCTCCTCCATTCATTTATATCTCTTCCCTACTCCAATGAAATAATTGTTGACCCCATCACCGAGTCTGCTCAACCTGACGAGACCATGCCTCGTGAAGAAGACACTGACGAAGAAGAAGCTAGAGCTGATGTTGATCTGATGAAGTGTTCCATCGATGAGAACTAGATTCAGACCACCATATAAACATTAGAAATTCGATAGTCAATTGGATTCTCGATTAGTTTATCACGATCGATGCGTGAAAGTTGATTGAATGTTGGGTGTGTTAATGATTGTTGCATGCATATGGGTAGTTATATTTCTCTTAGACCCTTTCTCTATTCTAATTGTCATCACTCTAAAACATCATATGCCTCTAAGACGTGACCCGGGAGCCAACGTCCCATCGGGGCATACTCAACTAATTTAACAGTAGAATGCACTAACGCAATTGTTGATCCAGAACCAAGCCAACAACATCAACAACCCTCCACTCCAGACTGACAACCTCACCCGTTTCTTGAGGCTGATTCCACAAACTTTTTCCAGCAACATTGAGCCCATTTTGGCAGATGATTGGCTCCGCAAGATGGAAATGGAGCTGATAACCGTTGGCTGACCTGAAGCGGAGAAGGTGAAATTTGCCGCACATCAATTGGAAGGACCATCATCTTCTTGGTGGGAGAACTACACCACCATGTAACCAATTGCCGTAGTGACTTGGCATCAGTTCAAGAAGGCGTTCTGAGCTGGAGCCATGAGCTTGAAGAAGCGTGAGTTTCTCAACTTATGCCAGGGAAACCGTTGAGTGGATCAGTACGTGGATGAATTTAGCATGTTGGCCAGATATGCTCCCGGATATGTGGCTTATGATGTAGCCAAGCATGAGAAGTTCTTGGAGGGACTCAATCATGAATTGGGCATTCAATTGACGGTGGCTGCATTCAACAACTACCACAAGATGGTAGACAAGGCACTTATTCTCGACGGAAAACAACAACAAATAGAGAGCCGCAAGCAGAAATATGGACATGGAATGTATGACTCAGGAGCTCGGTAGAAGCCCCATTACATTCCTTACACAGGGAATACCAGATAAGGAGGACACAATCAGCACAACCATGAAGGCCATACTCATGAAGGAAATGGAAACAAGCATCCCAACACCAACAACCATAAGAACGAAAATGGAGTAAATGGTATTCCATAACGTTTCATTCGAGTAACGAAAATGGAGTAAATGGAAACAACCATCTCAACATCCCGTCACCTATTTTAAGTGCAAGCAGACTGGACACTCTGCCAATAACTGTCCTGATGCTAAGCAAAGCAATGGCAATGGAAATGGAGGTGGTAATGTTTGGAAATATGCCCTAGAGTAAATAGTAAAGTGGTTATTATTATATTTTCCTATTCATGGTAATCGTTTATTATCCATGTTGGAATTGTATTGATTGGAAACTCAAATGCTTGTGTGGGTACATAGACAACACGGTGTCCCTAGTGAGCCTCTAATGCACTTGCTTGTTGATCAAAGATGGTCAAGGTTTCCTAGCCATAGACTTGAGTTGTCATTTGGTAACGGGATTCCATCATTAGGAGAATGATGTCATGGAGATGGCCCAAAGTATGAACGTAGCATATCATAGAGTCAGCTTATTGCTATTGTTTTCTGCATGTCAAGTCTCTATTCCTATCACCATGAGATCATGCAACTCACTGAGACCGGAGGAGTACCTTGTGTGTATCAAACGTCACAACATAACTGGGTGACTATAAAGATGCTTTATTGGTATCTCCGAGGGTGTGTTAAGTTGGGATGGATGAAGACTGGGATTTGTTACTCTGTGTGAGGGATAAGTATTTCAGGGCCCACTCGGTAATACAACATCACAATGAGCTTGCAAGCGATGTGAGTAAAGAATTAGCCACGAGATCTTGTATTATGAAACTAGTAAAGAGGCTTGTCGGTAACGAGATTCAACTAGGTATGGAGATACCGACGATCGAATCTCGGGCAAGTAACATACCGATGAAAAAAGGGAACCACTTACGTGATTAACTGAATCCTTGACAGCGAGGTTCGATCAATAAAGATCTTCATAGAATATGTAGGAACCAATATGGAAATCTAGTTCCCGCTATTGGTTATTGGCTGTAAAGGTGTCTCGGTCATGTCTAGATAGTTCTTGCACCCACACGGTCTAGACATTTAACTCTTCATGATGATATAAGCATAGTCAAGTTATTATGTTGGTGACCGAAGGTTGTTCAGAGTCCCAAATGAGATCCCAGATGTGATGAGGAACTACGGAAATGGTCCGGAGGTGAAGATTGATATATACGATGAAGGGCATCAGAGTCCAGAATTGTTCCGGGGCATGCAAGGGAATCGACGAAGCACCCAAAGGGGTTTCGGGGGCCTCGGCAAGTGTTGGGCGGCCTCATGGGCCAAGGAGAGAGGCGACACGAGCCCACAAGGGGCTGGGCGGCGCCCCAATCTCAGCCCACCACGGCTAGGAGGTGGCCACACCCCTTACGAACATCAGCCACCCTAACTTGGGAGGCAAGGCATCTTGGGGTGGGGCCATCCTAAGCCCTAGCCACACCCCTTAGTCGTCGGCCCCTAGGGGAAACCCTAGAGTACCCTCCCCTCCTTCCTTCCCCATATATATAGAGAGGGAGAGAGAGAGGACAGCCACACCAGAACGTGCTACGACGCTGATCCTCCTCTCCCTCGAAGTTCTTTTCCTCTCCATAGCGTGTGACTAAGCCCTCCTGAGCTGTCACCACCACCGCCTCACCACGACTCGGGTTGGTGCTTCACCATCACTCGCTGGGTCGAGGAGGTGAAGGTGTCATCAAGTTGTACATGTGTTGAATGCATAGATGTCGTCCATTTGGCGCTTAATCGGGAGTTTGCGGGATAGATCGTGATTGTATCGCAAAGACCTTCAACTACGTCAACCGTGTTCCTTAATGTTCCGCTTAACTATATACAAGGGTATGTAGATGCAATATCTCCTCTCATCAATGTTCATATCCTAGATTGATCTTTGTGAGCGTAGGAGTTTTTTTGTTCACATGCCACGTTCCCTTTAGTGGCATCATGAGCTAGGTCTTTGCATAGATGACATCATGAGTAGGACAAAAATGAGTTTGTGGGCGTTAATATTCAGACTGCTTCCGTCCTTAGTCGTTTCTTGATTCAGCGGTATTGTGGGATGAAGTGGCCCAGACCAACTTTACTCGTCCACGTACGAGAGACCGGTTCCATTGAGTAACATGTGACTTTGTTGCATAAGATGACTGGCTGGTGTCGGTTTCTTCCACTTTAATTGAATTGGATTCGACAAAGGCACTCCTTGTATAAGGTTAAATAGCTACTTCTATATCATCATTGTGGTTTTGCGTAGGTAAGAATCGTTCTTGCTAGATACCCATTGCAGCCACGTAAAATATGCACCAACAAATTAGAGGATGTCTAACTTGTTTTGCATGGTATGTTGTGATATGATATGGCCAAAGACATGATGAAATATATTTGATGTATGCGATGATCATGTTTTGCAGTAGTTTTCATAGACTTGCATGTCGATGCATATGATAACCGACAAGAGCAATGGGTTGTCTTCAATTATTGTATGACCCGCGTGTCAATCATTAAGTACTATGTAATGCTTTACTTTATCACTAAAAGGTAGAAATAGTACTAGAAGGATGGTTGGCGCGACAACCGTGAAGGCAACACGACGATGGAGATCATGGTGTTATGCCGGTGATGATAGAGATGGAGATCAAAAGCACAAGTTTATGGCCATATAATTTCACTTATCATTTGCATGTGATGTTAATCCTTTTATGCATCTTATTTTGCTTAGGACGACGGTATAATTATAAGGTGATCGCTCAATACAATTTCAAGATAAAATTGTGTTTTCGCCGAGTGTGCACCATTGCGAAAGTTCGTCGTTTTGAAGCGCCACGTGATGATCGGGTGTGATAGACTCTACGTTCGCATACAACGGGTGCAAGCCTGTTTTGCACATGTTGAACACTCAAGTTAAACTTGACGAGGCTATCATGTATAAAAATGGCCTCGGAACATGATGACCCACAAGTATAGGGGATCTATCATAGTCCTTTCGATAAGTAAGATTGTCGAACCCAACGAGGAGCAGAAGGAAATGATAAGCGGTTCTCAGTAAGGTATTCTCTACAAGCACTGAAATTATCGGTAACAAATAGTTTTGTGATAAGGTAATTCGTAACGGGTAGGACATAACAAATGTAACAGAGGTGCAGCAAGGTGGCCCAATCCTTTTTATAGAAAAGGACAAGCCTGGACAAACTCTAATATAAAGTAAAGTGCTCCCGAGGACACATGGGAATTTCTGTCAAGCTAGTTTTCATCATGCTTATATGATTCATGTTCGTTACTTTGATAATTTGATAGGTGTGTGCACCGGTGCTTGGGTGCTTCCCTTACTTGGAAAAACCTCCCACATATGATTAACCTATCTCGCAAGCATCCACAACAATGAAAGAAGAATTAATATAAATCTAACCATAGCATGAAACATATGGATCCAAATCAGCCCCTTACGAAGCAACACATAAGCTAGGGTTTAAGCTTCTATCACTCTAGCAACCCATCATCTACCTATTACTTCCCAATGCCTTCCCATAGGCCCAATTAATGGTGAAGTGTCATGTAGTCGGTGTTTACATGACACCACTAGAGGAGAGACAACATATATCTCATCAAAATATCAAACGAATACCAAATTCACGTGATTACTTATAGCAAGACATATCCCATGTCCTTAGGAAAAACGTAATTACTCACAAAGCATATTCATGTTCATAATCAGAGGAGTATTAATAATCTTTAAGGATCTGAACATAAAATCTTCCACCAAGTAAACCAACTAGCGTCAACTACAAGGAGTAATTAATACTACTAGCAACCCAAAGGTACCAATCTAAGGTTTGAGACAAATATCGGATACAAGAGATGAACTAGGGTTTGGAGAGGAGATGGTGCTGATGAAGATGTTGATGGAGATTGACCCCCTCTTGATGAGAGGATCGTTGGTGATGACGATGGCTTCGATTTCCCCCTCCTGGAGGGAAGTTTCCCCGACAGAATAGCTCTGTGGGAGCTCTAGATTGGTTCTGTCAAAGTTCCACCTTGAGACGGCTGCACTTTGCCCCAAAAGTCCTGATATGATTTTTTCCAGGTCAAAACCCTTCATATAGCAGAAGATGGGCACCAGAGGCCTATCAGGGGCCCACATGCCTGCAGAGCGCACCCAGGGGGTAGGCCGTGCCTCCTCGCGTGTGGCCACCTGGTGGGTCCCCTGATGTGTTTCTTTTGACCAATATTTTTTATATAATCCAAAATATTTCTCCAAATGTTTTCAGGACTTTTGGAGTTGTGTGGAATAGGTCTCTTAGATTTGCACCTTTTCCAGTCCAGAATTCCAGGTGCCAGCATTCTCCCTCTTCATGTAAACCTTGTAAAATAAGAGAGAAAAGGCATAAGTATTGTACCATAATGTGTATTAACAGCCCATAATGAAATAAATATTAATATAAAAGCATGATGCAATATGTACGTACCAACTCCCCCAAGTTTAGACCTCGCTTGTCCTCAAGCGAAAGCTGAGATCGATAAATATGGCCACATGTTTAGAGATAGATGTGTCGATAAAATAAAATACAGACATGAAGGCATCATTGTTATCTTTAGAACAACAACACATATTTACATATAATTTATTACTCTAGAGTAACAATTCATTCACAAGGTAAAATATGAATTAAGAACTGTACTCAAAACTAACAAACTATGATTTCAGTCATTCAAGCAATTCCAATTTATCGCAACATAGGAAAGACTCAATATAAGAGCTTTTATAGAAAATCCACATACTCAATCATCTTATGGTCTTTCATAATTGCTAACACTCATGCGGTACCTATGAGGTCAAAGCTTCAATCAGACACACAAAAATATAGCGGCTTATAGTTTTGCCGCCCAACTATTTACCTCAAGGGTAATGTCAACAATAATAACTCATGATCACCCACATCCGAGTGGATATATTTGTCTAGCTCATTCCCCAACACATGACGGTTGCCAAAAGATAAATGTGAAATAAAGGAAATGGTGAAGATCACCACGACTCTTACATAAAGGTAAGTGCTAGAAAGTAAAGGTAAGAGATAGGCCCTTCGCAGAGGGAAGCAGAGGTTGTCATGCGCTTCTGTAGTTGGATGCGCAATCCCTTAATGCAAAAGAATGTCAATTTATATTGCCCCTTGTGATAAAGAACTTTATTATTCAGTACGTCGCTTTTATTTCTTCTATATCACAAGTTCGTATAAAGTTTATTTTCCTCACACTAATAGATCACACAAATTTAGAGAGCAATTTTCATTTCTTACACCGATGACAACTTACTTGAAGGATCTTACTCAATCCATAGGTAGGTTTGGTGGACTCTCAAGGCAAAACTGGGTTAAAGGTGTTTGGATGCACAAGTAGTATCTCTACTTGGTGCGGAAGTTTTTGGCTGATATGGGGTGGAAGCAAGCGACACATGTTTAAGGATCTATAACCATATAACTTCTATTCAGAAATAAGCAAACATAACTCATTATTTTGTCTTCCTTGTCCAACATCAACTTCTTAACATATAATATTTTAATGAGTGCTCACAATCAAAAAATATGTCTAAGATAACATGTTTATATGTGAACCTATCTTTCATTATTACTTCCTTTTAATTGCAACAATGACCAATAGCTTTGTTTGTCAACTCACAAAAATTTCAATCGACATATATATATGTGAAGTCATGACTCACCATAAGATCTTGATGTATACTCTGTTGCTTTTATTCTAAACTTCTATATATTTCTATTTCTCAAGATCGTAGCAAGCAAGCAAAGCCCTCAACTCATAACTACTCTTTATTATATAACTCTCGGACTTGCTTACATAGGGGGCAAGATAAAGCGAAACTCAAAACTAGATCATACTAAAACCTTATTCTGCTATATCAAGATATAACCAAAAGGATCAAAAGAGGAAAAACGAAGAAAGTAAAAGGTGTGATGGTGATACGATATCGGGGCACCTCCCCCAAGCTTCGCATAAGCCAAGGGGAGTGCCCATACCCATGTGTTTAGTTGTCTTTCTTCAGAGGTGGTGATGTTGGAGTTGTTGGTGAGGTTGAAGGCTTGTCCTCCGTCTTCCAAGGCATGGGCTCACCATCGTAAAAAGAAGAACGAGTCTCCAGGATCCTCAAGTTTGCAGCCAAACTCATTTTTTAAAATCTGTATTCATACTCACAGTTTTGGTTATGCAGGTCACATATCTGGGCTTGGAGATGCTCGATTTTCATGTAAATCTTGAAGACTTGATCCGAGATGTCCTTGGTATCCAACTTGTGCTTATAGGTAAACTCCTCGATCACCATGTGATTGGCATTGAGTCCTCGTTCCACCATCCCTTGCCACTTGAAGACTTGTTGCTCCATTGCTTCGAGCCTTGTCCCCACGCCTCCGGTCTTCTTTGGCCCCTCAACATCACGGATGTGAAGCACCCCCTAATGAATCTCAATGGTTTGAGGGTGTTACAACACCTCCACAAGGTAAGGTTTGATGACCCTATCGAAGAACTTGTCCTTCAAAGCACTCGAAGACGTCATGTTGATCTAAATCTGCTGCAGAAACAGCTCAAAACGAAAACACGAAATATTTTCATGATACCAAGGTCAAAACCTTTGGGAGATTATATAATTAATATTTGCCGACCCGAAAGAGTATAATACGAGAAAACGGAGTCCGGAGGGTACACAGGGTGGCCACAAGCCTGCAGGGCGCTCCCAGGGGGGTAGGTCGTGCCCTCCTGGCTTGTCGCCTCCTCGTGCACTTTTCGGACTGCTTTAATTTTTCCAAATTTTTTAAATATTCCGAAACGGATAAAAATTTCCATTGGAAATGTTTTGGAGTTGGTTTGCTTACCGTAACACATACCTATTTCTTTTCGGAGTCTGAAACATTCTCATAGGTCTCTCTAATGTACTCCTCGAGAGCTATGGTATTGATAATATTGGTTTCGACATTTATGGGAGTACTAAGATACAATGTTTGATTCTTTGCCAATTTACCACCTTCGGATTTGTGCCTTTGACGTTGTTGATCTTAATGGCACCAGAACGATATACTTCCTCGATAATGTAAGGCCCTTCCCATTTAGAGAGAAGTTTTCCTGCAAAAAATCTTAAACAAGGGTTGTATAGCCAGACATGATCACCTATATTCAATTCACGCTTTTATATCCTTCTATCATGCCATCTCTTAACCTTTTCTTTAAACAACTTAGCATTCTCATAGTGTTGGGTTCTCAATTCATCAAGTGAGCAAATTTCAAATAACCTATTCTCACCAGGAAGTTTGAAATCATGTTAATCTCTTTAATTACCCAATAAGCTTTATGTTCTATCTCTCGAGGTAAGTGACATGCTTTACCATACACCACTTTATACGGATATATACCCATAGGGTTTTTGTAAGCGGTTCTATAAGCCCATAATGCATCATTCAATTTCTTAGACCAATTCTTTCTAGATCTATTAACGGCCCTTTGCAAGATCAATTTTATTTTGCTATTGTTCAATTCTACTTGGCCACTAGACGGAGGATGATAAGGAGATGCAATTCTATGATTAACATCATACCTACAAAGCAATTTACGGAAAGCACCATGAATAAAGTGTGAACCACCATCAGTTACTAAATATCTAGGGACTCCAACTGTATGGAAAATAACTTCTTTTAGCATTTAAGTAGAAGTGTTGTGATCAACACTACTAGTTGGAATAGCTTGTACCCACTTAGTAACATAATCAACATGAACTAGAATATGAGTATACCCATTGGACTTTGGAAAAGGTCCCATATAATCAAAACCTCAAACATCAAATGGTTCTATAACAAGATAGTAATTAATAGGCATTTCTCGACGTCTACTAATATTACCAAATCTTTGACATTCATCACAAGACAAGACAAACTTACGAGCATGCTTGAAGAGAGTAGACCAATAAAAACCAGATTGTAATACCTTGTGTGCAGTTCTATCTCCAGCGTGATGTCCTCCGTAGGCCTCGGGTTGACACTAGTATAGGATCTATCCCTGTTCATGCTCAAGTACACAACGTCTAATAATACCATCTACTCCTTCTTTATAAAGGTGTGGATCGTCCCAAAAGTAATGTCTTAAATCATAGAATAACTTCTTCTTTTGTTGGTATGTGAAACTAGGCGGCATAAATTTAGCAAAAATGTAGTTAGCATAATTAGCATACCAAGGAGCACTGCGCGAAGCATTTATGACAGCTAATTGTTCATTAGAAAAGCAATCATCTATAGGTAGTGGGTCATCAAGAACATTCTCTATTCTAGATAAGTTATCTGCTACGGGGTTATCAACACCCTTTCTATCAATAATATGCAGATCAAATTCTTGTAGCAGAAAAACCTATTTAATAAGTATAGGTTTAGCATCTTTCTTTTCCATAAGGTAGTTAATAGGAACATGATCAGTATGAACAGTTACTTTGGAATCAACAATATAAGATCTAAACTTATCACAAGCAAACACAACTGCTAAAAATTCGTTTCAGTGGTAGTGTAGTTTCTTTGAGCATGTCTAGAGTTTCACTAGCGTAATGGATGGTATTTAATTTCTTATCAACTCCTTTCCCTAGAATAGCACCAACAGCATAATCAGTGGCATCACACATAATTTCAAAGGGTAGGTTCCAATCAGGTGGTTGAACAACACGTGGAGTGATGAAGGATCTCTTAAGAATTTCAAATGCTTCTACACAATCATCATAAAAAACGAATGGAACATCCTTTTACAAAAGTTTAGTGAGAGGCATAGAAATCTTAGAGAAGACTTTAAAAAACCTCCTATAGAAACCAACATGACCAAGGAAACTTCTTATACCTTTGATATCTGTTGGACATGACATTTTCTCAATAGCATCAACTTTAGCTTTATCAAGTTCAATACCTCCTTCGGAGATTTTGTGTCCCAATACAACGCCTTCATTAACCATAAAGTGGCACTTCTACCAATCCAAGATAAGATTAGTTTCTTCACATCTCTGCAAAACTCGATCAAGGTTGCTCAAGCAATCATCAAAATAAGTTCCGTAAACGGAAAAATCATCCATGAAAACCTGCACAATCTTTTCACAAAAGTCGGAGAATATAGCCATCGTACATCTTTGAAAGGTAGAAGGTGCATTGCATAAACCAAAAGGCATACGTCTATAAGAAAAGGTACCGAAAGGGCAAGTAAAAGTGGTATTCTCTTGATCCTCTTTTGACATGGGTATTTGAGAGAAACTAGATTAACCGTCTAGAAAGAAAGAATGAGTATGTTTTGGATAGTCGTTCTAGAATTATATCAATAAAACATAGCGGGTAATGATCTTTCCTAGTAGCTTTATTTAATTTCCTAAAATAAATTACAATTCTATATATCCGGTAACAATTCTTTGCGGGATCAATTCATTTTTATAATTAGGAACAATGATAATACCTCCGTTTTTAGGGACACAATGAACGGACTAACCCATCTACTATCAATAATAGGATAAATTATACGTGCCCCCACAAGCTTTAGTATTTCATTTCTTACAACTTCCTTCATTTTAGGATATAATCGTCATTGGTGATCAACAACTGGTTTAACATCAGGCTCCATATTGATTTTGTGCTGACATAGAGTGGGACTAATGCCCTTAAGATCGTAAAGAGTATATCAAATAGCAGCACGGTGCTTCCTCAAAGTTTTCAGTAATCTCTTTTCTTAATGCTGTGAAAGGTTGGCACTAATAATAACACGATATATCTCTTTTTCACCAAGATAAGCATACTTCAGAGTATCAGGTAATTGTTTAAGCTCAAATACAGGATCACCCTTGGGTGGAGGAGGATCCCCAAGTATTTCAACAGGCAGGTTGTGTTTCAAAATAGGCTGCTGATCAAAGAAAATCTTACGTATTTCATTCCTTTCATTCATATGCATTTCATTTTCGTGGTCTAGGAGATATTGTTCTAAGGGATATGTAGGAGGCACAACAATAGAAGCGAGACTAATAATTTCACCTTTACTAGGCAATTCTTTTTCATGGGGTTGTCTACAAAATTTAGAGAAATTGAACTCATGAGACACGTCCCCAAAACTTAGAGTAACAGTTTCTTTCTGACAATCAATCTTATTATTAACAGTATTCAAGGAGGGTCTACCGAACATAATGGGACAAAAATCATCTTGTGGGGAACTAAGAACAAGAAAATCAGTAGAATACTTTCTTTTTCCACACAAGACTTCAACATCTCTAACAAGCCCAATTGGTGCAATAGTATCTCTTTTAGCATGTGTGATGGTAACATCAATATCTTCTAATTCAGCTGGTGCAATATCATTCATAATTTCTTGGTATAAGATAAAGGGAATTGCACTCACACTAGCACCCACATCACATAAGCCATGATAACACAAACAACATGCACGCCAACAATAGGTCTACATTTACCTTTAGTATCAGGTCTAGCAATTCTAGTAGCTTAAGCACATAAATGAATGACCTGCCCATCAATATTATCATACAACAGATCTTTAACCATAGCAATATTAAGTTCAACTTTAATTTGTTTAGGAGGTATAGGTGTTCTAGTACAACTCTTATGAACCAACGTTGAAGCTTTAGCATGTTCCTTTATCCTAACAGGGAAGGGTGGTTTCTTAATATAAGCAATAGGAATAACAAGATCAACATTATAAATAATAGTTTCTTCTTCAACTTTAATAGGTTCAATCACATTAAATTCAATGGGAGGATGATATTTAAACCAGTTCTCCTTGGGGAGATCAACATGGGTAGCAAAATATTCACATAATGATGCTACTATCTCAGAGTCAGGTCCATACTTAGTGCTAAAATCATGAAAAGCATCAGTGTCTATAAAGGATTTAACACAATAAAACTTAAGGCTTATACCTGAGTCATTACCTTCTTGAGTTCCCAATCTTAAGAGTTGCGTTTAAATCTTTCCAATAAGTCCCATTTGAGTTCAATATCTTTGTTCATAAAGGAACCAACACAAGAAGTGTCGAGCATGGATTGATCAATACGAGAGAGCCGAGCATAAAAATTCTAAATAATAATTTCTCTTAGGAGCTCATGATTTGGGCATGAATATAATATTGACTTAAGCCTCCCCCAAGCTTGAGCAATTCTTTCTCCTTCACGAGGCCAAAAATTAAAAATATAATTCCGATCACGATGAACCAGATGCATAGGATAAAACTTCTCATGAAATTCCAATTTCAATTGGTGTAGTTCCATGATCCAATATCATCACATAGACTATACCACGTCAATTCCTTATACTTCAAAGATAAAGGAAAGATCTTCTTCTTGACATCATCCTTAGGCAGACGTGCAAGATTAAATAATCCACAAACTTCATCCACATAGATTAGATGCAAATAAGGATGTAGTGTTCCATCTCCTGCATAAGGATTAGCTAGAAGTTTTTCTATGATACCTGAAGGAATTTCATAATAAATTTTTTCAGTAGGTGCAAAAGGTTCAGAAACATCTCTTTGTGCTTCCAGTCAGGGTGAAGATACCCCAAACAAGCCCCTCAAAGGATTATTTTCCATACTGACAAGTGATAGTAAATTTCAGCACAATATATAAATTTTTCCTTACCATGTTCCACTCACCAAAGGCGCTTCGCTCCACGGCAATGGCGTCAGAAAAGAGTCTTGATGACCCACAAGTATAGGGGATCTATCGTAGTCCATTCAATAAGTTAGAGTGTCGAACCCAACGAGAAGCAGAAGGAAATGACAAGCGGTTCTCAGTAATATATTCTCTCCAAGCACTGAAATTATCGGTAACAGATAGTTTTGTGATAATGTAAGTCGTAATGGGTAGCAAATAACAAATGTAACAAAGGTGCAGCAAGGTGGCCCAATCCTTATTATAGCAAAGTACAAGCCTGGACAAACTCTTATATAAATCAAAGCGCTCCCGAGGACATATGGAAATTTCTGTCAAGCTAGTTTTCATCATGCTCATATGATTCGCATTTATTACTTTGATAATTTGATATGTGGGTGGACCGGTGCTTGGGTGCTTCCCTTACTTGGAGAAACCTCCCACTTATGAGTAACCTCTCTCGCAAGCATCCGCAACTATGAAAGAAGAATTAAGATAAATATAACCATAGCATGAAACATATGGATCCAAATCAGCCCCTTACGAAGCAACACTTAAACTAGGGTTTGAGCTTCTGTTACTCTAGCAACCCATCATCTACTTATTACTTTGCAATGCCTTCCTCTAGGCCCAATTAATGATGAAGTGTCATGTAGTCGATGTTCACATGACACCATTAGAGGAGAGACAACATACATCTCATCAAAAAATCGATTGAATACCAAATTCACATGATTACTTATAGCAAGACTTATCCCATGTCCTCAGGAACAAATGGAATTACTCACAAAGCATATTCATGTTCATAATCAGAGGATTATTAATTATCATTAACATTCTGAACATATAATCTTCCACCAAGTAAACCAACTAGCATGAACTACACGGAGTAATCAACACTACTAGCAACCCATAGGTACCAATCTCAGGTTTGAGACAAAGATCGGACACAAGAGATGAACTAGGGTTTGGATATGAGATGGTGGTGATGAAGATGTTGATGGAGATTGACCCCCTATCGATGAGATGATTGTTGGTGATGACAATGGTTTCGATTTCCCCCTCCGCGAGGGAAGTTTGCCCGGGAGAATAGCTCCGTCGGAGCTATAGATTGGTTCTGCCGAAGTTCTGCATCGAGACGGCGGTGCTTCGCTCCGAAAGTTCTGATATGAATTTTTCCAGGTCAAAACCCTTCATGTAGCAGAAGATGGGCACCGGAGGCCTTACAGGGCCCCACAACCCTGCAGGGCGAGGCTAGGGGGATAGGTCGCGCCCCTGTCTTGTGGCCACCTGGTGGGTCCCCTGATGTATTTCTTTCGCCCAATATTTTTTTATATAATCCAAAATAATTCTCCGTAAATTTTCAGGACTTTTGGAGTTGTGCAGAATAGGTCTCTTAGATTTGCTCCTTTTCCAGTCCAGAATTCCAGTTGCTGGCATTCTCCCTCTTCATGTAAACCTTGTAAAATAAGAGAGAAAAGGCATAAGTATTGTACCATAATGTGTATTAACAGCCCATAATGCAATAAATATTGATATAAAAGCATGATGCAAAATGGAGTATCCGAACACAAGAGACCGAAAGGTCGAACATGAGTTATATATTAGATATGATCAACATGGAGATGTTCACCATTGAAACCACCTCATCTCCGGTGATGATCGGACTTTGGTTGGTGAGTTTGGATCATGTAGCACTCGAATGATAGGAGGGATGTCAATTTGAGTGGGATTTTTAAGTAATATGATTAACTATACTCATTATCTTGAACAATAGTGTCAGTATTCTTGCGTAGATCAAAGAGTTGCGTAGTAGCACCCCTCAATTTCAATGCGTTCCTAGAGAAAGCCAAGATGAAAGATGATGGAAGTAACCTTGTAGACTGGGCCCGTAATCCGAGGATTGTCCTCAGGGTTTCCCAAAAGGCTTATGTCCTTGATGCACTGCTCGGTGCGGCACCCCCTCCAGAGTCGTCTGCACACGTTATTAATGTCTAGCAGGCGCGTTCTGATGACTACTCAATAGTTTAGTGTGATGTGTTGTATGGCTTAGAACCGGGAGTACAAAGACATTTTGAACGGCATGGAGCATATGAGATGTTATAGGAGTTGAAGTTTAGTTTTTAAAAGAATGCCCGGATCAAGAGGTATGAGACCTCCGATAAGTTCTATCCTTGCAAGATGGAGGAGAACGGGTGTGTCAGTGAGCACATACTCAGAATGTCTATGTATTCCAACCGTGTGGGTGAGTTGGGAATTACTCTCTCGCCAGAGGCGATCATTGACAGAGTTCTCAATCACTGTCACCTAGCTACAAAATCTCTGTGATGAATTTTAACATGCAAGGGATGAAACAAATTAGTCGACGAGATGTTTGCGATGGTGAAAGTTGCTGAGTCAGAAATCCAGAAGGAGCATCAATTGTTGATGGTCAATAAAACCACAAGTTTTAAGAAGAATGGAAAGGGCAAGAAGGGTAACTCCAAGAAGAGTGGCAAAGCAGTCGCTCCTCCCGTGAAGAAATCCAAGGTTGGACGGAAGCCAAAAACTAAGTGGTTTCATTGCAAGGGAACTGGCCGCTCGAAACGGAACTACCCCAAGTATCTGGTCGGCAAGAAGCCAGCCAACACCAAACAAGGTATATACGATATGCATGTTATTATTGTGTACCTAACCAACTCTCGTTGCATTGTGTGGGTATTTCATACTGGTTCGATTGCTCACATTTGCAACTCAAAGGAGGAACTACAGAATAGAAGGAGGCTAGCGAAGGACAAAGTGACGTTCCACATGGGAAATGGTTCCAAGGTTGATGTGATCATCGTCGGCACGCTCACTCTTCGATTACCATCGGGATTAGTGATGACCCTGAATAATTCTTATTTAGTGCCTGCGTTCAGCATGAACATTATGTCTGGATCTTGTTTGATGTGAGACGGTTATTCATTTAAATCAGAGAATAATTGTTTTTCTATTTATATGATTAATATCTTTTATGGTCATGCACCCAATGTGAGGGGTTTATTCTTATTGAATCTCGATAGTGATGATACACATGTTCATAACATTGATGCGAAAATATGTAGAGTTGATAATGATAGTACCCCTTTCTTATGGGACTGCCACCTAGGTTATATTGGTGTAAAACGCATGAAGAAACTCCATGCTGCTAGACTTTTGGAGTCACTTGATTTTGAATCACTTGATACATATGACCATGCCTCATGGGCAAGATGACCAAGACCCCGTTCTCCGGAACAATGGAACGGGCAAGTGATTTTTTGAAATCATACATACTGATGTGTGCGGTCCGATGAGCATTGAGGCACGTAGTGGATATCATTACTTTCTCACCTTCACCGATGACTTAAGTAGATATAGGTCTATTTACTTAATGAAACATAAGTCGGAAACATTTGAAAAGTTCAGGCAATTTCAGAATGAAGTTGAGAATCATCATAACAAGGAGATTAAATTCGAATGATCTGATCGAGGAGGAGAATATCCGAGTTATAAGTTTGGCAATCACCTAAGGCAATGTTGAATTGTTTCATAGTTTACATAACCTCGAACACCACATCGTAATGGTGTGTTCGAACATTGTAATCGAACCTTATTGGATATGGTGTGTTCTATGATGTCTCTTGCCGATTTTCCGCTATCGTTTTGGGGTTATGCGTTAGACACAAATGCATTCACTTTAAATAAGGAACCATCTAAATCCATTGAGATGATGTCGTATGAACTATGGTTTGGCAACAAACCAAGGTTTTCATTTCTTAAGTTTGGGGATGCGATGCTTATGTCAAAAAGCTTCAGCCAGAAAAGCTCGAACCCAAAGCATAGAAATGCGTCTTCATAGGATACCCAACAGAGATAGTGTGGTATACCTTCTATTTCAGATCCGAAGGCAAATTGTTTGTCGCTAAAAACATATCATTTCTCGAGAAAAAGTTTCTATCGAAAGAATTGAGTGGGAGGAAGATAGGACTTGATGAGGTTGTTGAACCTTTACTTCGACCACAGAGTGGTGCAACGAAAAAAAATATGTTTTTGTGGAGCCTACATCAGTTTAAGAGGGTGCTAATGATGATGATCATGGAGCTTCGGATCAAGTTACAATCGAACCTCGTAGGTCGACATAGACATGCACTACTCTTGAGTGGTACGGTTACCCTGTCTTAGAGGTTATGTTGTTGGACGATGATGAATCTACGAGCTATGGGGAAGCGATGATGGGCCCAGATTCCAACAAATGGTTAGAGCCCATTAAATCTAAGATAAGATCCATGTATGAAAATTAATTATGGACTTTGGAAGTATTACCTGACGGACAAAAGGCCATTCAGAATAAATGGATCTTTAAGAAGAAGACAGACGCAGACGGTAATGTCACTTCCTATAAAGCTCAACTGTTAGCGAAAGGTTTTTCACAAGTTTATGGAGTTGACTATGATGAGACTTTCTCACTTGTATTGATGCTTAAGTCCATCAAAATCATGTTAGCAATAGTTGCATTTTTTATTATTAAATTTGGTAGATGGATGTCAAAATAGTATTCCTTAACGTTTTCCTTGAGGAAGTGTTTTATATGATGCAATGAAATGGTTTTGTTGATCCAGAGAATGATGAAAAGGTATGCAAGCTCCAGCGATCCATTTATGGACTAGTGCAAGAATCTCAGAGTTGGAGTCAACGCTTTGATCACGTTATCAAAGCGTTTGGGTTTATCCAAGTTTATGGATAAGCTTGTATTTACAAGAAAGTGAGTGGGTGCTCTTTATCGTTCCTAATATTATATGTGGATGACATATTGCTGATTGGAAACAATATAGGATTTTTGGGAAGCGTAAAGGAATATTTGAACAAGAGTTTTTCAATGAAGGACCTATGAGAATTTTCTTTCATATTAGGCATCAAGATCTATAGAGATATATCGAGATGCTTAATAGGACTTTCACAAAGCACATACCTTGACAAAGTTTTGAAGAATTTCAAGATGGATCACTCCAAGAAAGGGTTCTTGCCTGTATCACAAGGGGAGAAGTTGAGTATGACTCATTGCCAGTGACTGCGGAAGATTGAGAAAAGATGAGTGTCGTCCCCTATGCTTCTTTCATAGGCTCTATCATGTTTGCAATGTTGTGCACAAGACCAGATGTCAGCCTTGCCATTACTATGGCCGAATGGTTTCAAAGTGATCCAGGAATGGAACACTAGACGGCGGTGAAGAATATCCTTAAGTACCTGAAAAGGTCTAAGTAAATGTTTCTCATTTATGGTGGTGATCAAGAACTTGTCGTAAAGGGTTAGGTGATGCAAGTTTTCACACTGATCCAGATGATTCTAAGTCCCAAACCGCGTACATATATATTCTCAATGGGGGAGCAGTTGTTGGTACACTTCCAAGAAAAGCGTGGTAGCTCTTCATGCGAAGTGGAGTACATAGATGCCTCGAAGGCAGCAAAGGAAGGTGTATGGTTAAAGCAGTTCATGACAGATCTTGGAGTTGTCCCCAGTGCACTAGACCCAGTGAGTGTGTTCTGTGATCACACTCGTGCCATTGCTCTGTCCAAGGACCAAGGTTTCACAAGAAGACCAGACACATAAAGCGACGCTTCAATTCCATCCGTGATTACATCAACGAGGAGGACATAAATATTTGCAAAGTGCATATGGATTTGAATGTCGCAGACCCATTGACTAAGCCTCTTCCACGAGCGAAACATGATTAAAACCAGAACTGTACGGGTATTAGATATAGTGGTGTGAGCTAGAGTATTGACTCTAGCGCAAGTGGGAGACTGTTGGAAATATGCCTTAGAGGCAATAATAAAGTGGATGTTATTATATTTTCTTGTTCATGATAATCGTTTATTATCCATACTGGAATTGTATTGATTGGAAACTCAAATACATGTGTGGGTACATAGACAAAACGGTGTCCCTAGTGATCCTCTAATGGACTAGCTCGTTGATCAAAGATGGTCAAGGTTTCCTGGGCAAAGACATGAGTTGTCATTTGATAATGGGATCACATCATTATGAGAATGATGTCATGGAGAAGACCCAAACTATGAACATAGCATGTTATAGTGTCAGTTTATTGCTATTGTTTTATGCATGTCAAGTATCTGTTCCTATTACCATGAGATCATGCAACTCACTAACACCGTAGGAGTACCTTGTGTGCATCAAACGTCACAACGTAACTGGGTGACTATAAAGATGCTCTACAGGAATGTTTGAGGGTGTATCTTGAGTTGGCATGGATGAAGACTGGGATTTCTTACTCCATGTGATGGAGAGGTATTTCAGGGTCCACACGGTAATACAACATGACAACGAGCCTGCAAGCAATGTGACTAAAGAGTTAGCCACGAGATCTTGTATTACGGAGCGAGTAAACAAACTTGTCGGTAACAAGATTGAACTAGGTATGGAGATACCGATGATCGAATCTCGGGAAACTAACATACCGATGAACAAAGGGAACCACATACATGATTGATTGAATCCTTGACATCGAGGTTCGACCGATAAAGTTCTTCGTAGAATTTGTGGGAACCAATATGGAAATCCAGGTCACGGTATTGGTTATTGGCCTTAGAGGTGTCTCGGTCATGTCTATATAGTTCTCGAATCCGCAGAGTCTAACCACTTAACATTTGGTGATGATATAAGCATATTCGAGTTATTATGTTGGTGACCGAAGGTTTTTGGAAGTTCCGGATGAGATCCCGGACGTGACAGGGAACTCTAGAATGATCCGGAGATGGAGATTGATATATAGGATGAAGGGCATCGGAGTCCGAAATTTCTCCGAGGCATGCCGGGGAATCGGCGGAGTACTGAAAGGGGTTTCCTCGGGCCCTGGCTAGTGTTGAAGGGCCTCATTGGCTAAGAAGAGGGGGCACACCAACCTAAGCCCCCCATGGCTAGGAGCTGGCCACACTCCCTAGGGCCGCCGGCCACCCTAACTTGGGATATAGGGTGCCTTGGGAGGGGCCACCCCAATCCCTATCCGCACCCCTTGGCTGTCGACCCCTAGGCAAACCCTAGGGCGCCCTTCCCTCCTCCCTTACCCCTATATATATATAGAGAGAGAGATAGGGAAGTTGCATGATATGTAATTTTGCATCATGATTTTATATCATTATTTATGGCATTATGGTCTGTTATTACACATTATGGTACAATACTTATGCCTCTTCTCTCTTATTTTACAAGACTTACATGAAGAGGGAGAATGCCGACAACTACAATTCTGGAATGGAAAAGGAGCAAATATGAGAGACCTATTCTGCACAGCTCCAAAATTCCCTAAAAGCTACGAAGAATTGTTTTGTAATATACAAAAAATTAAGGGGGAACTAAGTACTGGAGCGGACCCACCAGGTGGCCACAAGCCAGGGGGCAAGGCCTACCCCACTGGTCGCGCCCTGCAGGCTTGTGGCCCCCCTGGCAGGCCTCCGGTGCCCATCTTCTCCTACATGAAGGGTTTTGACGTGGGAAAAATCATATCATACCTTTCGGGACGCGACGCCGCCATCTCAAGGCGGAACTTTGGTGAAACCAATCTAGAGCGCCGGCGGAGCAATTCCGCCAGGAAACTTCCCTCCGAGAGGGGGAAATTGAAGCCATCATCATCACTAAAGATCCTCTCATCGACAGGGGGTCAATCTCCATAAAATCTTTATCAGCACCATCTCCTCTCCAAACCCTAGTTCATCTCTTGTATCCAATCTTTGTCTCAAAATCTCAGATTGGTACGTGTGGGTTGCTAGTAGTCTTGGTTACTCCTTGTAGTTGATGCTAGTTGGTTTATTTGGTGCAAGATCATATGTTCAGATCCTTAGTGATTATTAATACTCCTGTGATCATGAATATGAATATGCTTTGTGAGTAGGTACATTTGTTCCCGAGGACATGGGATAAGTCTTGTTATAAGTAATCATGTGAATTTGGTATTCGTTCGATATTTTGATAAGTTATATGTAGTGGTCTCATGTGAAAGTCGACTACATGACACATCACCATTATTTGGGCCTAGAGGAAGGCATTGGAAAGTAATAATCAGATGATGGGGTTCTAGAGTTACAAAAGCTTAAACCCTAGTTTATGTGTTGCTTCGTAAGGGGCTGATTTGGATCCATATGTTTAATACTATGGTTAGATTTATATTAGTTCCTATTTTGTAGTTGCGGATGCTTGCGAGAGAGGTTAATCATAAGTGGGACCTTTTCCAAGTAAGGTCAGCACCCAAGCACCGATCAACCCACATATGAAATTATCAAAGTAATGAATGCGAATCATATGAGTATGATGAAAACTAGCTTGACATAAATTTACATGTGTCCTCGGGAGCGCTTTTCTTTATATAAGAGTTTGTCCAGGATTGTCCTTTGCTACAAAAAGGATTGGGCTACTTTGCTGCACCTTAGTTATACTTGTTACTCGTTACATATTACCTTATCACCAAACTATATGTTACTGATAATTTTAGTGCTTGCACAGAATACCTTACTAAAAACCGCTTGCCATTTCCTTCTGCTCCTGGTTGGGTTCGACACTCTTACTTATGGAGAGGACTACGATAAATCCCCTACACTTGTTTGTCATCAAGACTCTTTTCTGGCACCGTTGCCGGGTAGTGAAGCGCCTTTGGTAAGTGGAACTTGGTAAGTAAAAATTATATACTATTCTGAAATTTAGTGTCACTTGTCACTAAGGAAAATAATCCTTTGAGGAGCTTGTTCGGGGTATCTTCAGCCCGACCGGAAGAAAAAAGAGATGCTGCTCAACCTCCTACACCTACTGAAAATATTTATTATGAAATTCCTTTGGGAATGATAGAAAAACTCCTAACTAATCCTTATGGAGGAGATGGAACACAATATCCTGATTTGCACCTAATCTATGTGGATGAAGTTTGTGGATTATTTAAGCTTCCAGGTCTGCCTGAGGAAGATGTCAAGAAGAAGGTCTTTCCTTTATCTTTGAAGTAAAAGTCTTTGACATGGTATAGGGTATGTGATGATATTGGATCATGGAACTACAACCAATTGAAATTGGAATTTCATCAGAAGTTTTATCCTATGCATCTGGTTCATCATGATCGGAATTATATCTATAATTTTTGGCCTCGTGAAGGAGAGAGAATCGCTCAATCTTGGGGGAGGTTTAAGTCAATGTTATATTCATGCCCCAATCATGATATCTCGATAGAAATTATTATTCAGAATTTTATGCTCGGCTCTCTCATAATGATCAATCCATGCTCGACACTTCTTGTGCTCGTTCTTTTATGAAAAAAGATATTGAATTCGAATGGGACTTATTGGAAAGAATTAAACGCAACTCTGAAGATTTGGAACTCGAGAAGGTAATGAGTTAGGTATAAGCCTTAAGTTTGATTTTGTTAAATCCTTTATAGATACCGATGCTTTTCGTGATTTTAGCAACAAATATGGACTTGACTCTGAAGTAGTAGCTTCCTTTTGTGAATCTTTTTCTACTCATGTTGATCTCCCAAAGGAGAAGCGGTTTAAATATCATCCTCCCATTGAAGTTGAAGTGGTAGAACCTATTAAAGTTGAAGAAGAAACTACTATTTATAATCATGATTCTGTTATTCCTACTTCTTATATTGAGAAGCCACCCTTTCTTGTTAGGATAAAGCAATATGCTAAAGCTTCAACTCTGGTTCGTAAGAGTTGTACTAGAACACCTATACCTCCTGAACAAATTAAAGTTGAACCTAATATTGCTATGCTTAAAGATATCTTGGTTGATAATATTGATGGGCATGTCATTCACTTCTCTGATGAAGCCGCTAGAATTGCTAGACCTGATACTAAGGGTAAACATAGAGATGTTCATGGCTTGCCGGTTGTTTCTGTTAACATAGGAGATCATTTTTATCTTGGCTTATGTGATGTGGGTGCTAGTGTGAGTGCTATTCCTGTTAGCTTATACCGAGAAATTATGAATGACATCACACCAGCCGAATTAGAGGAAATTTATGTTACCATCAAGCTTGCCAATAGATATACTATTTCACCAATTGGTATTGTTAGAGATGTTGAAGTCTTGTGTGGGAAAATAAAGTATCCTACTGATTTTCTTGTTGTTGGTTCGCCACAAGATGATTTTTGTCCCAATATATTAGGTAGACCCTTCTTGAATGTTGTTAATGCTAAGATTGATTGTGAAAAAGAAACGGTTACAGTAAGTTTTGGCGATGCATCTCATGAGTTCAATTTCTCTAAATTTCGTAGACAACCCCATGACAAAGAATTTCCTAGTAAAGATGAAATTATTTGCTAGACCATGAAAATGATATGTATGTGAATGAAAGGAATGACAAAGAATTGCCTAGTAAAGATGACAAAGAATTTCGTAGACAATCTCATGAGTTCAATTTCTCTAAGTCTCGCTTCTATGGCTGTGCCTCCTACCAATCCCTTAGAACAATATTTGCTAGACCATGAAAATGATATGTATATGATTGAAAGGAATAAAATAGATAATATTTTATTTGATCATTGGCCTATTCTCAAACACAACCTACCCGTTGAAATACTTGGGGATCCTCCTCCACCCAAGGGTCATCCCATGTTTGAGCTTAAATAATTAGGTGATACGCTAAAGTATGGTCATCTTGATGAAAAAGAGATATATCCTGTTATTATTAGTGCTAACCTTGCAGAGCATGAAGAAAAGAGATTATTGAAAACTCTGAGGAAGCACCGTGCTGCTATTAGATATGCTCTTGATGATCTTAAGGGCATTAGTCCCACTCCATGTCAACAAAAAATCAATATGGAACCAGATGCTAAACCTGTTGTTGATTACCAACGACGATTAAATTCTAAAATGAAAGAAGTGGTAAGAAATGAAATACTAAAGCTTCTTGAGGCACGTATAATTTATCCTATTAATGATAGTAGATGGATTAGTCCTGTTCATTGTGTCCCTAAAAAGGGAGGTATTACCGTTGTTCCTAATGACAAAGATGAATTAATCCCACAAAGAATTGTTACATGGTATATAATAGTAATTGATTTCAGGAAATTAAATAAGACAACTAGGAAAGATCATTATCCGCAAACTTTTATTGATCAAATGCTAGACAGATTATCCAAACATACACATTTTTGCTTTCTAGATGGTTATTATGGCTTCTCTCAAATACCTGTATCAAAAGAGGATCAAGAGAAAACCACTTTTACTTGCCCTTTTGGTACCTTTGCTTATAAACGAATGCCTTTTAGTTTATGCAATGCACGTGCTTCCATTCAAAGATGTATGATGGCTATATTCTCTGACTATTGTGAAAAGATTGTTGAGGTTTTCATGGATGATTTTTCTATTTACGGAACTTCTTTTGATGATTTCTTGAGCAACCTTGATCGAGTTATGCAGACATGTGAACAAACTAATGTTGTCTTGAATTGGGAGAAGTGCCACTTTATGGTTAATGAAGGCATCGTCTTGGGACATAAAATCTCCGAAAGAGGTATTGAAGTTGATAAAGCTAAAGTTGATGCTACTGAAAAAATGACGTGTCCAAGAGAGGTATAAGAAGTTTCCTTGGTCATGCTGGTTTTTATAGGAGATTTATTAAAGACTTCTCTGAAATTTCTAAGCCTCTCACTAATAATTGCAAAAGTATGTTCCATTTGTTTTTGGCGATGATTGTGTAGAAGTATTTGAAATTCTTAAGAAAGCCTTGATAACTGCACCTGTTGTTCAACCACCAGACTGAAACCTACCCTTCGAAATTATGTGTGATGCTAGTGATTATGTTGTTGGTGATGTTCTAGGAAAAAGAGTTGATAAGAAATTAAATGTTATCCATTGTGCTAGTAAAACTCTAGAAAATGCTCAAAGAAACTACGCTACCACTGAAAATGAATTTTTAGCAGTCGTGTTTGCCTATGATAAGTTTAGACCTTATATTGTTGATTCCAAAGTAACTGTTCACAATGATCACACTGCTATTAAGTACCTTATGGAAAAGGAAGATGCTAATCCTAGACTTATTAGATGGGTTCTTCTGCTACAAGAATTTGATTTGCATATTATTGATAGAAACTCATTGAGAACCCAGTAGCAGATAACTTGTCAATATTAGAAAATGTTCTTGATGACCCACTACCTATTGATGATAGCTTTCATGATGAACAACTAGCTGATATAAATGCTTTACTTAATGCTCCTTGTTATGCTGATTATGCTAATTAGATTTTTGCTAAATTTATACCACCTAGCTTCACATACCAACAAAAGAAAAAGTTCTTCTATGATTTAAGACATTACTTTTGGGACGATCCACACCTTTATAAATAAGGAGTAGATGGTATTATTATATGTTGTGTACCTGAGCATGAACAGGGACAAATCTTATACAAGTGGTACTCCGAGGCGTACGGAGGACATCACGGTGGAGATAGAACTGCACACAAGGTACTATAATCTGGTTTTTATTGGCCTACTCTGTTCAAGGATCCTCGTAAGTTTGTCTTGTCTTGTGATGAATGTCATAGAATAGGTAATATTAGTTGACGTCAGGAAATGCCTATGAATTACTCTCTAGTTATTGAACCATTTGATGTTTGGGGTTTTGATTATATGGGACCTTTCCCAAAGTCTAACGGGTATACTAATATTCTAGTTGTTGTTGATTATGTTACTAAGTGGGTAGAAGCTATTCCATCTAGTACTTCTGATCATAAAAATTCTATTAAAATGCTGCAAGAAGTTATTTTCCCTAGATTTGGAGTCCCTAGATATTTAATGATAGATGCTGGTTAGCACTTTATTCATGGTGCTTTCCGTAAATTGCTTGCTAGGTATGATGTTAATCATAGAGTTGCATCTCCTTATCATCCTCAGTCTAGTGGGAAAGTAGAATTGAGCAATAGAGAAATTAAGTTGATCTTGCAAAAGAGCGTTAATAGATCTAGAAAGAATTGGTCTAAGAAACTTGACGATGCATTATGGGCTTATAGAAACGCTTACAAAGATCCAATTATTGGGGAACGTTGCATGGGAAACAAAAACTTTCCTACACACACGAAGACCTATCATGGTGATGTCCATCTACCAGAGGAGATTTGGATCTACGTACCCTTGTAGATTGCACAGCAGGAAGCGTTAAGAAACACGGTTGATGTAGTGGAACGTCTTCACGTCCCTCGAACCGCCCCATGAACCGTCCCACGATCCGTCCCATGATCCGTTCCGATCTACCGCCGAACGGACGGCACCTCCGCGTTCAGCACACGTATAGCTCGACGATGATCTCGGCCTTCTTAATCCAGCAAGCAAGGCGGAGAGGTAGATGAGTTCTCCGGCAGACTGACCGTGCTTCGGTGGTGGTGACGATCCACGCCTACAGGGTAAAACTATGTGGTCTAGGGTTGAGTTGCACGTGGCAAAAGTTGTCTCAAATCAACCCTAAAACACCACTATTTATAGGAGATAGGGGAGGAGGCTTGCCTTGAGGGCCAAGACCTCAGGGGGTGCGCCGGCCAAGGAAGAGGAGGACTCCTCCTCCAATTCGGTTTGGGAAGGAGGAGTCCTCCTCTTCCTTCCCACCTCCCAATTTCCCTTTTTCTTTTTCTTTTCTATTGGAATTTCTTTATATGGCGCCATGGGCCCCTTGGGATGACTCCACCAGCCCACTAGGGACTTGTGGCACCACCCTATGGCCTTGGGATCACTCCCGGGTGGGTGGCCCCTCCCGGTGAACTCCCGGAACCCATTCGTCACTCCCGGTACACTGCCGGAATTGCCCGAAACTTTCCGGTAACCACATGAAACCATCCTATATATCAATCTTTCTTTCCGGACCATTTCAGAAACCCTCGTGATGTCCGTGATCTCATCCAGGAATCCGAACAAGATTCAGTAACCACACATATAACTCAACTATACTAAAACATCATCGAACCTTAAGTGTGCAGACCCTGCGGGTTCGAGAACTATGTAGACATGCCCTGAGGCACTCCTCGGTCAATATCCAATAGCGGGACCTGGATGCCCATATTGGATCCTACATATTCTCCGAAGATCTTATCGGTTGAACCTCAGTGCCAAGGATTCATATAATCCCGTATATCATTCCCATTGTCCTTCGGTATGTTACTTGCCCAAGATTCGATCGTCGCTATCTGCATACCTATTTCAAGCTCGTTACCAACAAGTATCTTTACTCATTCCGTAATACAAGATGTTGTGACTTACACTTAGTTACATTGCTTGTAAGGCTTGTGTGGGATGTTGTATTACCGAGTGGGCCCCGAGATACCTATCCGTCACACGGAGTGACAAATCCCAGTCTTGATCCATACTAACTCAACAGACACCTTCGGAGATACCTGTAGAGCACCTTTATAGTCACCCAGTTACTTTGTGACGTTTGATGCACACAAGGTATTCCTCCGGTGCCAGTGAGTTAGATGATCTCATGGTCATAGGAACAAATACTTGACATGCAGAAAACAGTAGCAATAAAACGACACGATCAATATGCTACGTTCATAGTTTGGGTCTAGTCCATCACATGATTCTCCTAATGATGTGATCCAGTTATCAAGTGATAACACTTGCATATAGCCAGAAAACCTTGACTATCATTGATCAACTGGCTAGCCAACTAGAGGCTTGCTAGGGATATTGTTTTGTCTATGTATCCACACATGTATCTATGTTTTCATTCAATACAATTATAGAATGGATAATAAACGATTATCTTTAAATAGTAAATATAATAATAACTATTTATCATTGCCTCTAGGGCATATTTCCAACAGTTTCCCACTTGCACTAGAGTCAATAATCTAGTCCTCACATCGCCATGCAATTTACATTGTAATAATTGAACACCCATACAATTATGGTGTTGATCATGTTTTGCCCGTGGAAGAAGTTTTGTCAGCGGGTCTGCTAGATTCAGATCCATGTGCACTTTGGAAATATTCACATCCTCTCCTTCAACATAGTCGCATATGAGGTTGAAGCGTCGTTTGATGTGTCTGGTCTTCTTGTGAAACCTTGGTTCTTTGCTAAGGCAATGGCACCAGTGTTGTCACATAAAAAAGTTATTGGATTTAGTGCGCTTGGCACACCTCCAAGATTTGTCATGAACTTCTTCATCCAGACACCCTCCTTTGCTGCCTCCGAGGCAGCCATGTACTCCACTTCACATGTAGAATCTGTTACGACGCTTTGCTTGGAACTGCACCAGCTTCCCGCACCCCCATTAAGAATAATTATGTATCCGGTTTGCGACTTAGAGTCATCCGGATCGGTGTCAAAACTTGCGTCGACGTAACCTTTTACGACGAGCTCTTTGTCACCTCCATAAACAAGAAACATTTCCTTAGTCCTTTTTAGGTACTTCAGAATATTCTTGACTGTCGTCCAGTGATCTACTCCTGGATTACTCTGAAACCTGCCTGCCATACTTATGGCCAAGCTGATGTCTGGTCTAGTGCACAACATTGCATACATGATAGAACCTACGGCTGAAGCGTAGGGGACGGAACTCATTAGTTCTCTATCTTCCGTAGTTGTTGGGTACTGAGTCTTACTCAATTTTATACCTTGTAACACTGGCAAGAACCCTTTCTTGCACTGATCCATTTTGAACTTCTTCAAAACTTTATCAAGGTATGTGATTTTTGAAAGTCCTATTAGGCGTTTCGATCTATCCCTATAGATCTTAATGCCTAGAATGTAAGCAGCTTCTCCTAGGTCCTTCATAGAGAAACTTCTATTCAAGTAATCCTTTATGCTCTCCAAAAGCTCCACGTTGTTTCCAATCAGCAATATGTCATCCAAATATAATATTAGAAAAGCCACAGAGATCCCACTCTCTTTCTTGTAAATACAAGATTCTCCAACCACTTGTATAAACCCAAATGCTTTGATCACCTCATCAAAGCGCTTATTCCAACTCCGAGATGCTTGCACCAGTCACTAAATGGATCGCTGGAGCTTGCATACATTGTCAGCATTGTTTGGATCGACAAAACCTTCGGGTTGCATCATATACAACTCTTCCTCAAGAAAACCGTTAAGGAACGCCGTTTTGACATCCATCTGCCAGATTTCATAATCGAAAAATGCAGCTATTGCTAACATGATTCGGACAGACTTAAGCATCGCTACCGTTGGGAACGTCTCATCGTAGTCAACTCCTTGAACTTGTGAAAAACCCTTTGCCACAAGCCGAGCTTTATAAATGGTCACATTACCGTATGCATCCGTCTTCTTCTTAAAGATCCATTTGTTTTGAATAGCCTTGCGGCCTTCAGGTAGTACCTCCAAAGTCCATACTTTGTTCTCGTACATAGATCCTATCTCGGACTTCATGGCCTCCAGCCATTTGTTGGAATCCGGGCCCACCATTGCTTCTTCATAATTCACAGGTTCATTTTTGTCTAACAACATAATTGATAAGACATGATTACCGTACCACTCAGGAGCAGTACGTCATCTTGTCGACCTGCGAGGTGCGATAGAAACTTGATCCGAAGTTTCATGATCATCATCATCAACTTCCTCCTCAACCAGCGCCACAGCAACATGGGTTTCCCCTTGCCCTGCGCCACCATCTAGAGGGACTAGAGGTTCGACAATCTCATTAAGTTCTATCTTCCTCCCATTCAATTCTTTTGAGAGAAACTCCTTCTCAAGAAAAGCTCCATTTTTAGCAACAAACACTTTACCCTCGGATTCGAGATAGAAGGTATACCCAACTGTCTCTTTTGGGTAACCTATGAAGACACACTCTTCCGCTTTGGGTTCCAGCTTTTCAGGCTGAAGATTTTTGACATAAGCATCACATCCTCAAACTTTGAGAAACGACAACTTTGGTCTTTTGCCATACCACAATTCGTATGGTGTCGTCTCAATGGATTTTGATGGTGCCCTATTTAAAGTGAATGCAGGTGTCTCTAATGCATAACCCGAAAACGATAACGGCAAATCGGTAAGAGACAACATAGATCGCACCTTCTCTAATAAAGTATGATTACGACGTTCGGACACACCATTATGCTGTGGTGTTCCAGGCGGTGTCAACTATGACACAATTCCACATTTTCTTAAGTGAGCACCAAACTCGAAATTCAGATCTTCACCCCACGATCAGACCGTAGGAACTTGATCTTCTTGTTATGATGATTTTCAACTTCACTCGGAAATTGCTTGAACTTCTCAAACATTTCAGACTTGTGCTTCATCAAGTCGACATAACCATATCTACTCAAATCCTTAGTGAAGGTAAAAAAAATAACAATATCCGTCGCGCGCCACCACACTCATCGGCCGCATACATCGGTATGTATGATTTCCAACAAGTCACTTGCACGCTCCATTGTTCCGAAGAACGGAGTCTTAGTCATCTTGCCCATGAGGCTTGGTTCACACGTGTCAAGTGAATCAAAGTCAAGTGACTCCAAAAGTCCATCGGAATGGAGTTTCTTCATGCGCTTTACAACAATAAGACCTAAGTGGCAGTGGCACAAAAACATGGCGCTATCATTGTTAACTCTAACTATTTTGGTCCCAATGTTATGTATATGTGTATCATCGCTATCAAGATTCAATATGAACAATCCTCTCACATTGGGTGCATGACCATAAAAGATATTACTCATAGAAATAGAACAACCATTATTCTCTGACTTAAACGAGTAACCGTCTCGCAATAAACAAGATACAGATATAATGTTCATGCTTAACGCATGCACTAAATAACAATTATTTAAGTTCATAACTAATCCTGATGGTAATTGAAGTGAAACTGTGTCGACGGCGATTGCATCAACCTTGGAACCATTTCCCACGCACATCGTCACTTCATCTTTCGCCAGCCTTCGCTTATTCTGTAGTTCCTGTTTCGAGTTGCAAATATGAGCAATAGAACCCGTATCGAATACCCAGGCACTACTATGAGAGTTGGTTAAGTACACATCATTAACAGGTATATCAAATATACCTTATTTTCCTTGGCCGCCTTCTTATCAGCCAGATACTTGGGGCAGTTGCGCTTCGAGTGACCCAGTCCCTTGCAATAACAGCACTCCGTTTCAGGCTTAGGTCCAGCCTTGGGTTTCTTCATCAGATTGGCAACGGTCTTGTCGCTCTTCTTGGAATTACCCTTCTTTCCTTTGCCGTTTCTCTTGAAACTAGTGGTGTTATTCACCATCAACACTTGATGCTCTTTACGGAGTTCTGACTCTACGACTTTCAGCATCGCGAATAACTCGCCGGGTGACTTGTTCATCGCTTGCATGTTATAGTTCAACACAAATCTCTTGTAGCTTGGTGGAAGTGATTGAAGAATTCTGTCAGTGATAGCCTCTTGCGGGAGTTCAATCCCGAGCTCAGCTAGACGGTTTTAGTACCCAGACATTTTGAGCACATGTTCATTGACATACGAGTTCTCCTCCATCTTGCAAGCATAGAATTTATCGGAGGTCTCATACCTCTCGATCCAGGTGTTCTTCTGAAAGATAAACTTCAACTCCTGGAACATCTCAAATGCTCCATGACACTCAGAGCAACGTTGAAGTCCCGGCTCTAACCCATACAAAACTGCACATTGAACTACTTAGTAGTCCTACTTGCGTGTCAACCAAGCGTTCTTAACATCTTGGTCAGCCGCGGAGGGTGGTTCATCTCCTAGCGCAACACTAAGGACATAATCCTTCTTCCCAGCTTGCAGGAGCAACTTAAGATTACGAGCCCAGTCTACAAAGTTGCTTACATCATCTTTCAACTTAAATTTCTCTAGGAACGTATTAAAATTCAGGGTGACTGTCGCGAGAGCCATTGATCTACAACACAAATATTTCAAAGTGGACTTAGACTATATTCAAGATAATTAGAGTTTAGCCAATCAAATTACTTGCTCAACTCCCACTCAAAAAGTACATCTCTCTAGTCATTTGAGTGGTTCATGATCCAAATTCACTAACTCAAGTCCGATCATCACGTGAGTTGAGAATAGTTTCAGTTGTAAACATTTCTATGCTAATCATATCAACTATACGATTCATGCATGACCTTTCGGTCTCATGTGTTCCGAGGCCATGTCTGCACATGCTAGGCTCGTCAAGCTTAACCTGAGTGTTCCGTGTGTGCAACTGTTTTGCACCCGTTGTATGTGAACGTTGAGTCTATCACACCCGATCATCACGTGGTGTCTTGAAACAACGAACTGTAGGAACGGTGGACAGTCGGCGAGAACACAATTTCGTCTTGAAATTTTTGTGAGAGATCACCTCATAATGCTACCGTCGTTCTAAGCAAAATAAGGTGCATAAAAGGATTAACATCACATGCAATTCATAAGTGACATGATATGGTCATCATCTTGTGCTTCTTGATCTCCATCACCAGAGCACCGGTACGATCTTTGTGTCACCAGCGCCACACCATGATCTCAATCATCATTATCTCCATCAACGTGTCACCATCGAGGTTGTCGTGCTACTTATGCTATTACTACTAAAGCTACGTCCTAGCAATATAGTAAACGCATCTGCGAACACAAACGTTAGTTTAAAACAAAACCCTATGGCTCCTGCCGGTTGCCGTAGCATCGATGTGCAAGTCGATATTAACTATTACAACATGATCATCTCATACATCCAATATATCACATCACGTCATTGGCCATATCATATCACAAGCATACCCTGCAAAAACAAGTTAGACGTCCTCTAATTTGTTGTTGCATGTTTTACATGGCTCCTATGGGTATCTAATATGATCACAGCTTACGCAAAAACCAGAACGGAGATGTGCAAATTGCTATTTAACCTCTCCAAGGACCGCCTCGGTCAAAATCAATTCAACTAAGGTTGAAAAAACCGACACCCGCCAGTCATCTTTATGCAACGAGGTTGCATGTTAGTCGATGAAACCAGTCTCTCGTAAGTGTACGAGTAATGTGGTCCGGGCCGCTTCAATCCAACAATACCGCTGAATCGAGAAAAGACTAAGGAGGGCAGCAAATCGAACATCACCGTCCACAAAACCTTTTGTGTTTTACTCGAGATAACATCTACGCATGAACCTAGCTCATGATTCCACTGTTGGGGGAACGTTGCATGGAAAACAAAAAATTTCCTACGCACACGAAGACCTATCATGGTGATGTCCATCTACGAGAGGAGATTTGGATCTACGTACCCCTGTAGATCGCACAACAGGAAGCGTTAAGAAATGTGGTTGATGTAGTGGAGCGTCTTCACGTCCCTTGAACCGCCCCACGAACCGTCCCACGAACCGTCCAGCGATCGGTCCCACGATCCGTTCCGATCTAGCGCCGAATAGACGGCACCTCCGCGTTCAGCACACGTACAGCTCGACGATGATCTCGGCCTTCTTGATCCAGCAAGCAAGACGGAGAAGTAGATGAGTTCTCCAGCAGCGTGATGGTGCGCTGGTGGTGGTGACGATCTACTCCTGCAGGGCTCTGCCCGAGCTCCGCAGAAATCCGATCTAGAGGTAAAACTATGTGGTCTAGGGTTGAGTTGCATGTGGCAAAAGTTGTCTCAAATCAGCCCTTAAACACCACTATATATAGGAGGGAGGGGGAGGAGGCTTTCCTTGAGGGCCAAGTGTTGGGGAACACCGCATGGGAAACAAAAAATTTCCTACGCGCACGAAGACCTATCATGATGATGTCCATCTACGAGAGGGGATTTCCGATCTACGTACCCTTGTAGATTGCACAGCAGAAGCGTTAGTGAACGCGGTTGATGTAGTGGAAAGTCCTCACGTCCCTCGATCCGCCCCGCGAACCGTCCCACGAACCGTCCCGCGATCCGTCCCACGATCTTGCCGAACGGACGGCACCTCCGCGTTCAGCACACGTACAGCTCGATGATGATCTCGGCCTTCTTGATCCAGCAAGAGAGACGGAGGGGTAGATGAGTTCTCCGGCAGCGTGACAGCGCTCCGGAGGTTGGTGATGATCTAATCTCGGCAGGGCTCCGCCCGAGCTCCGCAGAGACGCGATCTAGAGGAAAAACCGTGGAGGTATGTGGTCGGGCTGCCGTGACAAAAGTTGTCTCAAATCAGCCCTAATACCTCAGTATATACAGGAGGGAAGGGGAGGGAAGAGGCAGCCTCAAACCCTCAAGGTTTGGCCGAAATTGGAGGTCGAGGAGTCCTACTCCAATCCTACTTGGAGTAGGATTCCACCTTCCCACTTGGAAACTCTTTCCACTTTGTGTTTTTTCCTTCTCAAACTTATGGGCCTTAGTGGGAACTTATTCCAGCCCACTAGGGGCTGGTTTATCTCTTCCCATATCCCATGAGACCCATTGTGGCGTGACACCCCTCCCGATGGTCCCCGGCACCCCTCCCGGCACTCCCGGTAAACTACCGATGAGCCCGAAACTTTTCCGGTGATCAAAACAGGACTTCCAATATATCAATCTTTACCTGCGGACCATTCCGGAGCTCCTCGTGACGTCCTGGATCTCATCCGGGACTCCGAACAACATTCGGTAACCAACCATATAACTCAAATACACATAAAACAACGTCGAACCTTAAGTGTGCAGACCCTGCGGGTTCGAGAACTATGTAGACATGACCCGAGTGACTCCTCGGTCAATATCCAATAGCGGGACCTGGATGCCCATATTGGATCCCACATATTCTACGAAGATCTTATCGTTTGAACCTCAGTGCCAGGGATTCATATAATCCCGTATGTCATTCCGTTTGTCCTTCGGTATGTTACTTGCCCGAGATTCGATCGTCAGTATCGGCATACCTATTTCAATCTCGTTTACCGGCAAGTCTCTTTACTCGTTCCGTAATACAAGATCCCGCAACTTACACTAAGTCACATTGCTTGCAAGGCTTGTGTGTGATGTTGTATTACCGAGTGGGCCCCGAGATACCTCTCCGTCACACGGAGTGACAAATTCCAGTCTCGATCCATACTAACTCAACGAACACCTTCGGAGATACCTGTAGAGCATCTTTATAGTCACCCAGTTACGTTGCGACGTTTGATACACATAAAGCATTCCTCCGGTGTCAGTGAGTTATATGATCTCATGGTCATAGGAACAAATACTTGACACGCAAAAAACAGTAGCAACAAAATGACACGATCAACATGCTACGTCTATTAGTTTGGGTCTAGTCCATCACATGATTCTCCTAATGATGTGATCCCGTTATCAAGTGACAACACTTGCCTATGGTAAGGAAACCTTGACCATCTTTGATCAACGAGCTAGTCAACTAGAGGCTTACTAGGGACAGTGTTTTGTCTATGCATCCACACATGCACTGTGTTTCCAATCAATAAAATTATAGCATGGATAATAAACGATTATCATGAACAAAGAAATATAATAATAACTAATTTATTATTGCCTCGAGGGCATATTTCCGACAGCCTCCCACTTGCGCTAGAGTCAATAATCTAGTTCACATCACCATGTGATTCCAACGAATCCAACACCCATATAGTTATGGGGTTTGATCACGTCTTGCTCGTGAGAGAGGTTTTAGTCAACGGTTCTCAAACTTTCAGATCCGTGTGTTCTTTACAAATCTTTATGTGATCTTATAGATGCCTCTACTATGTACTATTCGGAAATACTCCAAATATCTACTCTACTATACGAATCCGTTTCACTACTCATAGTTATTCGGGTTAGTGTCAAAGCTTGCATCGACGTAACCCTTTACGACGAAATCTTTAACCACCTCCATAATCGAGAAAAATTACTTAGTCTATCAGTTACTAAGGATAAATTTTGTCCGCTGCTAGTGATTCAATCATGGATCACTCTCTGTACCTCTCAACATACTTTGAGTCAAGGCACTCATCAGGTGCGGTACCCAGCATGGCATACTTCAGATTCTACGGCCAAGGCATAGAAGCCGACCTTCGTCTATTCTCTTTATTCTGCCAGGGTCGGGTTTTGAGTCTTACTCAAATTCACACCTCACTACGCAACCAAGAACTCCTTCTTTGCTAATCTATTTTGAACTCCTTCAAAAACTTGTCAAGGCATGCATCTTGTTGAAACTTCTATTAAGCGCTTTCGATCTATCTTCATAGATCTTTGATGCTCAACGTTCAAGTAGCGCAATCCAGGTATTCCTTTGAAAACTCCTTTCAAACAACCTTGTATGCTTTACAGAGTAGCACCATCCAGGTATTCCTTTGAAAACTCCTTTCAAACAACCTTGTATGCTTTACAGAAATTCTACATTACTACTGATCCACAATATGTCAACCACATATACTTATCAGAAATTCTATAGTGCTCCCACTCACTTCTTTGGAAACACAAGTTTCTCATAAACCTTGTACAAACCCAAAATCTTTGATCATCTCATCAAAATGTATATTCCAACTCCGAGATGCTTGCACCAGTCCATTGAAGGATCCCTGGAGCTTGCATACTTGCTAGTATGTTTAAGATCGACAAAACCTCCTGGTTGTATCACATACAATGTTTGCTCAAGGAAACCGTCGAGGAAACAATGTTTTGACATCCTATGTGCAATATTTCATAAATAATGCAGCAACTACTAACATAATTCTAACAGACTTTTAGCATCGCTATGAGTAAGAAAGTCTCATCATAGTCAACTGTTTGATCTTGTTGGAAACATCTTTGCGACAAGTCGAGCTTTTCTTAATAGTGACTTATCACCATCATCGTCCATCTTCCTTGTAAAGATCCATCTTTACTCAGTAGTCCTATGACCATCAAGTAGTTCTTCCAAAGTCTACACTTTGTTTTCATACATGGATCCTCTCTCGGATTTCATGGCCTCCAGCCATTTGTCGGAATCCGGGCCCACCATTGCTTTCTCCATAACTCGTAGGTTCACTGTTGCTCAACAACATGACCTCCAAGACAGGGTTACCGTACCACTCTGCAGTAGGACGTGACCTTGTCAACCTACGAGGTTTGTAGTAACTTGATCCGATGCTCGATGATCACCATCATCAGCTTTCACTTCAATTGGTGTAGGCACCACATGAACAACTTCCTGCGCCCTGCTACACACTGGTTGAAGTGATGGTTCAATAACCTCATCAAGTTCCACAACCATCCCACTCAATTCTTTCGAGAGAAACCTTTCCTCGAGAAAGGATCCGTTTCTAGAAACAAACACTTTGCTTTCGGATGTGAGATAGGAGATGTACCCAACTGTTTTGGATATCCTATGAAGATGCATATATCCGCTTTGGGTTCGAGCTTATCAGACTGAAACTTTTTCACATAAGTGTCGAAGCCCCAAAATTTCAAGAAACGACAGTTTAGATTTCTCTAAACCTCAGTCTATACTGTGTCATCTCAACGGAAATACGCGGTGCCCTATTTAAAGTGAATGAGGTTGTCTCTAATGCATAACCCATTAACGATAGTGGTAATTCGATAAGAGACATCATAGCATGCACCATACCAAATAGTGCGTGGCTATGACGTTCAGACACATCATCACACTATGATGTTCCAGGTGGCATGAACTGCGAAACAATTTCCACATTGTCTTAACTGCGTACCAAAACTCGTAACTCAGATATTCATTTCTATGATCATATCGTAGACAGTTTATCCTCTTTTTACGACGAACTTCACTCCTGAAACAGAATTTAACTTTTCAATATTTCATACTTGTGATTCATTAAGTCAATACTCTTGTATCTACTCAAATCGTCATTGAAGTAAGAACATAATGACATCCACTACGTGCCTCAACACCCATTGGACTGCATACATCAAAATGTATCACTTCCAACAAGTTACTATCTAATTTCATCTCAATGAAAACAAGGCCTTGCTCATGTGGTATGATTTGCATGTCACTAGTGATTCAAAATCAAGTGAGTATAAAGATCCATCAGCATGGAGCCTCTTCATGCAATTTATACCAACATGACTCAAGCGGCAGTGGCACAAGTAAGTGCTACTATCATCATTACCTCATATCTTTTGGCACCAATATAATGAACATGTGTAACACTACAATCGAGATTCAATAAACCATTGAAGGTGATTATTCAAGCTAATAGAGTAACCATTATTCTCTTTAAATGAATAATCGTATTGCAATAAACACGATCCAATCATGTTCATGCTTAACGCAAGCACCAAATAACAATTATTTAGGTTTAACACCAATCTCGATGGTAGAGGGAGCGTGCGACGTTTGATCATATCAACCTTGGAAACACTTCCAACACGTATCGTCACCTCGCCTTTAGCTAGTCTCCGTTTATGCCGTAGCTTTCATTTCGTGTTACTAATCACTTAGCAACCGAACCGGTATCCAATACCCTCGTGCTACTAGGAGTACTAGTAAAGTACACATCAACATCATGTATATCAAATATACTTCTTTCAACTTTTGCCAGCCTTCTTGTCTACCAAGTGTCTAGAGTTGCTCCGCCTCAGTGACCGTTCCCCTCATAATAGAAGCACTTAGTCCCGAGCTTGGGTTTAATCTAGGGTCTCTTCATTAGTGCAGCAACTGCTTTTCCGTTTCACGAAGTATCCCTTCTAGCCCTTGCCTTTCTCGAAACTTAGTGGTTTTACTAACCATCAACTATTGATGCTCCTTCTTGATTTCTACTTTCGTAGTGTCAAACATCGCGAATCGCTCAAGGATCATTGTATCTATCCTTGATATGTTATAGTTCATCACGAATCTCTCACAGCTTGGTGGGAGTGATTTTGGAGAACCATCACTATCTTATCTGGAAGATCAACTCCCACTTGATTCAAGCGATTGTCGTACTCAGATAATCTGAGCACACGCTCAACGATTGAGCTTTTCTCCTTTACTTCGTGGACAACGAATCTTGTCGGAGGTCTCATACCTCTTAACAAGGGCACAAGCATGAAATCACAATTTCCTCTCTTTAGAATATCTCTTATGTTCAGCGACGTTTCAAAAACATCTTCGGCGCCTTGCTTCTAAGCCATTAAGTATTTTGTACTGAACTATCGTGTAGTCATCAGAAACGTGTATGTCGGATGTTCACATCATCCACAGACGACGCTCGAGGTGCAGCACACCGAGTGGTGCCTTAAGGACATAAGCCTTCTGCGCAGCAACGAGGACAATCCTCTGCAAAGTTTGCTACTATCAACTTTGAACTAAATTTTCTCTAGGAACATATAAAAATAGTAGAGCTATAGCGCAAGCTACATCGTAATTCGCAAAGACCATTAGACTATGTTCATGACAATTAGTTCAATTAATCATATTACTTAAGAACTCCCACTCAAAAAGTACATCTCTCTAGTCATTTGAGTGGTACATGATCCAAATCCACTATCTCAAGTCCGATCATCACGTGAGTCGAGAATAGTTTCAGTGGTAATCATCTCTATGCTAATCATATCAACTATACGATTCATGCTCGACCTTTCGGTCTCATGTGTTCTGAGGCCATGTCTACACATGCTAGGCTCGTCAAGCTTAACCCGAGTGTTCCGCGTGTGCAACTCTTTTGCACCCGTTGTATGTGAACGTTGAGTCTATCACACCCGATCATCACTTGGTGTCTCGAAACGAAGAACTGTTGCAACGGTGCACAGTCGGGGAGAACACAATTTCGTCTTGAAATTTTAGTGAGAGATCACCTCATAATGCCACCGTCGTTCTAAGCAAGATAAGGTGCATAAAGGATTAACATCACATGCAATTCATAAGTGACATGATATGGCCATCATCATGTGCTTCTTGATCTCCATCAACAAAGCACCGGCACGATCTCCTTGTCACCGGCGTCACACCATGATCTCCATCATCATGATCTCCATCAACGTGTCGCCATCGGGGTTGTCGTGCTACTCATGCTATTACTACTAAATCTACGTCCTAGCAATATAGTAAACGCATCCGCAAGCACAAACGTTAGTTTAAAGACAACCCTATGGCTCCTGCCGGTTGCCGTACCATCGACGTGCAAGTCGATATTAACTATTACAACATGATCATCTCATACATCCAATATATCACATCACATCATTGGCCATATCACATCACAAGCATACCCTGCAAAAAGAAGTTAGATGTCCTCTAATTGTTGTTGCATGTTTTACGTGGTGACCATGGGTATCTAGTAGGATCGCATCTTACTTACGCAAACACAACAACGGAGATATATGAATTGCTATTTAACCTCATCCAAGGACCTCCTCGGTCAATTCTGATTCAACTAAAGTTGGAGAAACTGACACCCGCGAGTCATCTTTGAGCAACGGAGTTACTCGTAGCGATGAAACCAGTTTCTCATAAGCGTACGAGTAATGTCGGTCCGAGCCGCTTCGATCCAACAATACCGCGGAATCAAGAAAATACTAAGGAGGACAGCAAGATGCACATCACCGCCCACAAAAACTTTTGTGTTCTACTTGAGATTACATCTACGCATGAACCTAGCTCTGATAACACTGTTGGAGAACATCGCGTGGGAAACAAAAAATTTCCTACGCGCACGAAGACCTATCATGGTGATGTCCATCTACGAGAGGGGATTTCCAATCTACGTACCCTTGTAGATCGCACAACAGAAGCGTTAGTGAACGCGGTTGATGTAGTGGAACGTCCTCACGACCCTCGATCCGCCCCGCGAACCGTCCCACGAACCGTCCCGCGATCCGTCCCACGATCTAGTGCCGAACGGACGGTACCTCCGCGTTCTGCACACGTACAGCTCGACGATGATCTCGACCTTCTTGATCCAGCAAGAGAGATGGAGAGGTAGATGAGTTCTCCGATGGCGTGACGGCGCTTCGGACGTTGGTGATGATCTAATCTCGGCAGGGCTCCGCCCGAGCTCCGCAGAGACGCGATCTAGAGGAAAAATTGTGGAGGTATGTGGTCGGGCTGCCATGGCAAAAGTTGTCTGAAATTAGCCCTAATACCTCAGTATATATAGGAGGGAGGGGGAGGGAAGAGGCAGCTTCAAACCCTCAAGGTTTGGCCGAAATTGGAGGTGGAGGAGTCCTACTCCAATCCTACTTGGAGTAGGATTCCACCTTCCCACTTGGAAACTCTTTCCACTTTGTGATTTTTCCTTCTCAAACCTTATGGGCCTTAGTGGGAACTTATTCCAGCCCACTAGGGGCTGGTTTATCTCTTCCCATAGCCCATGAGACTCCATGGGGCGTGACACCCCTCCCGATGGTCCCCGGCACCCCTCCCGACACTCCTGGTACACTACCGATGAGCCCAAAACTTTTCCGGTGACCAAAACAGGACTTCCTATATATCAATCTTAACCTCCGGACCATTCCGGAGCTCCTTGTTTCGTCCTGCATCTCATCCGGGACTCCGAACAACATTCGGTAACCAACCATATAACTCAAATACGCTTAAAACAACGTCGAACCTTAAGGGTGCAGACCCTGCGGGTTCGAGAACTATGTAGACATGACCCGAGTGACTCCTCGGTCAATATCCAATAGCGGGACCTGGATGCCCATATTGGGTCCCACATATTCTACGAAGATCTTATCGTTTGAACCTCAGTGCCAGGGATTCATATAATCCCGTATGTCATTCCCTTTGTCCTTCGGTATGTTACTTGCCCGAGATTCGATCGTCAGTATCCGCATACCTATTTCAATCTCTTTTACCGGCAAGTCTCTTTACTCGTTCCGTAATACAAGATCCTGCAACTTACACTAAGTCACATTGCTTGCAAGGCTTGTGTGTGATGTTGTATTACCGAGTGGGCCCCGAGATACCTCTCCGTCACACGGAGTGACAAATACCAGTCTCGATCCATACTAACTCAACGAACACCTTCGGAGATACCTGTAGATCATCTTTATAGTCACCCAGTTACGTTGCGACGTTTGATACACATAAAGCATTCCTACGGTGTCAGTGAGTTATATTATCTCATGGTCATAGGAACAAATACTTGACACGCAGAAAACAGTAGCAACAAAATGACACGATCAACATGCTACGTCTATTAGTTTGGGTCTAGTCCATCACTTGATTCTCCTAATGATGTGATCCTGTTATCAAGTGAAAACACTTGCCTATGGTCAGGAAACCTTGACCATCTTTGATCAACGAGCTAGTCAACTAGAGGCTTACCAGGGACAGTGTTTTGTGTATGTATCCACACATGAAGTGTGTTTCCAATCAATACTATTATAGCATGGATAATAAACGATTATCATGAACAAACAAATATAATAATAACTAATTTATTATTGCCTCTAGGTCATATTTCCAACACCAAGCCCTCAAGGGGTGCGCTGGCCAAGGAGGAGGACTCCTCCTCCAATTCGGTTTGGGAAGGAGGAGTCCTCCTCTTCCTTCCCACCTCCCAATTTCCCTTTTTGTTTTCTTTTCTTTTGGGATCTCTCTAAGTGGCGCCATGGGCCCCTTGGGCTGACTCCACCAGCCCACTAGGGACTTGTGGAGCCACCCTATGGCTTTGGGCTCTCTCCCGGGTGGGTGGGCCCATCCCGGTGAACTCCCGGAACCCGTTCGTCACTCCCGGTACATTGCCGGAATTGCCTGAAACTTTTCAGTAACCAAATGAAACCATACTATATATCAATCTTTCTTTCCGGACCATTTTGGAAACCCTCGTGATGTCCGTGATCTTATCCGGGTCTCCGAACAACATTTGGTAACCACACATATAACTCCACTATACTAAAACATCATTGAACCTTAAGTGTGTAGACCCTGCGGGTTCGAGAACTATGTAGACATGCCCCGAGGCACTCCTCGGTCAATATCCAATAGCGGGACCTGGATGCCCATATTGGATCCTGCATATTCTTCGAAGATCTTATCAATTGAACCTTAGTGCCAAGGATTCATATAACCCCGTATAACATTCCCTTTGTCTTTCGGTATGTTAGTTCCCCGAGATTCGATCGTCGGTATACTCATACCTATTTCAGTATCGTTGCCAACAAGTCTCTTTACTCGTTTGTAATACAAGAGATACTTACACTTAGTTACATTGCTTGCAAGGCTTGTGTGTGATGTTGTATTACTGATTGGGCCCCGAGATACCTCTCACTCACATGGAGTGACAAATCCCAGTCTTGATCCATACTAACTCAACGGACACCTTAGAAGATACTTGTAGAGCACCTTTATAGTCAGACAGTTACGTTGCGATGTTTGATGCACAAAAGGTATTCCTCCGGTGCCAGTGAGTTATATGATCTCATGCTCATAGGAACAAATACTTGATGCGCAGAAAACAATAGAAATAGAACGACACGATCAATATGCTACGTTCATAGTTTGGGTCTAGTCCATCACATGATTCTCCTAATGATGTGATCCACTTATCAAGTGACAACACTTGCATATAGCCAGAAAACCTTGACTATGATTGATCAACTGGCTAGCCAATTAGAGGCTTGCTAGGGACATTGTTTTGTCTATGTATCCACACATGTACCTATGTTTTCATTGAATACAATTATAGCATGGATAATAAATGATTAAACAGGAAATATAATAATAACTATTTATCATTGCGTCTTGGGCATATTTCCAACACCTATGCGTATGTCTCCTTATAAAATGGTTTATGGTAAAGCATGCCACTTACCTCTAGAGCTAGAAGATAAAGCCTATTAGGCAATTAAAGAGCTTAACCATGATTTCAAACTTGCTGGTGAAAAGAGGTTATTTGACATTAGCTTAGTTAATGAATGGAGAACCAAGGCCTATGAGAATGCTAAGTTGTTTAAAGACAAGGTTAAGAGATGGCATGATAGAAGGATAGAAAAACGTGAATTCAATGTAGCGATCATGTCTTCCTATACAACTCTCGTTTAAGATTTTTTGCACGAAAACTTCTCTCTAAATGGGAATGGCCTTACATTCCGGTGCCATCAAGATCTACAATGCCGAGGCACAAACCCGGAGGTGTTCAATGGGTAAAGGATCAGACATTATATCTCAAGTACTCCCATAAATGTTCAAACTAATATTACCAATACCATAACTCCGGAAGAGTACATTAGGGAGATGTATCAAAATGTCTCGGACACCGAAAAGGAATTGGTATGTGTTATGGTAAGCAAACCGACTCCTAAATGTTTTCAATGGCAACTTTTACCAGTTTTGGAATATTTAAAAAATTAGGAAAATTTGAAGCAGTCTGAAGCATGCACAAGGAGGTGACAAGCCCGGGGGGCGCATCCTACACCCTGGCCGCGCCCTGTAGCCTTGTGGCCACACCGTGGATCCTCCGGACTCCGTTTTCTTGTGGAATACCCCTTCGGGTCGACAAAAAATCATTATATAATATCTCGAAGGTTTTGACCTCTGTATCTCGACAATATCTCTGATTTTTGTTTTGAGCTGTTTCGGTAACAGATTCTGACCAACATGACGTCTTCATGTTCCCTGAAGGACAAGTTCTCAGAGAGGGTCATCGACCCCTACCTTTTGGAGGTGCTGCAACACCCTCAAACCATTGAGATGCATGAGGGGGTGCTGCACATCCGTGATGTCAAGGGGCCAAAGAAGACCGGAAGCGTGGAGACAAGGCTCGAAGCGATGGAGTAACAAGTCTTCAAGTGCAAAGAAATGGTGGAACGAGGACTTAATGCCAATCATCTGATGATCATGGAGTTTACCCATAATCACAAGTTGGACGCCAAGGACCTCTAGGGTCACATCTTCAAGATTTACGAGAAAATCGAGCACCTCCAAGCCCAGATCTATAACCTGCAAAACCAAAACCGTGAGTATGAATACAGATTTAAGAAACTGAGTTTGGCTGTAGGCTTGAGGATCCCGGAGACTAGTTCCTCTTTTCACGACTGTGCACCCATGCCTCGGAAGATGGAGGACAAACCTTCAACCTCACCAACAACTCCAACATCATCGCCTCCGAAGGAAGACAGCTAAACACATGGGTATGCACACTCCGCCCCCTTGGCTTGTGCCAAGCTTGAGGGAGGTGCCCTGGTATCATATCACCATCACACCTTTTTAGTTTTTTCTTTTATTTTCTCTTTCTTTTCGATCCTTTGAGTTATATATTGATCTAGTAGAATAAAGTTTTAGTGTTATCTAGTTTTCAGTTTTTTTTGTCCCCCCTATGTAAGCAAGACCGAGAGTTGTATAATAAAGAGTAGTTTTGAGTTGAGGGCTTTTCTTTCTTGCTATGATCATCAGAAAACTAAATAGAAAGAAGTATAGAATAAAAGCAATAGAGCATACATAATGACCTTATGGGAGTGATGACTTCACATATAAAAAGTATGTTTACTGAAATTTGTTGTTAGTTGACAAACAAAGCTATTAGTCATTGTTGCAACTAAAAGGAATTAATAAAGAAATAGAGGTTCACATATAAATACATTATCTTAGACATCTTTTGTGATTGTGAGCACTCATTAAAATACCATTTGCCAAAAGGTTGATGTTGGACAAGGAAGAAAATATAATGAGTTATGTTTGATTTTTTCTGAATAGAAGTTATATGGTTGTTGATCCTTCAACATTTGTCGCTTGCTTCCTCCTCATATTAGCCAAGATAAACTACTGCACAAGGTAGAGATACTACTTGTGCATCCAAAAACCTTTAACCCAGTTTTTGCCATGAGAGTCCACCATACCTACCTGTGGATTGAATAAGATCCTTCAAGGAAGTTGCCATCGGTGCAAGCAATAAAAATTGCACCTTAAATATGTGTGGTTTATTAGTGCAAGCAAAATAAACTTTATACGAAACTATGATATTGAAGAAATAAAAGCAACGGTCTGAATAATCAAGTTCTTTATCACAAGGGGCAATATAAAGTGACGTTCTTTTGCATTAAGAGATTGTGCTTCCAAGTATAAAAGTGCATGACAACCTCTGCTTCCCTCTGCGAAGGGCTTATCTTTTAATTTTACTTTTTAGTACTTACCTTTGTGTAAGAGTCGTGGTGATCTTCACCATTTCCTTTATTTCGTCTTTATCTTTTGGCAAGTGTCATGTGTTGGGGGAATGATCTACACAAATATATCCACTCAGATGTGGGTGATCGTGAGTTATTATTGTTGACATTACCCTTGAGGTAAATAGTTGGGAGGCAAAACTAAAAGCCCCTATCTTTCTCTGTGTCCGATTGAAGATTTGACCTCATAGGTACCGCGTGAGGGTTAGCAATTATGGAAGACTATAAGATGATTGAGTGCGTGGATTTGCTTTACAAGCTCTTATATTGACTCGTTCCTATGTTGCGATAAATCGGAATTGCTTCAGTGACTAAAATCATAGTTTATTAGTTCTCAATAGAGTTCTTGATTCATACTTTACCTTATTAATGAATTGTTACTTCATTATAAGATATTCTATGTCAATATGTATTGTTGTTCTAAATATAATCATGATACCCTGATGTATGTATTTTATTTTATCGAAACCTCTATTTCTAAACATGTGGGCATATTTATTGATCTCGGCTTTCACTTGAGGTCTAAGCATGGGGGAGTTGGTACGTCCATTTTGCATCATGCTTTTATATCATTTTTATTGCATTATGGGCTGTTATTACACATTATGGTACAATACTTATGTCTTTTCTCTCATATTTTACAAGACTTACATGAAGAGGGAGAATGTCGGAAGCCGTAATTATGGAATGGAAAAGGAGAAATTCTGAGAGACCTATTATGTACAGCTCCAAAAGTCCTGAAAAGTTATGGAGATTTTCTTGGAATATATAAGAAATAATGGGTGAAAGAAGTACCGGAGGAGACCCACCAGGTGGCCACAAGCCAGGGAGAGCGGCCTACCCCATGGTCGTGCCCTACAGGCTTGTGGGCCCCCTGGAAGGCCTCTGGTGCCCATCTTCTCCTATATGAAGGGTTTTGAACTGGAAAAAATCATATCAGACCTTTCGGGATGCGACGCCGCCGTCTCGAGGCGGAACTTCGACTTAACCAATCTAGAGCTCTCGTGGAGCAATTCCATTGGGGAAACTTCCCTCCCGGAGGGTGAAATCGAAGCCATCGTCATCACCAACGATCCTCTCATCGAGACGTGGTGAACATCTTCATCAGCACCATCTCCTCTCCAAACCCTAGTTCATCTCTCGTATCCGATCTTTGTCTCAAAACCTCAGATTGGTACTTGTGGGTTTCTAGTAGTGTTGATTACTCCTTGTAGTTGATGCTAGTTGGTTTATTTGGAGAAATATCATATGTTCAGATCCTTAATGATTATTAATACTCCTCTGATCATGAATATGAATATGCTTTGTGAATAGTTACGTTTGTTTTTGAGGACATGGGATAAGTCTTGTTATGAGTAATCATGTGAATTTGGTATTCGTTCGATATTTTGATAAGTTATAGGTTGTCTCTCCTCTAGTGCTGTCATGTGAACGTAGACTGCATGACACATCACCATTATTTGGGTCTAGGGGAAGGCATTGTGAAGTAATAAGTAGATGATGGGTTCCCAGAGTGATAAAAGCTTAAACCCTAGTTTATGTGTTGCTTCGTAAGGCGTTTGTTTGGATCCATATGTTTAATGCTATGGTTAGATTTATCTTAATTCCTATTTCTTAGTTGCGGATGCTTGCGAGAGAGGTTAATCCTAAGTGGGATGTTTGTCCAAGTAAGGGCAGAACCCAAGCGCCGGTCCATCCACATATCAAATTATCAAAGTAACGAACGCGAATCAAATGAGCATGATGAAAACTAGCTTGACATAAATTCACATGTGTCCTCGGGAGCGCTTTGATTTATATAAGAGTTTGTCCAGGCTTCTCCTTTGCTACAAAAAGGATTGGGCCACTTTGCAGCACCTTAGTTACAATTGTTCCTTTTTACTCGTTACAAATTACCTTATTACCAAACTATTTGTTACCTATAATTTCAGTGCTGGCAGAGAATACCTTGTTGAAAACCGCTTGTCATTTCCTTCTGCTCCTCGTTTGGTTCGACACTCTTAATTATCAAAAGGACTACGATAGATCCCCTACACTTGTGGGTCCTCACTGCACCATAACATGGTACGGTGCTGCTCCTCCTATCCCTCGTAGTTCTTCTTCACTTCATAGCACACGGCGAAGCCCTGCTGATCTATTACCACCACCACCTCATCACGCCGCCGTGCTGCTGAAGGACTCGGGTTACTGCTTCACCATCACTCGCTGGATCAAGGAGGTGAATGTGTCATCAAGCTGTATGTGTGATGAACGCATAGGTGCCATCCATTCGGCGCTTGATTTGGAGTTCGCAGGAAAGATCGTGATTGGATCGCGAAGACATTCGACTACATCAACTATGTTGCTTAACGCTTCCGCTTGGCGATCTACAAGGATATGTAGATGCAATCTCTCCTCTCATAGATGTTCATCTTCTAGATTGAGTTTGTTGAGTGTAGGAATTTTTTTTGTTTCCCAAGCAATGTTCCCTTCAGTAATGGTAACGGAAACTATGGAATCAAGAAGACCAATCCATTTCCCCGCTCTTAGGTGAACCACATTGATGTGGAGGAGATTTATGATCAACAAGAGACTATGGTTGGTATGTTTTTGTTAAATTCCAGACCGGTACTGGTACTTTTTGATTCTGGTGCAACACATTCATTCATATCAAGAGTAGTTGTGGAAAATTATGGTTTGCCCATTAGAACCATTAGTACATCCCTTCAGGTTAGTTCCCCAAGAGGTGAGATGACAGCAGTACTAGGATGTCACACGATAAACCTAAACACTGGAAGCCATGAATTCCACACTGACCACATCGTATTAGAGTCCCAGGGATTGGATGTAATCCTAGGCACGGACTTGCCGACCAAGTATGTAGAAAACATCGAGTGTGCCCGTAGGTTAGTTTTTCTGACCAACCCGGTGCAGAAGAGGATTATGTATCTATGCAGGCACACACCAAAGAGTACTCAGGTAAATTCCCTCACGGGAGTTGTTTAGGAGGAAGTGCCGATTGTGCAAGACTTCCCCGATGTATTTCTGGAGGAATTGTCAAGCATGCCACCGGATTGAGAAATTGAGTTCCTCATTGAGTTATTGCCACGGACAACTCCAATATCCAGGAGATCCTATCGGATGCCCGCTAATGATCTGGAGGAGATCAAGAAGCATATCAAGGAGTTATTAGATAAAGGTATATTCGTTCAAGTTCGTCAACTTGGGGAGCCGTAGTTCTCTTGGTAGAGAAGAAGGATAAAACCTTGAAGATGGTAGTTGATTATCGTTTGCTGAATGAGGTAACTACCAAGAACAAGTACCTTCTACCGACGATAAACGATTTGTTTGGCTAGCTAGTGGGAGCCAAAGTATTCTCCAAGATTGATCTTCGATGAGCGTATCATCAGTTGAAAATTCATGAATGGGATATGCCCAAAACGGCTTTCACGACAAGCTATGGTCTATATGAGTATACCGTCATGTCATTTAGTTTGACAAATGCTCCTGCATATTTTATGAGTATGATGAACAACGTATTGATGGAATATCTGGAAAAGTTTGTTGTGGCGTTCATCGATGAAATATTGATATTGTCCAACAGGAAGGAAGAACACAAGAAACACTTGCGTTTAGTTCTGGAGAATCTCCGAGAACATAAGCTATATGCCAAGTTCAGAAAATGTGAATTTTGGTTGAAGGAAGACGGATTTCTAGGACACATTATTTCTAGAGAATGAATAACAGTGGATCCTTCCAAAGTTGCAGCCGCCATAGAATGGAAAGCACCCACCTCAGTCAAGGAGATCCGTAGTTTTCTCGAACTTGCAGGATATTATCGGAGGTTTATCGAGAACATTTTGAAGATTGCAAAGCCCATGACAAAGCTGTTGAAGAAAGAGACCAAGTACATTTGGACTAAGGATTTTGAAGCCAGTTTCAGGAGTTGAAGAAACGTTTGGTTACAACCCGAGTACGTATTTTTCCGAACATACGAAAGGACTTTCATGTATATTGTGACGCTTCACGTCAAGGACTTTCCTCATGCAAGAGGGAAAAGTTGTATCCTATGCCTCAACAGAGCTACAACCTCAAGAGTTGAACTATTCCATGCATGATTTGGAGTTAACAGCTGTAGTGCACACACTGAAGACCTAGAGACATTTCCTCATCAGAAATAGTTGTGATATTTACATGGATCATAGGAGCTTGAAGTATATCTTCATGCAGAAGGAATTGAACCTAAGATAGATGACATGGCTAGAGTTGATCAAGGATTAAGACATGGGATTGCATTATCACCCAGGAAAAGTAAATGTTGTAGTAGATGCTTTGAGGCATAAGATCTATGTTAACACGCTCATAGAAGGAGGATTACCACAGGAGTTAGCCAATGATCCCAAAGATCTCAAAGTGGAGATAGTTCCAAGAGGATATGTTACCACACTGGAGAATCAGTCCACCTTGACCGAAAAGATCCGTGAAGACCAAAGTTGAACAAGGAAATTGCTGATATAAAGGAAACGATGAATAACAAAAAAGCCAAGGGTTTTCATCAGGATGAACATGAAACTCTATGATTTGAGGATCATATATATGTTCCCAATGACCCAGTGCTCGGGAACTTAATACTTTAGGAGGCCAATGATTCACCATACTCGATACACTGAGGAAACACCAAGACGTATCTGGACTTGAAGGAAAGTTTCTGGTGGACTAGCATGAAGAAGGATATTGCTGAGTATGTAGCACTATGCGATGTATGTCAGCGAGTAAAGGAAGAACATCAGAAGCCAACTAGCTTACTTCAACCCTTGTCGATATCCAAGTGGAAATGGGAAAAAACTTGGGAAGGATTTTATCACAAGATTACCCAGGCCTCGTTCAGGTGATGATTCCAGCTGGGTAGTGGTTGATCGCTTGACCATGCTAGGTCACTTCATTCCTATGAAGACCACCTATACCAGTGCTAAGTTAGCCAAGATATATATGACCAGGATCGTATGCCTGCATGGAGTTCCAAGGAGTACGTATCAGATAGAGGGACACAATTTACCTAAATTTGTTGGCATTAGTTACACGAAACTTTGGGTACGAGGATGGAGTTCAGTACATCTTTTCATTCATAGGTAGATGGATAAATCGAGAGATTCAACTATGTTGGTGCACTAAAGACTTGGGTCTTTAGTTCCCCGGACTAGTGCGCGGACACTGGCAGCCCCTCCGCAGCGGCAAGGCGCGTTGCCGGAGCTTAGGGCGGAATCAAGACTCAGAAGCCACCAAGTGCTGATTGCAAGCCCCGGCAAGCACTCGCTTGCTAGGAAAGAAGAAGAGACCCCGACAGGAGCTCCCTCCCAGGGGGATAGACAATGCCACGGCGAGACCCTCCCACTGAGCGAGAAGGACTGAGCCCCGACAAGCCACCCTTTCCGGGAAGATTGACAAGGCCTCGGCAGGCCATCACCTCCGTGCCGAGAGGAACAAGAAGAGCCCCAGCAAGGTAACCCCGCTGGGAAGGAAGAGTAGGCCCGAGGAGAGGCGCGGGCCTAGGGCGCCCTCGCGACGTGTGAACGCCTACACCGACAAACACGCCACCGCCGATGCATGAAACACGCATCCGCCCGCCTGCCAGCACAACACCCCGGAGTTGTCACGTGTGGGTACGTGCCCAACCCCCCGTGACCAGGTCACGGAAGTCTGTCGAAGCATTTAATGCACCGTAGTAACACTATAACTGTCGGTCGGCGTTGTTTCACTCGTGAACCCACCATTCACCCACTGAGCCACTTTGGTGACCCCTTCGCCTATAAAAGGAGCCCCGAGGCTCAGTAGTATGGACTTTTGGCTTTTTGACCAATCGAATGGTTGTAAAAAGGGACAGATCTACAGTAACCGAAAACGAATAACTAAACGCATGAAGGAGTAGGGTTTTATGAACCACGCGGCCCGAACCTGGGTAAAAAGATCTTTCCGGATCCTGACTGTTGGTTCTGGTCTTGCCGCGACCCCTCTCCCCGCTAAACTAGCAAAAAGGGAACCGTTGAGGCCCCCATAAGTGTCGAACCTTCACCGACATCTTTGGCGCCAGGTAGGGGTAGAGGGTCACGTCGACCTCGTCTAGGGGTCAGCAGCCGGATTTCTTCATCCACAATATCGCCATGGCTCCTAAGAGGAGTAGCAGGACGGTGGCTGAGACACCCGCGCCCGGTGCACCGCCACGGAGCAGGTAGGAGGGGGCACAGTCGCGGCAGAGGGAGGTGGAGCCCTGGAACTCCCACAACATTCCGGAAATCAGACGTGGGCGAGCGGGATCATCCGCGGCCCTGACGACCTCGCGCGCATCGGAACGTCCAAGGACGGAGCTGTGTAGCCAACAGGCGGCGTGGCTACTTCTAAGGACACCAGAAGGCCCGCTGCGACGCCTACGCTGCGGCCTTCCCAGGCCACGCATGACGGACATCCCGGGGATGGCGATCCTTCGCCACTGCGACGACGAACCCCTGGTCCTCTAACCCAGGACACTCATGGGAGGCAGACGCGCACCGCAGCGGGGAATGGCAGCGCACGCTCGCGTGGCCAAGGAGGGGCCCCTTCTGGCACTGCCAGGAGCAAGAGCTCGTCATGTTCCACCCACGTGTCGCCTCCCCCTCATGGGCGGAAGCGCTGAAATGCACGCAATTGCTCCTAGATTGTCCTTTGACCGCGGACAACCTCAAGGAATGGAGGGCCACCATTCAGAGCCTCATCGCCTTCGCCAACGGAGACGGGCCAGAGCAGCCGGAGACGTCAAAACTAATCTCCAACAGGCCTGCCCGCGACCGCGCGGAGGAGGGCGAGGATGCTGCCGCCACGGTGTATTCTCCGCCGAGGCAGGGTCAATAGGTCGTCGTCTCCGATGACTCCACTGGATCCTCTGACCCGCGCACCCACCGCGACCAGCCCCACGTCCTGAGAGAGAGACGCAAGGAAGATGCTAGGACTCTCATCGAGCGGCGGCGGGAGACGCGCCGCGAGTCACACAAGCGAGCTAAGACTCTCGCGGACGCGCCATCCTTGGGGTACCCTGATGCTCTACCCTACGAGGTGGGTTGCTCGGCCTTTACCCCCGAGCTCCGGCGAGTCCAGTGTCCCAGCTCCTATACCTTCAAGCGGGAGATACGTGAGAACTACGACGCCAAGACACACCCGTCCGAGTTGCTCAGCATCTACACCATCGGGGTGCAGCCTGCCGGTGGCCGGGAAGACAATATACTCGCCAACTACTTCCCATTGGTGCTTAAGCCCAACATGAGGTCTTGGCTGATGCACCTGCCCAAGAACTTCATATCCTCTTGGAAGGACCTGTGCCAGGATTTCGTCGGCGCCTTCACTGGCGGCCATCCAGCCCCTGGCCAGGAGAGTGACTTGCACATCATCCCCCCAGAAGGAGAGAGAAAATCTGTGCAAGTACATCCAGAGATTTAGCCGCATTCAGCACAACATCCCGGATGTCCACCCAGCCACCGTCATCAGCGCATTCCATCAGAACGTGCGCAACCGGAAGATGCGGGAGGAACTGGCAATGAATAAGGTCCGCGATGTCGCCTGGCTCTACGCTCTCGCTAACAAGTGCGTGCGGGCAGCCGAAGGGAGGAGGCGTCCTAGCGAAGGTGTCAGTGCAGAAGCCGACTCCAAAGACGATGACGCCGACCCTCCATCGAGGAAGGGGAAGAAGCATAACAAGAAGACAAAGAGCAAGGCCCTTTTTGTTGTCGAGAGTTCCGGCAAAGACAACGCCGCCAAGAAGGCTAAGGCGGAAACCCCGGGTAAAGGCGATGTCGGGTGCGACTCCTGCCATGCCTTGGCAGGCGCTGACAAGTCGGATGGCTCCGGAAATCAGTACTACAAGGGCCACGACCTCCAGGATTGCCGCCAAGTCCAGGAACTTGCCGAAAAGCAAAAGGCCAAGTACGAGAGGCGCGACAAGCAGAAGGCCCAAGATGATGCGGAGGGGTCCGGCAGGAAAAAGGGTGGTCGCGGAGGATACCCCGACAAGGCCCGATACAAGCGGGAGTCGCTTGCGCGACGGCGAGACGAAGGCGGCCCGGAGGACGACTCTAGCGACCATGAATTTCAGAGGGCCACTGATATGATGTGCCTCGACGAAGGCGCGTCGCTACTCTCTTCCCACCGCCAACTGAAAAAGTGCGCGAGAGAAGTGAGCACGGCCGAGCCCTCTATCAGGATCTATAAGCCCCTGAAATGGTCGAGCACGCCCATCATCTTTGACTCTGAGGATCATCCTGACCGAATTACTACGGTCGGGTGTCTGCCATTGTTGGTTATGCCAACGATCCGCAACCTCAAGGTGACGAAGATGTTGGTGGAAGGTGGATCCGGCCTGAACCTCATTTCCCCTGACATCATCCGGAAGCTGCAAATCACGGCCGGGGATCTCGAGGAAACGAGAGCGTTTCAAGGGATCAACCGTAGGAAGATTCACCTAAAGGGGAAGATCACGCTACTGGTAACCTTCGGCAGCGACCAGAACTACAGGACCGAGAAGGTCGTTTTCAACATCGCCGACAACCCATTCGCTTACAATGGGATCCTCGAGTGCCCCACATTGGCCAAGTTCATGGAGGCATCACTCTACGCCTACAATACGTTGAAGATGTCCAGTCCTATCGCCGTCATTAATGTTAACGCCGACAAGAAGGACGCGTTTGTTTGCACCAACCGCCTCTACCGGGAAGCCTTCGCAGTGTTCACCGACAAGGCACCCACTCCCTCCACCTCAGCTCCCGTTTCGGAAGAGGAAGACTGGCAATGAGGCCCGTCAAGCTAGCCCCGGCAAGCGCACCTCCTCAGAATGCTGCGCTGCCCGAACAGAGACGCCAGATGGCTCCGCCGGCAAGGACAAGAAGTCAAAAGATGCCTCCCCTGAGACCAAGAAGGTGCCCGCCAAGGAGGATGGTACGGGTGGAACTTTCACCATAAGTTCCACCCTGGACAACAAATAGGAAAGGTCGCTCATTGCCTTCCTGTGGGCGAATCTCGATGTGTTTGCCTGGCAACCATCAGTATCCCCGACATTCCCAGGAAGGTGATTGAGCACCATCTAGTTTTTTGCCCTCATGCGCGGCCGGTCAAATAGAAGGTGAAGAAACAAGCTCTGGAGCGGCAAGAGTTCATTACCCAGGAGATCAAGAAGCTAGAAGCAACAAGCTTAGTTAGGGGAGTCATCCATCCTACATGGTTGGCCAATCCGGTCATGGTACACAAGGCGAATGGGAAGTGGCGGCTGTGTATCGATTTCACAGATGTCAATAAAGCTTGCCCAAAAGAGCCTTTCCCCTTGCCGCGCATCGACCAGATCATGGACTCCACTACTGGCTGTGATCTGCTGTCCTTCCCCGACGCCTATTCGGGATATCACCGGATTTTCATGGCCGAGGAAGATGAAGAGAAGACCGCATTCATTACCCCGTGCGACACGTACTGATTCGTGCATATGCCTTTCCGGTTGAAGAATGCCGGATCAACGTTCACGAGGGTGATCCAGATTAGTTTTGAGCCCTAGCTCCACAGAAACTTGGAAGCTTATATGGATGACATGCTGGTCAAAACCAAGGACAAGGCGACGCTCATATAATATTCAGAGGAGACGTTGGCCGACCTACGCATGATCAACCTCAAGCTCAATCCTGAAAAGTGCGTCTTTGGTGTCCCATCCGGCAAGCTTATCGGTTTCTTCATGTCCCAGCGTGGAATTGGAGCTAATCCCAGCAAGATCAAGGCCATTCAATAGATTGAGGCACCGAGGCGCATCAAGGATGTACGGCGCCTAGCCGGCAGTGTTGCCGCTTTGAGCAGATTCATCTCCAAGTCCTCTGAACGTGCCTTGCCCTTTTTCAAAATCTTGAAAAGGCAGGGTTCATGCAGTTGACCCCAGAGGCAGAAGCGGTGTTGCAAGACCTGAAGAAGTATCTTTCCACTGCGCCAACCCTGGTCGCGCCTAGGCCATAGGAGCCGCTGCTCCTATACCTGGCCGCGACCAACCAAGTGGTTAGCGCCGCTTTGGTGGCGCAGAGGGAAGAGGTTGAAGCTACGTCGGTAGAAGCTGCACCATCGCGTGAAGCAGGGTCGACCCGCGAGCAAAGATCCCCAACAGAGGAGGGGACCGGTGATGCCAGACCGCCGCCATCCGACGAGCTGACGTGGAAGAAGAAAGTGGTGCAGTGCCGCGTCTATTTCGTCAGCTCCCTCCTACAGGGAGCGCGGTCGAGATATTCAGGGGGTGCAAAAATTGCTTTTGGGCCTTGATGACCCACAAGTATAGGGGATCAATCATAATCCTTCCGATAAGTAAGAGTGTCCAACCCAACGAGGAGCAGAAGGCTCTGATAAACAGTTTTCAGCAAGGTAATAACTGCAAGCACTGAAAGTAGCGGTAACAAGTGATGGTGTAGTGAGGTGAAATGTAGCAAGTGAAAAGTAACAAGTAACTAGTAGTAGCAACAGTGCAACAAAGTGGCCCAGTCTCTTTTGTAGCAAGGGACAAGCCTGAACAAAGTCTTAAAGGAGGAAAAGTGCTCCCAAGGACACACGGGAATTTCTGTCATGCTAGTTTCATCATGTTCATATGATTCGCGTTCGTTACTTTGATAGTTTGATATGTTGGTGGATCGGCACTTGGGTACTACCCTTACCTGGACAAGCATCCCACTTATGATTAACCCCTCTCGCAAACATCCACAAATACGAAAGAAGAATTAAGACAACATCTAACCTTAGCATTAAACTAGTGGAACCAAATCAGCCCCTTACGAAGCAACGCATAGACTGGGGTTTAAGCTTCTGTCACTCTAGCAACCCATCATCTACTTACTACTCCTAAATGCCTTCCACTAGGCCCAAATATGGTGAAGTGTTATGTAGTCGACGTTCACATAACACCACTAGAGGAAAAGACAACATACATCATATCAAAATACCGAACGAATACCAAATTCACATGACTATTATTAGCAAGACTTATCCCATGTCCTCAGGAACAAAAGTAACTACTCACAAAGCATAACCATAATCATGATCAGAGGTGTAATGAGTAGCATCAAGGATCTGAACATAAAATCTTCCACCAAGTAATCCAACTAGCATCAACTACAAAGAGTGATCAACACTAGTAGCAAGCTTAAAGGTACCATCGGAGTCGCGAGACGGAGATTGGTTACAAGAGATGTACTACGGTTTGGAGAGGAGATGGTGCTGATCAAGATGTTGATGGAGATGACTCCCCTCCGATGAGAGGAGTGTTGGTGATGACGATGGCGACGATTTCCCCCTCCAGGAGGGAAGTTTCCCCGGCAGGATCGTCCTGCGGGAGCTCTAGATTGGTTCTGCTCAAGTTTCGCCTTGTGGCGGCGGAGAATCCACGAAAAAGCTCCACCCTGATTTTTTCCTGGACGAAACCCTTCATATAGCGAAAGAGGCGGGCCAGTGGGCCACCAGGGTGCCCACAAGCCTGTAGCTGCCGCCAGGGGGGGTGGCGGCTACCAGGCTTGTGGGCCCCTGGCAGCTCCCCTGTGCCACTTCTTTCGCCCAGTATTTTTTATATATTCCCAAAAATTCCACGTTGATTTTCAGGGCATTTGGAGTTGCGCAGAATAGAGGACTCATACTTGCTCCTTTTCCAGTCCAGAATTCCAGCTGCCGGTATTCTCCCTCTTCGAATAAACCTTGGAAAATAAGAGAGAAAAGGCATAAGTATGGTACCACAAAGTAATATAACAGTCCACAAAGCGATAAATATCAACATGAAAGCATGATGCAAAATGGACGTATCAAATCACCCAAGCTTAGACCTCGCTTGTCTTCAAGCAAAAACCAAGATCCATAAACATGCCCACATGTTTAGGGATGAAGGTATCGATAAAACATAATACGGACATGAGGGCATCATGATCACACATGGAACAGCAATACATCATAAAGATTCTTATCGGAAAGTAACAATTCCTTCACAAAGCAAATTATGAAGCAAAAACCTTACCGAGAAGTAGCCAACAACAGTCCATAGTCATTGAAGTAGTTGTAATTTATCATAACATCAGAAAGAGTCAAATAAGAGCTTGTAAAGAAAACCCACATGCTCAATCATCTCTTTTGTTTTCCACAATTGTTACAACTCACGTGGTACTCATGGTATCAAAGTTTCAGCTGGACACAGAGAAAGATAACAATAATAAAGTCAACAATAATAAAGCATAAGTACTCATCTCCAAGTTGATATACGAATATAGATCTTTCCCTCGCTTGTGATGGTAGCCAAGACAAAGGCAAAAGAGGGAATTGGTGAAGATCACCATGACTCTTTCAAGGGCAAAAAGTAAAGGTACAAGATAGGCCCTTCACAGAGGGCAGCAGAGGTTGTCATGCGCTTTTGAGGTTTGGATGTGTGTCCTCTTAGTGCGGAGGAACGTCACTTTGTATTGCCTCGTGTGATAAAGAACTTTATTATGAAGTATGTCACTTTTATGTCTTCCTCTTCACAGGTTCGTACAAAGCTTATTTTCCACACACTAATAGATCATACATATTAGAGAGCAATTTTTGTTGCTTGCACCGATGACAACTTACTTGAGGGATCTTATTCAATCCATAGCTAGGTATGGTGCGGGAGTTTTGGCTAATATGAGGTGGAAGCAATTGTCACATGCTAAGGGATCTCTAGACATATAACATTGTTTGGAACCAAGCAAACACAATTCATTATTTTGTCTTGCTTGTCCAACATCTACTTCTAAGCATGTAATAGTTTGGTGAGTTCTCACAATTATAGAAAGTGTCTAAGATGATATATTTATATGTGAACCTCTCTTTCCTTATTACTTCTTATTAATTGCAACAATGACTGGGGTCTATGTTGGTCTATTCTCAACAAGTTCCAGTCATAAAACTTGTTATATGTGAAGCTATCACTTCCCATAAGATCATCTCATGATCTTTCATGCTATTGTTCTTTTAATACTTTTGATCACGGCACAAAACAAAGCCCTTGACTGAGATACTCTTTATTATATAGCTCGCAAGCTCGAATACATCGGGGGAGACACAAAGCAAAACACTCAAACTAAACACTAAAAACTTATTCCACTAAGAGAAGAAATAAAAACTTAAAAGGAAAGAACTTAAAAAAGGTAAAAGCAAAAGATATAAAGGTGATACGATACCAGGGCAACTCCCCCAAGCTTGACAAAAGCCAAGGGGATTGCCCATACCAATGCGTAGTTGTCTTCCTTTGGTGGTGATGGTGGTGGTGTTGTTGAAGTACTGTGATCCTTCATCTTCCAAGGAATAGGTGCTCCATCATGGCAGGATGAACGAGTCGCCGGAATCCTCAAATCTGTAGCCAACCGTATTGATTTAAATCTATACTCATACTCACAGTTTTGGTTCTGCAGGTCATAGATCTGGCCCTGAAGTTGATCAATCCTGTCATAGAGCCTGGAGAGGTGCTTCCCAATGTCAGTGGCATCCATCTTGTGATTGTTGGTGAACTCCGTGATCATCATGTGGTTGGCGTTGAGTCCACGCTCCACCATCCCTTGGCACTTCAAGACTTGTTGCTCCATTGCTTCGAGCCTCGTCTCCATGCTTCCGGTCTTCTTAGCCCCTCAACATAACGGATGTGCAACATCCCCTCACTCATCTTGATAGATTGAGGGTGTTTCAGCACTTCCGTGAGGTAAGGATTGATGACCTTCTCGAAGATCTTGTCCTTAGGAGCTTTTGGGGAAGTCATGATGATCTAGATCTGCGACAGAAACAGGCTTGAAACGAAAACAGAGGAAAACTGCATGATACGGAGATCAAAACCCTCGGGCGTATATATAACGATTTTTGTGGACCAGAGGGAGTGCTCTGCAAGAAAACGGAGTCCGGGAGGCACACGAGGTGCCCACAAGCCCTGTAGCCGCCGCCAGGGGGCAGGTGGCGGCTACCAAGCTGGTGGCCGCCTCGTGCGCTCTCCGGTCTACTTTTTATTTTTCTATTTTTCCAAAAATTCCAAAACGGAGAAAATTTCCTACTGGAAAAGATTCGGAGTCCAATTACTTACCGAAACACATACCTCTTCGTTTTCAAGGTCTGAAACAGGCTGATAAACATCCCTTAGGTACTCCCTTGGAGTTATGATATTGATGATATTGGTCTCAACATTTATGGGAGTACCAGAGATATAATTCTTGATTCTTTGCCCATTTACCACTCTAGGAAAATTACCTTCCGTGTTATTGATTTTGATGGCACCGGAACGATATACTTCCTCGACAACGTAAGGACCTTCCCATTTAGAGAGAAGCTTGCCTGCGAAGAATCTTAAGCGAGAATTGTATAGGAGGACATAATCACCTACATTGAACTCTCGTTTTTGTATTGTTCTATCGTGCCATCTCTTAACCTTTTCCTTTAACAACTTGGCATTCTCATATGCATGGGACCTCCATTCATCTAATGAGCTGATATCAAACAACCGCTTCTCACCGGCAAGTTTGAAATCGAAGTTGAGCTCTTTGATTGCCCAATAAGCTTTGTGTTTCAGCTCAAGAGGTAAATGACAGGCCTTACCGTAAACCATTTTATACGGCGACATGCCCATGGGATTCTTATAAGCAGTCATATAAGCCCATAGTGCATCGTCAAGTTTGCTAGACCAATTCTTTCGAGATCTATTTACAGTCTTTTGTAAGATCAATTTGATCTCCCTATTACTCAACTCCACTTGACCACTAGACTGAGGATGATAAGGAGATACAACTCTATGGTTGACATCATACTTAGAAAGCATCTTGCGGAAAACACCATGAATGAAGTGTGAACCGCCATCAGTCATCAAATATCTAGGGACTCCAAATCTTGGAAAAATGACTTCTTTAAGCATCTTAATAGAGGTGTGATGATCAACATTTCTAGTGAGGATAGCTTCTACCCACTTAGTGACATAATCAATAGTGACTAAGATGTGGGTATACCCATTGGAACTCGGAAAGGGTCCCATATAATCAAAGCCCCAGACATCAAACGGTTCAATGACAAGTGAATAGTTCATAGGCATTTCCTGACGCTTACTAATGTTCCCTATTCTTTGGCATTCGCCACAAGACAAGACAAACTTACGGGCATCCTTGAATAGAGTGGGCCAATAGAAACCTGATTGCAATACCTTATGAGCAGTTCTATCTCCAGCATGGTGTCATTCGTAGGCTTTGGAATGACACTTCTGCAGGATCTGTCCCTGTTCATGTTCAGGCACACAACATCTAATAACACCATCTAATCCTTCCTTATAAAGGTGAGTATCATCCCAAAAGTAGTGTCTCATATCAAAGAAGAATTTCTTCTTTTGCTGGTAGGTGAAACTGGGTGGTATGTATTTGGCTACGATATAGTTTGCGTAATCAGCATACCATGATGCACTATGTGAAGTGCGGATGACATTTAGTTGCTCATTAGGAAAGCTGTCATCCATAGGTCATGGGTCATCAAGGATATTCTCTAGCCTGGACAAGTTATCTACTACAGGGTTATCAGCACCCTTTCGGTGAACAACGTGCAAATCAAAATCTTGTAGCAGGAGAACCCATCTGATTAGCTTAGGCTTAGCGTCCTTCTTCTCCATAAGGTACTTAATAGCAGCATGATCAGAGTGAATACTGACTTTGGAGTCAACTATATAAGATCTGAACTTTTGACATGCAAACACGACTCCTAAAAACTCCTTTTCTGTAGTGGCATAGTTTCTTTGGGCACTGTCTAGAGTTTTACTAGCGTAGTGAATAACATTCAACTTCTTGTCAACTCTTTGTCCTAGAATAGCACCAACAACATAATCACTAGCATCGCACATGATTTCAAAGGGCAAGTTCCAATCAGGTGGTTGAACAATAGGTGCGGTTATGAAGGCCTTCTTAAGTATTTCGAAAGCTTCCTCACAATCCTCATCAAAAACAAAAGGAACATCCTTCTGCAAGAGGTTGGTAAGAGGCCTAGAAATCATAGAGAAGTCTTTAATGAACCTTCTATAGAAACCAGCATGACCTGGGAAACTTTGTGTACCTCTGATATCTGTGGGGCAAGTCATTTTCGCAATTGCATCAACCTTAACCTTATCAACTTCAATGCCTTTCTCACAGATTTTGTGTCCTAAGATGATGCCTTCATTAACCATGAAGTGCCACTTCTCCCAGTTCAAGACGAGGTTGGTATCTTTGCATCTCTGTAAGACTCGATCAAGGTTGCTGAGGGAATCGTCAAAGGAGGAACCGTAAAAGGAGAAATCATCCATGAAAACCTCAACAATCTTTTCACAAAAGTCAGAGAATATAGCCATCATACATCTTTGAAAGGTGGCAGGTGCATTGCATAAGCCAAAAGGCATACGTCTATAAGCAAAGGTATCGAAGGGGCAGGTGAAACTGGTTTTCTCGTGATCAGATTGTGCAACAGGTATTTGTGAGGAACATGAATAACCGTCTAGAAAGCAGAAGTGTGTGTGTTTAGATAGCCTTTCTAGAATTTGGTCGATAAACGGCAAAGGATAATGGTCTTTCCTTGTTGCCTTGTTTAGTTTCCAAAAGTCTATCACCATCCTATAGCCAGTAATAATCCTCTGTGGGACTAGTTCATTCTTATCATTAGGAACGACGCTGATACCTCCCTTCTTAGGTACGCGATGTACTGGACTTACCCAATCACTATGAGAAACATGATAAATGATTCCTGCTTCCAGAAGCTTTAATATTTCTTTTCTCATGACCTCTTTCATCCTAGGATTTAATCTCCTTTGATGATCAACAACTGGTTTAGAATTAGGATTGGTTTTAATCTTGTGCTGACATAGAGTGGGACTAATACTCTTAAGATCATCAAGAGTATATCCAATAGCCACACGGTGCTTCCTCAAAGTTTTTAATAACTTCTTCTCTTCGTGATTCGAGAGGTGAGCACTGATAATAACAGGATATATCTCCTTCTCATCAAGGTAGACATACTTGAGAGTATCTGGTAACTGTTTTAGCTCAAACACAGGATCACCCTTTGGTGGGGGAGGATCCCCAAGCAGTTCAACACGCAGATTATTCTTGAGAATAGGATATTGTTCTAAAATAATTTTATCTATCTCATCTCTTTCATCCATATGCATATTATTTTCATGCTCAAGCAGATATTGCTCTAAAGGATCCGTAGGAGGTACGGCAATAGAGGAAAGAGGAATGATTTCATCCGTACTAGACGACTCTTTTTCATGGGGTTGTTTCCAAACTTGGTGAAGTTAAATTCATGAGACACACCCTCGAAACTAACAGTGACAGTCTATTTAATGCGATCAATATGAGGTGCCCATCTATATCTTCGGCTAAGAGATCTTTGATAATAGGAACACTAGGTTCAACTCTAATTTCCTTAGGGGGTGCTAGTGGTCTGATGTAACCCCTACGTATCACAGTTGGAGCTATAGAATAATCCTTTTTCCTAGCAGGGTAAGGTGGTTTCTCACCGTAGGCACAAGGAACAATAGGATCATAAAGGCAATGACTTTCTCTTCAACTAGATTGGGTTTAACTATGTTGACTTCTACAGGAGGATGATACTTAAACCACTTCTCTTTGGGAAGATCAACATGAGCAGAAAAAGATTCACATAGAGAAGCTACTATCTCAGAGTCAAGTCCATACTTAGCGCTAAAATCTCTAGAAGTGTTTGTTTCAACAAAAGATTTAACGCAATCAAACTAGAAATTCATACCTGACTCCTTACCTTCTTCAAGCTCCCAATCCTCAGAGTTACGTTTGATTCTTTCCAATAAATTCCACTTGTGGTCAATATCCTTCTTCATAAAAGAACTGGTACAAGACGTGTCAAGCATGGTACGATCTTCATGAGAAAGCCGAGCATAAAAGTTTTGAGTGATAATTTCTCTCGAGAGCTCATGATTGGGGCATGAATATAGCATTGATTTAAGCCTCCCCCAAGCTTGAGCTATGCTTTACCTGTCACGAGGCCAAAAGTTATAAATATAATTCCAATCACGATGTACTAAATGCATTGGATAAAACTTTTGATGAAATTCCAATTTCAACCGATTGTACTCCCATGATCCAGTATCATCCCATAGCCTATACCATGTCAACGCCTTATAGTTCAAAGATAAAGGAAATACTTTCTTCTTTACCTCATCCTCGGGCAAACCTGCAAGCTTAAATAAACCACAAACTTCATCTACATAGATTAGATGCAAGTCTGGATGTGATGATCCATCTCGTGTAAAAGGATTAGCCAGCAGTTTCTCAAGCATACTGGAAGGAATTTCATAAAAGATATTTTCAGTAGGTACCTCAGGTTGAGGAGCAACTCCTCGTGCTTCCATTCGTGGTGAAGATACCCCGAACAAATTCCTCAAAGGAACAGTTTCCATAGTGACAAGTGACAATAAATTTCAGCACAGTATATAAATGTTTCCTTACCAAATTCCACTTACCAAAGGCGCTTCGCTCCCCGGCAACGGCGCCAGAAAAGTATCTTGATGACCCACAAGTATAGGGGATCAATCATAGTCCTTTCGATAAGTAAGAGTGTCGAACCCAACGAGGAGCAGAAGGATCCGATAAACAGTTTTCAGCAAGGTAATAACTGCAAGCACTAAAAGTAGCGGTAACAAGTGATGGTGTAGTGAGGTGAAACGTAGAAAGTAAAAAGTAACAAGTAACAAGTAGTAGAAATGGTGCAGCAAAGTGGCCGAATCCCTTTTGTAGCAAGGGACAAGCCTGAACAAAGTCTCGTAGGAGGAAAAGCGCTCCGAAGGACACACGGGAATTTCTGTCATGGCAGTTTCATCATGTTCATATGATTCGCGTTCGTTACTTCGATAGTTTGATATGTGGGTGGACCGGCGCTTGGGTACTGCCCTTACATGGACAAGTATCCCACTTATGATTAACCCCTCTCGCAAGCATCCTCAACTACGAAAGAAGAATTAAGACAACGGCTAACCATAGCATTAAACTAGTGGATCCAAATCAGCCCCTTACGAAGGAACGCATAGACTGAGGTTTAAGCTTCTGTCACTCTAGCAACCCATCATCTACTTACAACTCCCCAATGCCTTCCTCTAGGCCCAAATATGGTGAAGTGTTATGTAGTCGACGTTCACATAACACCACTAGAGGAAAAGACAACATACAACATATCAAAATACCGAACGAATACCAAATTCACATGACTATTATTAGCAAGACTTATCCCATGTCATCAGGAACAAAAGTAACTACTCAAAAAGCATAATCATAATCATGATCAGAGGTGTAATGAGTAGCATCAACGATCTGAACATAAACTCTTCCACCAAGTAATCCAACTAGCATCAACTACAAAGAGTAATCAACACTACTAGCAACCTTACAATTACCAATCAGAGTCGCGGGACGGAGATTGGTTACAAGAGATGAACAAGGGTTTGGAGAGGAGATGGTGCTGATGAAGATGTTGATGGAGATGACTCCCCTCCGGCGAGAGGAGTGTTGGTGATGATGATGGCGACAATTTCCCCCTTCGGGAGGGAAGTTTCCCCGGCAGGATCATCCTGCCTCAGCTCTAGATTGGTTCTGCTCAAGTTCTGCCTCGTGGCGGCGGAGAATCCACGAAAAAGCTCCACCCTGATTTTTTCCTGGACGAAACCCTTCATATAGCAAAAGAGGGGGGCTAGTGGGCCACCAGGGTGCCCACAAGACCCGTAGCCGCCGCCAGGGGGGTGGCGGCTACCAGGCTTGTGGGCCCGTGGCAGCTCCCCTCTGGCACTTCTTTCGCCCAGTAATTTTTATATATTCCCAAAAAATTCCACGTTGATTTTGAGAGCATTTGGAGTTGCGCAGAATAGAGGACTCGGACTTGCTCCTTTTCAAGTCCAAAATTCCAGCTACCGGTATTCTCCCTCTTCAAATAAACCTTGCAAAATAAGAGAGAAAAGGCATAAGTATGGTACCACAAAGTAATATAACAGTCCATAAAGCGATAAATATCAACATGAAAGCATGATGCAAAATGGACGTATCAGGCCTCCTCATGGCCTCGAGGAAGCTGCGCCATTACTTCCAAGCACATGAGGTCACCGTCGTCACCCGTTTCCAGTACAAAGGGTTCTACGAAACTCTGATACCACTGGAAGGGTAGTGGAATGGGCATTGGAGTTAACAAGCTTTGGCCTAAAGTTCGAGAGCACATCAACCATCCAAATCAGAGCCCTAGCAGAGTTTATTGCTGAGTGGACTCCAACACCCGAGGACGAGATTCAAGAATCAGCCCTCTCGGGCAAGGAAGCAAGCCAAGAGTGGACCATGTACTTTGATGGTGCGTTCTCGCTCCAAGGGGCAGGGGCCGACGTGCTACTTGTCGCCCCCACCGGAGAACACCTGAAGTACGTGGTACAAATGTATTTTCCTCGGGAGCCGTCGACCAACAATACTGCCGAGTACGAGGGGCTCCTCGCAGGTCTCCGGATCGCGACAGACCTCAGAATCAGAAATTTGGTGATCAGAGGCGACTCACAGTTGGTCGTCTGGCATGTCAACAAGGCTGATGGAGGCATACGTCGAAGATGTGAGGAAGTTGGAAGAGCGCTTCGACGGTCTACAAGCAGAGCACATCCCCCGTGCCGAAATCACTATCGCTGACGACCTGTCAGAGCATGCAGCTCTTAAGTTACCTGTGGAACCAGGGACTTTCGTGCTATGGCTCAACCAACCATCCGTGACGACATCAACCCGGCAAGAAAAGAGAAAGAAGTTGGACTCCAGCAAGTAATTCCCACCAGACCTGTCATGAAATTCTGGCAAGGGTCCTGCCGGGGGTAGGTTGCCAGGGAAGACCTCCAGCCTGCCGGGGGGAATACCACCCCGGCGGAAGACATACCTTTTGCCCTTGCCGTCGAACTAGGTGCTCCAGCATGGGCACATCAAATCGTCCAGTACCTTTAGACTGGGGACCTGCCCGAAGAGCAGGAAGAAACAGAAAGAGTAGCCCATCAGTCCAACATGTATCAGTTCATCGACGACACTCTATACGGAAGGCGACTGAACGGAGTGAAATTTAAATACATCCCCCAAGACGAATGTGTAGAGCTATTGGTCGAGATACATGGAGGCATATGTGGCTCCCACATAGGGTCAAGAGCGCTTGCCGGCAAAGCATTCCGGCAAGGTTTCTTTTGGCCAACAGCTCTCCAGGATGCAATGACACTAGTAAATAAGTGTGAAGCATGTCAGCTCCATTCGAAGGAAGCTCATCAACCAGCTCAAGCACTCCACACAATCCCTCTCTCCTGGCCATTTTTGGTCTTGGGGCTCAATATACTCGGTCCCTTTCCCCGCGCTGCTAGGGGCTTTGAATACTTGTACGTGGCAATCGACAAGTTCAAAAATTGACCGGAAGTGGAGCTAGCGAGGAAGGTGACTGCACAGTTAGCCATTAAGTTCTTCGAGGGAATAGTCTGCCGTTTTGGTGTCCCAAACAGAATCATCACGGACAACAACACCCAGTTCACGAGCCGTGCCTTCATGCAGTATGCCCAAGATCTCGGAAGCCGAATATGCTTTGCTCCTGTTGCCCACCCAAGGAGCAACGGGCAAGCGGAAAGGGAAAATGTTGAAGTGTTGCGAGGGATGAAAACAAGAACTTTTGACAGACTGCGCAAACATGGATGGAACTGGATTGACGAGCTGCCGACGGTTCTTTGGTCGATCAGAATGACGCCAAATCGAGCCACCGGCCAGACAGCCTTCTCCCTGGTCTACAGGGCGGAGGCAGTTCATCCCACAGAACTCATTTATGGATCGCCTCGGGTGCTCGCTCATGATAACCTCGAGCAAGACCAACAAAGCTAATACGACACCGTGCTCCTTGAGGAAAGCCGTGCTCCTTGAGGAAAACCATCTTTCAAACTCCATGACTTTTATTGTTTTGTTGTTGTTTGTTTTTAAAGTTGAAAACCAAATTGTTTTCTAAGAGATAGAGAGACCTGGGATGAGGGAGCCCACACCCCCTGCACGACCGAGGTAGTAGCTAGCAGCAGCAACGCCCAGTGCAACCCAGTTAACCTCACATCCCAGGAGTCGCGCGCGCGCCGTGCCCCTTGCCAGCAGGGAAGCTGCAAGACCCACCTGCCAGCCTCCCATTGTCGTGTCATCCTCAACCTCCTTTCCACCTCCCTCTCATGTGCGAGGTAGAAAGGTACCATGGTGGTAGCTGTCGGGACCAGCCCCTATAACCCCCCGGCGTCCGAGTGACTACTAGGGTTCCCTCTTCCTCCCCCTCACTGCCGCTAAGTGAGCTAGTCCCCTCTAGATCCGTTTCCCCATCGTAGCTGAGAGCGTCGGATTGCGGCTAGCCTCACCGGCGCACTATCCAGGGAGGTAACGTGAGGCGGTCATGTCTAGGAGCTGTGCCAAGGTCAACTACATCCTCGACGTCCACTATAGGCTCGTGGGATGTGATACGTCTCAAACGTATCTATAATTTTTGATGGTTTCACGCTGTTATCTTGTCTTCTTTGGATGTATTATGACCTTTTATATCTTTTTTGGGACTAACTTATTAATTCTGTGCCAAGTGCCAGTTCCTGTTTTTTCCGTGTTTTTGACTCTTTTCGGATCTGATTTTGGAACGGAGTCCAAACGGAAAAAAAACCTCGAAATGATTTTTTCCCGAACGGAAGAAGACCAGGGGCTTTTGGGCCAAGCCAGGTGGGCTCCACGGAGCCCACAAGCCCCCACTGCGCCACCACGGGGGAGGCGGCGGTAGGCGGGCTTGTGGCCTCCCTGGCCGCCCCCTAACCTAGGTCTTTGGCCTATAAATTCCCAAATATTCCACAAAAAATCTGGGGAGCCTCGAAAATACTTTTCCGCCGCCGCAAGCTTCCGTTTTCGCAAGATCTCATCTGGAGACCCTTCCCGGCACCCTGCCGGAGGAGACTTTGGAGTTGGAGGGCTTCTTCATCATCATCATCGCCCCTCCAATGACTCGTGAGTAGTTCACTTTAGACCTACGGGTCCGTAGTTAGTAGCTAGATGGCTTATTCTCTCTCTTGGATCTTCAATACAAAGTTCTCCATGATCTTCATGGAGATCTATCCGATGTAATCTTCTTTGGCGGTGTGTTTGTCGAGATCCGATGAATTATGGATTTGTGATCAGATTATCTATCATATATATTTGAGTCTTTGCTGATTTCTTACATGCATGATTTGATATCCTTGTAAGTCTCTCCGAGTCTTGGGTTTTGTTTGGCCAACTAGATCTATGATTCTTGCAATGGGAGAAGTGCTTGGTTTTGAGTTCTACCATGTGGTGACCTTTCCTAGTGACAGTAGGGGCAGCAAGGCACACATCAAGTAGTTCCCATCAAGGGTAAAAAGATGGGGTTTTTATCATTGTTTTGAGATTATCCCTCTACATCATGTCATCTTGCTTAAGGCGTTACTCTGTTCTTGTGGACTTAATACACTAGATGAATGTTGGATAGTGGTCGACGTGTGGAGTAATATTAGTAGATGTAGAAAGTATCGGTCTACTTGTTTCGGACGTGATGCCTATAGAAACAATCATTGCATAGATATCGTCACGACTTTGCGCGGTTCTATCAATTGCTCGACAGTAATTTGTTCACCCACCGTCTACTTGCTTTCATGAGAGAAGCCACTAGTAAACACTACGGCCCCCGGGTCTATTCACATCCATCGTTTACACCTCTGCTTTTACTTTGCTTTGTTTCTTTGTTGCTTTCAGTTCTCACTTGGCAAACAATCTATAAGGGATTGACAACCCCTTCATAGCGTTGGGAGCAAGTTTTTGTGTTTGTGCAGGATCTTAAGATACTCCTCCACTTGATTGATACCTTGGTTCTCAAACTGAGGGAAGTACTTACCACCGCTACGCTGCATCACCCTTTACGCTTCGAGGGAACACCAAGGCAAGGCTCCAAGGCCACGGGGGAAATCCTTTGCATACTTGCCTAGGAACTCCCTTAAGGCGTAGCCGCAGCTGAAGGATTCCTGGTGCTGTTGCTGGGGAGTATCAAGCAACACTCCTAATTTTGGCGCCGTTGGAAGGTCTTTTGTTGCAGTAGTAGAAGTATTTCTGGCGCCGTTGACGGGGAGGAGAAATCAAGATCTTTCCAAGTAGGTCTCAAGAACTGTTCTCTTGCATTTACTTTTGTTGCGAGTTGCCTCTCGTTTTCCTCTCCCCCACTTCACATTTTACGTTTTCATTCGCCTTTCTCCTTCTCCGTTTTCTTTTGCCCTTGCCGTTTTCCTTTGTCGGTTTCTTGCTTGCTTGTGTGCTTGTTTGTTTGTTGAAGACATCATGTCTGAAAACACCAAACTTTGCGACTTCCCGAGCACTAATAATAATGATTTTATTAGTACTCCGATTGCTCCCGCCACTAGTGCGGAATCGTATGAAATCAACGCAGCTTTGCTGAATCTTGTTACGAAAGAGCAATTCTCTGGCCTTCCTAGTGAAGATGTCGCATCCCATCTCAAGACCTTCATTGAGCTTTGTGATATGCAAAAGAAAAGAGATGTGGACAATGACGTGATTAAGTTGAAACTTTTTCCTTTCCTGTTGCGAGATCGCGCAAAAACCTGGTTTTCTTATTTGCCTAAAAATAGTATCGATTCTTGTGATAGATGCAAAGATGCTTACACATCCAAGTATTTTCCGCCGGCTAAGATCATCTCCTTACGTAACGATATCATGAATTTCAAGCAACTTGATCATGAACACGTTGCACAATCTTGGCAGAGGATGAAGCTTATGATTAGAAATTGACCCGCTCATGGCTTGAGTTTATGGATGATTATACAAATCTTTTACGCTGGCTTGAATTTCACTTCTCGCAATATCTTGGACTCCGCCTCAGGTGGAACGTTCATGGAAATCATGTTAGGAGACGCTACAAAACTCCTAGACAATATCATGACCAACTACTCTGAGTGGCACACTGAAAGGTCGCCTGCTAGCAAAAAGGTGCACGCTATAGAAGAGATTAACTCGCTTAGTGCTAAGATGGACGAGTTGATGAATTTGGTTGCTAGTAGGAACGCTACCGTAGATCCTAATGACATGCCACTATCTTCTTTGATTGAGAGTAGTAACGCTAGTTTGGACGTGAATTTTGTTGGTAGGAACAATTTTGGTATCTCCATGTTGTTGTTAATTAGGTATTATTGTGCACTTTGATAGCCTCATATTCATGTCTCGGTTGAACTTGTTGAGTGGCCGTAGCTACTAGTTTTGACTTGATCAAAGTGGTATGTTGTTGTTTGTCGACAAAATGGTTGCTAAATTCTTTTGTGCTTTGTGTGAGTTGTGATCCTTTGCTTTACATGATATTTAGGTTTATTTAACCTAGAATTTCGTGCCCAATCCAATGACATACTTGGAATGGCAAGAAACTGCTCATAACTCTCTCGCGAATGTTGTTTAGTCATTGTTTTGTAAATTCAGAGAGATCCGTAGCTTGGTTTGCGACGTTCCTTATATGTTTTGCACTGTTTTCTCTTGATGCATCCATTTCTACCATGTTCATGCATGTCCAAATAAATAAACTTGAGGTTCTGTACAGAATACTAAACAACTTAATAAAAGGATGAGACAGATGACTAGTTAGCATTGTCATGCTCCTTTCATACCCACACTCATACACCATGTTATTTGAAGCATTGCACCTCGCCATGTGTTCATTGGATGTGTATTTTCTTTGAGTAGCATCGGGAGCTGAGAAAGAGTGCGAGTAGCCCATTCAGTACGTTCCTGAAGAGCAAGAGTTGTACCCGTCATAAAAAGCATCAGATAAGATGACCGTGACCTTGATACTCTTTCTAATTTTGTTGTGCTTAGATGACTCGTTTCCTTCGCTATTTATCGATGCCTACCACCTGAATATCAAGGCTCCAAACATTGCCATGAGAAACCTCTAAGCCCCAAATCCTAGCAAACATTGATTGGCCAAGTAGCACTTGCTCAACCATCTTATAGCATAGCCAGTTGAAGATGCAGGCTGACCCATGTATTCACATGGTATTTTTTATATCATCTTACTACTGCTATTTAATTTAATGCACCTATATAATTGGTAAAAGTTGTAAGCCTTGGCCTTTTGCTAGGTGTTTTGTTCCGCTTTTGCCGCCTTAGTTTCAGCTATCAGTATTATGTTCCATATTGCACGCTCCTAACATGCTTGGGTTTGTTATGGGGACCCCCTTGATAGCTTGTTTTGGTTTAAGCCTTGGGTGGAAAGACCCAACTTTGGTAATCCATTCGCTAAACAACTTAATAATAAAGATCATAGGTAATAGCTACCCCGAGGACTATTCATCAACCCCCCGGGCCAGTGCTCCTCATGAGTGTTGTTCCAACCTAGAGCACCGTGCGACACCAACCTGCGGTAACTCAAGAGATTTCTATCTAGCCACTGTACGCTCCGCTTATCCGATGTGCCTTGAGATTGAGATATGCGGCTCTTACCAGCATCGTAGCCACGTCGTGCGGTCTTGCTAGATTTGCCTTTACCTTTCCAAGATGTCATATGCATTGGGATCCCGAGGATACTTTGGACTATCACAACGTTGAGATTTTCCACTAAGGATTCCGAGGAGATCACGGGTTTTCTGTGGTCGAGGATTCCTATGCAACTTCTGGTATTTTGTGATGGACTAGTAGGAGAAACACTACAGGGTTTATATCTTTCGGGTTAGCCGTGCCCGCGGTTATATGGTGTCTTGGAAACTTTGTTTAACATACGGTTCTAGATAACTTGAAGTAGTTTTAATTGAAATATGCCAACTGTGTGCATAACTGTGACTATCTCTTCCGTGAGGTCCTTTATCGATTGAGAACACGGTGGGGTTATGACTGCCGAAAGTAGGTGTGCAGGATCAATTAGTGATCATTATGTAGCTCGCGACCGTCATGCATAGAACACTAACTTCACATTATGTTCTTGTAAGTTAGCCACCATATTTTCTTAGTGCTCTTGCAACCTCAACGCTTAACCTTTCCATACCAAATAACTTGATTAGTTCCGGTGTCATGGTGGCAAGATTGATGAGTCCTTGTGGCTCACATATTACTACAACATCATAGGTCTAGGTACCGCAGATCCAGAAGCATTTGATGCTATGCAGCTTTAGTGGGAGTTTGATGAAGGAAGTGGCCGCATGTATGTGGCGTACCCCAACAATTAGATGACCTTTGTTATGTCCTGGGCTAGCGAGGGAGATTCATCGCATTTCATCGTTTATCTAGGCTATAGTTGGACCTAGTCTTATGGATCATTGAGATAATGTTGTGTGACTTGAAACTTAACTTGTGGCGAGTGTAAGGCATTCCATATACTCATCTCTTCATGTATGTATTCTGATGATTTCTGTACTTGCGAAACGCTAAGATGCACCTCTATCCATATTCAGGCCTCGTCCCCAAATACGGATAGTGCCGCATCTTGGTCGTTAGAAGTTCATAAGAAGAGCCATACGACAATAGGAGCCTTCGATTGATCGAACTTGGCCAAGTAGAGTCTAGTGAAAAACTTTTTTTAGTCTTAGTTATATCATAGAGTAGGATTCTTGTTACTCCTATTCCCTGCTTTGGTGTGGTTCATGACTTAGGAATTTCAATTCTTCTCCTCTTCTAACTCAATTTTTTAGGATCATGCAGATATTTTGGAATATATATGATACTGATGTGACACAGTTTTGACTTTGTGCCTCCTGTCTGACTTGATTTCTTCCGGGGAGTTGAGATCCAGTGGATTCTGAAGCACATTGTTATCATTAAGATTTCTTAGTATCTCATGATGGAGGATGTTCGAAATTGCTTCAATACAAGTAGTGGCTAGAGGAGTCTGGCCTCCCCAGTACTGGTGGAGAGTGTCTAGATGAACTGGCATACTTGGTATCATTGTGATTACGGGGGTTCGAGATATATGAATTTCCGAGACTCTAGTGATGTGTTGACGGATGTGTTATGTTGGATCGTAGTATCATGTTAGGAGTTGTGTGGAGTTTGCTCCTTGTATCCATGGACCTGATTGCATAACTCGAAGTTTCGGGAGCTCTTAGGTGGGAATTCATGTACTCATCTACGAAATTCTTTCTTCGAATATATGTTTGGATATACATTTGCTCCAAGCAATTCTAGCTCAAACTTGACAATTGCAAGTGGCTTTCGAATCTTATGATGTTGTCGCTAATTTTGTGGAAGAATTCTTACTGATTTACTTCGAATGCCATTGCTATGACTTTATGTTGCAATATTTCAAGCCTTTGATTCAGCTTATCAGCTTCATCTTTCATCTGTGGTCTAATGTTGTTGTTCGTCTCCAGGATGGCTGCAACAACTCACCATAATCTGAACCGTGTTGGAGAGCAGGCTGACCGTTCACCACCCCCTCCTCCTCCTCAACAGGTGTGGCAAGCTTTAATGGCTGCGACCAATGCAAACACTCAGATGCTACTTCAAATTATGCAAGAGAGGAACCAGGGTCAGCAAGGGAATTTCAACAACCAACAACAGTTTGCTTCTCTCAACCAATTTCTCACAAATCAACCCAAGTCCTTCACTTATTGTGAACAACCATTTGATGCGGATGATTGGCTACGTGACATGAATAAGCATTTTGAGTGCAGCAATGTCAGGCCTTAGGACTTTGTCAGCCGAGTGGTGGTAGCAGCTAAACGATTCTAGAGGTGACCGTCTAATCAGTTGGGATGACTTCTGCCGTGATTTTAGAGCGGATCACATTCCGACAAGCTTTGTTTAGGGCATGTGTGAGAAGTTCAGGAGTCTGAAGCAAGGAAGCTGATCTGTTTATAATTACAACATTGACTTCCAGAACCTCGTATCTATGCCAAGTAGGGTGCTACAGATGAGAAGACAAAGATATATCAGTTTCCAGGTGTCCACAAAGAAGATCTACAGCTTTCTCTTGACCTGCACGACCCTCCTGAGTTCGATCAGTTCTATAACTTAGCTCTTAGAGATGAGTCAGCCTTGCTCATGGTTGAAAATTCAAGGAAGCGCTTCACGGACTCTCATCCCTCTTCATTCTCACCTTAGATTGTCCCAAAGCAGTAGAAGTTCTAGGTTCCTCCTCTGCCTCATCAGCCTCAGCACTTCATGCAGTCTGGTGGTCGTGGATCTTCCCACCCACCCAAACCAGCTATCCAACGAAAGTCTTAGCTGCCTAAGACATGAGCTCCTCTAGCTCATTTCCGCCCGCTGTCAGAGGTGACTTGTCATAATTTTTGTCAGAAGGGCTACTACTCCAACAAGTGTATCAGCCAGCAGTGTCTTCCACCTCGTCCTCCAATCAGGCCCCTAGGCAATGCAATGGTGAACCATAATCCCAAGGCAGTAAGGTTGAACATGGTCAATGCAACTGAAGCAGAAGACTCTTCAGATCTGAGCATGTGTAATCACTTATTTAATTTTTTACTCATAAGTTTTGTTTGATTTTGATGCATCGCATTGCTTTATGTCAAAGCCATTGTTCATCAAGAATGATTTTCCTTCTGCATAATTGGATGGACCATTTGGTGTTGTTTCTCTGTGTTCGACTATGAGAACCAATTCGGTGGTTCCAGAGGTCTCTTTCAACATGCGTAGTTACTCCTTTATCGCTTCCCTTATGTTCTTGACAATTCAGTTATTGATCTTATTATTGGCACATATTTTCTGGCAATGTACAAGGCGTTCATTGATTGTGAAGCCAAAGAAGTCAAGTTGACTCATCCTTCTGAAGACGTGTTCATTTTCGCGGCTCGCGATGATACAATTCGTCTATTCTCCTAACTGAGAAGGGTGAAATCTCAGCTATTATCAAGTTCCTGTTGTGTGTGAGTAAAGATGTCTTTCCAGAAGAATTGCCAATAATGCCTCCTCACTGGCCAGTACAGTTTGTGATTGAACTCGAGCTTGGAGCTGAACTGGTTTGTGGGAGTCCTTATAAGCTTGGTCCCGAAGAGCTGAAAGAATTGAAGAAACAACTAGATGAGCAAGAACGTCTGGGTCTAATTAGACCAAGTTCTTATCATTGGCGTTCTGCTGTTCTTTTTGTCAACAAGAAAGATGGCATGGACAGACATTGCATCGATTACCGCCCATTGTATAACAAGACAATCAGAAACAAGTATCCACTCCCAACATCAATGAATTTTTTAATCAATTAAAAGGGTCCAAGATTTTCTCTAAGCTTGATCTTCGGATGGGCTATCATCAAATCTGCATTTTTGAAGAGGATATTCCCGAGACTGCCTTCAGGACTAGCTTTGGCTCTTATGACTAGACAGTGATATCTTTTAGTCTCTCGCCAATGCTCCCCCGACTTTCTCTCGGGTGATGAATTGTGCCTTCTCTCCCTTCATGAATGAGTTCTTCTTGGTGTATCTTGATGACATTCTAGTCTTCTCGAAGACTGAGTAAGAACATGCAAAACATCTCCGACTTGTGCTTGATAAGCTAAGAGAGGGTAAGTTCTATGCTAAGTTCTCAAAGTGTGGGTTTTGGCTTAATGAAGTTGTGCACCTTGGACACATCATCTCTGCCGAGGGCATCAAAGTGGATCCTGAAAAGGTCGAAGCAATTGTTCAGTGGGGGCCTGCTCAGAATGTGAAGCAGATTCAAAGCATTGTCGGGCTCGCAAGCTATTGATAAAGGTTCATTGAGAACTTCTCCAACATTGCTAAGCCTCAGTCCAACCTTCTTCAAAAGAGTGTAAAATATGTCTGGACTCTAGATTGTGATTTGGCCTTCAATACATTCAAGGAGAAGCTCACCTCAGCTCCAGTTCTGACTCCTCCTGATGATTCCAAGCCATTCCAAGTTTTCTGTGATGCCTCTCTGCAAGGTCTTGGTGGTGTTCTGATGCAAGAGAATAAAGTGGTAGCTTATACCTCTAGGCAGTTGAATCCATGTGAGAAAAACTACCCCACTCAAGATCTTGAGTTGGCGGTAGTCGTCCATGCTTTGGTGACTTGGAGATACCTCTTGTTGGGAAGACAGGTCGAAGTCTATGCCGATAATACGAGTTTGAAATACATCTTCATTCAACCAAATCTCAATCTTCATCAAACATGTTCGGTGGAGATGATCCAAGACTACAATCCAAGCATTGATTATACTCCAAGCAAAGCAAATGTGATTAAAGATGCTTTGAGCAGAAAGACTTACTGCAATAGTCTCATCCTCAAGCTACTCAGCTTGATCTTTGTGTATATTTCAGGAAGCTCAACCTTCAAGTAGTTACTCATGGATTTCTTACTAACCTCCAGATTTCTCTTACCTTGGATGGCCAAGTGCGCCAAGCTCAACTTCTTGATACTATGGTGAAGAAAGTGAAGATAGGCTTGGCAAAGAGCATTCCAAAGTATAAGTGCTTCCGCGTTGATGAAAAAGATAGTTTGTTCGTCGAGGATCGCCTTGTGGTTCCAATTGGATATCTCAAAAAAGTTATCACGGATGAAGCCCACAATTCCCTTCTCTTGATACATCGAGGCAGCTCTAAGATATATCAGTATCTTAAATAAACCTTATGATGGACTCACATGAAACGTGAGATTGCTCAGTTTGTGAACAAGTGTGATATGTGTCATAGAGTGAAGGCGGAGCATCGACGTCCAGCAGGTCTTCCTGATCCCTTGCCTATACTCTAGTTGAGATTTGATCATTTGGAGATGGATTTTGTAACCGGGTTTCCTAAGTCCAAGAGGAGCAACGATGCCATCTTTGTGGTCATCGACAAGTTGACTAAAGTTGCCCATTTCCTTCTGGTAAAAGAATCTATATCGGCAGCTCAGCTGGCAGAGCTATTCAATTCAAGGGTAGTTTCTTTGCATGGTGTTCCTACGCTCATTTCTTCATATTGTGGAAGCATCTTTACTTCCAAGTTCTGGGATTCCTTTTGAGACTGCGATGGGCACCAAGGTCTATTTCATTACTGCCTTCCATCCTCAGACTAGTGGTCAAGTGGAGAGAGTAAATCAAATACTTAAATATATGCTTGGAGCTTGTTTTATTTCTTTTGGCATAAAGTGGGAAGACTTTCTGTCGTTTGCCAAGCTCTCATACAACAACAGTTATCAAGCAACTTCAGGCAAGGCCCAATTCGAGATTCTTTATGGCAGGAAGTGCCGTACCATGCTCAATTGGTCTGAAAATGGTGAGCGTCAAATTCTTGGGAATGGCATGATCAGTGAAGCAGAAGAAATGTGTCATGTACTTCAGGTAATCCCAAAGGTGCTCAATCCCATTAGAAGAGCTATTATGATAGCAAACATCATGACATGACTTGTATGATCGATGATTTTGTCTATCTCATCGTGTCTCTCAAGAAGGGCACTCAGCGCTTTAGCATCAAAGGATATCTTGCTCCATGCTTTGTGGGTCCTTTCAAAGATGTTGGCAAAAGACGTGACCTTGCTTATCAGCTAGAGCTTCCACCCAATTTCTCCAATGTGCATGATGTGTTCCACGTCTCTTAGCTCTAGAGGCGTTTCAAGACTCCCGAGTGCACAATTGACTTCCAAGACATTGATCTTACGCCAAACCTTTCCTATCATGAGCATCCAGTTGCAGTTGTTGAAGAAACCGAGTGCAAGACCCGCAACAAGTCTATCAAATTCCACTAAGTGAAATGGTCACACAACTCCGATAAATAAGACACATGGGAACGCGAGGACCTCTCCCGCTCCAAATATCCTGAGTTCTTTCAATCCTAGATCTCGGGTCGAGATCCTCTTTTAGTGTGGGAGAGTTATAACATCCCAAGTGCATTCCCTTGCCCCCTTTGTAATATATTCCATGTATGACCTCCTAAATTTGCCCCATGTGGTTGGAGTAAGAAATTGCATCATGACATTCATCATTCATCATGGCATCATGGCATCATCACTTTAATTATTTGTTGCAGAATAATCTTGTGTGCTTGTTGTGGTGTGAGTGTATGTGTGGAGGTGTGCTTGCAGGTTAGTTTGTGTGTGTGGATCCTATCCCAAAACCCCTTTACAAAACTAGGCCTAAAAACCATTTTAATTCCAATTCTAGATATATGGTGATTTTGCTTGCCCTTTTCCACTCAGAAAAATGTTGCACTTATTCCAAATAATATGACAAATATATCAAAAGTAGCTCTCAACCATGTTGTGTGATATTTGACTTTTGAATCTTGCAAAACAGATTCATATATTAAAGTTATGTGATTATCTTACTTGCTCTATAAATGCCCAAACCATTTTATTAAATGGAGCTTATTGGGTGAGTGCCAAACTATTTTCTCTTCTCAAAACTCTCTTTCGAACTCCCTGGGTTTTATTCTCTTGTTGTTGTTTGTTTTAGAAGGTGAACACCTTATTTTTTCTAAGAGATAGAGTTTGGTGAGGCAGCCTAGAGACCTTGCACGGCCCAAGTAGCAGCTAGCAACAGCAATGCCCAGCGTGACCCAGTTAACCTCCCAGCCCAGCAGTTGCGCGCGTGCCGCACCCCTTGCTAGTGTGGACGCTACAAGACCCACCTGCCATCCTCCCATAGTTACATCGTCCTCGACCTCCTTTCCACCTCCATCTCACAGGCCAGGTAGAAAGGTGTCACGACAGTACCAGCCCCTATAAAACCCCCCTCGGCGTCCGAGACACCACTAGGGTTCCCTCTTCCTTCCCATCACTGCAGCGAGGTAAGCTGGTGCCCTCCAGATCCATTTCACCGTCATAGCCGAGAGCATCGGAGCTCGGAGATCCTCACCGGAATGCTCTTCGGTGAGGTACAACGAGGCGGCCTTGCCCAGAGGCTGTGCCAAGGTCTGCTACATCCTCAACATCCACTACTGCCTCGCGGGACTCCAAGACGCAGCCGATTCACGTCGATCTTCTTCCTCGGGAAAAACTCGTCGCCTGCAAAATTCGTCCTCGTCGTTCATCTCCGAGCTCGATTGACATCCTCAGGACCCCCTAGGTGAGCTACCATGCCTCATTATCGCCTTCTCCCTCTCTATTATGCCTAAGGCCAATGTTCCCGTTATGCCCGAAAGCTTCCCCGTTGTACCTTGTCGTGAGCGAGTGCGTAGGCCTCATGGGCGTATCTTGCGCATGTCTAGCAATCTTGCGTAACGATGTAGGACCGATTCCAGCCAGCGGCTCCAATCGTGAGCCGTCGGAGCACGTCGAGAAGTTGCTCCCTCCTCGGGAAGCCGCCAGCAGCAGCGTGTGTGTCCGTGTGTTGCCCCCCGCCCTGATGAGCTATGCCGCGTGTAGGTAGCGTCGTGTTAGAAACCCATAGCCCCACCTGTGTTGTGTGCACCGACATTCGCCACATCGTCACTCTGATGTCGCCGATATTCTGTCACAGGGATGGGCTCCGATGAGTGTAGTTGAACGCTAGTGCCCCCTCTCTGGCACAAGCGGCATCGATAGCCCAGAGGTCAACGCCTCGCCCACAATCCAGGAGGTCGCGGGTCTACTTGACAAGATAATTTTTTTGCACTTTCTCAATTTTACTTGAGAGGCAGCTACGATAGTTATAACAAGTCAAGTACACCCTACACATGCAATTCTAATAGTATAGCAGCAGAAAGTAAAACATGCAAGTGTAAACTAAAGGAGTAAGGTAGGGAGATCAAAAGCATGAGGTTGACACGGTAATTTTTGGCATGGTTCCGATAGGTGGCTCTATCATACGTCCATGTTTGTGGAGACTTCAAACCACAGAGGGTAACGGCTGTGAGAGTCCACGGAGGGCTCCACCCACAGAGGATCCACGGAGGGCTCCACCCACAGAGGGTTCCACCACGTCTTTCGTGCACGGAGGACTAGGCTAACTCACGATAGATATTCACGAAGTAGGCGATCTCCTTGCCCTTACAAACATCTTGCTTCAAGTCCACAACACGAAGTAGGAGGCTCCCAAGCGACACCTAACCAATCTACGAGGGACCACCCTCAAAACGTAATAGATGTGGTAGATCAATGAATTCCTTGCTCTTGTGCTTCTAAAGATAGTCTCCTCAACATAAATAACTCTCTCGCAGAATACGCACGGATAGGAGAGGTTGATTTTGTGGAAAGCAGTTTGGGGAGGCTAGAGATCAAGTTTGAAATGATAGGATTGGAATATCTTGGTCTCAACACACAAGTAGGTGGTTCTCTCTTAGAAAATGGGTCTGGCAATGAAGTGTGTGTTCTGAGTTCTTCTCCCACGAATAAGAGGTGGGTGAAAGGGTATATATAGGCAGCAGAGAAAATCCAACCGTTACACACAAAAGGGCAAACTCGGTGACACCAAAGTTGAAAGCTCGTTGGTACCGATTGGCTTAAAGGTGTGAACTTTTGAATCTCGATGAGACCAATATATGAAACTCGGTGGCACCGAAAAAGTGACTAACTGTGAGATGGCCAAACTCAGTGGCACCAATACTCAAACAAGGAAATTCCGATTTTGTGTATCTTGGCAACAGAATGTTGGTCACGCTAAACTCGGTAGCTCCGGCTTGGTTTTGGTTGCACCGATTTGGTGGGAATTTCTAGTGTTTCTATATAAGGTCAAACTCGGTGGGTACGATATGGAAATGTTGGTGACACCGAATTTGTGTATGTGGATCTTGACAGAGTGTATATGTCACAAAAATGACTGAGTGTTTTGGAGGCTAACTATGAGCATTTGAGCAATTAGTTCATTTTACTACCTCACCCCCTTTTAATAGTATTGGCTTTCCTATGGACTAAAAATTGATTTCTCACAAATATAAGATGAAGAGTCTTCTAGCTTGAAGCTTCAGCCAATATTATTCCTTTATTGCATCTAGGGGCATCTCCACATAAACCTTAACCCATAGCATATTTTGAACTTTTTCTGGAATGTACTTGGAAAACATATTAATCCAATGATGCATATGTTGTGATCAATGATCAAAACCACCCTAGGGAGCAATTGTGCTTTCAATATCCCCCTTTTTGGTAATTGATGACAACATATAGATCAAAGATGCGACAACAAATATAATCAATGATTAGCGTCAACGCTGTGAGTAGTATGTGAAAAGCAAGAGCTCCCCCTAAATTCGTGCATTATTTAAAATTTGCATTTGAATGCAAATGCATGATACGTCCATTTTGCATCATGCTTTCATGTTGATATTTATTGCTTTATGGGCTGTTATATTACTTTGTGGTACCATATTTATGCCTCTTCTCTCTTATTTTGCAAGGTTTATTTGAAGAGGGAGAATTCAGGCAGCTGGAATTCTGGACTTGAGAAGGAGCCAATCTTAGTCCACTATTCTGCACATCTCCAAATGCCCTGAAAAGTTACGTGGACTTTTTTGGGATTATACAAAAAGTATTGGGCGAATTAAGTACCAGAGGGGAGCTACCAGGGTGCCACAAGCCTGGTAGCCGCCAGCAAGCTTGTGGGCTCCCTGACAGCCCACTGCCCCCCTCTTTTTCTATATGAAGGGTTTCGTTCCAGAAAAAATGAATCGGGATATTTTTCGTGGTTTTGCCGCCGCCAAGAGGCGGAACTTGAGCTGATCCAATCTAGAGCTCCAGCAGGACGATCCTACCGGGGAAACTTCCCTCCCGGAGGGGGAAATCGTCGCCATCGTTATCACCAACACTCCATCGTCGGAGGTGAGGCATCTTCATCAGCACCATCTCCTCTCCAATCCCTAGTTCATCTCTTGTAACCAATCTCCGTCTCAGGACTCCGATTGGTACTTGTAAGGTTACTAGTAGTGTTGATTACTCTTTGTAGTTGATGCTAGTTAGATTACTTGGTGGAAGAGTTTATGTTCAGCTCCTTTATGCTATTCATTAGACCTTTGATCATGATTATGATTATGCTTTGTGAGTTGTTACTTTTGTTCCTGAGGACATGGGATAAGTCATGCTGATAATAGTCATGTGAATTTGATATTCGTTCGGTATTTTGATATGATGTATGTTGTCTTTTCCTCTAGTGGTGTTATGCGAACGTCCACTACATAACACTTCACCGTATTTGAGCCTAGAGGAAGGAATTGGGGAGTAGTAAGTAGATAATGGGTTGCTGGAGTGACAGAAGCTTAAACTCCAGTCTATGCGTTGCTTCGTAAGGGGCTGATTTGGATCCACTAGTTTAATGATATGGTTAGATGTTGTCTTAATTCTTCTTTCGTAGTTGCGGATTCTTGCGACACGGGTTAATCATAAGTGGGATGCTTGTCCAAGTAACGGCAGTACCCAAGCGCCGGTCCACCCACATATCAAACTATCAAAGTAACGAACGCGGATCACATGAACATGATGAAACTAGCATGACAGAAATTCCCATGTGTCCTCAGGAGCGTTTTTCCTCCTATAAGACTTTGTTCAGGGTTGTCCCTTGCTACAAAAGGGATTGGGCCACTTGCTGCACCATTTCTACTACTTGTTACCTGTTACTTTTCACTTGCTACGTTTCACCTCACTACACCATCACTTGTTACCGCTACTTTCAGTGCTTGCAGTTATTACCTTGCTAAAAACTGTTTATCAGAGCCTTCTGATCCTCGTTGGGTTCGACACTCTTAATTATCTAAAGTACTATGATTGATCCCCTATACTTGTGGAATAGTTTCTGGCGCCGTTGCCGGGGAGTGAAGCGCCTTTGGTAAGTGGAAATTGGTAAGGAAACATCTATATACTGTGCTGAAATTTATTGTCACTTGTCACTATGGAAACTATTCCTTTGAGGAGTTTGTTCCGGGTATCTTCACCACGAACGGAAGCACGAGCAGTTGTTCCTCAACCTGAGGTACCTACTGAAAATATCTTTTATGAAATTCCTTCGGGTATGCTTGAGAAACTGCTGGCTAATCCTTTCACAGGAGATGGATCTTCACATCCAGACTTGCATCTGATCTATGTAGATGTAGTTTGTGGTTTATTTAACCTTGCAGGTTTGCTCGGGGATGAGGTAAATAAGAAAGTCTTTCCTTTATCTTTCAAGGATAAGGAGTTGACATGGTATAGGCTATGTGATGATACTGGATCATGGGACTACAATCGGTTGAAACTGTAATTTCATCAAAAGTTTTATCCTATGCATTTAGTACATCGTGATCGGAACTTTATTTATAACTTTTGGCCTCGTGATAGGAAAAGCATATCTCAAGCTTGGGGGAGGCTTAAATCAATGCTATATTCATGCCCTAATCATGAGCTCTCGAGAGAAATTATCACTCAAAACTTTTATGCTCGGCTTTCTCATGAAGATCGTACCATGCTTGACACTTCTTGTACCGGTTCTTTTATGAAGAAGGATATTGACCACAAGTGGAATTTATTGGAAAGAATCAAACGTAACTCTGAAGATTGGGAGCTAGAGGAAGGTAAGGAGTCAGGTATGAATTCCCAGTTTGATTGCGTTAAATCTTTTGTTGAGACAAACACTTCTAGAGATTTTAGCGCTAAATATGGACTTGACTCTGAGATAGTAGCTTCTCTATGTGAATCTTTTGCTGCTCATGTTGATCTTCCCAAAGAGAAGTGGTTTAACTATCATCCTTCTGTAGAAAGCAACATAGTCAAAACCAATCTAGTTGAGGAGAAAGTCATTGCTTTTAGTGATCCTGTTGTTCCTTGTGCTTACACTGAGAAACCACCATACCCTGCTAGGATAAAGGATTATTCTAAAGCTCCAACTGTGATACGTAGGGGTTACATTAGACCACTTGCACCCCCTGAGGAGATTAAAGTTGAACCTGCTATTGCTATTATCAAAGATCTCTTAGCCGAAGACGTAGACGGACATGTTATCAAATTCTGTGAGGACTCTGCTAGAATTGCTAAACCTCATGCGAAAGACAAATACGGACCTGTAGTTGGCCTGCCCTTTGTTTCTATCAAGATAGGAGATCACTGTTACCATGGTTTATGTGATATGGGTGCTAGTGTTAGTGCAATACCCCGTTCCCTATATGACGAAATCAAAGATGAGATTGCACCTGCTGAGTTAGAACCCATTGACGTCACTATTACGCTAGCTAATAGAGACACTATGTGCCCTCCGGGAATTGTGAGAGACGTAGAAGTCCTGTGTGGTAAGACGAAGTTTCCAACTAATTTCCTTGTCCTTGGTACTACAGAAGATAGCTTTTGTCCCATCATATTTCGTAGACCCTTTCTCAACACTGTCAATGCTCACATTGATTGCATTAAGCAGACTGTCACTGTTAGTTTCGAGGGTGTGTCTCATGAATTTAACTTCTCCAAGTTTGGAAGACAACCCCATGAAAAAGAGTCGTCCGGTAGGGATGAAATCATTGCTCTTGACTCTATTGCCGTACGTCCTATGGATCCTTTAGAGCAATGTCTGCTTGAGCATGAAAATTATATGCATATGGAGGAGAGAGATGAGATAGATAAAATTGTCTTAGAACAATATCCTATTCTCAAGAATAATCTGCGTGTTGAACTACTTGGGGATCCTCCCCCACCAAAGGGTGATCCTGTGTTCGAGCTTAAATAGTTGTGTGATACTCTTATGTATGCCTATCTTGATGAGAAGGAGATATATCCTGTTATTATTAGTGCTCTCCTCTCAGAGCACGAAGAGAAGAAGTTACTAAATCCTCTGAGGAAGCACCGTGTTGCTATTGGATATACTCTTGATGATCTTAAGGGTATTAGTCCCACTCTATGTCAGCACAAGATTAAAACCGATCCTGACTTTAAACCAGTTGCTGATCATCAAAGGAGATTAAATCCTAAGATGAAAGAGGTCGTTAGAAAAGAAATATTAAAGCTTCTGGAAGCAGGAATCATTTATCCTGTTGCTCATAGTGATTGGGTAAGTCCAGTACATTGCGTACCTAAGAAGGGAGGTATCACCATTGTTCCTAATGATAAGGCTGAACTAATCCCACAAAGGATTACCACTGGCTATAGGATGGTGATTGACTTCCGGAAACTGAACAAGGCAACCAGGAAAGATCATTATCCTTTGCCGTTTATCGACCAAATGCTAGAAAGGCTATCCAAACACACACACTTTTGATTTCTAGACGGTTATTCAGGTTTCTCACAAATACCTGTTGCACAATCTGATCAGGAGAAAACCACTTTCACCTGCCCCTTCGGTACCTTTGCTTATAGACGTATGCCTTTTGTCTTATGCAATGCACCTGTCACCTTTCAAATATGTATGATGGCTATATTCTCTGACTTTTGTGAAAAGATTGTCGAGGTTTTCATGGATGACTTCTCCGTTTACGGGTCTTCCTTTGATGATTGCCTCAGCAACCTTGATCGAGTCTTATAGAGATGCGAAGATACCAACCTCGTCTTGAATTGGGAAAAGTGCCACTTTATGGTTAATGAAGGCATCGTCTTAGGACACAAAATATCTGAAAGAGGCATTGAAGTTGATAAGGTTAAGGTTGATGCAATTGAAAAAATGCCTTGCCCCACAGATATCATAGGTATACAAAGTTTCCTAGGTCATGCTAGTTTCTATAGAAGGTTCATTAAAGACTTCTCCAAGATTTCTAGGCCTCTTACCAAACTCTTGCAGAAGGATGTTCCTTTTGTTTTTGATGAGGATTGTGAGGAAGCCTTCGAAATACTTAAGAAGGCTTTGATAACCGCACCTATTGTTCAACCACCTAACTAGAACTTGCCTTTGAAATCATGTGCGACTCTAGTGATTATGTTGTTGGTGTTGTTCTAGGACAAAGATTTGACAAGAAGTTGAATGTTATTCACTACGCTAGTAAAACTCTAGACAGTGCCCAAAGAAACTATGCCACTATGGAAAAGGAGTTTTTAGCAATCGTGTTTGCATGTGAAAAGTTCAGATCTTACATAGTTGACTCCAGAGTCGCTATTCACTCTGATCATGCTGCTATTAAGTACCTTATGGAGAATAAGGACGCTAAGCCTAGGCTGATCAAATGGGTTCTCCTACTACAGGAATTTGATTTGCACGTCGTTGACCAAAAGGGTGCTGATAACCGTGTGGCAGATAACTTGTCTAGGCTAGAGAATGTACTTGATGACCCACGACTTATTGATGACAACTTTCCTGATGAGCAACTAAATGTCATCCGCACTTTAGATAATGCACTGTGGTACGCCGATTACGCAAACTATATCATAGCCAAATACATACCACCCAGTTTCACCTATCAGCAATAGAAGAAGTTCTTTGATTTGAGACACTACTTTTGGGATGAGCCTCACCTTTATAAGGAAGGAGTAGATGGTGTTATTAGACGTTGTGTGCCTGAACATGAACAGGGACAGATCTTGCAGAAGTGTCATTCCGAAGCCTACGGAGGACACCACGCTGGAGATATAACTGCCCATAAGGTATTGCAATCAGGTTTCTATTGGCCCACTCTCTTCAAGGATGCCCATAAGTTTTTCTTGTCTTGTGACGAAGGCCAAAGAATAGGGAACATCAATAAGTGTCAGGAAATGCCTATGAACTATTCACTTGTCATTGAACCATTTGATGTCCGGGGCTTTGATTATATGGGACCCTTCCCGAGTTCCAATGGGTACACTCACATCTTAGTTGTTGTGGATTACGTCACTAAGTGGGTAGAGGCTATCCCCACTAAAAATGTTGATCACCACACCTCTATTAAGATGCTTAAAGAAATCGTTTTCCCAAGATTTGGAGTCCCTAGATATTTGATGACTGATGGAGGTTCACACTTCATTCATGGTGTTTTCCGCAAGATGCTCACTAAGTCTGATGTCAACCATAGAGTTGCATCTCCTTATCATCCTCAGTTTAGTGGTCAAGTGGAGTTGAGTAATTGGGAGATCAAATTGATCCTACAAAAGACCGTCAATAGATCTCCAAAGAATTGGTCTAGCAAACTTGACGATGCACTATGGGCTTATAGAACTTCTTCTAATAATCCCATGGGCATGTCGCCGTATAAAATGGTTTATGGTAAGGCCTGTCATTTACCTCTTGAGCTGGAACACAATGCTTATTGGGCAATCAAAGAGCTCAACTTTGATTCCAAACTTGCCGGTGAGAAGCGGTTGTTTGATATCAGCTCATTAGATGAATGTAGGGCCCAGGCATATGAGAATGCCAAGTTGTTCAAGGAAAAGGTTAAGAGATGGCACCACAAATGAATACAGAAACGAGAGTTCAATGTAGGTGATTATGTCCTGCTATACAATTATCGTTTAAGATTCTTTGCAGGCAAGCTTCTCTCTAAATGGGAAGATCCTTACGTTATCGAGGAAGTATATTGTTCCGGTGCCATCAAAATCAACAACACGGAAGGACATTTTCCTAGAGTGGTAAATGGGCAAAGAATCAAGCATGACATCTCTGGTACTCCATTAAATGTTGAGACCAATATCATCAATGTCATAACTCCAGAGGAGTACATAAGGGATGTTTATCAGCCTGTTTCAGACCCTGAAAATGAAGAGGTATCTGTATCTGTAAGAAATTGGACTCCGATGCTTTTCCAATAGGAAATTTCCTCTGTTTTGGAATTTTGCGAAAATTAGAAAAATAAAAAGCAGTCCGAAGAGCGCACGAGGCGGCCACAAGCTTGGAAGCCGCCACCCCCCTGGTGGTGGCTAGGGGGCTTGTGGGCACCTCGTGTGCCTCCCGGACTCTGTTTTCTTGCGGAGCACTCCTTATGGTCCATGAAAAATGAATATATATTCGCCCGAAGGTTTTGATCTCCGTATCGTGCAGTCTTCCTCTGTTTTCGTTTCGAGCCTGTTTCTGTGCCAGATCTAGATCATCATGACTTCCCCAAACGCTCCTAAAGACAAGACCTTCAAGAAGGTCATCAATCCCTACCTCACGGAAGTGCTGAAACACCCTCAATATATAAAGATGAGCGAGGGAATGTTGCACATCCGTGATGTTGAGGGGCCTAAGAAGACCGGAAGCATGGAGACGAGGCTCGAAGGAATGGAGCAACAAGTCTTCAAGTGCCAAGGGATGGTGGAGCGTGGACTCAATGCCAACCACATGATGATCATGGAGTTCACCAGCAAACACAAGATGGATGCCATTGACATTGGGAAACACCTCTCTAGGCTCTATGACAGGGTTGATCAACTTCAGGGCCAGATCTATGACCTGTTGAACCAAAACTGTGAGTATGAGTACAAATTTAGATCAATAAGGTTGGCTGCAAATTTGAGGATTCCGGCGACTCGTTCATCCTGCCATGATGGAGCACCTATGCCTTGGAAGACGGAGGATCAGAGTACTTCAACAACTCCACCACCATCACCACCAAAGGAGGACAACTAAGCATTGGTATGGGCAATCCCCTTGGCTTTTGCCAAGCTTGGGGGAGTTGCCCTCGTATCGTATCACCTTTATATCTTTTGCTTTTACCTTTCTTTTAGTTCTTTCCTTTTCAATTTTTATTTCTTCTCTCAGAGGAATAAGTCTTTAGTGTTCAGTTTGAGTCTTTTGCTTTTGTCTCTCCCCCGATGTATTCGAGCTCATGAGCTATATAATAAATAGTATCTTAGTCGAGGGCTTTGCTTTGTGCCATGATCAAAAGTATGAAAAGAACAATAGCATTAAAGATCATGAGATAATCTTATGGGAAGTGATAGCTTCACATATGACACGTATGATGATTGAAACTTGTTGAGAATAAATCAACATAGACCTCAGTCATTGTTGCAATTAATAATAAGTAATAAGGAAAGAGAGGTTCGCATATAAATATATCATCTTAGAGACTTTTTACAATTGTGAGCACTCACCAAACTATTACATGCTTAGGAGTAGATGTTGGAAAAGGAAGACAACATAATGAATTGTGTTTGCTTGGTTCCAAACAATGTTATATGATTAGAGATCCCTTAGCATGTGACGATTGCTTCCACCTCATATTAGCCAAAACTCCCGCACCAAGTAGAGATACTACTTGTGCATCCATAAACCTTCAACCCAGTTTTGCCATGAGAGTCCACCATACCTACCTAGCTATGGATTGAATAAGATCCTTCAAGTAAGTTGTCATCGATGCAAGCAATAAAAATTGCTCTCTAATATGTATGATCTATTAGTGTGTGGAAAATAAGCTTTGTACGAACCTATGATGAGGAAGACATAAAAGCGACAGACTGCATAATAAAGTTTTTTTATCAAGGAGGCAATATAAAGTGACGTTCCTCCGCACTAAGAGGACATACATTCAAACCTCAAAAGCGGATGACAACCTCTGCTTCCCTCTGCGAAGGGCCTATCTTGTACCTTTACTTTTTGCCCTTGTAAGAGTCATGGTGATCTTCACCAATTCCCTATTTTTGCCTTTGTCTTGGCTGCCGTCACATGCTTGGGAAAGATCTATATTCATATATCAACTTGGAGTTGAGTACTTATGCTTTATTATTGTTGACTTTACCCTTGAGGTAAATTGTTGGGAGGCAAAACTATAAGCCCCTATCTTCCTCTGTGTCCAGCTGAAACTTTGACACCATGAGTACCACGTGAGTTGTAACAATTGTGGAAAACAAAAGAGATGATTGAGTATCTGGGTTTGCCTTACAAGTTCTTATTTGACTCTTTCTGATGTTACGATAAATTGCAATGATTTCCATGACTTTGGACTGTTGTTGGTTACTTCTTGGTAAGGTTTTTGCTTCATACTTTGCTTTGTGAAGGAATTGTCACTTTCCTATAAGAATCTTTATGATGTATTGAAGTTCTATGTGTGATCATGATGCCCTCATGTCCGTATTATGTTTTATCGACACCTTCGTCCCTAAACATGTGGACATGTTTATGGACCTTGGTTTTCGATTGAGGACAAGCGAGGTCTAAGCTTGGGGGAGTTGATACGTCCATTTTGCATCATGCTTTCATGTTGATATTTATTGCTTTATGGGCTATTATATTACTTTGTGGTACCATATTTATTGCTTTTCTCTCTTATTTTGTAAGGTTTATTTGAAGAGGGAGAATTTAGGCAGCTGGAATTCTGGACTGGAAAAGGAGCAAATCTTAGTCTAGTATTCTGCAGATCTTCAAATGCCGTGAAATTTACGTGGCTTTTTTTGGGATTATATAAAAAATACTGGGCGCAAGAAATACCAGAGGGGACCTACTAGGGTGCCACAAGCCTGGTAGCCTCCACCCGCTGGCGGCGGCTAGCTAGCTTGTGGGCTCCCTGACGGCCCACTGGCCCCCTCTTTTGCTATATGAAGGGTTTCGTTCCAAAAAAATGAATCGGGAGCTTTTTCGTGGTTTCACCGCCGCCAGGAGGCGGAACTTGAGCAGATCCAATCTAGAGCTCCGGCAGGACGATCCTGCCGGGGAAACTTCCCTCCCGGAGGGGGAAACCGTCGCCATCGTCATCGCCAACACTCCTCTCGTCGGAGGGGAGGCATGTTAAGCAACACCATCTCCTCTCCAATTCCTAGTTCATCTCTTGTAACCAATCTCCGTCTCACGACTCCGATTGGTACTTGTAAGGTTACTAGTAGTGTTGATTACTCTTTCTAGTTGATGCTAGTTGGATTACTTGGTGGAAGAGTTTATGTTCAGATCCTTGATGCTATTCATTACACCTCGGATCATGATTATGATTATTCTTTGTGAGTAGTTAATTTTGTTCCTGAGGACATGGGATAAGTCTTGCTGATAATAGTCATGTGAATTTGATATTCGTTCGGTATTTTGATATGTTGTATGTTGTCTTTTCCTCTAGTGGTGTTATGCGAATGTCGACTACATAACACTACACCATATTTGGTCCTAGAGGAAGGCATTGGGGAGTAGTAAGTAGATAATGGGTTGTTGGAGTGATAGAAGCTTAAACCCCAGTCTATGAGTTGCTTTGTAAGGGGCTGATTTGGATCCACTAGTTTAATGCTAAGGTTAGACGTTGTCTTAATTCTTCATTCGTAGTTGCGCATGCTTGCGAGAGAGGTTAATCATAAGTGGGATGCTTGTCCAAGTAAGGTCAGTACCCAAGCGCCGGTCAACCCACATATCAAACTATCAAAGTACGAACGTGAATCACTTGAACATGATGAAACTAGCATGACAGAAATTCCCGTGTGTCCTCGGGAGCGTTTTTCCTCCTATAAGACTTTGTTCAGGCTTGTCCCTTGCTACAAAAGGGATTGGGCCACTTACTGCACCATTGCTACTACTTTTTACTTGTTACTTTTCGCTTGCTACGTTTCACCTCACTACACCATCACTTGTTACCGCTACTTTCAGTGCTTGAAGTTATTACCTTCCTGAAAACCATTTATCAGAGCCTTCTGCTCCTCGTTGGGTTCGACACTCTTAGTTATCGAAAGGACTACGATTGATCCCCTATACTTCTGGGTCATCAATGCACAATCGATTAGGATCATGGGTAACTCTTCCATGTCACATACATCTTGGTGGTGCGCATAAAAAAATAGGAATGAATAGCAATGCACGTGCCACCAACAAGATAAGTGAATGACCATCACAAAGATAGCTAAGAGATAATAGTGTAGAATCAAACAAGCAAAGAGTATGATCAATCACACAGATAGGATAAAGTCATACAAAATACCAAAGATTTTAAAACCAAATTAGAGAAAATAAGGTCAAAAGCTCTCTCTGTATCTCTCCCTAAGTTTATGATCTATACATTTCTCCCCCTTTGGCAAAAAATTACCAAAAAGTTCGAAAGCATAGAACTACTTGTCTCTCTCGGCAGTTGACGACGGAGTCAACAGAAGAGCATCCGCGATGGCTTCTGCTGAATGTCCTGGAGCTGGAGGAGTTGATACTGAAGGTGCTTGAGTTGGAGTTGGTGCTGAAGGTGTTGAAGCTTGTGCTGAAGATGTTTGTCTTGTCTCCTGAGCAGTTACAGCAACTGACCTACGACTGGTGCTAAACTGAGTAGTAGTGGGAGGAGGAGTCTGTTCCTCATCATCATCATCATCTTCATCTTCCTCACCTGAGCGCGGGATCTCCACTGAGTCAACTTCATGTTGAAGTTGTTTCACTATAGTTGTCAACTTAGAAACCTTCACATCCATGCCATGAAACTTGGTTTCCACGACTCTCTCAAGGCTTTTCTTACTTTGTAGTATCTCCGGGATGTTCTTCTCCATGCCTTGGACAGAGCTAACTAGAAATGCCATTTGCTCAGATTGAGTCCTGAGTTGTGGAACTGGTGGTGGCCTATTTCTAGCAACCTCATCTTCTGCTGCCTCTTCTTCCATTCTTGCTGCAGCTGAGTTCGGATCATTGTCGTCCATTACCACTTCATTGTCTTCAAACTCTGGGTGAAGAGTTAGATGGGGACAATCAAGTAGATATGCATGCTTGCCTAGCTTGGCATTGATCAACATTTGAATGTAAGGAGCATATCCACATGATCTCTTCTGATCCGTAGCAGTCCTCCTGATAGTCTCTACTATCGAATCAATCACTCTAAATCTGGTATGGGTGTGTATCAAGTGCAGCAGGTTGATGGAATGTTCTCTGATCATCTTTTCATCGCCTAATTTAGGCATCAGGGTGTGTCTAAGAATAGTGTTTGTAGTAGGAATGCCTGCTTGTAGAAAGTACACATAACCCATCTTGTGACTAGCCAAGTACTTGTGTGGAATTGTCTCGTACATGTTGGCCATTGAGTTGTGACTCTGCTTTGCTTCTGAGTACACATCTACATCTCGATCTTCCTGCTTGGGGGCACCAATTACAGTATCCCATTCATCAATTGTGGCTTCATACTTGTGACCATCAGTCATCCAGACTAAAGAATCATCGTAGAAATGAAAAGTTTCATAGAATTCCATGATCAACTCATCATTCCATGGGGTCATCTCTTTGCCAACAAACTTTTCAATATCCACTAGCAGGAATTTTTCTTGGACACGGGGTAAGAAATTCTCAATTTCCTTGATATATGCCCAGTCGACATACCTCACATCATTGACAGTAGGATTCTGTTCAAACAGGACAGTCTCATAAAAATCTTGTTATTCCTTGGTGTGAAACCTTGCATCAACAATAGTTCTTCTCCCGACAGCATATGGATCATTAGCTCCCCACTTTCTTAGTCCGACATCCTTCCACTTCTTCATATCTTCTGCTTTTGGATGAGCAGCATTGTGAATAGGCAGGGTTGGTCTAAGCTTCCTGAGGATTGGCACATTCTCATCTTCTACATCCTCTCCACCGTCGGCACTAGATGCAGAGCCTTTGCTTTTGGCAGCTACAGGTATGTCCTTGGTAGTCCTTCTCAGAGCTACACCTTCTTTGCTTTGGTAGGAGGCTTAGGAGTAGATTTCATAGCATCAGCCATCAGGTTCTTCTTCTTGGGAGGAACTGGGATCTCCTCAGGAGCTTTTTCCTCAGTAGCTTATGGGTCTTCATACATTGAAGTCTTTCTTCCAACAAGATGAACATTTCTCTTCCCGGGCCTCTTCATACCAGCCGTCTTGGAAGGTACATCACTCGTAAGTGTTGTGATCTTCCTCGCATATTCAGGTGCTCTCAGATCGGCAGGGGTAGTAGTTACTTTCCTGACAGCCTTGCTTGGAGACTTCGAAGGAGGTGAAGTTTCCTCTAGCATAAAGTCTGAGTACTGTTCATGAGAATCCAGCTTCTTCCTTTGCATGTTGGCTGCCTTGGGCAAACCATGGGAGTTGGGAGAACTTGGGTCAGAGGCAAACTTCTCTGGAGTAATGTCTGAGTCCATCTCTACGCTCTGCTTTGTGAAGTCATTTTAACTATCTTGTGAACCAAACGTATCTGACACGCAAGCAGAACTCATCAACAAACAGAAAAACCTGTGAAGTGGATATAGGAAAGACCGAAACGATGAGCATCACAGAATTGAGATGTTTTTGAAAATTTGAACAAAGAAATTCTTAGTTTTAAGTTTTTGAAGATCATATATCTGTTGAACCGAGTTTGAAGTTTCGGAGTCACCAAGACACATGAACTCCTTTACAAAAACTTGGTAATCATTTTGTGGAACCGAAAATGACAACTTAGTCTCACTTAGTTCATTCTCAGTAACTCTAGGTCCAAAATCGGTAGCACCGAGTTTTGCAACTCGGAGGCACTGAGATGGGGTTTGTAGACGGTTAACCCTAATAATTTCCTAGTTCTCTAATTTGGATTCATCAGGTGGATGGAGAGGATGCACACGATGGCTTGTGGATAAATCTTCCCATTGGGTAAGAATTAGATGGAGGAAGCAGAGGGGATCCGAACCATAGCCTAACTCAGCGGTGGTCCGACTACGGCGGTGACGACGGTGAGGAATCCATCGGCGACGGTGATTCCTTGCCGCGGAGATGCACTGGGATTCAAGGGTGATGACCAGGGGTCTAGAGGCACCATAGGGTTTTCGGATGAAATGACTTTGATGAAGTGAAATAAAAGATTCAGTACACATGAACATATACCCATTCGGTCTCGGTGTCACCGAGATTACAAAATTAGTGTCACTGAGTTCCTCTACTGTCAGCTGACACGGAAACTCGATGGAACCGACATTGTGATTCCGGTGGTACCGAGATGGAAAACCTAGATCAACTCTGGGATTCAGTGAAACCGAGTTTGGGAAGTTGGCTTCACCGAGCTCATTCACACACATGTTTTGGACGTCACCCATTGATGATACGGAACTCTGAGTACACCTTCATACAGAGGGATCGACAAGTGCTTGTTCATGTTTTGTGATGAAGCATGAATAGAACTTGAGATGTGATAGCACAAATAGCTAGAGAAGGGTCCTAGGCATTCTTGTCCATCCAATTGGCAAATGATAAATCAAGAGCCAGATAACAACAATTGGATGTCCTTGAATGATCAAACACATGCAGACCAACATGCTCACACAATAAGAATGATAGAGAAAAACATGGTGGACATGCACAAACATCCTAGCAGCTATCAAGCACTTGGGCAATGCCAAAGTCATCTATATATGAGTATATTGACATAGGAGCCAAGTAAGAATACTTGATCGTAGGTCATACTCATCGTTAAGCACAAGTGGGGGTACCACTTTTATATAAGCATTAATGTGTTCATATCCTTAGGAGATGCTTATACTCGAGTCTTAGAGTAAAGCTCCCCCTTAATTTGACGTCCCCACTAATAGGGATCAACTAACCTTGGGTTTTGCCGTACAAGACTTCAAGTAGGTGAAGTAGTGGTGGATGCTCAATGTTGATGAAGATCATATTGAGTTGGGAGCAATCCTTGTTGTTTTCATACTCTTATCACCTACATGGGTTAGTCCCAAAGCACGGGGAACATATGAAAGAATATCTATGGACATGGAGTGAAACACAAATGGGATGATGTCCAAAGATACATTATTTACCTTGTTCCTTGATTACCTTTGAGGGAATGTGTCAATCCTTGAACTAATGCATATGGTTGAGGTTGATTCCAAATAGTTCTTGCAAAAATGAATAAGAGTGAATTTCATAGACGGAGTCATCCCTCAAGAACTTCCCTAGTTCTTCCTCTTGGGGATCCACATCAAATTGATGGGAATCCTTGGAGTTGTGGTAGCACTACTAGGAAAAGGCCTGCTAGTGGCGCACCTGTTTTGGCTACTAATGGCGCACTACAGGTGCGCCACTAGCATCACGCCATTATAGTTTTTTACTAATGGCGCACCAGGCAGTGCGCCATTAGTATAGCTCATGGTGCGCCATTAGTATCTGGTATACTAATGGCGCAACAAGCAGTGCGCCATTAGTATAGCTCATGGTGCGCCATTAGTATCTGGTATACTAATGGCGCACCCGGAAGTGCTCCATTAGTATAGCTCATGGTGCGCATTAGTATGCCTCCCAGGGCCATATTTACCCATGTGCTCTGGCTTACTAATGGCGCACTAGTTGACGATGCGCCACTAGTGTGCTTTTGCAGTGAGCCACTAAAGTGTAGAGTGGTGCGCCACTAGTATGAATATTAGGTATTTTTTTTCTGATATTTGCACACACTACAAAACATATTATTGCACAGAATATAGAGAGCACAACATATAAACAGCATATTTATCGAATACAATAGAAGATTAGTCTCCGAATACAATTCATCATATTAGTCTCCGAATTTAAAATACAGAACAAAGTTAGAACATTACAAGTCTCGAGGCCGCGAGTAGCGAGTTTGTCTTCACATTACAAGTCGATATCGATCATCTAAACTACTATCACATAGAAGGGAGTTGCGGTCATCATGATGAGCATAATCACGATGAAACTGGTCTTCATCCGGTTCCTCCAACGCTCCCTCCTCTCTCCCGCTAAATAGCGCGCGTATCTAACTTCCCTCCGCCCTTGTGGTGTACCCTTTGTAACTGTTACCGCTGAATCGGTGAACCTGTCTCCGACACTCCTCCCAGTCGTCGTAGACTTCGGGAACCTTACCCTTGTACACGACATACGACGGCATCTATATGCACTAGCCAAACAAAACGTTAGTAGCAATTCACGGAGACATACAAGTTCATTAAAGTTTAATATTACAACTATAACAACACGATTCATGGTCCTACTAATAAATAGCATCGATTACGTATAAGTTGAACGATTGTCCAAACCAAAGAGACATACAAGTTCAATAAAGTTTAATATATAACATGAATTAGTAGCAATTCATGGGAACATGGATGAAGCCGCCGTCTTTCGTGATGGTCATAAAATCGCGGTCGTTGTCACCGTGCATTTGTAGCATTGTATCTATCTCACTATTGGACAGTTGAGATCTGAGGTAGAACTGCCCGGAGGTACGAAGGACATCTTGATGGATGATTTCCGCAAACTCCGACTGGATGCGAAAGAATTCTTGTCTGATGTCACCATCCTGGATTGCCGACAAGCGTGCGGCCCAATCTTTGAGATTATTTGGTAGCCGAAGGTGATTACTATCCCGTATGATCGCCCGGATTTGATGGAGGGCGTAGTAGGCATCCTTCTGACTGCCAGGCCGTACCGTACCTAAGACTTGTCCTGCTGAAGGTGCCTCCAGATCTGGCGTAGCCGGGAAGAGCTTCATCAAGAACTTTCTGGATATTTGTGCAGTCCTTTTTCGACTGACAGTCCGGGTCGAAATACGTGGCTGTGGAATATTTCGGGCTTAAGAGGATGAGTGTGCAACGTGTGTCACTGCACGAAACACGGAATATTAGAAAAAACAGAACGATCAAAATCTAAGAAATCATATGTTACGGGGCGATGAGGGGATAACTTACCCGGGAAAGTAAGGCACAAGGAAGTTATCCTTATCTGGCTTTGCCAGAATGACGCCTTCGAGGTATGAACTCGCGACTTGCCGGTCCCCAGTGCTGCCCAAGATCTTGGCATGCATATAGAAGGGGTCGGCTATCACTAGGTCCGGGGTCTTGTCTCTAGTGATCCGCATCTCCATACTCAGCGAAAATAGCCGAACGAAGGTGTAGTGCAGTGAATGAAGGTTAAACATAGCGAAGATGTCAGCAAACCACAGGACGATCATAACCCCGATGGCGCTATCGACAAAGCCCTTGCCCTCTGGCACCTTGGCCACGAAAACCGGGTATGCCACATTATTCTCGGAGAGACGCCGCTTCTCCAAACAAAGAACACTAGCATGCACACTCCACATAGCATCGGTTGCAGCATTGAGCAGATTAGTCGGTAGCATCAGCCTACCCGCCACATGCACCCTCGAGATATCCTTAGGTGAAGGTGGCCCGTCCAGAGCACGGGTCGTACTCGGTGTTGGCTGGCTTGCACCCTTGTTAGTCTTTCTTTTCCGTCGGTTCTTCTGCTGATGTAATGGGATCGAGTTCTGCTCAGAGACCACCTTCCTGAGTGTGTTGGGGCTGATCATATTTCGCACCTCGGCTATCTGAGGCTCGGTGAAGGCGGAAGATGGAGGCGTCTCCTCAAAACTGAACGCCAGACAACGCCTGTTGCAATTGGGTTTCTCCGCGGTACCAGCTAGATCGCGGTCGTCTTTTGCAGGGTTGGTTCTTGAGAAGGAGGCCCCAAGAATTCCTCACCGTACCCATGTTCGACAAAGTACTTATCGACCTTGGTAAATGTACCGTCGTCGTCCGGATCCTGTGCCATATGCATGTCCAGACCCTGTGCCATATGCATGTCCGGTAGCGTTGCGGCGGTCTTGCCATGGCTTGGCGCCGGCACGACTGGCGATGTATTCTGTGGGGTGGTGTCCCCCGCCCCCAAACGAATATGGCTCTTTGGCCAAAGAAAGGGCCAACTTAAGCAGGCGCTGAGGGTCATCACATCATCTTTGTCGGCCCCAGCGGGGTGGAACGGAGGTAACAAGTCGTCGCAGCCTGGCAGCACTCGAACCAGTTGAACCCTATACATGGTGGGTGGCATCGGTTTATCGTGGAACATGGGGTTGCCCGGTTGAACGATTCTGCCCTTGGCGACATCGATCAACTCACCGCCCACGAAGTGCAGGAGAGTGCATGGAACGTCGGCGCCGGCGCCCTGCGAAAACATGTAGGGCTTCAGGGGATGCCCAGTCAAAGGCAAGGAGATGAAGTCATCGGCCAAGAGAGGCTTAGTTACAGTGATGGTGTCGAGCTCGGCTAATGTCGAGGCACCGCCAATGGCGGGCGTGCAAGTGACAGAGGGGCCGCTTGCTGCCGAGGTGCCGGCCGGCGTATTCTTCGCACACCCAGGTGTATTAATAAGATTCAATGCCCGTGCTGGCGCCGGAGACACCAATGGCGCCGGCGCCGGAGACACCAATGGCGCCACATGCGCGTTGTGTGAGTTGCTGGCCGTGAAGTTGGGAATCGGGGGCGGCCCCTGTGGGCCGCCCGCAATCCACGCCTGCAGCCCCTCAATCAAGGTAGGCACAATGGCGGTGATCACCCCTCCCACTTGGTGTTGCACTAGCTCTTGGACCATCTCCAGAATCCGCGCCACTTATGCCTTGAGTTCTTGAACCTCACGCGACTGGCTTTCCAAGTTGGTATTTCTCTCCTTTCGCCCACCAGCGTTATAGTATGACGACCATTTCGTGGACAAGCCATTGCCGGCCACACGACCAGCTGACGACGGCTTACTAGACTTATACTTGTTTTTCATTACGTTAAACGCCCTATTTAAATTGGTTTCCCAATGGGAGCTCTGAGACGACCCCACGCTACTGGTTTCAGTGTCCTGCGGAAGGAATGTGAACCATTTAGAAATTTGGCGTCATTAATTAGAATTCAACCTTAGCAGAACAAGCTCAAGTGCCCTAGTCTTCGCATCCGTGGTAAGCTCCTTTGTTACCGGGTCCACCTTGTACTGGGCCCTGACATAGTTCCTGGTCTGCTTGTCACCGTATTTCTCAAAGTGGGGTGGTAGGCCTTGCCTGGCACGGTCCGCGTCCTCCTTGTCCCATATAGGTTCCGCCACTCTGTAATCGCCTGGACCGAGTTGGTGGACCCCTAAGTTCAACTCCCACATTTCTTTCCCCCACTGACTTGATTCCGCGGTTTCCTTGCTCTCGCACTTGATGTTGAACTCCATGTAGTCATCTTCGCTGGTTGAAGGATTTTTCGCCTTGATCTTCTCATAACTATCACCTTTGTCAATCATTCTCTTCACCGCGCTTCTCCAAGTAGACAGGGCCTTGCTCATCTTCATGAGGGTGGCACTGTTCACTTTATTCCTTGAGAGGCGTGTGTTTGCGACGTCACCGGGGAACTTGTATCATTCATGCAGCTTCATGAAGAGGAGGTTGCGCAAATTCTCTCGGTCCTTATGCCTTAGGTTCTCGGTGTTGATCAAGACGGTGCTCCGGAGAATGCACCCGAGCTGAACCGCGTACCCCTTGACTATTTCTTTGGGCGCCGTTGGATACCCGTCGGAGTACACTTCAGTAAATTCCTCCTTTACGGTGCTGAGCACGTTCGGGCGCCGGTCCTTCCGTTGCCTCTTCGATTGGCTGCCATCTGTGCGTGCGCTGCCATCATCAGTGGTGGCATCCTCGGCGGCACCATCAGTGGTGTCATCCCCGATGCCACTAGGGGTTGTGTACTCGGGATCGGTGTCTTCCTCGGCGTCCTCATAGCGGTGAGGTTCTTCCTCCATCTCCTGGGACAGCTCCCAGAATGCCTTGACCGAACCGCCGGCCTCATCGTTGTGGGCCATGTTTCGCTCTAAATAGGAAAAAAGTTTGGTCAAAAAGTTGGTTATTGTGAAGGAACAAGATCATGGTCTCATCATTTAGGGTTTGTCGACACCGAGGCATCCTAAAAGCTAAGCTTTTATCATTTAGGGTTTGTCGACGCCGAGGCACCCTAAAAGCCTAAGCTTTCATCATTTCGGTTTTTATGGACACCGAGGCACCCTATAATCCAAGGCTTTATAATTTAGGGTTTGTCGACGCTAAGGCACCCTAAATGCTAAGTTAAGTTTTCATCATTTAGGGTTTATCGATGCCGAGGCACCCTAGGTTGACTGATATATATGGGTATCTTCTAATAATATACCCTATCATGAAAAGGAAGGGGAATTCTAAGTTGGGCCTAATCACTTGGCTCTATTGCCACCTATGGTTGAATGCAGCAAGAATAAAGGGGCAGTTGATCCTACTTAATTAAGTACTAAGATACCCCGGGCCATGCATTAGTCGCAAGTACCCCATATGTCCTATTTTTAGCAAAGTCATGCTACAATTCACGGAAAATTTCAGCATGACCTTTGCTGACAATAGGACATATGGAGTACCCGAATTTGCCGGAACGGAAGTTAATCGACATTCCGGCAAACTCAAAGGCCTCTCGGGGTACCTGCAAAATTATCACGACACGATGGTCGGAGACAAAACCCAGAAAACTAGCACCACAATGTGCCTCTACTTTCATATGGATGAAAAGGACACAGACCATATGGTCCTCTGCTTTCATATGGACAAAAATAGGTCACCCAACAGAAAATCATCAATAGTTTAGCAAGTCTGTACCCTCAAGAATGAACATACAACAATATTTGTTGTCCCCCCATGACATACGGAAATCAAAATCAGCTCAACTTAGATGACTAGCTAACTCATTTTTCAGATAGCATATGTAAAGGGGCCAACTCAAAATTCTGAGCCTAGCTAACTCATTTTCAGATATAAGCTTGCTTGTTTTCCATTGTACCTGAAGAACTAGCTGCTGCTGCTCCTCTGCCCGTGCTGCTGATGCTCCTCTTCCGCTGATCCAAGTGATTGTGCTGTGCTGCTGCTGATTAGAACAATTTTGCTCCTCTGCACTCTGAAGAAGGTAACTCCGTCAGAGTACTGTACCTGAAAATTAATGAAGTTGATTTAGTGTTCAAATTAGGCATGCATTAAGTATGACCTTTTGACAGTGCTAACCTGCAGTAAATCATCGGCCATAAAAAGCATAGACAGAAAGCATCAAGCTAGCACAACACACAAACTACATACATGAAACAGGAAGCAAAGAATAAATGACTGAACCTGGGTAAATCTAAAGGGAAAGAGCAAATGAGCAAAAAAACAAAGCATATTTATAACTTTCTATATACATCAATAGCCTAATCCATAAGAAAGCTGCACCAAAAAAATACCCAAAAGATGGCCGGTCCTACCGAACATCTGCAAAGTCAACAACAAGAGTAAGTTTGGTCACATTAATAAGATGATCAGCTAATAAAAAAATGTTAGACGGGTCGTGAAATGTACGTAGGACAACATGTTTTATTGCTTCCTTCTGAATTCTCACACCAATAACATCACAACATTTTACGGTCCTATGTTAGTACACAAAGCCAGAAAGAATTTGGTGGCAGACAGAATATTTCAGGCTTCCCTTTACAATGGAGCCCCAGATCAGATAGACCTAGTCAATAATGCGAGTCCAGAGATCAGGTTAGTGAGTGTTGTTACACGCGTTAGCATGACTGGCAGTAAACGCCAAACAAAAAACCACACCACTTATTACTGAACGGATTGAGCAGATCATAATCTACACTTGACTGGTAGTAAACGTTCACTCTGAAAGAAAGCCGAAATATATCTGACCAGAGTTTTACATGAATTTGATGCAAGATTGGATCGTAATTTTAACATCACAAATGAAGTTAATCATTACGATTGATTACCAATGCAACTACTTAAAGTAAAGGCAAGTGTTGATGCCAAAACAATAGAAACATTCAACACATCTCCAACTTGACAGGAATATGAATGGAAGGGTAAAAATAGATGCATGGCTAACTACCAGATCATGTCCATTGAGGAAAAGCGATCAGCAAAACATTGCCCAATGCCTAGTAAGTAGATGTTCATTCAGTACCTTATAGAAACAAGCATAACACGCCATGCTAAAATGCTAGTATCAAGTAAAATTCAATGCACGTAAACTAGACAATGTCGCAAGATGATTAGATAATAGCAAGATTGGATCCTAATTTTGGCATCACAAATGGATCTAATCATTACAACAGATTACTAATTCAGTATACTTGACCTGCAGGCAATGCAAATGTTTATACTAGATGATGAAGCTAATGTTAATGTCTTGCATGGCATGCAAGATTCAGAAAAAAGTACACATGCTAGTTGGCACCTTGCAGGTTTACCATGCTGTCATTTACCAGCTGGAATATAATCGGAACCACTAATAACCAACACACTATGTAAGCAGATGATTAACCTAGATGTGGGGATCTAGCTAGGATTAATGGACAAGGCTCATCTACATCTTGAGAAAATATAGCAGATCAGAGCAAGGCTCGGCAAAGACACACAATTCATGGATACGAGAATCATCTTACTGCAATTTGCATAAGGTAAAATGCACTCAGCCAAATGTTATTCAAGCAGTGTCCAAGGCATGCCTTACAAGGTCAAGAATATGATAAGGTAACATGAAAAAAAAATTGGTAAGCAGTAAGATAAGGATTTCCCCATCGCAATTCAAGAAGAAGAAAATGGTACTGCTTCTATATGCCTGATCCTAAGCTCAACCGGGATAGCAACAAAACTAGCGCCGAAGGGTTGCACAGGTTGCTGATACCTTGGGGTTCTAGTTCAGTGGTTTCCAGAAGCAACCTGACAGAATGAAAGATTAAACAAATTCAAAAACTATGTGGGCTGAGAAGCTGAAGATGAGCGATGTGCAGCCTCCGTTTATTTCTAATGCCTATTTATAATGATGATGATGCTTGTCTACCTGCTAAGAGCAGAACTAATTTGGCAATGCCTTCTTGGAATCTGTCAGTGGCAATAATGCCCAGAACATGTTATTACATGATTACAACAACATTGCAGCCCAGAGCATAAATAACGGGGGATGCCTGATGTGTCTTATGTACAACACATTGCCACTTGGACCTATACTACACTGCAACTTAATAGAGGGCAATATGGTGTATACACAGAGTTTCATGAAAGACCAGGTATCTCCATCGCTTCATCAGCTTTATTAGCCCAAAGATATTATTTATAATGGCTTGTTATACATTAACATTTGCATTGCAAGTAGGTCAATGCAAGATAATATTTATAATTCAGTATATGTTTTGTAGCAACATAGAGTCCTCATTATAAACCGAGGATTTTTACTAGTTACATACAAAAGAAAAGAGAAAATGGAGAGGACAGGAGGTTACCTTGCTCTGTGGAGTAGTGGTAGACCGGAGCAGATGCAGCTGGTGGTGGTGCTCCGCACCGGGAGGAGAGGACGACGGCGGCCAGAATCAGGCCACCAGCGACGAAGACGGACTGATGGGGTGGCCCAAGCGTGGCCTAGAGGAGGAGGCGGCGAGAGGCGCAGGTGGCGGCGGTGGACACTGCACGGAGATGCGTGGTAAGGGGTATGAGGACCGCGGCGGCCGTACTATGGATGCCGGCGCCGGAGATGAGCGGACAGGGAGCTGCGGAGCAAACCCTAGCGCCGCCAGAGCTTGGGCATGGTTGCGTCGAGAGGGGAAAATGGCTGCATGGACGAGGGTGGGGGAGGGGGAGGGCGGCGGCGGCGTCTCTGTGGGTGGCGTCTCCGTGGACGAGGGTGGGGAGGGGGAGGGTGGGGGCGGCGGCGTCTCCGTGGGCGGCGTCTCCATGGACGAGGGTGGGGGAGGGGTGGGCGGGGTCTCCTGGACGAGGGCGCGCGAGGGCAGAGGAGTAGAGGCGTGCGAGGGTAGACGGGTTAGGAATTGCGCACCCCAAGCGGTGCGCCATTAGAATGTTTTTTTATAGTAATGGCGCATGCCCATGAAGTGCGCCATTAGAATGTTTTTTTATAGTAATGGCGCATGCCCATGAAGTGCACCATTAGTAAAGTGGCAAATTCTGTTAGCAAAGTGGCAAAGTATTTTCTCGAAAAACAAGAGGTGGCATTGTTGGTATCTCCTCAATCTGGCTGGTTTTATTGTACTGTTCTGCCTTTTCTTACAAATGAACATTTTTGTAGGCATTTGGATGGATGTAATTAGTTGATAGGTTGTTGTGATTTTCGTCATATTCTCTACTAAGTCATGAAGTTAATCCTTACTTGTATGTAGTATCATACCATAATTGTTTGACATGTTCATAAATCATAACAGAAAAGGTGATACTTTTCACCGGAGCACACGAGATGCCCCAAATATACGCCATCAATTTTTAGTGAAGTGGAAGGCATTTTATTCATTTTGTACGTAAACAATGATACTAGCTAGCTATTATATATTGTAGATCATAACATTTGCCAGTCCATGTCAGAAAAAAGGAAATAAATTTGCCTATTTAGGCATGACACACCCATGCATATCTATATTTGAGCCTGTATAGAAGTGAAAGTAGTTACCGCTTAATTTGGTGAGAGATGCGATTACATCTTTGCCGCTTAATTTGGTTGAAAGCACATGTGTAGAGATAGATAAGCATGGTCAACTCTAAAACCAACGGCGCTTATCCACCCAGTGTGACGTACGTCCAGTGTTGATGCATGTGTCACGTACGTACGGCCACTGCTCGCTCAAGATCATGTGAATCAGATATTGAATAATAGGGGGTGAGCTGGGGAGGGTGCGGGGGGTCGTCGGCGGCGGTGGAGCGGGGGAGGGTGCGGGGCGTGCTCGCCGGCGAGGGGGATCTTGCGAGGGGGGATAGCGATCGAGATGGAGGGGGATCGAGATCGAGTTTCCTCATAAATATTCAATATTTTTTCACATTGAATATGAAAAAATAGCATCAAATTTGAAAATGTCGAAATACAATCGAGAAATGAAGGCTACAATTCAAATACAATCGATCTAAGCTAGCTATCTGTTCACAATCTTCTTGCCCTTATTTTTCGTAAATGGAGTTCTTTCCTTGAACGGACGTCCTTTAGGTAGGGTGGTCCTGCCTCTTCTTGTGGTGTATGCTGGTACTTCATCATCGTCGTCATGTTCCATCTTCGGGTCGCCGTACTTGTCGAAGTCTTGCTCATTGGCGACTCCATCCATTCTAATGATCTTCCTTTTGCCTCTCCTCACGACAACACGACTCGGCTTTGGCGGGTCGGTAATGAAGAAGCATTGGTCCACTTGGGAAGCAAGTACCCATGGCTCATTTTTCGCGGTGACATTTGCACCCGCGGTCTTGGATTTGGCTTCGGGTATAACCATGGTGGTGAAACACCGGTCTTCTTTTATGACGCTCTTGGCCCATCTGACACGGAACATCGGGACCTTCTCTCCAGCGTAGCTCAGCTCCCAGATCTCCTCGATCCTTCCGTAGTATATGTCCTTGTCGTTACCGGTGTAGGATTCCATCGTTACCCCAGAGTTCTGATAACCATCGCTCTTCATGTCCTTTCCCTTGATGTAGAATGTGTAGCCGTTGATATTTTACGCCTCGTACGTCATCAGGTTGTCCTCGGCGCCCTGCGACAAGGCGAATATGAGTTGTTCTTCCGCGGAAGAACCCTCATGTAAAGGGTACGACAAAAGCTTCTGCTTGAACCAACGCATGAAACATGAGTTGTGCTCTTTGATTATATCTCCGTCCGTCGTCTGTTGGCCTCGGTGATGGTACGTCTTCTCAATAAAGGTTTTGTGCTCTACCACCCAAGGATCGACCACATCTATGTGTTGTAGCGCGACTAGGTTTGCTCTTTCAAAGTCGGCGAGTCGACCCTCGAAGTCGACATGCATTTCGCGGCGACCCTCACGGTGACCCCATCCAGCGAGCCTGTCGAGGTGCCTGTTGATGGGCAGACCAACGGGGTTCTTGATGCCTAGATAATTCGCGCAGTAGGAGATGCACTCTTCGGTCAGAAAGCCCCTGGCTATGCTTCCCTCTGGATGTGACATGTTGCAAACATATCCCTTGATGACACCATTCATCCTTTCGAACGGCATCATGCTTTGGAGGAACGTCGGCCCGAGTTGGATGATATCCTCCATGATATGGACCAGCACATGCACCATAACGTCGAAGAATGCGGGCGGGAAGTACATCTCAAGCTCGCATAGTATCACCACGATCTCTTGCTGTAGCCTTCTGAGTTGCCTCATGCCAACCGACTTCCGAGCGATGATGTCGAAAAAGTTGCATAGGCCAAATAGCATTTCACGGTCGTGCGCGTCCATGATCCCATGGATTGCAACTGGAAGTATCTGCGTCATCAGCACGTGACAGTCGTCAGACTTCATCCCGCAGAACTTCTGCTTCGCTGAGTCTAGGTATCTGCTTATCTTCCCCCCGTAACCGCAAGGAAGTTTTCCTCCTACAAGGCAGGTGAAAAACTGATCGATCTCCTCCTGACTTAGAGTGAAGCACGCGGGAGGGAAGTAATTTCCGGTCTTCTTGGCCTTTTTGCCTTTGCGACGACTTTCCGTGTCCTACTTTGCCTCATCATCATCATCATTATTAGCGTGAAGCTCCTCCCTGATGCCCATTGATTTCAAGTCTGCCCTTGCTTTCAGCCCATCTTTGGTCCTCTATGGCATGTTGAGAAGGGTACCAAGCAGACTCTCGCACACGTTCTTCGTGATATGCATGACATCAAGGCTGTGAGGCACATGGAGGATCTTCCAGTACGGCAAGTCCCAGAAAACAAACCTCGTTTTCCATACCTTCAGCAGCGGCTCTGGCACCTTTCTCTTCTTTCCCGGCTCTGGCACCTTTCCCGGTGGTGGGCACTCTTTCCAATATTTCAATAGCTCGTATATTTCCTTGCTGCTCCTCACAAGGGGGCGTCTTCGGGGTTCGGTTTCACCATCGAACAGATCCTTGCGTTTTCTCCATGAGTCATCGTCGCGAAGCCACCTTTGATGTCCCATGAACAAGGTTTTCGAAGACCCGGGATCTCTATCTAGCTGGCGATACATTGTGTCATCCATGCACTTGACGCATCCAGAAAATCCGTGGACCACCTGCCCCGCGACATATCCGTAACGAAGATAGTCGTGCACCGTCGTGAGTAGTGCGGCTCTCATAGGGAAACATTCTTCCTCTGTGGTGTCCCACGTATTGGCTGGCGTTTTCCACAGCATGTCTAGCTCCTCTTTCAGCAGCCCCAGATACAGATTGATGTCATTCCCTGGTTGTTTCGGCCCTTCAATTAGCATACTCATGTGAATGTACTTCCTCTTCATGCACAACCAGGGGGGAAGGTTGTACATCCACACAAACACAGGCCAGGTGCTATTTGTGCTTCTCTGGCTCCCAAACGGATTGACTCCATTGGTGCTCGCGCCCAGCACGATGTTCCTTGGATCGTCCCCAAATTTTGGGTATTCGAAGTTCAACGCTTGCCACTGGCTCGCATCCTTAGGGTGACTCAGCATCTTGTCTTTTTTATTTATCTCCAGATCATTTCCGTCATCTTCTCGCTTTTTCTCCTCCCTATCCGCGTGCCAATGAAGGAGCTTTAATACCTTAGGGTCCGCGAAATACCGCTGCAGACGAGCAGTGATCGGAAAGTACCACACCACTTTTCGAGGAGCTTTCTTCCTCTCCTTGTATCGACTGATGCCGCACACCGGACATATGGTAGACTCCGCGTGCTCGTCCCAATAAATGATGCAATTGTTCATGCACACATGGTATTTCACGTGCGGTAAATCCAAAGGACACACGATTTTCTTCGCCTCCTCGAAACTGGTCGGGCACTTGTTCCCCTTGGGAAGACGTTCATGCCAGAATGACATGTTCTCATTGAAGCATGCGTCGGTCATTTTGTGTTTTACCTTCATCTCCAGAGCCATGAGCGTTACTTTCAGGAGGATATCCTTGGGCCTGCATCCTTCATACGATGGAGTAACCGCGTCTATCTCCAGTTGATCCAGCTTGGCTTTCTCTCGGGCGGCAGCTCATGCGTTATCCGTCTGCTTGAGAAGCAGCTCTTGAATATGAGGGTCCTGCACCCAGGCCATCGATGGTCCATTGTCGTCTGCTCTGGCATCTTCATCTTCATGATCATGCCCTTCATCTGCTCTGGCATCTTCCTAATCATCATGTCTGGCATCTTCTACATGACGATTGTGTCCTGGAGATTCTTCGTCTTCTCGCCCGCCCTCACCGCGGTTGTCTTGCTCATGCCCTTCCTCATTTCTTGCATGGCCCCCATGGACGAGTTCATAATCATCTTCATCACCTTGCCACCGATAGCCATCCATGAAACCACGCAAGAGCAGGTGGTCCCGCACCTTTACGGAATCCGAGTCCATAAGGCTCTTCAGCTTGCATCTTCGACTCGGACATCTTATCTTCGTCTCGTTCTTTTGAAGCATTTTGGCCTTCGCGGAGCTCAAAAACCTATTCATGATGCCTTCAGTCATCGTGCGGACCATGGTCGCCTGCGGGGTAGAGCAAAACGATATTTTAGAAGCAAACAAAAATTTGGCAAGACTTTTCCTAAAAATAGGACAAAAAGGAATGCATAGTTTCAAATTCTCGCCGAAACGGAAATGAATCAACATTCCGGCAAAATATTGGCAACTATCACATTTCAAATACTGGTACCTGCAAACACAAACATATATGCAACACCACAAACATATGCAACACCACAAACATATGCAACACCACAAACATACGTAGATCTAGCTAGGCCATAAAAAGTGCATGTGCACGTTGTTGGAGGGAGAAAAAAGTAGATCTACAACATATAAGCTTTCCCCTTACTTACCTATCAAAAAAGGTAATTTAACCACTTAATTTGGGTGAATCTATGATGCAAATGAGGTGAGGAGGAGGAGGCACTCGAGACAAGCTGGGAGGAGGAGGTGGAGAGAATGAAAGTGGGGAAAGTGAGTGTGGTAGGTGGCTGTCCAAAATATCTAGCTGGTCCCAGGTTACTAATGGCGCACCACCTACATACGCGCCATTAGTAACCCTGGTTACTAATGGCGCACTATGTGTGGTGCGCCATTAGTAGTTTGGCAAAAAGAAAATATAGTAGTGGTGCACCACCTACATATGCGCCATTAGTAACCCTTGTTAGTAATGGCGCACCAGCTAGTGGTGCGCCATTAGTAGTTTTACAAAAAAAATTATAGTAGTGGCGCACCACCTACAAATGCGCCATTAGTAACCCTGGTTACTAATGGCGCACCAGCTGGTGGTACGCCATTAGTAGTTTTGCAAAAAAAAAAAAATATATATATATATATATATAGTAGTGGCGCACCGAGTGTGTGGTGCGCCATTAGTGTCCATCACACTAATGGCACACCTACACATGGTGCGCCACTACTATATAGTAGTGGCGCACTACTTGTCTGGTGCGCCATTAGTGTGTATATCATCTATAGCCCTTTTCCTAGTAGGGTAGCACTTGTTGAGGTAGTGCTAGTAGTGTACTTGGGAACACACTTGACCTTGGCTTGGGTTGTTCGTCAAATAGGTCAATGTCATCTTGAAACTTTCCCTTGCCTTTGTGGTCTTGTGGTAGAAGGCCATCTTGTTAGCTTGTTCCTTTGGGACGGGTGGGATCACACTTCTCCTCTTGGGGAACAAACTTAGGAGTGGGATATGGACCTTCTTTGCTATCATCGCCGTTGGCGTTGAAGTAGCCAACACCTTGTTTCTTCCGATGTCCTCCTTGCTTGCGCACAATTTCCTCGAATTGTTTACTTCTGTCAAGGCTCTTGAAGACACCTTTCTCTACAATCCCTTTCAATAGATCATTTTCTTGCTCAAGTGCAACTTGGCTAAGAGAATCATTAGTCGAATCAATAGGGCTACTAGCAACAACAATATTGGTTTTAGATTTAGCAAAGTTGTTAGTAGATGAAGAAACCTTCTTGCCTTTGTTACTAGTATTCCTATGTTTAACTTGTGCACCAAAGTTGGACAAGAGTAATCGTTTGGCTAGATAAGAAGAACTCTTCTTTCAAAGATCTTCATTGATCGATTTTAAGAACTCATGGTCTTTCTCCAAGTTGAGCTTATCGAAGCGTAGCTTCTCATGGGTTCTTGCAAGCTCTCCAAAATTCTCTAGGGTAGTCTCATGAGCTAACTTAAGAGTTTTTAATTCTTGAGCTAGTCGTTCAATTTCTTTCTTATTGTCATCATTCAATTTCTCTTGACTAGCATGATAATTAGCAAGTTCATTTTCAGTGCAATCACTAGCTTTATCAAGAAGCAAGTCATCTTCTCCTAACAAGTCATCCTCATCACTACTAAAATCAAGATACTCGGGATATGATACCTTGGGGCCTTTAGCCATGAAGCAGTTTCCAACTCCCTCATATTGTGAATCAAGTAAGTCGTAGGAGTTGGTGGAAACAAGTGCAATCCCAACAACACCTTCATCTTGACTATAGTTGGAGTGATAGCTTCTCTCAGAGTTGTGATCAGACTCGGAGCCACACACCCATTCACCAACATGAGCTTGATGTCTTCTTCTTGAAATGCTCTTGGTGTATTTTTCCTTCTTCTCCGATACCTTGCCTCTTCGTTAGTGTCTTCATTCATAGTTATCTTCTATACTCCTTCTCTCTCTGCGACGTGACTCATCTCTTGAGCTTTGTCTTTGAGGTTACTCTTCCCTTCTTTTGTAGGCAGCCGAACACTCATTTGCGTAGTGTTCGAGCGTCCCACAATTGTAGCAGTTTCGGTCATGACTGGACGAACACTTATCTTCATGTATCGAGCTTGAGCTTCTCTGTTTGCCTCTACTCTTATAGAACTTGTTAAATTTTCTGACCATGAGGCTTATCTCTTCATCACTGACAAGATTGCCCTTTGAAGTAGCGGGAGCATCACATGAAGCTTTATAAGAATTTCTTGACTTGTTGTGCAGCTCATCTTTGTCCTTGAGTGACATCTCATGAGCAACAATCCTACCAATGACTTCAGTTCGCTTGAGATCTTTGTCATTTGGATCAAAGTGCACACTGTGTCATTTTTGTCATCGAGAGCTCTAAGTTTCTTCTTGATGATGAATTTGTCGGTCATCTCGTCGCTTCCTAAGCCGGGAATCTCATTGGTGATGAGAGCTAGCCTAGAGTACATTTCAGCGATACCTTCACCATCCTTCATCTTGAACTTGTAAAGCTAACTTTGAAGCATATCCAACTTAGATTCTCTAACAGAATCAATACCTTCGTGCATATCAACCAAAGTATCCCAAATTTCTTTTGCATTCTCAGGACGACTGATTTTGTCGAATTCTTCGGGGCATAGGCAGATGAAGATGATGTCGCAGGCTTGAGCATTAAGTTGCAACATCTTCAGTTCACTAGTTGTCGCATCATGATCTAGCTCTTGCCCTTCTCCAAAGAAGTTACCTTGCACACCAACACAAATAACATCCCAAACATGAGGACTAAATCCAAGAATATGCATTTTTATTTTATGCTTCCAACTAGCAAAAACAGTGACATTGAAATATGGACCTCTACGATGATAATTTCCCTCACTAGATGCCATACTCTCCTACGTTGTTAAACCAATGAAATGGAGATCAAAGCTCTGATAACACTAGTAGGATCGAAAGTATGTCTAGAGGGGCTGATTAGACTAATTGACAAAATAATTTTTGCCTTTTCCCAATTTTACTGGAGAGGAAGCTACGACAGTTAGAACAAGCCAAGTACACCCTACACATGAAATTCTAATAGAATAGCTGCGGAAAGTTAAACATGCAAGTGTAAAGTAGAGGAGTCAGGTAAGGAGATCAAACACATGAGGTTGACATGCGATTTTTGGCATGGTTCCAATAGGTGGCGCTATCGTACGTTCATATTAGTGGAGACTTCAGCCCACGGAGGGTAACGGTTGCGGGAGTCCATGGAGGGCTCCACCCACGGAGGGTACACAAAGAAGCGGCCTTGCTATTCCACCACGGATTTGCCATCAGCCAGTTCTTTGCCGTCTGCTGGTTCCATGGAGGAGTAGGCTTACACTACTGGAAAACAGTAATTTTCCATCAGCCAGTTCTTTGCCGTCTGCTGGCTGATGGCAAAGACCCTCTTTGTCGTGAGCTGACCTAAAGCGGACGGTAAAGGGCTCACTACTGGTAAAAAGAATATTTGCCATCTGCCACTGCTTTGCCATCTGCCTGCGGACGGCAAAGAGACCTAGGGCACACGACAAAGAGAGCAGATGGGTCCCACTAGACCTTGGGCCTAGCCAGGTCCAACGGACGGGCTCTTTGCCGTCAGCCTGGCCTTTGCCATCTGCCGTTGGGCCCTTTGCCGTCCGGGGGCAGACGGCAAAGCTGACGGCTGTTATCCTCTACCCCCCGCCCCACTCCACTTCCATCTCTCCTTCAAACCGTCGTGTGCGCCTCCCTCCTGCACCACCGGCGGCCGGCCACCCCTGTGCCGCCCCCTACGCCGACCCCTGCGCCACCCCCTCACCTGCCCCCCACCGCCTCCACCACTGCCCCCACCGCCGCCACCACTGCCCCCGCCGCCGCACAACACCATACCGCCGCCACCACTGCCCCCCGCCGCCACCACTGTCCCCCGCCGCCGCACTGCCCCCGGGGACGCCCCACTGCCCTGTCGCACCCGTCCTCCTCGCTGCCCCGACGCCCCAGCCGCCCCCGCCGGTGAGTCCCGCCATTTTTTTGTTTTTCCTTATTTTTATTTATGTTAAATTAGTTAGGTTAGTTTTTTAGTTTATTAGGATAGTTAGGCTAGTTAGTTAGGTTGTTAAATTAGTTTAGTTTAGGTTCAGTTTTAGTTTAGGTTTAGTTAGGTTAGTTTTCTGTTTAGTAAAGGGGAAAAGGAGAAGAAGAAGAAGGAGAAAGGAGAAGAGGAAGAAGGAGAAAGGAGAAGAAGAAGAAGGAGAAAGGAGAAGAAGAAGAAGGAGAAAGGAGAAGAAGAAGAAGAAGGAGAAACGAGAACAAGAAAAATAAGAAGAAGAAGGAAAAGAAGAAGAAGGAAAAGGAAGGGAAGGAGAAGAAAGAAGAAGAAGAAGAAGAAGAAGGAAAAGGAAGGGAAGGATAAGAAGAAGAAGAAGAAGAAGAAGAAGAAGAAGAAGAAGGAAAAGGAAGGGAAGGAGAAGAAAGATGAAGAAGAAGAAGAAGAAGGAGAAAGAAGAAGAAGAAGAAGGAGAAAGGAGAAGAAAAAAATAAGAAGAAGAAGGAAAAGAAGAAGAAGGAAAAGGAAGGGAAGGACAAGAAACAAGAATAATAAGAAGAAAAATAGGAGGGGAAGAGAAGAATAAGAGGAAAAAAGAAAAGGAGAAGAAGAAGAAGGAGAAAGGAGAAGAAGAAGAAGGAGAAAGGAGAAGAAGAAGAAGGAGAAAGGAGAAGAAAAAATAAGAAGAAGAAGGAAAAGAAGAAGGGGAGAATTGATTATCACCCCCCCTGTTCGTGCGCCACCACAACATAAGCCCCCCTGTTTGCCTGGCTCCCTTTTAACCCCCCAGTTTTCACCATGTTGTAGCTGATGCCCCCCTTTGCAATGTTTAACAGATTTGTCAATGGATAAATAACAAATGGGTACATCAATAGACAAAACTAGTTCACAGTTCACTTAATTTCTTCTTCTTTGGAGTCATATTCTTATTCTTCCCTTTTGCTGGAGACTTTGTTGGTGTAGCAGCAGCAAAAGTAGTTCATGGCAACACAAATGAGTTCACAGTTCACTTAATTTCTTCTTCTTTGGAGTCATCTTCTTCTTCATTCCTTTTGCTGGAGACTTTGTTGGTGTAGCAAAAATGGGGCGGCTAGGGAAGGGAAGATGCTTGCCTTACCTTGGAGCAGCAATGGAGATGGGGCGGCTGGGGCAGATGCGGCAGCTGGGGCAGCTGCGGCGGAGGCGAGGCGCAGCAGCGCTTGGGGCGGCTAGGCCAGGGAGGGGAACGAGCAGAGAACGGGAGCAGCTTCTGCCCAGCTCGTGTGACTTATACTAGATGAGGGAGGGCAGTTTTGTCATTTCAGAAAATAATTAGACTAGTCGGTGCTATTATTTGCTTAATGTAGAGCTAATCAACTCAAAGGGGGCCATTAGCAACATCGTTAGCACAACTGGGGGTTAAAAGGGAGCCAGGCAAACAGGGGGGCTTATGTTGTGGTGGCGAACGAATAAGGGGGGTTAAACGGAAAAGGAAGGGAAGGAGAAGAAAGAAGAAGAAGAAGAAGAAGAAGGAAAAGGAAGGGAAGGAGAAGAAGAAGAAGAAGAAGAAGAATAAGAAGGAAAAGGAAGGGAAGGAGAAGAAAGAAGAAGGAGAAAGAAGAAGAAGAAGAAGGAGAAAGGAGAAGAAAAAAAATAAGAAGAAGAAGGAAAAGAAGAGAAGAAGGAGAAGGAGGAGGAGGAGGAGAAGGCCAAGGACCTTCGAGTCCTTCTCCTCCTCCTCCTTCTCCTCCTTGATTTCTTCTTCTTCTCCTCCTCCTCCTCTTTCTTCTCCTCTTTCATATTATCCTTGCTTTAATTAACCCAACAATGACATAATTAGCCCATTTAGCTCCAAAATACCATAATAAGCTCAAAATGGCATAAGAACCTTGGTTAGCTCATGAATATTATATACTTAGCTTGTTTTCCTCTAAAATGGGATAATTAACCCATTTAGCTCCAAAAAGACATAATTAGGTAATTTAGCTCGAACAATAGGAGAAGAGGAGAAGAAATAGGCAAAATGAAAAGAAAGATGAAGAAGAAGAAGAAGAGAAGAAGGAGAAGGAGGAGGAGGAGGAGAAGGCCAAGGACTTTCTAGTCCTTCTCCTCCTCCTCCTTCTCCTCCTTCTCCTCCTTCTTCTTGATTTCTTCTTCTGCTCCTCCTCCTCCTCTTTCTTCTCCTCTTTCATATTATCCTTGCTTTAATTACCCCAACAATGACATAATTAGCCCATTTAGCTCCAAAATGCCATTATAACCTCAAAATGGCATAAGAACCTTGGTTAGCTCATGAATATTATATACTTAGCTTGTTTTCCTCTAAAATGACATAATTGGAATATTTGTGTTGATCGGGTGGATTTACATGTGATAGTTGTCTCGTCGCTGTGAGGTCTGCTGTGCGAAGACCTGCCTTTGCGTTGTACGAGCTCCGCCCCTGCATTCATGGGTCAATACAAATTTCATCTCCTCCCCGCCCCTTCATTTACTGTGGCTCAGTTTTCGGATCAAACTTTCTAGATTTAGGTAATTCAATTAATTTATCAGTATGTGTGACCAGTATGCGTCTCCCGTTCGAAAGGGCGACATCTATAAATATGCATGTCTTTCCATATTTATAACCGTCATCCTTTCGAATTGTCCAACATTATCCATGGACAACCCGAGTATGTGTAGATTGGGTTCGTTTTCCCGTATGCTCTGCTCTGGATCCGATGCGGAATTTCGTCAGTGCCTCCCTGTTGTTCTCCGGATGCACTTCCTCTTTGTTTATTGTGGAGATGTGTATCAGGAGAACTGCGGGGAGGTGCTGCCGAAATTTTGTGCTGGATCCGGAGCAGAGCATGGGAAACGAACCCAATCTACACATACTCGGGTGGGATTAGGACCTATCTTTACCTATTAGCGTGTAGGTTGCCTGGACGTAATAAAAATGGCGAACCTGATTAACCGATGAATATAAATGCTAAATTATATATAAATATATTTCTTCTGTCTTTAGTAGCTACGCAAGATGAGTGATCGTGCGTGGATGTGTATCGGTCACCCTAGTCAGAAAGAGATGACGAAAGAATGGTTTGTAAAAACAAAGGAATTTGTGAAAGACGCATTCGCAAATGGCCAAGAAAGAAACTATTGCCCCTGTCCTGGATGCGATAACTATAAAAAGACGACAGAGGCTGTAATGATTAAACACCTGCAGAGGAGGGGTTTTAAGCCTAATTATAAGGTGTGGACATTTCATGGAGAGTCTATACAACACACAAGAGCTGAGGTGGTCCGTCGTCGCACGAACGAGCATGGTACCGGGATCGAAGACATGGTGCAAGACTTTGATGATGCTCGAGATTCGGAAGATGAGATGGAGGAATCTGCAAAGGCCTTTTATGAAATGTTGGAGTCTTCAAAACGTCCTCTCCATGAGCACACTGAGCTGTGTCAGCTGGATGCAATTGCACAAATAATTGCTCTGAAGGCTCAGTTCAACTTGGGAAGAGAATGCTACGACGCGATGATGACACTATTTGGACGTTTCCTACCCAAAGGCCATGTCATGCCTGCAAACCTGTACTAGTCGGAAAAAATACTTCGTGTACTTAAGATGCCCTATGATAAGATAGATGCATGTGAGAAAGGATGTGTCTTATTTAGGAAGGAGTATGCACACTTGGACTATTGTCCCAATTGCGAGTCTTGCAGGTATCTTGTGGTAGACAACGGTATGGGTGAGAAGAGGCAGACCAAAATCACAGTTAGTGTTCTTCGGTATATGCCAATCGTACCAAGACTTCAACGTCTTTTCATGGTCGAAGAGTCAGCCAGACAGATGACATGGCACAAATTGGGCAAAAGAACCGAAGTAGATGTGGATGGGAATAAGATGATGGTACACACATCGGATGGGGAAGCGTGGAAACATTTCGATGGATTGCATCCGGATAAAGCGGCAGATCTAAGGAATCCTCGAGTCTGCACCGCCACGGATGGTTTTAATCCCTTCGGCATGACGGCAACCCAATACAGTTGTTGGCATGTATTTGTCATTCCACTCAATCTCCCCCCGGGCAGATTATGCAAAGAAAGAACATATTTCTAACGTTGATAATTCCAGGGCCTAATTATTCGGGGAAGAATATGAATGTGTACCTGCACCCGCTTAAGGATGAATTGGAAGAAGCTTGGGAAAATGGGGTCAAGACATACGATGCCGCTAGAAGAAAACTACAAAATGCATGTGTGGTACATGTACTCTATGCATGACTTGCCAGCGTATGCGCTATTCTCTGGATGGTGTGTGCATGGAAGGTTCCCGTGCCCCCAATGCAAGGCAGCTCTTTAGTTTCATTAGTTGCAGGAGGGTCGGAAGTATTCTTGCTTTGACTTGCATAGACATTTCCTGGATCCTGACCATCAGTTCAGACAAGACAAGAAGAACTTTACCAAAGGTAAAGTTGTCAAAAACTTGGCACCACCAGCGTTCGCAGGCCAACAGTTCCTGGATCAGTTAAACGCCCTCGAGCCTGATCGAGAGTGTCCAGGGTATTTCAAGGGGTATAATTCAAAACACGCCTGGACTGTCAAGCCATGCTTCTGGGATCTGCCTTACTTCAAAGACCTCCTTCTTCCACACAATATCGACATGATGCACATTGAAAAGAATATCGGGGAGACTATTTTTGGTACATTGTTCGACATAGATGGGAAGACAAAGGATAATATTAAGACTAGAGTCGATCAAGAGACACTATGTCATAGACCGTTACAAAACATGCGAGAAGGCAAAGGAAAGCAGAAGTGGTCGAAGCCAAAGGCCTGGTTCAATCTTGCAAGGCCAGCTATGAGAGAAATTATATTGTGGGTCAAAATGCACTTGATGTTCCCCGATGGGTGTGCAGCGAATCTAAAGAGGGGAGCGAGTCTTGAAAAACTAAAACTCTTTGGTCTCAAGAGTCATGATTGGCACATATGGCTAGAGCGGGTAATGCCGATGATGTTACGTGGCTTTATTCCTGAGGATGAATGGCTAGTACTGGCGGAGCTGAGCTATTCCTTCCGTGTTCTTTGTGCGAAAGAATTGTCGCCTGGCATGGTAGAAGATATGGAGGAGTTTGCACCGGAGTTGTTGTGCAAGTTAGAGAAGATCTTTCCACCGGGCTTCTTTAATCCAATGCAGAATTTGATTTTACATCTACCAACCGAGGCAAGATTGGGTGGGCCCGTGCAAGATCGTTGGTGCTATGCAACTGAGAGGATGCAGAAGACCCTTCGAGCTAAATGTAAAAATAAGCGTAGATTTGAAGCATCGATGGTTGAGGCATTCATTACTGAGGGGGTGGCAAACTTTGTGACAGCACACTACGAAGCCAAAAATCATCATTTTCATAATCCGAAGCTGCGGCACAATGATGCAGACCCTAAAAAAGGTGGGTCCAACCTCAACCTATTCAAAGGGAAGCTCGCACCAGCCGGTGCTTCGAAACCAATAACGTTGGATGTCGAAGAATGGCGGAACATTTCGTTGTATGTCTTCAACAACCTAACAGAAGTGCGGCCGTACATCGTGTGAGTTCTCGGCACATTTTCCCGTAACTTCTAATGCATTTGAACTGCTCTTATTCCCGTATATTTCAAACAGCCGTTACGTCGTCAAATTCTCGGATGGAGCGCTGATCGAAAATGATTCCGTCGAAGAGTATGAGCTTATATCAAAGACAGGAGGCGGCTATCCCGATTTCATCTCTTGGTTCAAATAAACGGTAATTATCAATAATGGACCATTTCATTCTTGGTCTAACTTGCGGCTAATGAAACAACCGTTTCGTATTAAACTTTTAGGCTAATTCAGAGTCTATGGACGCCGAATTGAGAAAGGTCGCTAATGGTTTTGACTATAAGGTCCGTTCATTTGAGAAATACAACATCGACGGGTATCTCTTTCGTACCTTTGGCAAAGAGCTATCTATGCCCGACCGGAAATCTACAAATTGTGGTGTCTCTGCTATCAGCGAAGGTGTTATCGAGTATTATGGAAGAGTTGAAGCAATTTATGAACTTCAATTCTATGGTGAAAACCCACCGAACATCGTAGTCTTCAAATGTTACTGGTTCCAGCCGAAAAAGACTAGAAGGACTCATGAACATATAGGACTAGTCGAAATCAATCCAAACACCCATATATATGTTCCCGATGTCTATATTACGGCTCAACAGGCGACCCAAGTTTTCTATCTACCGTGGGACTGCCAAACGGATAAGAATCTGGAAGGTTGGTATGTTGTTTATGAAGTGCCGCCACATGTTAGACCACCTCTCCCAGATGAACAGGATTATGAACTTCACATTAAACCAGACACATATGATGGAGAATTCTTTCAAGAAACACGTCTTTCCAAGAAATGTTTCAAGAACCGCCGTGCTTCACCCAAGAACATGGAAGTAGACAGCGACAATGAATCCGACTCCAGCCCTGAGCCGGAACCAGAAGACCTGGAACTCGTAGAGGTTACTAATGCGGATGACCTGTCAATGCTTCAACGATTAAAGGAAGGCCTTTCACAACTTCACGTCGTTGAACCCGACGAGCACGTCATTCATGAAGACATGCGTGATAGTGATGATGATGATGCATTTATTGACGATGATTATTAGTTTGTAAGATTCACAACTTAAATTATATATATTTTAATCTTTATTATTCATGTACATATTATTATTCATGTCAGTTATTCAATTCTTTTTATGTTGTACTAATTTATTTTAATCTTTATCATGGCAGGTCACCAGGTGTGGAAAGATTGTCAGCGCTGGTCCACAACGCTCGACGGGTTCTTCCCAGGCGCCCCCCACGAGGGGTGGTAACTCCCTTCCACCCCTTTCCCTCCATAGAGCCTTGGCAGATAGTCTATCGACACCACCCGTGGGTTCTTCTTCGTCGGCGGCATTGCCCACTCGGAGAGGTGCTGGTCGGATAGGGAAGAAGGCGAAGGGTACAGGGAGAGGTGGAGGCCGCGGAAGATCCAGGAGGACTGTTGAGCCATGCTCGCCACCACCACCAGCTCATTCACCCGAGCATAGGACTAGTATGGTCGACCCGTTTGCGGAGGAGGCTACGGGGACTCCGGTCCAGGAGTCTCGTGTTAACGGGGATTCGTCCCATGAGACTCCGGTTGAGGAGCAGCCTCGGGTCGAGGTGCATTCGGCCCAGGAGCAGCCGGAGGAGACTACGGTTCCGGAGGCTTCACCCAACATGGAGAGGCCCGGATATGAGACCTGGCCGGATCGTACCGAGTTGCTGGATTGGACCGATGGTCCGGGTGGCTCAGGGGGCGGGGATGGCGGGGATGAGCTTACGGATAGTGAGGGCGATGTGCAGGTGGACGGGGCCACCGTGTACAAGCTTGGTAGTACACTTCTCCCGGTCGCCCCGGCTACCCGCGAGCAGAGGCCGGTCATTAAACCTGAAGGAGATAGGTAAGTACATTTACCCTTTTTTTAGCTTTTGCCTTCAAGTTTGTTCAAATATCTAATGCGTTGACCTTATCATACTGCAGGGGATGGGCTCACCCTCTTGGAGTCCGCAGGCCGAACTCCGTCCTTGGTGTGCTTTGCCGGACAAATTTCCCGGGGTTTGTCACGTTGCCTGGTGAGGGTCAGGTTCCTACACTAGGATTTACCTGGGAGCACTACCAGGCTGCGCAGGCTCCACCGGAGGAGATAATAGATGGTGTCTTGTGCCACACGAGGGACGAGATGGTGATCAAGAGCTTTTGGGTAAATTATCCTTCTACAGAATCTAAAATTAATAATATAGCTAATTATTGTACTAGTCGGTGTTTTCACGTTTGATTGCACACCTTCTATAGGTGTGAGGATGGATATGAGGAGGAGGCGGCCAGGGTTCTCGAGGCCGAGTGTAGGCGGTTACTACAGAACTTGTGCCACGAGGCTCGGCCGCAGGCTATTCGAGATTACTACGCCACGCGTGGTATTAAGAAGCAGAAGAAGGATCGCCGTGGAAAGTTTCTGAAGAACGAGCAATACATGAAGGTAATTACCTATTCTTAAGTCCTTCTACATAGTTTTCTTGATTTCATTCATAGGCGTAGCGCTGAAAATTCTTTCTAATAACTTACAGGTGCCCCCGAGATGGTGTGCGGATAAGATGGATTGTTGGGAGGCGTTGGTTGATGAGTGGTGCACAGGCAGCTGGCGAGCCGTCCACGAGAATGCGAAGGATCGGCGTAGCCAAATGGTTGGTGTGCCACACCATCAAGGCAGCGCCAACTTAATTCAGTTTGGACGAAACTGGGTATGTGATTTGCTTCATGATTCATGCAATTCATTCTTGATGCTAATATTTTGTTCCTCTCTTTTAGGCGCATCACAATAACACTCAGATGCCACACTTGTACGACCTTTATGGCATGGCCCATACTGCCTTGTACAAGAAGGCGAAGGCATTCTCTGAGTCTGACCTGGTTGATCCCAATAACTTCACCAGCATATCATCCCACCAGAATCTCGTGGCATACAGGGACGCGGGGAGGGCTACGAAAGGGGATGACTTTAACCCTAGCCAGGAACCTTTGGATCCAGAGCTGCTGATGATATCTGGTGGCGGGAGGCCCCATGGCTCGATAGCCATTGGAGTTGGCATAATTCATTGTCCACTCACTCTTCCGGAGATCAAGGCGCGCTAGTCGAGCAACTGTCTTGAGATAATGCATCGTCCACGGCCAGTCGAACTTGCCATCGAGGTTAGTTGTACGGACTTAGAACACTTTCATCGATTTCATTATGTGTGTCACCATAGATCATTAATGTGGTAACGAGGAAGGGTGTTTCAGGCTGCTCTTCAGAAAGAGAGAGCGGCAAACTAGGCTGCTCTTGAGAAAGAGAGATTGGCAAGCCAGGCTGCTCTTCAGGCTGCTCTTGATGAGAGGGACCAGACCACGGCACGATTGCTTGAGGAGGAGAGGGCCCGGAATGAGGCGAGTCAACGGGGCCTGTACGAGCTTTTTGTGGTATGTTTTTTTTCACATTAGCCAAATCATGTGTGTAATGTCTGTTTCAATACTAACTAATACGACCCACTCTTCAGGATCTGTGCGAGAAGAGTGGTCAAGACCCTCCGCCGATGCCCGTCTTCTCTTCGATTGGGACGGTGAGTTTCATTATAAACTAGTATTAATAATTGAGTTTCATCATGCTAACTGAGACATTGCAAAATATCTTTTCTGCAGAATAACTCCCGAGCGGCATCGCACGACCCTTCTCCAGGGCAACCGTCTCCAAACGAAGCCGGCGCGAGCAACCGTGGTGTTTCTCCTTCTTGATGACCACTACGGTAAGTTTCTCCTCCAAACTTAGCTTGTTTTCCTCTAAAATGAGATAATTAGCCCATTTAGTTCCAAGAAGACATAATTAGGTAATTTAGCTCCAACAAGAGGAGAATAAATAGGCAAAATGAAAAGAAAGAAGAAGAAGAAGAAGATGAGAAGAAGGAGAAGGAGGAGAAGGACGAGGAGGAGGAGGAGGAGGAGAAGGAGGAGAAGGCCAAGGACCTTCTAGTCCTTCTCCTCCTCCTCCTTCTCCTCCTTCTCCTCCTTCTTGATTTCTTATTCTTCTCCTCCTCCTCCTCTTTCTTCTCCTCTTTCATATTATCCTTGCTTTAATTTCCCCAACAATGACATAATTATCCCATTTAGCTCCAAAATACCATAATAAGCTCAAAATGGCATAAGAACCTTGGTTAGCTCATTAATATTATATACTTAGCTTGTTTTCCTCTAAAATGGGATAATTAGCCCATTTAGCTCAAAAAAGACATAATTAGGTAATTTTGCTCCAACAAGAGGAGAATAAATAGGCAAAATGAAAAGAAAGAAAGAAGAAGAAGAAGAAGAGAAGAAGGAGAAGGAGAAGGAGAAGGAGGAGGAGGACGAGGAGGAGGAGGAGAAGGCCAAGGACCTTCTAGTCCTTATCCTCCTCCTTCTCCTCCTTCTTGACTTCTTCTTGTTATCCTCGTCCTCCTCTTTCTTCTCCTCTTTCATATTATCCTTGCTTCAATTTAACTAACAATGACATAATTATCCCATTTAGCTCCAAAATACCATACTAACCTCAAAATGGCATAAGAACCTTGGTTAGCTCATTAATATTAAATACTTAGCTTGTTTTCCTCTAAAATGGGATAATTAGCCCATTTAGCTCGAAAAAGACATAATTAGGTAATTTAGCTCCAACAATAGGAGAAGAGGAGAAGAAATAGGCAAAATGAAAATAAAGAAGAAGAAGAAGAATAAGAGAATAAGGAGAAGGAGGAGGAGGAGGAGGAGGAGGAGAAGGCCAAGCACCTTCTAGTCCTTCTCCTCCTCCTCCTTCTCCTCCTTCTTCTTGATTTCTTCTTCTTCTCCTCCTCCTCCTCTTTCTTCTCCTCTTTCATATTATCTTTCCTTTAATTTCCCCAACAATAACATAATTAGCCCATTTAGCTCCAAAATATCATAATAAGCTCAAAATGGCATCAGAACCTTGGTTAGCTCATTAATATTATATACTTAGCTTGTTTTCCTCTAAAATGGGATAATTAGCCCATTTATCTGAAAAAAGACATAATTAGGTAATTTAGCTCCAACAAGAGGAGAAGAGGAGAATAAATTGGCAAAATGAAAAGAAAGAAGAAGAACAAGAAGAAGAAGAGAAGGAGGAGGAGGAGGAGGAGCAGGAGGAGAAGGCCAAGGACCTCTAGTCCTTCACCTCCTCCTTCTCCTCCTTCTCCTCCTCCTTCTTGATTTCTTATTCTTCTGCTCCTCCTCCTCTTTCTTCTCCTCTTTCATATTATCCTTGCTTTAATTTCCCCAACAATGACATAATTTGCCCATTTAGCTCCAAAATACCATAATAATCTCAAAATTGCATAAGAACCTTGGTTAGCTCATGAATATTATATACTTAGCTTGTTTTCCTCTAATATGGGATAATTAGCCCTTTTAGCTCAAAGAAGACATAATTAGGTAATTTAGCTCCAACAAGAGGAGAAGAGGAGAAGAAATAGGCAAAATGAAAAGAAAGAAGAAGAAGAAGAAGAAGAGAAGAAGGAGAAGGAGGAGGAGGAGGAGGAGAAGGCCAAGGACCTTCTTGTCCTTCTCCTCCTCCT